>NC_135670.1:39597902-40214961 GCF_964188315.1 Podarcis muralis
GCCTCCTGAGCCTGAAAGCCCCACATTGGCACACTGCTTTATTATGGGAGGAAGGGGATTCGGGAAACATGCAGGGTGAGTGCAACTCATACCAGCTGCACTCCCCCTGTGTCTCCTGAATCCCTTTCCTCCCAGAACTTCCCACAAACTCCCACATCCTCCTGAAGAGATTATTCAGCTGTCACAGGCAGAAGGCTGGATTTGGCTGACAGACAACCTACTGCCTGACCCAAAACAGTTGCCAGAAAAGTAAACAACTACTGAATTAGGATTAGAAAGGAGATTATCAGCATGACAGGCTGACAAGTTCTGCCCCCAGGTTAGATTTCCACGCTCCCTTTGCTACACATTACCTTGCGTGATAGAGCCCCGGATGTGATGCGGTTCTTTCAAATTGAGGGGACTGTGGCGGTCGGGTGGGATGGCTCGTCCCATTAGACCTAGAGTTGCCCCACACAAAAGAAGAAACATATTAAGACATTTCAAAATGTGCACTTTTTATGCTCCTCGGTTCACTCTGAGAACTTCTAGAGTTTCTATAACCAAAAAGCCAGACAGCAGAACTGGAATGCAGGAACTGTGTTTCTTTTTCATTTTCATTGGACTGTAATTTGGAAACTCCCCCAGCTGTCTCCAAACTGGTGCCCTCTAGGTCCTGCTGGCAGGGGCAGATGAAAGTCACATGCCAAAGAATCTAGAAAGCACCTGGCTGGCAAACGTGGAGTTGCAGCTTGTTCCTTTATTACTTTCTGTCTCCTGCCCCCACCCGACTCACTCATTATTAAGCACATGAAAGCACCACAAGCAAATTTTGAAGACCTGCACACAGGCACCTTGCTTCTAATTATGAGGAAATGCAGGGGTCCCCTTCACAAAGGTCCCCAGCAGCACAGAGGCCTCTTTCACAAGGTGCAAGGGAACACACGTAAATAACTTAGCCATAAGCACAGGGCCAAAAGTGGGTCCAGTGGTCAATAAAGCAGTTTCTGCATGTGCCACAGAGGGAAGTGAGGGGGAGATGGGACTCGTCCACCTGGGAAGGGAGCCCATCTAGGAGAAGGAAAACTCTGATCCTAAACCTTTGCTGCCTTGTGGGCTATCTTCAGGAGAGGAAAAGGCTAATCCTACACAAATCTGGAGGGGAGTCCCTAAGATGGTTGGATGGTGCCTTGTACACCTCCTTCCAGCAACTCCTGCAGCCAAGCTGGCGCCCAACTTCTTGCTCTGATCTCCTTTGGACCACATCAACAAGGCTTGCCATATGGGCAGCCCAGAACCTCCAGACACACTGCCCAGGCTTGTGCACTGAGCAGGTCACTTCAGTGATGCTAACACAGCAGTTTGACTTCACCCCTGGAGGCACACTCCATTGTCTCGAGACAGATGGATGCCAACAAGAAGAAGGGCAGGGCAGCTGGTGTCCTTCCACCAGTGGCCTAACTAGGACTGGGAAAGACACATTGCCCATGTAATCACATTGTTAACATGCATTTCCTTGCATGCATTCAAGGTTTTGATGTATTATATCACTGCAATTCTTTTATTTGTTTTTATTTTCTATTTCTCTATTCTGCCATGGAACCTAATGGTGAAGGGTGGGCAAGAATGCTTACTAATAAATAAACACAAATCTTGGGACTGCAAATTCCAGCTTACAAAATAAGAGTTAAAAATTGATTGAGATTCTTCAGTCTTTTCGCAAGCTGAAATAAGGAAATAGGTAACCCAAGATCAACAGGGATGTTATATTCAGGTCTTATGGATAGCAGATTTCTCTTGAGGGTCAATAAAGCATTCCCAGCTTGTTTGATGTGCATGGAGGCTTATTGTGTAGGATGTCCAAATTAACATTCTCCTCCAACCCTTCCCCTTTCGTTCTGAATGGTTGATTTTAGATGAAAGGAAACAAGAGGAATGAAATAAATCCCGAGAGACAGAAAGCAGCACCAGATGGACACAGATGCATAACGCTGAATGTTTGGATGGAGTGGTCCGTATGCCGCCATCAGAGAAGAAGGCATCAGCCACCTTTATTGGAAGCCTGATGCACTGGAGAGAGTACATATGAATGGACAAAGCTGCCTTAAATGGAGACCGGCCACTGGTCCATCTAACCCATACTGTCTACTGTGACTGTCAACAGCACTCCAGGGTCTCAGAGAGGGTTTTCCCAGTCACCTGCTACCCAGTGATCATTTTAATTGGAGATGTAAGGGACTGAACTTGGGTCCTTCTCCACGCAACCTGTGGGCCCTGTCATTACACCCCTTCCAAAACACGGCAAGGGCAACTGATGACAAGCAGTACAAATTTGACTTGACTGTATGAAACATTGTTTGTGAAAGCCCACCTTCGATACTAGCAGATGGAAGCTCACGCCCAGATAAACCCCGTGATCCTCTCCCTTCCATCATGTCATAGGTCCGTTTGATGCCCATGGCCTCGTGTGGGACTCCAGAGTTTCTGCTGTTCTCTTTGGGACACTGTGCAACAGCACCACCTGAAGGGGGAGTGATAAAACAAAGCAAAATAAGAGATGCATGAACGTCCAGCTGAAAGATTGCAAGACTGCGGCTCATGCTTAAGGCAGGACCTTGGCCAAGGGGAGTCTCCGAGGACTCAGTCCAACATAACTCAGCAGCTTTTGTAAACATTCCAATTTGGAGTCAATTCCCGGGAACCAAGTCATGTTTTCCCTCCCAACTTGCAATTCCAAATTTGGTGGCCTTGTGCTTAGACTCACCCCCAAACTCCCCTAGTGCCCGTCTCTAGCCAGCAGAACACTGCAAGTCAAGTCCAGGCCTGGCAGAATTTGCCTTCGCCTTTGCTTTCTTCTCTAGAACGAGCCCTTTGTGAATATAGTGGCCCTCCCTTATTTTCTTTATGTACTCCTTTAAGATCTCCCCAACCCCCGCATACTGCTCATCAATCTGTGGAGAAAAGACAACTCAGAACCACTCCATATCAACCTGAATGCAAAGGGGGAACCTGCCTTTCTCCCCCTCCGCCCCCAAATTTGAACCAACAGATGGGCTACAACGCTCCAAGCTTAAAAAGCTGAAGGAAGAAATCTGAGGAGGAAAAATAGCAGAACAAAGGGGGGGGGGACTACAAAGAGAGAGGCCAGTGCCGGGAACATGCTGTGCAGCCAGAGACCAGAATGATAGCAAGACATCTGCTGCGCCTGCTATCCAAACCTCATGCAAGTGAATCTTATCTCTGTACAAGTTCCGAACTCTTTGCTTCCCTTCCGTGAGACCAATTCAGACAACCATTCTTATTTATAGAAGTTCAGATTTGCTGCACAGATGGTACTACAGTCTTTATCCATCTTATGAGAGACGATTGGCAGAGACCCAGCAGTGGTAACCCCAAGCAAACCTTGAAAACCACTCTAAAAACTCCTCCCAAGTGGAAAAAGCTGTATAGATTTTTTCTGCACTAGCTACTGAAAGGGGCCATGTGTTCGCATGTGTGGCATAACAAGAGTGCACACCATTACATCATAGGAACACTGAAATGAAGGAAAGTGCCCCTGAGTCAGGCCACTGGTCCATCAGAGTGAAGGTTACTCTGAGCTGGGCTGGTACTGAATACCACCCTTTGCTTCCCCTCTCACCCAGCAACCAAACAAGATATGGGTGTGTGGAAGTAAGCTATTTGGGGGTCATAAAAATGAAATTTCTGCCCCAGTTGCCAATTCTTCCTGCTTTTAACAGGCTCAAGTCATGCAGTCAGAGTTTAAAGGAGCTGAGCTTTGAAACACGCGGGGTGTGTATGTGCATTCCTACATCCTGTCCTCAACAAACATCTGTGCTCCTCTTTTCTCCCTCTGCTCCCCAGCATGTTTATGGGAAAGGGGGGCAAAAAGAGAAAGAAAAGGATTTTGTAAACATTTCCCTTCCCCACAGAAGAGCTATTAGCAATAAGAATAACCAATCTTCTGCAATTCAGCTTACAGACGCTGTAAGCTTTTGCCTCATTAGAGCTCTTTTCTTGGCAAGTATCACTGTGGCATCAATGTGTTGACAGTGCTCCCCCCTTCCTGTCCACCAGAACTCAATCACAGATTTATTTATTTTTAAGCTTCTCGATTCGACACTTCCGTCCTTACAGACTTTGCTAAAATTCCAAAGAGGACTTTCAGATTTCAGTGTTTTTCTTTTTAAAAATCCAACTGAGATTTTCTTCCTCTGAAGAGCCAGTGTCCATGTGGCCCAACAGGCTGGTGTTACTCACCCTTGTTTCAGCAAAAACCACCCACCAGGAAAGATGCCTAAACTGTTTTTATCCATGTTGACTCTGCCAAGAGATTTTTGGGTAACTCTTGGCCAAGTCTTTTGTTCAACACTTGCTATCTGCTTGGGAAAAAGTTAAAAGGCAAGAAAGGAAGAGGAAGAAAAGATGCCTTATACATGATGCCAAGAATTGCCCTGAAAAGAGAGTGAGGCATACTTTAAATGCTTATCCACAATTACTTTGCCCTGCTCTTTCCAGGCAGAGGTCTTCACTTTCATGCTCCATGTCTGAGTGGTTGTGGGTTGGGTTTTGGTTTTTTGCCTGAGCTTTCTCCATGAAATCCCGCTCAAAGCTGAATCAGAGCAAATGTCAATTCAGGTTCTCTGTGGATAACTGTTTGCTCCGATTCAGCTTTAAAAAGTTGGTTTTTGCAGGGAAAGCTCTGGAGCAAAAGAAGAAAAAGGGGAAAAAATGCTCAGACATTATTAGGACCCTTGATAATCCTCTTCTCCAGGTGAGGAGACGAGCCCAGAGCAAAGGTCTAAAAGCCGACCCTTCTCCTTTGGCAGCCAACATGGCAGTGCTGTTCACATGGCCTGGCTTTAGCTCTGTAGCAAAGACAAGTGGAGGCAGATGGAAAAATGTTACTGGGAAAGGAAGCCATCCATTCGGAGTGATGTGTAACTTATAGGCATGGTGCAGCTGCTGATTTGTGAGAGAGATGCAGAAGGGCATATGGGGCAACACAGATTAGGATCTGGCTCTTACCTCTCAACTGTGATCAGCACAAAAAGCGATGCAGTCCATTAAAACAGATATTCACGAAATCACAGTTGCATCTTGCCACGCTGCCAGGGCAGGCAAGGCACGTGACATCACACACCACTGCCAATCTGCATATTCTGCAGCCCTTGCACTCGCACTGTTGGGCCCAAAATATGGCCTGCAAGGTTTATCCCATTCATCGAGTATTCTGCCAACTGGGGCAAATATTCGTTCACTGCCCTGGCTTCACTCTGACCAGAACTATACTTGCCTCTGGCTCTTGTAAAGGACTTCCATTAGGCATGACCTTACAAGGCCTGTCAGCAGGTTTATAGGGAAGCAGGCAATCCTGCTATGCCTGGTTACCACAGGACTGTTCTCTCTACCTTTTGCAGCTTAATGGAAGCATGCGAAAGAAGTGGGCAGGAGAGGTTCCCGTGGCCCATCTGCCCCAGCACTGCAGCCTGCTAGGTGAGGTTTGATTAATTCCCTCTGCTGCTTCTGACCTGCTGGGCTCCTTTGTGGTCTGCTTCAAAATACAGTCAAAGAGGAAAGAGGCAGGAAATACACATGCTCAAATGACTGCTAAGCTTTCTGAAAACAAAGCCATGTAGGCACACTAGGCCCCAAAGGTTTCTCTCCCGTCCTTGGAAGGGGCTTCTCTGTGATGGGTATGTCAATAGGTTCTCCAAAGAAACACATTGTTCTGATTCAGAGATAACACTAAACCACAACAATAGCCTTATGAGCAGATTGGAAACAATCTCTCCCTGGTTTAAATGAAATACAGTCTGTTGATATGTCTGAACCGGGAAATGTGGTTAGTCTCTAAACCATGGTGTATTGAAATAAGTTGGGATTGGAAACCATGGTTTGATCTTGGTTTGTTTGAATAAACAATACTTTAAAAAACGCCAGTTTGTCTTTGCCAGATATACTGACAAACCAGTGTGGTGAGAGCCAGTGTGGTGTAGTGGTTAAGAGCGGTAGATTCGTAATCTGGCGAACCGGGTTCGCGTCTCTGCTCCTCCACATGCAGCTGCTGGGTGACCTTGGGCCAGTCACACTTCTCTGAAGTCTCTCAGCCCCGCTGACCTCACAGAGTGTTTGTTGTGAGGAAGGAAGGGAAAGGAGAATGTTAGCCGCTTTGAGACTTCTTCGGGTAGTGATAAAGCGGGATGTCAAATCCAAACCAAAGTTATAATTTTAACTGGAAGCAGAAACTTCCAATCTCCTCTTATAGCACTAGTTGAGGGAGAAGGGAGGGTTTGAGCAAGAAACTCAAGCACACCTTGGTGTTGTGTCTGAGCTGGGCTGATATTACTAACCCCTTTGCCACTCCTATATAACATATTCTGCCTCATTTTCAAGGGATGCTACTGGCTCCGTCATTCAAAGCCTTCTCTCACAAGTGGTGCCAGAGAGGAATTTTGACTCACCATCGTAGGTCAGGACATGTCCCTTCTTCCCCTCGTAAATGACGTGTCCCTTGGGCAAGGCGTCCTCTCTCACTTTCTCCGCTCTGCTGGGGCTGTCTTCTCCGATTATCCTGGTAATGGTTCCTTTGTACAGCACTTCGGCTGGGGTACCCTTGGAAAGAGACCAAGATCCATATTTAACAGTGTCATAAACAATTAAGGCAGAAGCAGAGTGGGAATATGAGCGTGCGCGCAGATGAACACACTGTTCCAACAGGCAAGCTGGACAAAGGGGAGAAAGACAAGCAAACTCCATCCTGCAATGCCACTTGCTGTCACAACCAATAGATATGTACAGCTTAATTATTGATGGGCACAATAACTGTGGCCTGAGTTTTGTCCAGGACAGTGGGGGGTGGGGGTGGCGAAGTCAAGTGTTTCATCTTAGGTTGCTGGGAAGAGATAAGGTGAGAGGAAGATGGAAATGACAGGCACCACAATTCAAGAAGATGGTGCAAGCCTGAGACCTGGTACGGTAGACTTTCTGTATGTGAAGCTGAAATGGATGCCAACACCCACGCACACCCACACCTCTCCAGGTTTCTTTGATTTCTTCCTTCTCCCTGCACTGACCCTGAACTTCTGTATTGTAGAAAGGGACCAGTGGGGATTTATGCCTTTGTGCATTTCAAAAATCAGCTTCCATTAGTCATAGTTGGGACACACCTTTGAATATGTAGAAGCAAATGCCTCTTAAAAGAGGAATCTGCTGTGTGATAAGTCAGATAAGACTGGAGGCTATCTCCTCCAGTCGTTCTCAACCTGGTGCCATCCAGATACTTTGAACTACAAATCTCATCAGCTGCAGCCACCTTCCCAGTCTGGGTGCCTGAGAGCCTTTTGTCTGAGTTGCTGAGAGTAAAATCTGGGCCATGGGATATGCAAAGAATGTGCTCTACCACTGAGTTCTAATCCTACCCACTGCCAGCCACAATTTGCACAGGAGTAGAGGAGTTGTGCTTAGAGGAAGTTCTCCTGAGGCCCACCTTCCCTAGCAATTATTGATTTGGGGAAAGGAATAAAAGGACCACACAGAACCATAGAATTGCAGAGCTGGCCCAAGGGGGGCACAGGTGAAAAACACATAAATGGGGGGCAACGGCACGAGACTAGGGGGCCACAGTGGGAAGTGAGAAGTGAAGAAAACACAGAAGTAACTGAGAAAAGAAAACAGAAAAGAAAACAGAAAACAGAGAAGTGAAGAAAATAGAAAACAGAGTAGAGTGAAGAGAAAGTGACCGTGCATCCCAGTGGATGGAGCGCCACGCGCACTTTGCAGCAACGTCCCTTCCTCTTCCTTCTCCCTCTCATTTCGCACTCCATGCTGCCTGCATCTCCTTTGTCACGGGCAAGGTGTGTGGGTGCAGCAGGGTTAGTGGGGGGGGGGAGAGGCTGTTTCTTTGTGCAAGTATTACTGTGAAAGGAGGTGATCTTGTCCTCACAGCAATATAACCAGATATAAAGAAGCCTTTTTTCTTGTCAGCAAGCACAAGGGTCACATTGACTGAGAAATCAATTTTGATGTAATTGTATTTTGCATACATTATAAAAATTATAAATAAAATATGTTCTATTTACAAACAAAACATTTCTACCGGTAGGACAGGGGGCCACAGGAAGGAAACAAGGTCAGAAAGGGGTCACGGTTGGAAAAGGGTTAAGAAACACTGATCTAGTCCAGCCCCCTGCAATGCAGGAATCTTTTGCCCCCCAGTGTGGGGCTCAAACCCATGAGATTAAGTCTCATGATCTACCGATGTATTCTAGAAAAATATTTGCTTGTTTATTTAAAAGCATTTCTATATCGCTTAATATCTCTAATGAGTGCATAGTCTAAAATACAAACAGTATATAATTAAAACAGAACCACAACCTTAAACCAGTAACACAGCAATATAAAAACTCATAAAACCATACAGAAGTGAATAAAGCAGAAATCATAAGACTCAATCATGTAAAAACAGGGTTGAATCTTATCTAAAGATACTTGTGGCTGTTGCAGAAGGAAGGACATTCCACAAAGACACCCCTTGCTTCCCAGACACAGATTTGAGATCACACCTTGCCCTCTTCAGGCATCAAATCTAGGTAAGTGAAGACTACCAGAATGCAATCTTATGTATAAGTGGCATTTGTTTGGGGGGGGGGCAGCAGTTAGGCCACGTATTTTAATCCTACCCCTCCTTGATTCAGGAAGACATATCAGGTGAGCGGATTGCTGAGCTACTGGGATGGTTGCTTGGAGAACATACAAAGAACTTTACAAAGAACTGATGGCTCCAGGGGGTAAGGCTAAAGGAATGGAGATCGGAAAGAGATGAACAATGCCCCGCCAGGACTCAAGACACAGAACCAGAAAGAAGCAATCAAGAATATCGTGATCCAGCTCTTAACACATCGCTGAAGGTTGCTCTGAGAGCTTCCCTGTTCAATGTAAATGGAGTGCGCTGTTCCTGCGCAAGAGGCACAACGGCGCTGTTTTCAGTACCACGCCTGTTAGCCCAGCTTGACTGAAAACATTTGGTGGCAGCTTTCTACACCTTCAGCTGAACTTCCCCTTTACAGCAGATGTGCTCAGAGGGGATTTGAAAAGAGAGGGGTGGCAGATGGCTGTGGAGAACACAGCTCACCTTTAAGCATCTGCATTCTGCACATGCGGCTTATGAATGGGTAGTATTGGCTGTCGCAGCCAAGCAACAAGAAACCATGATTAGCCCTGGAGGATGTTGGGTGGGTGTGCACACACACAGCACTGTGCGCAAGAGGGCACTGCCAATCTAAAGTCCTTCTGTGTAGGAAACAGTGTGCAAATGTACATAAATCACCATGTGTATTAAGTGCCTAACACAAAGCCTTTCATTACATGGACATGTGATATATATGTATCGGGAAGTTGGAAGCACAATGGGGGCTTCATTTCACCCAACAAAATATACATGTGCCTGCAAAATAAGCACAGAAAATGTTCAGTGAAGGAATTCTATTGCATTAAGGTGCTGTAGCAAAGCATTAAGTGCTGCAGAAAAGATTAGCAACCACCTTCAACTCCAACTTGGGATGCACAGTAATTTGCTACTCCCCCCCCCCCTCCAGCAGCTGAAGTAGCAGAGAGAAAGATAATGGAGGGGGGAGCTACCAAGAGAGGGGGAGAATGACAGAAAGAGACAGAGAGAGGACTGGCAGGCATCCCAAGCTGAGTAGAACTGTTAAAGACTGCCTCAAGGCAGGGAGCCAGCGAGTGTGCTTAGCCCAAACCAGCATCGTGAATGTCAGCACCTTGCAAGTGACGTCTAAGCATCCATTAAAGGATCAGTTCTGAGCCCCAGATGTACCCCCCCACACACACTCCTGCAAAGGCAGAGTTGTTCTACATGGGACAGAAATCCTCCATCCTTGGTCAGCCCATTGAGTTTGAGGAAGTAAGATATGATCAATAGGATTTAAAACTGAATGCAAATCTTAATGGTTGGGGTGTGACATTGGCAATTTAAGAACCAGTAGGTGTGAATGATTAATGCGGGTGGCGCTGTGGGTTAAACCACAGAGCCTAGGACTTGCCGATCAGAAGGTCGGCGGTTCAAATCCCCGCGACGGGGTGAGCTCTCGTTGCTTGGTCCCTGCTCCTGCCAACCTAGCAGTTTGAAAGCACGTCAAAGTGCAAGTAGATAAATAGGTACTGCTCCGGTGGGAAGGTAAATGCCGTTTCCATGCACTGCTCTGGTTTCACCAGAAGCGGCTTAGTCATGCTGGCCACATGACCCGGAAGCTCCCCCAGCCAGTAAAGCGAGATGAGCGCCGCAACCCCAGAGTTGTCTGCGACTGGACTTAACTGTTAGGGGTCCTTTACCTTTTAGGTGTGAACGATTAAGGGGTTAAAGCACTTCAACTGCTATAGTTTTGAGCTGATGCGCAGTTTTCAGTATTTTTTAAAACCAGCATTAGACTAAAAGGAAGCCAACCTCAGCCATTATTATTTGCCTCTGCCGTCTTCTGCAACCCAGTGCCCTCCGCTTGTTTTGGGCAGCAGCTTCACCCCTGCTAGCAAGCTCATCAGAAGAGCCGAGGGGCACCTGGTTTGAGGAGGCGGAGCGAGTGCAGTTCTGGATCTCCCAGTGACAGGCCTTCTAGCGGCAGCTGAGCTCTTATTTATCCTTCCCAGATAAGGAGCCCAAAGTGAGGGCAGAGGAATCCAGAGTGTTTATAAAGCAGCTTTATAGATCTGAACACCAGCCAGCGAAAAATCTCTAAGGGAAACGGATTCTCTCTGCTCGGTTTCCAGATAAAGCAATAACTCAGCAGCCCAAAGTGATCACCCACTTGGCAGGGATTCTGCTGCCGGAGATGACGGATGGCAGTCGGATCTCTCTGGGGTGTGTGTGTGTGTGTGTGTGTGTGTGTGTGTGTCCGAGGGACAACGCCTGGAAGAAGACCCAACCCATTTGGCAGCCCACTCTGTTTCCCTTGCCTACTAAATGATACACTGATTTGGGGAGAGAGGTTTTAGGAGCCGCCAAGCCTTTACCCACATTAGCGGCAGACCAAAGCCAGAGAGCCGTGAAAGAATGGCTCGTTGCCCACCTTGTTCCTTTTGCATTTCCTCACAGAGCCTAGTCTACTTCTCATGCTAACAAGGCAGGGGTGGACCCGGGAGTAGGTGGGGGCCTGTTACACGCATTGTTCTCTTTCTGTGCCAATTCAGAATGTCAGTATTTCAATAAATCAGAGAGGGAGGGCAGAGCCTGGTACAAGTAACTGGTTATCATTTGTGCTGCTCAAGTTGCACCTCTCCAGAACATAAATGAAACTTTATAAGGAATAATAAAAAGAAGACCCAGGTCCACTTCAGTAAGTCACTGTGAGGTTTATAATTGCAACATGGGGAAAAATATATTTACACATGCACTTCCAAGGAATAACAATTCCTAGAATATCAATATTGCTAGTAAAAATTATGTAATTAAAAACTGAAATAAATTATTTTATCAAGTTGTAAACTGCCTTGGGTGTTTCACATGGAGAAAGGTGGGAGAGATTTATTTATTTTAGTCATTTACATGCCACCCAACAATAGAAGTTCACAGGGCAGTTTATAACAAGACTGTAGTTTGAGCCAGTCCTACTTAGGACACAACCTGCTAATGTTCCTTTTCATGAAGACGCTCCGAAGAATGGAACTTCATCCTATGCCTAATCCAAGCATCTGGTTTGGGCCACAAATAGATGCATTTACCCTCCGATGGCACGAGAGAAGCAGAGCTTCCAGCCAAGAAAGCATTGCTCCGAAGCTTATGGGGCAAGAGTGCACCAAGTTAAATGTTGCAGTTAGAACGATTGTGGGGTGCCCCTCTTGACACATCCACCTCCCTGCCCTGCGCCCTTCAGCAAGGTTGATGCCTTGGTAGTGAAGCACTTTGTTCTATCAGGCTTCTCAAGCCTTTTCACATTGGGCTGGACTAGATGACCCTCAGGGTTTCCATCTCCCATGTGTTGTTCAGCCTTGACCTGGGCCCCTTGGGCTCCGCAGCCTCTCTGCACAAACTGAGAAATGCACTCAAGTACACAGGTCTCCCTGGTGGAGAGGGGAGGTGGACAAGCACTTTCTCAGGGAAGCTTGCCTCCTGAGGAAGTTCCAACCCAATTTCCACTGACCCCTGGAAGCAGAGAAGAGACCTACGTGTGTGATGGATCCTCGATACGTGATGGGAGACTCCGATGGCGGCCGTGGGCTTGGCGTGCCTTTCGTGATGCTGCCTCCCGACAACGAGCCCAGGGATGTTCCTGCAGGATACAACCATGTCAAAAATGCCGCCAGCCTGGAGGAAGCCCAGGCACTGCAAATGAAGGCGCTGGCGGATAGGGGGGTGCTTTTAGACAGGGGTGGGGAAACTTTCCCCAGTTTTTCCTAAGGGCCGCATCAGCACCTGGGCAACCTCCTGAGGGCCACATGCCAGCAGTGGGCGTGGCCAGAAGTAAAAAGGGGCAGGGCAATGGGTGTAAATTTCTGGTTTCTACACACCCTTCTCTGCTCTCCTGTTCAGGCAACCAAGACTTCAAGGGCCCATTCTAGACATGTGAATACACTCAGGGGAATGAAGCAGAGGCAGTGAGGGGGGTGGCCTGGAGAGGACAGGGGCCTGGAGAGCTGCAACTGGCCCCCAAGCCTGAGATCCCCTGGCCCCACCCCTGCTTTTAACATGTGCCAGTTTCTAGAGCACTTCTGGACACGGTCAGAGGTGACATTTAGGAAGAAACAACTTAGCCATGGACATTTCCCTATTTGAACTCTTCTGTTGCACGCAGGCAAGGCCACTGTTGGTCCAGTATGCCAGACAGAAACAGCGTCCGCCCAGCTGTATAAGCCATGCAAACAGCTCCTTGGAGCAGCAAGGTTTTCAGGGACACTGAAGAAACATTGGGAAGGACTGCAGCTCAGTGGGGAAGTGTCTATCTGCTTTGCATGCAGAAGGTCCCCAGTTCACGCCCAGCATCTCCAGGCAGGCAGGGCAAGGCTCTGGCCTGAAATCCTGGAGAGCTGCTGGTTTTATTCTGTATTTTTATGTTGTAAACCACTCTGGGATCTTTGGATGAAAGCTGGTATACAAATAATAGCAATAATGATGATGATGATGATGATGATGTTCTAATTCAGCATAAGGCGGCCTCCCATGTTTCCAAGAATCCTGTGCAACGCCATCAAAAATGCTGGGATGCAACTCTCAAGACTGCACATGGCAGCTTCAGAGAGGGACGCTGCAAGTGACACCCCCGCCCAGGGAATAAGAACCTCAGACGGCACAGTGCCACTGCCTCACCCCGAAGGACGGAGTTCTCCTGCGACGTCTGCACAACTAAGCTTTCTGGTTGGCCAGCCTGGCTCCGCGGAGAGAGCTGCTCCTGCTTCACTCCGGGGAAAGGCACTAGAAAACATTAACATATCATGCAGCCTTGTTACAGTGCCAGAACAGGGGTGGACTGGGGGTGGGGGCAGCTGTCAGGCTGCTTCCTGCCGTAATTTCTCAATATTCATTGACTGTGAAGTCTCTCTTCCAGCTGCCAGCTGTGGCTCTGGTGCCGACGGCTGCATGCCCCACCCCTGCAGTCCAACGGAATGGGGAATATTATGGGGTCTTACCCAGCTTCTTGGGGTCCACGGTCAGAGGAAGGCCCATGCCGATGGAGCCAATGGGGACTTTTGCATGCTCAGAGCTGAATGGAGTGTGGAGCTGGATAGGCACCCCCTGAAAAGCACATCAAAGGGTGTTGTTACAGGGGAACAAGAGCAACAGGTGCAAGTACCAAAGTGGCTCTGCTGCCACACCTTCTGAAATAAGTCATTACTGCTGCAGTTTGATATTTCATTCATGGAAAGAGGGTGCTAGGTTCTGCACAGAGACAATGGAGGACTGATGGGACAAGGATTGAGGGCAAGGATAAAGCTTGATAAAGCCAACCACATGAAACAGTCCAGGTAGCCTTTAGTTTATACTACTGTTTGCACAAGCATTTCCCCACATGGGTTTCGCACAAGCATTTCCCCAATGGGTTTCGGTGGACCATTTAAGGCTTATTCACACCTTTCCTCCACTCTTTGCAGGCACGCTCCACAATACAAAGCTACAGGTCAATGAGCCTTTTTTGCTCTGGAGTTTTTCCCATTAAAATTTGCTCTTTAAGGCTCATTTGGAGCAAACAAACATGGAAAACCCAAATTGATGTTTGTTCCAATTCAGCTTTAAAAAATGGGTTTTTGTGGGGAACCCTTGGTGCAAAAAACCCAAAACAGAATAAAAACGCCTGGACATGGAGCATTAATAGCACAGACCTCTGCCTGGGAAAAGCGGGAAATGTGATTGCATTCTGCAGGATTCAAACTGCAGTACAATAAAATGCAATCTAAACAATAAAAGAAGTAGAAAACACACAATTAAAGATCAATGAGAATGTTTAATGAATGCGCTGCTTCTTGTTTTCCGTCACAAATTGACAGACACACTGCAGACCTCCTAAAGGAACCTCATGGACAAGTGTTGGTCTGGGAAGCACAATGTGGGGGAAAACCTCCCCCGCCCCCACTTCTACTTTTAATCCATATTCCTAAATGCAACCAAGGATGTAAATACATGGCAACAATGTCTGTCCAGATTCATGCTAGCCTCCCTTGGTCTCTCCCTCCTTCCCATCCCTGTTGCTTTCCTCACTGTCTGTTTCACAGATGACACTAAGTCTCTTACACCACCACCCCTCCCCTGCTGATACTCTTTGTCTGGGAGAATCTATAAAGATCAGAGCTGCCATGAAAGGACCTGCCTAGCAAAAGGAATGTCTTCCACATGCCCTGACACCTGAGCCTTTACCTGGGAAATAGAGCCAAGGGGCCTTTCAAGAACAGAAGGATGCTTGGTAGAGATGAGAGGGGGAGGGTTGGAGATGGCGGACAATCTCTGGAAGCCCGGCCGAGAACCTTCATGCATGTTTAAGGAGATTGAGTGACCTGCATACAAAAATAAATAAATAAATAAGCAAGGAAAAGAGCAAGAGGCATTTATACTTTCGAATTTTATTTTTAAAGAAAGACTGCTTCACTTGTTGTCTCAAGCTTCCAGTTGTGGGGGGGGGGGGTGTCTGTATGTGTGATGATACTAGCTCAGCTGGTTAGAGTGTGGTGCTGATAACGCCACGGTTGCAGGTTTGATCCCCATAAGGGGCAACTGCAGTGAGAGTCATTGTAGACAATACTGTACTAGACAGATTAATGGTCTGACCTGGTACAAGGCAGCTTCCCAAGTTCCTAGTGCTGCCGCCATGGGGCCTCGTGTCTACGAGCACTGAGTTTCCAAGAACGGTGGGACAGAATATCTCTCATGGAAAGCTCATAAGCAACAGATTATGAAAACTCCTTTCCAAGGGGGCTCATGGTGGCAACTGCTACCTGCATCAGGTTGTTCACACCAGCAAAGCAAGCCCACTTCAGAGTGCAAGGGCCTCAAGGACCCCTCTCCCCATATGAACCAACATCTGAGGCTCTTCTTTGTGTGCCTCCTCTGCAAGAGGTCCGGAGGATGACAACACAAGAACAAGCCTTTTCTGTGGTGGCTCACCACTTGTGGAATGCTCTCCCCACTTGGTACCTTCATTATATACCTTTAGGTGTCAGGCAAAAAACATTCCTCTTCTCCCAGGCCTTTGGCTAACTAAATAATCCATGACTTTTAAACTGCATGTGTGTGTGGGGGGTGTAATTATTTTGTTTGTTGTTATGTTATAAATGTTTGTGTTTTTATAAAGTGTCCTGTGATCCTTGGATCACAGCAATAACCCAATACCCTTAGAATAGAATCATAGAATCATAGAGTTGGAAGAGACCACAAGGGCCATCGAGTCCAACCCCCTGCCAAGCAGGAAACACCATCAGAGCACTCCTGACATATGGTTGTCAAGCCTCTGCTTAAAGACCTCCAAAGACGGAGACTCCACCACACTCCTTGGCAGCAAATTCCACTGTCGAACAGCTCTTACTGTCAGGAAGTTCTTCCTAATGTTTAGGTGGAATCTTCTTTCTTGTAGTTTGGATCCATTGCTCCGTGTCCGCTTCTCTGGAGCAGCAGAAAACAACCTTTCTCCCTCCTCTATGTGACATCCTTTTATATATTTGAACATGGCTATCATATCACCCCTTAACCTCCTCTTCTCCAGGCTACACATGCCCAGCTCCCTTAGCCGTTCCTCATAAGGCATCGTTTCCAGGCCTTTGACCATTTTGGTTGCCCTCCTCTGGACACGTTCCAGTTTGTCAGTGTCCTTCTTGAACTGTGGTGCCCAGAACTGGACACAGTACTCCAGGTGAGGTCTGACCAGAGCAGAATACAGTGGCACTATTACTTCCCTTGATCTAGATGCTATACAGTGGTACCCCGCAAGACGAACGCCTCGCAAGACGGAAAACCCGCTAGACGAAAGGGTTTTCCGTTTTGGAGGCGCTTCGCAAGACGAAGTTCCCTATGGGCTTGCTTCGCAAGACGAAAGCCCATAGGGAAATTTCCGGGACAGCGGGGAAGCGCCTCCGCTGTCGCCCGCCAGCATTTTAAAAAGCCCCGGGACAGCGGGGGACTTCTCCGCTGTCCCGGTCGATCTTAAAATGCTGGCATGCGGGAGCGAAGCCTCCGCTGTCGCCCGCCAGCATTTTAAAAAGCCCCGGGACAGCGGGGGACTTCTCCGCTGTCGGGGCGATCTTAAAATGCTGGCGGGCGGGAGCGAAGCCTCCGCTGTCGCCCGCCAGCATTTTAAAAAGCCCCGGGACAGCGGGGGACTTCTCCGCTGTTCCGGGGCAATTTAAAAGCCCCAGACCATGCCCCGATGCCGGGCGGTGGGGCGGGAACGCCTCCCCCCGCCGCCCGCCATCAGGACCATGCCCCGATGCCGGTGGACGGGCGGGAACGCCTCCCCCCGCCGCCCGCCATCAGGACCATGCCCCGATGCCGGTGGACGGGCGGGAACGCCTCCCCCCGCCGCCCGCCATCGGGACCATGTCCCGATGCCGGGGGCGGGGCCGCGAAGCCTGGGCGCGCTGATCTCGGCGCGCCCAGGCTTCAGGATGCCGGCATCTCTCCGCAAGCAGCGGCAGCGCTGCCGCTTTTTGCGGAGAGGTCCGCGAAGCCTGGGCGCGCTGATCTCGGCGCGCCCAGGCTTCAGCATGCCGGCATCTCTCCACAAGCAGCGGCAGCGCTGCCGCTTTTTGCGGAGAGGTCCGCGAAGCCTGGGCGCGCTGATCTCGGCGCGCCCAGGCTTCAGCATGCCGGCATCTCTCCGCAAGCAGCGGCAGCGCTGCCGCTTTTTGCGGAGAGGTCCGCGAAGCCTGGGCGCGCTGATCTCGGCGCGCCCAGGCTTCCGCATGCCGGCAACTCTCCGCAAGCAGCGGCAGCCTGGGCGGACAGCTTTTGAAGGCAGGGGGGGAGCAAAGACTTTCGCCCCCCGCCGGCCTTCAGAAGAGGTCTTTGCTCCCCCCTGCCTGCCTTCCCGGGAGAGCGGAGAAACGCAGCGCGTCCTGGAGGGCTTTTGAATGCAGGCGGGGGGGCAAAGACTTTCGCCCCCCCCAGCCTTCAGAAGAGGTCTGAAGGCGGTTTCCCTAGGAACGCATTAATTGATTTTCAATGCATTCCTATGGGAAACCGTGCATCGCAAGACGAAAAACTCGCAAGAAGAAGAGACTTGCGGAACGAATTAATTTCGTCTTGCGAGGCACCACTGTACTCCTATTGATGCAGCCCAGAATTGCATTGGCTTTTTTAGCTGCCGCGTCACACTGTTGGCTCATGTCAAGTTTGTGGTCAACCAAGACTCCTAGATCCTTTTCACATGTACTGCTCTCAAGCCAGGTGTCACCCATCTTGTATTTGTGCCTCTCAGTTTTTTTGCCCAAGTGCAATACTTTACATTTCTCCCTGTTAAAGTTCATCTTGTTTGTTTTGGCCCAGTTCTCTAATCTGTCAAGGTCGTTTTGAAGTGTGATCCTGTCCTCTGGGGTGTTAGCCACCCCTCCCAGTTTGGTGTCATCTGCAAATTTGATCAGGATGCCCTTGAGTCCATCATCCAAGTCGTTGATAAAGATGTTGAATAAGACCGGGCTCAAGACAGAACCCTGTGGCACCCCACTAGTCACTCTTCTCCAGGATGAAGAGGAACCATTGATGAGCACCCTTTGGGTTCGGTCAGTCAGCCTTTAAAATGTTCTGTCTGAGGAGGTTACTGGTTTTTATTCTTGTTCTTATTATGTCTTTTTTATCTTGTGTTTTTATGGTGTGAACTGCCCTGAGATCTATGGATGAAGGGCAGTATATGTCAGGAGCGAGCCAGCAATAAATCACTCAGAGTAAGTGAAGTTAACTCTCTGTTAGAAGAAATCAGGATGCGCTCAGAGCTGTCAGGCCTAATGAGCACAGCAATTCTTCTCTGGCAGGTCTTGCCCCTATGAAGCACTTGTGGAGACTGAAGGTCCCTGCCTTCCCACAGCTGCCTAAGTTTCCTCATCTCCAGGGTTTTCCTAAGCAATCTGAGACTGGGCCTGCATGTCTGCCTTTGCTCCTCCTGCTTCATGCCTCTCTCTTGCAGCAGGAGGGGAAGAAACCCGTGCATCTTCACCAGCCTGACTCCCTCATCCCACAGTCGTGTTTCAGCTTCTGCCTCTGATTCTTGGCTATTCTCTGACACAGACCCTCCCAGCTCCCTAAGCTTCTGACACCTCTCTCCCACCCCCACCCCCTGCCACAGTCTTCTCCCTCTTCTCCCTGGGACCACTCACTGCCCACTAATCCCCAGGCTCTGAGCCTTCCTTCCTTGGGGGTTCTCTAGCTGCTGCCTCCCACCATTCCTCTGCATCCAGCCAGTACATGATAGTATACAAATTTAACAACAACGCAACGCAAACCTGATTGAACCTCTCTCACCTGGAGGATTATACTGAAACACGTGAGGCTCAGTGTGTGGAGAGGTTCGGATCAGATCCCTTGAACCTTGGTAGGGAAGCACCGGAGGCCAGCAGGTTGTGATGGAGGGCTCTCCAACCAGCTTTGGCCCCTCCGGGAGGGAGGTGAAATGCACTGGTTTCTCTGCAAGAGAAAACAAAGGGACAGCCAATCAGCAGTCAGAAAGGAACTCCAAGTAGACAAAACACTGGGTTTGGCCGCAGAACAACCATATGCAAATCCTCATTCAGCCATGATGCTCATTGAGTGACCTTGTGCGGCCAATCAGGCTCATTCACAAACACACACACACACACACACACACACACACTGGTCAAGTGATCTCTGCAAAATCAAGCAACAACTTCCAGGCGCAGAAGGGCCACTGTAGCAGCAAAGAGAGAGCCGTTCGTATTGCTATCCTGCATCGCTTGAAACGCAGTGCTTTGCAGTGGGACCTGAGCATATATGCAGCTATCAATCACAATTCAAAGAAATCAAGTTTCACACAAGTACATACGAACTGCAGCTAATTATTCTCTCTCAATCTAACCAATCTTGTAAAACCTTTGTGGGATGGTCTGAAGAGTTTTGAGTTACGAAAAGCTCAGTGGGGGCGGGGAGAATAACAACAATAGGCAACTCTCGTATGCTACAATCTGAAGGACACCTTGCGGAGGAAGAGCGGGTAGGAAAGGGTCTTATCTTATGGTGGCAACCAATCTCTGATGTACCCTCATCAGAAACTTTATTTATTTATTTGAGTCATTTATACCTTGTCCCTATTTAAGCCAAAGGGGCTCTCAAAGCAGTTTACAAAAAGACAAACAAACCCAAACTAGTTGCAAAACTAACTTGTTCAGTTCACAGTTCAGTTCAAGTTCATGCAAATTATTCTCTCTCCCCCCCCCCCAGCATTCAGAATGTTAAAAGCTACTGTGCTGAAGTATACATGTACTTAAGAAGGCTCAGAGTACATCAAAGCACACACACAGAGTGGAAGTTTAATTTATTTTCTCCAACAATTACGATTCTTAGCCTTAAAGGCCCAAAGACGCTAAAGACCAAAAAGCACATTTAAGAGAATGAAGACAAATGAGAAACTGTTCAAAGTTCTACCCCAAACCAAACTTAATTCACATTCAGTTTGCCAGGCGATAATGAAAACTACTCTCGGGTGCAGCTTGGATGTTTTTGAACTAATTCAGTGAACGCAATTAAACTGAACCTGTTCCTTCCAAGCACTGGGGGGGGGGGCAGAGGACATGGGACCCAGCTGTTGGGCTCCAGCGCCCTGCCAGCCAGCATGGCCAAATCAGGGGCGCTAGGAGCTGCGAGTCCAACAGCACCTGGAGGTCAGCAGCTTCCTGTTCCCTCTGCAAGGGCTGCTTCATCAGGCCTCTGCCCACCACACAGGCAAGGACCACAAGACAGCATGGCTGGGCTGAACATGGTTCTCCTGTCAGGAATGTACTCCTCCTACATACACAGTACACAACTGTTTAAGAACAAGCCTGATTAAACGTTACCCAAAGCTGATTCTATCTGCTGCTCTGCTTTTAAATCTGTTGCCTTTATTTGTTTCATTCTGGATTTATTTGTCTCTGCTGTTACTGCTAGCCCACCCTGATGGGTGTTTGCACTTAAGCAGGGACTATAAACCATTGAGTTAAAAATAAATAAACGAAGTTGCTTTTTTCCAGGTCAGAACATTGTGCCATCTAGCTCACTCTTGCCTACATTGGGGTGTGTGGGGACCTTTTTCGACTCGATGGTCACATTCCCTTGTCATCACCGGGGTGGGGGGCATATGCCAATGGCAGACATGGGCAGAGCAATGGACGTGACTTTTCCCTTTGTGCAGTAGGCTACATTCCAGCTGTCGAGCCTCTCCATCCTCTCTCCAGGCAAGCAAAAGGCATTGCCACAGAAGAACACACTCCAGCCAGGCAAGAAGATTGCAAGGAGGGTGAAGAGCAGGGCAGCGTGAGGCATGGCCTTGGGAGAAGGGGACCGGCTTGGGGAGAGGATGCAGGGCCAGAGAGAAGCCCGAGGAGCTGCATTTGGCCCACCCCAGCCTACCTGGCCCAGAGAGTTTCAGGCCAGGGTCCCTCCCAGACCTACCTGGAGATGCCAGGGATTGAATCTGGGACCTTCTGCATGCAAAACAGGTGCTTTACTACTGAGCTATGGCCGTCCCCAAAAGGAATGAGTGAACAAATTATCTGTTTGCCTTTAGTTATGTAAAAACAACTTTACTGAGAGGCCCAGAAGCCAACAAACAAATGCCCTTAAGGTCCTTCCAAGCACAACTAATATCTGAGACCAATGGAGAGATGAGGATTGCCAAGACCTTCACAGCACTTTATGTCTACGGAGGCAGGTCCCTCGAGAAAAGCAAAAGCCCAATAAAAAAGGAGCAGCATCCACTGTCCCTGTGAAAACTCGTACGAAGGGACTTGTGTGACTCTAAAGTCTGCTTTCACTTGCTCAAACTGCTAGTAATGCAGATGGGGACTGTTTGGAGTTACGCCAGAGGTGAGAGGGATACTGAGGGACTGAAAATGACCTGTTCAACCAAGGACTTTTTTGAGGGGGCAGCCTAGGGCCTCTGAGTGGGCCCTCACAGTGCCAGGGCTTCGACCCTGGAAAGAGCCAAGAGGGAGGTCTATGTGAAACACACACACACACCCCAATGCTTTGATGCGACACCAATGTCCGGACAGACAATGGAAGGAATGGGCATGGAAAATTCTCCCAGCCAAGCCTCACCATGTTCTGCTGGGAGGGGAGATGCAAAGCCATGGGGTTTACTGTCCTGAAATGCCTGTGTGTTATATAGGAATAGCTCCTCACGCTTCTCCCTGGAAAGCCTACCTCATACTTTTGAGAACCAGGAGACTAAATTGCATCCATGCCGCCACCCCCCCACTTTCTGGCTTTCATGATTTAAGATGTGAAACATGGTTTTTATCTGCACCTTCAAAGGATGGCATGAAGCAGATGGGAGACACGTCAGCATCAAAGGGTGAGGCTTGGAGGCCTCTGGCTCTTCAACGGCTTGTGCATATTTCCCTTGGTAATTCTCTGTGCTCCTCCCAGACTTCAACTCTCCCCTCACTGCACTCTCTTTGACTCTCCCACAGGGACAGCCAAGGCTACGCACGGAACCCGGGTGCAGGAATCGCAGCCCTTTGGAGGGCCTTTGCCACAAAGGGAAGTCGGCTGCCCCACAGCTAGCAAGGCGGAGGTACCTTGACAAAATGGGGAAGCAATACGCCAAAAAAAGATTTGTACAAAAGCTCGGCTATGGCCCCATGAATAGGGTGAGTGCGGGGCCACCGCTGTTCTTCAAAGAAACAGTTGGCATTTATTTAACACTTGTTTTGAATAGTTTTCTTTTTAATTTAGCAAGCCTGTGTTTGTCTCCACCTTCTGTAATCCAAGCAAAATATTTAGGGTTGCAGCCCATGTTGTTCCTACTCAGTAAACCCATTGAAATGAATGAACATGAGTAACTTGGGTCCATTAATTATACTAGGTCTGCTCTGAGTAGAACTTAGTTGGAGACAACTCTTGGCATTTCTACAGCACTTTATAGCCCACGAAGAGCTCCACATGCAGTGGGGTGAATCCTGAGATTGTCAGGCAAGGGAGAGTGAGGGGGGAGTGCCATGTGCAGGGGCAGCAAGGGCCCCACAACCAGTGATTGGATGTTTCATCCCTAGCTAGCAGGACCCGGGGTCAGGGGTGATGGGAGTTGTAGTCCAACAACAGCTGGGGACCCAAGTTTGAGAAACAATGCCCTGCACTATGGGTGTCTCCAAACTGTCAATACTTTGTGGGAGGGATTCAATCACACCGACATATTGGGACTTTAGGTTTGCAATTAAAACCAATTAAGAAGCATTCTGTTGCCCCTAGTGCAACAAATCCACTTTAAACATCCTGCAGGCCGATTGGGGTGGACCACTCTTTTGTTTTATGACAGCTTTGTAAATAAATAATAAGAAAAGCTCAATGAAGACTGGATGGCGCCTAAATTCTGTGTAAGCATTGTGCAAGCAAATTAGGATGAAGGCTTAATGAACGGGTTGTCTGGAGGAGTCTATGTCAGACCACTGGTCCACTTAGCCCAGAACATATTGGAAGTGGCTCTCCAGGGCAGCCTTCTCCAATAGGGTGCCCCCAGGGATGATGGGAGTTGGAGTCAGACAACGTCTGAAGGGCAGCAGGTTGACAAAGGCTGCTCCATGTTCTCAGGCAGAGACCTCTCCTTCCCAGCCTTGCAGCCCAAGATTCTTTCAGATGGAGATGTTGGGAGCTGAACCTGGAACCTCTTCCGTGAGAAGGGCTGTAGCTCAGTGGCAGAGCATCTGCAGGTCGGGCTGGGAATATTCCCTTCCTGAAACCCGGGAGTAGACCTGCCTTTCCAACCTTGGGTCCCCAGCTGATGTTGGACTACAATTCCCATCATCCCTGACGGCTGGCCCTTCTCACAAGGGATGGTGGAAGTTGTAGTCCAACGACAGCTGTGGATCCAAGGTTGAGAAAGGCTGGTCTAGACAATGCTGAGCAAGATGGCAGGCTGGGCTGACTCAAGGTAGGCCAGCCTCCTTTTTCCCCCTAAGAGCCAGCTCAGCTACTGAGCTTTAGATCGCTCGGCATAGAGTGCTGCTGCTGTTTCTCCCAAAGCAGCGGAAGTCGGGAAGCCTGTGCGGGAGCTGGGACAACATGTGCTTTTATTTCTATCACTGAGTGTCTGGCGCAATAGGTGGAAATGGCAAGGGAAATTCCTAATGGGAAACGGCAGAGGCCCAGAAAAAGTGCTGGATCCTGGTATAAGTCCACTGGCTGCAACATCCAACATACGTTATTTGCAATGGATCTTCAGCCTCATGCAAAGGAAAGACGTGTGCTGCGCATATCTGGAAAGCTATTCCACCCCCAGCTGAGGGTGGAAACGCTTTGAAGTCTAAAGTACGAATGCTTTATTTTGACCTCCTCCTGCCATGCTGCAACCTATATTAAAGGGGGGCTATAACTCAGGGTCTTTTTGATAGAGCAGCTCTTATCCCCAGAAAGAGAGTTACTATTACCGTTTATCAAGGCCCTGGAAATTGGAGCAAGAGAGACATCGTTTATACTATCCGTCATCCAAATGCATGCTCTTGGCTTTCAACTGGCCCTCAAAAGGCCAAGCTAAAAAGGGTGGCTAAATCAATAGGAAACATATTGCTAGCTCCAAAGCTGCCAAGAGAAAAGGAAAGAAAAAGGCAACAACCCCACATTCGCACACTCTTCCTCTTCCCTCCCCTCCAACCCCTTGCTCTCGCCTCCTCTGCTTGGCTTCTCCATACAAAAACAAAAAGCAAAACGCAGGGAGAGGAAAAAAACGGGAACCATCTGAGGGAGAAATGAGAGCCAAATGGGCAGCGCTCCCGTCCGCCAAACCAGAAAAAGGCCTTCATGCCAGAGGAGGAGGAGGAGGCGGCGGCGGCAGTGTGTGTGCAAATGCTTTGGCTAGAGCAGCTCCTAGCTGACAATGGTTCAGCCAAAAGACCTGCAGGACAGGGAACCCCTCACTCAGGTCGTGACGGTGCACTCTTAAAAGCCTGGCCAACAAAGCCGCTCTGGATGTTTGGGCCTCCAGAGCAGTAAAAAAAAGCAGTTTAGCTGGCTCTGTTCTTCATGGGTGGGAGTGGAAGAGATCCCTCCTCCCGCCACCATATTTGACTTTTTTGGGGGGCGAAATCCTCCCATCCAACCTGGGAGAAATGAAACAATGAACTCCCATTGCCTGAAAGTACAGTCCCTTTGCCAAGACAGCATGTGCCCTCCTGTGTAAGGATGACGCATCTCATTACCTTACAGCTCTGGTTTAAGGAACTTCATTCTCCGTATGCAATTCCCTCCCCGCCAGAAAAAGGGTATTCTAAATTCTTTAAGAAGGGAATGAGAACAAGAAAATTGGCGGGGGGAGAGACCATGTAAAACTAAACAGGACTGCACTTGCTGATTTAGTATATGGCATTTGTCTTGCTTTTGTGTCTCATCGCATCTGTCTGTCCCTGCATTATCTGGAATCAGTTGAGATTCCTGCATTCCAGGGGATTGGTCTAGATGACAATCAGAGTCTCTTCCAACTCTTCAATTCTACTAGAGGGATAAAAGAACTAATGACATACTGGTTGAGGTCAAATGCAAGGAACAGCACCAGGTAAGGGTCAAGGACATGAGCAGGGTGAGAAAGTCCTGGCTAGTAGAATGTGTTTGCACCAGGTAAGTAAGTGCAGTTTGCATGACATCTTGGGTGGAGTCCCCTGTTAGTGCTCCTTTCCTGAGTTTTCTTGTGTTGAAAGTTCTTCATTTAAAATGGGTCTCACTTCCCCAGATATTATGTCTCAACAGACCTAGGAAACATGGCCAACCAAGACCCAGCCAGACCGTTAGTCCAGCTGGCTCAGCATTGTTTACACTGACTTCTCCAGGGCTTCAGGTGGGTTCTCTCCCTGCCCTACCTGGAGATGCTGGTAATTGAACCTGGGACCTTCTGCATGCAAAGCAGAAGCTCTGCCAGGGAGCTACACTCCGTCCCAGTTAGACACCCCAAGGAATGCGGCCCATCTCCCTGCAGAAGCAGGTTCAGCAAGAAGAGCACCTGGCCTGCGTGGAGGAGGACTCAGCTGCAAACCTCAGCACCTCCACTTTAAAGGGCATGCAAAGACTTTTGCTTGAGATTTCTCAGCCGAGGGGGGCTGGGCCAACTCCACTGCTGAGGCTCAGAGACCAGCAGTTTTTGGCTCTTCTGTCTCTTTCCACCTTGTGACTAAGTTTTATTAGTTTTATTTTTCTTACTGCAGAACTGGATAAAAAATTATTTAAATAAATCAGCCTTGGAAAGTGGCAGACTGGCAAGCGGTCCAACTCAGTATAGGGCAGCTTCATGTGCAAGCTGGAGGCCTCCCTGCTGGCGAATCTTCTCATAAGTAAACACTTCACATGGCAGGATGGAGTGCCTACTGACAAGGACTTCCTCTGCTACTCACATTCCCCCCCCCCCCAACATGATTGTGTCCCTAAAGATAATATATCATAGCTCAGGGGTGGAACATCCACTTTGAATGCAGAAGGTTCAATCCTTGGCATCTCCAAACAGAATTGGAGATCTTGGAGAGCTGCTGCCGGTCAGTGTAGGCAATGCTGATCTAGAGGCAGCAATGGTCTGACTCAGTATAAGGCAATGTCCGTATGCAAAAAGGCAGAGGCCCAGTAAGCTCCACTCTCTCTTAGCACAGAAGGGAGCCACCCAGCAGCGGAAGGATTCTTAGACATGCATTATGAGGTGACCAATGGCAGTGCCTCCTCAAGTGTTTTGCCAATCAATACCAGGGAGGCACAGAGAAGGGAAGAAAGCTACAAACTGCCCATTAGGTGCCCTAGCCATTTCCACCGTGAATGCAGCAGAGAATCTTTTACAGGAAGCCTTGCCCTTCCAGTCAGGGCATTAGCATTGATTCTCCAAGAAATAATGTCTCCAGCTGAACGCTAAAAGCCTTCTGAAGGCAGTGGGGAGTAGCTCACCCCACAGCCCTGGCCCTGCTCCAGGTCTCCTTGCCCCGCTTCCAAACGCAACAGCCGGGGACATTAATAAGAGGGATCTCCCGCCTCTTGGCATTTGATCAGGGCAGAGCGAGACACGATGTTCCCTCTAATTAGCCATGCCTGCCTGACTCTGTGGAGAGAGAGACAGAGAAAAAGGGAGGCAGAGAAAGCTTCCAAAGAGCCCATGAGGTTGGCATGGGGGGCTAATCTCCACCCTCCCCTGCACTTCTGTGACCACTGCCTCCCCGGACCCCAAACACCCACACACCTTCTTTATCAACCACAGCTGGGCTCCTGCTCTGGGCCCTGGGACTGCTGCTCAGCGGGGGCTCCTTTTCAGCTTGCTGCAGCTGCAGCTGCTTACTCTGTGCAGAGTCCTCGTGGGCAGATTCGTGGACCATGGTGATTTGCTGCTGGTAAAGGGCCAAAGCGTGATGAGGCACCTGAGACTTCAGGCTTCCGCTCTGCAGCACTCCCTCCTGTAAACCTTCTGAAATCTGCAGGGAAGGGAAGAAGGGAAAAAGTGGATGAATCATGCCATTTGCAGCTGGTGTGTACAAACACACACATGCATGCACACTCCATGGGGTATGAATGAATGCCACACTTCTGCAGAGAGGTTTTAAAAAGCCAGTTCATCCTCACTGAGCCCCTGACTTTTCCCTCCTTCTGGGGAACAGGAAAGAGAAACTGGAACAACATGGGAATCATTTTTAAACCAAGGGCCTCATTTCCCTCTGGGAGCCACATGCTGGGGTGAGCAGGGCCAGAGGCAAAAGTGGCCAGGGCAATGAATATGACTCTTACCTTTCTACAGCGGGCGACATTCCAGCCATGCAAATGTCAGAGGTTTAGAACTACACTTGTCTCTCCCCATCTCGTCAAACAAGAGGCATTGGCATAGTTAAGTGAAGGGCTGGGGCAGGGAAAGATCGGCACCCTGCAAGACTTGATTTCTGCATCTGTGTGTGCCTGATTCAGCTGGTGCAAAATGCTGTAACTGCACTGTTGGTAGGGGCAGACTACCACCAGCACAGAACATCACTGTTTAAAAGCTTGCATTGGGTGCCATATGCTACTGAGTTACTGTAAGTTCAAGAGTCTCATATTAATTTCCAATGCCCTTGTAAACAACTTGGGTCCAGGATATCAAGGACCTCCTGGTCCCTTATATCCCAACCTGATCCCTGCTATCTCTGGGGTAGTCTCTGCTAGTGGTCCCCCGTGGCTCAGATGCACGTCTCGTAACTGCTAGGAGATGTGCATTAACTGTAGCGGGCTGAAGCCTATGGAATGAGCCAAACTGAGATGAGACGGGCATCCTTTTTGCTGAACTTCAGGTACATGACTAGGACTTTCTTGTTCCAGCAAACATTTTGAGGTAGTATTTGGTTCTATGAAAAATATTTATTTTTTATTGTCCTATTTTCTGTGGTTTGATTTTATGTATGCCACTTAGAAATAGGAATGATTAAGCTATACAGTGGTACCTCAGGTTAAGTACTTAATTTGTTCCAGAGGCCTGTTCTTAACCTGAAACTGTTCTTAACCTGAAGCACCACTTTAGCTAATGGGGCCTCCTGCTGCTGCTGCGCGATTTCTGTTCTCATCCTGAAGCAAAGTTCTTAACCTGAAGCACTATTTCTGGGTTAGCGGAGTCTGTAACCTGAAGCGTATGTAACCCAAGGTACGACTGTATATAAATGTCTTACATTGAAAAATAAGCGTTCAAGAGCCAGAACGGAGAGACTTGGAGGGTCAGAGCCAGCTCCTCGGCCTGAGGTTCCCCAGCTCTGAACTGTGTGATAAAACCTGCTGATTGCCTGACTAAAAGCACAGCAAACGGCAGGTGCCCTTCAGCCTTGGGGCTAACTCATTGTCACTTGGGGGAGCTGAATGGTCCATGCAAATTATTCCTACCAAGCACACCCTCTCCTCAAATCCCTGGGTTTAAACACAGCGGGAGCAAAATGTTTTGAGGAAGGTGCTGGAGCTGGTTTGGGAGCCACTACTCACAATGGGCGGGATGGCAGCAGCTCTTTGCTTCAGCTGTTTCAAGTCCAGCGGCTTCTGAGGCGAGGAGCTGAGCCGGGTGTCATTAGTTGCGTTGAGGAGGCTGGGCCGGGAAGAGATCAGCCTACGTGGAAACACAAAGCACTGCAGTTAAGAACGGCTACTGTTATGTCAGGAATCCTATGCCAGGGATAGGGAAACCGTGACCCTACAGATGCACCCCACAGTCTGTTTTCAAAGCAAGCAATCAGTTCAGGGATCAGAGATGGATAATCTGTATCTCTGTACATGATTCTGTATAACAATTCGTCTCACCCCTGACCGTTGGTCATGATGGCTGAGGATTAAGGGAGCCAGAGTCCAAAGACACCTGGAGGCATTACACTGGCTACCCCTGATCTAGACCAATCCCAAGAGCAGCCTTCTGCACCTGCTCCACCTCCATCTGCCAACCACCTTCCAGGTGTCCATGTGCACATTGTGATATTTCTGTTGGGAAGCTGGTAAAATGCAAGCTAGATATTGGTACAGTTCGGTGGATTTGCAGCTGGCTGATTGACTGCACCTAAAAAGTACTTACCAGCAGCTTCTTGTCAACCTGAACATGTGGTGCCCCATGGTTCTGTCCCGGGCCTGATGCTGCAAAGCTGCTCTAGAAATGACTGACTAGAGGAGCAGAGGAGTTACTGAGTTGCTGATATCTTAAGCCAACAGAAACAGGATCCAAGATGATACTGACAGAACAGAGAACTTGGCCAAAATGAACAAAATGAATGCCAGCAGAGATTAAATGTAAATTTTTGCATTTAGGTAGGAAGAACAGCAGTAGACGTGTCAGTAGACCACAAGCTAAACATGAGGCAGCAGTACAATGTGGCAGCAAAAAGGGCCACTTGCTTGCCTTGCCAGCCCCTGTGCCCAGATGCAGCTGTGCTGGTGCCATCGCTTACCTACCCAGTTCTTCAGAGCAGGTGGCACAATGAGTCAGTGTGTCTGACTGTTAGCCAGAAGGCTGGTGGTTTGAGCTCACCCAGGGATGACTGTGGACAGGATTCTTGCATTGCTGTGGGTTGGACTAGAGGACGCTCGTGGTTGCTTCCAACTCTACAATTCTATGATTCTATCACCTGCCCATACCTCACTCTGAGTAAAGGAAGAGGCTGATACCCTTTTCCAGGATATAACTGCTCTGTATGGGTAAGCAGGACTCCCACCTCGCCTCTTCCATCCCAAGGAAGAGGAGCACGGCAGTGGAATCCAGGGAAGGTGTCAATCAACCATGAGGGCTGGAAGAACCAAGGTCAGAAGGGGAGGGTGGTACTCTTGTTGCCAGGAACAGACCATCACCCCTGACACAGTGAGCGGCTGCAGGCTCAGCAGTCTCGCAAGGCACAAGGGTCTTGCAAGCAAGCTTGCCTTGCCCCACCTCTCAAAGCTTGGCTTGTGGGAATTGGGACAACTCTGTTGGTTCCACGCAGTTCTAAACTCCTTGCCCTGATCTAGGACTCTGCAAGGCTGGCCTGTTGCCTCCAGCTTGATTGGTCTCACCTTTCCCATCACCTCGTCTGTGTGTAAAGGCTACTGTGAGTCTGTGCTGCTGAGTCTGTACCTCCAGTGCTGCCTCAAGAGCTCTTCCTCCCTATCAGGTAAGAGCCTCTGTCATCAGTTTCGGAGCAGCCATCAGGCAACCTGGAGACAAAGTCCTTGAGGAAAGCCTGAAGGCGTTGGGAATGTTTAGTCCTGTTTAGTCCTGAGGACTGATGATAAAGGGGCACACGTATATCAAAGCCATCTTCAAATATGTACAGTACTGTACAATATGTTATACAGTGGTTCCACTCCTTCCTCCTGGGCCATGTCCAGAAAGTGGTGTTGGGGGATGAGTGTTCAGAACCCTGGGCTCTAACTTATGGGGTGCCTCAGGGGTGCCTTCCATCCTCTCCCCCATGCTTTCTATCTATATCATGGGTAGGCAAACTAAGGCCCGGGGGCCGGATCCGGCCCAATCACCTTCTAAATCCAACCCTTGGATGGCCCGGGAATCAGCATGTTTTTACATGAGTAGAAAGTGTGCTTTTATTTAAAATGCACTTCTGGGTTATTTGTGTGGCATAGGAATTTGTTCTCTCCCCCCCCCTCAAAAAAATATAGTCCAGGCCCCCACAAGGTCTGAGGGACAGTGGACTGGCCCCCTGCTGAAAAGTTTGCTGACCCCTGATCTATATGAAGCCGCTAGGAGAGATCATCAGGGGGTTTGGGCTGGGTGTTCATCAGTATGCAGATAACATGCAGCTCTACCTCTCTTTTAAATTAGAACCAGTGAAGGCGGTGAATGTCCTGTGTGAGTGCCTGGAGGCGGTTGGAGGATGGATGGCGGCTAACAGATTGAGGGAGAATCCTGACAAGACAGAAGTACTGTTTTGGGGGGACAGGGGGCAGGCAGGTGTGGAGGACTCCCTGGTCCTGAATGGGGTAACTGTGCCCCTGAAGGACCAGGTGCGCAGCCTGGGAGTCATTTTGGACTCACAGCTGTCCATGGAGGCGCAGGTTCAAATTCTAAGAAAAAGAGTTTCGACTAAACATGAAGAAGAATGTCCTGACAGTATGAAGTTGTACAACAGTGGGACGGACTTGTCTCCAAAAGCATCAGGCTCTTCCTTTGAAGAGGTTTTAAAGCAGAGGCTGGGGTCACATCCACACCACACAATGTAAGCATTTGGCTTCTTCCAGAGACTCCTAGGATCTGTAGCTTACCTGTGCAGAGCTGCAACTCCCAAACTACAGTTCCCAAGATTCTTTTGGGGAAGTCATATTCTTTTACTGTATGGTGTGGATTTGACCAGAATAGCCACCTTTCAGGGATGTGGTAGCAGTATGTGTCCTCCAATCGGAACAGAATTGCAGCAGATGACCTTCCCTGCTCAGAAGCCACCTGCAGAGGAAAAAAAACCTTCCCAAATACAGTGGTGCCTCGCAAGACGAAAAGAATCCGTTCCGCGATTCTCTTCGTCTAGCGGTTTTTTTGTCTTGCGAAGCAACCCTATTAGCGGCTTAGCGCTATTAGCGGTTTAGCGGCTATTAAAGGATTAGCAGCTAAGCTGCTAAAAGGCTATTAGCGGCTTAGCGGCTTTGAAAAAGGGGGGAAAGCGGGGGGGGGGGGAATCGCAAGACTCGCAAGACATTTTCGTCTTGCGAAGCAAGCCCATAGGGAAAATCGTTTTGCGAAGCAGCTCAGAAACGGAAAACCCTTTCGTCTAGCGGGTTTTCCGTCTTGCGAGGCATTCGTCTTGCGGGGCACCACTGTACAGTGATCTATCAGAACTGGAGCAGAAGCTAAGGCAAACAGCTTTCCAACAAAAAATCGGGACTAGGCCAAGCTTGCCTTTCGTGCTGCAAGCCTAAAGGAGAGCTGAGGCAAAAGGGAGCCAATAGTTAATCAGCAAGTTTGAATTCTGTTCTCAGTTAGTGACATGCTCTGCAAGAGAGAGATAAGGATCTGGTTACGGAGAGAGGAGGCGGGAGAGGAAACAGGGAGAAGGGGAGGAATGACCACATCTGGATTAACTAGAGCGGAAGAGCACAGAGTTCAAGGACACAGAGAGTCTGAAAGTCAAGAAGGTGTTTTATGATGGGGAGTGTGTATCTGTGTATGTGTGTGTACGCACACATGTTGTGTGTGAGAGAGAGGGAGAGGGAGAGACCAGATGAGTTCTTTTATATGATCAGCAGCCAAATAAGCTCAACAACTCGCTCCACTATGGTGCAACTGCTTGCCAGAGACAAGCCTCACAGATATGCAGTTGGAAACCCTTTGTACTATCTAGGTAAAGGTAAAGGTACCCCTGCCCGTACGGGCCAGTCTTGACAGACTCTGGGGTTGTGCGCCCATCTCACTCAAGAGGCCGGGGGCCAGCGCTGTCCGCAGACACTTCCGGGTCACGTGGCCAGCGTGACAAGCTGCATCTGGCGAGCCAGCGCAGCACACGGAACGCCGTTTACCTTCCCGCTGGTAAGTGGTCCCTATTTATCTACTTGCACCCGGGGGTGCTTTCGAACTGCTAGGTTGGCAGGCGCTGGGACCGAGCAGTGGGAGCGCACCCCACCGCGGGGATTCGAACCGCTGACCTTTCGATCGGCAAGCCCTAGGCGCTGAGGCTTTTACCCACAGCGCCACCCGCGTCCCGACTTTGTACTATCTACCTCATAACAAAATTTTGAGATACTAGCAAAATGCCTGGCATGACAACAGGTAGGGTCCTTCATCTCATGTGGATCTCTTTATGTTTGTGTGGTGGGAAATCCCCCTCAGTGGCTGCCACATTATCCATCCTCACTGCAGCACTTTCCCTGCCCCTGACCCAGGAGTGAATGGCAGCATTCACTTACATGCGAGTAATAAAAGAGGGCTGACATTGTAATAAGAGGCTGGGGCCTGGCCACTAAAAATCAAGCTTCCTCTAGATCTGCATAGCCTAGTTTCTTTTTTGTGGTCACTCTAGAGCAAGGGTCAGCAAACTTTTTCAGCAGGGGGCTGGTCCACTGTCTCTCAGGTCTTGTGGGGGGGCCGGACTATTTTTTTTTTGGGGGGGGGGGGAATGAACAAATTCCTATGCCCCACAAATTACCCAGAGATGCATTTTAAATGAAAGCACACATTCTACTCATGTACAAACACGCAGGCCGGATTTAGAAGGCCATTGGGCCAGATCCGGCCCCCGGGCCTTAGGTTGCCTACCCATGCTCTATGGTAGAATGTTCATAAGAGGCAAAACTACCTCATGGATACTAGCCAATAGCACCTGAATGAAGACAATTGGTGAAAAAGAGATAAGCCAAAGGTAACAGAGCAGAAAAAGCCCACATAACGTTGCTCATCCGGATATTGCTACTTTACTTGCTTCAGTCCTGGATTTGTTTACACATTTGCTCACCCCAGTGTGAGTCTTACAACATCTGCGCTTACTGGCTTTCACCTATATTTCAAGAGATTTAGGCTACCTGCCTCTGGGAGCTTTGCTTAATAATTATGTTTGCTCCTGGCTAAAAACTGTTAACAGTTTAACATCACTGGCTCTGACTCGCTACTCCATCTTGCGACACTTGGGTAAGAAAAAGCAGCCCAGTGCATTAAACTAAGACATCTTAAATAGCAAAACTCACTGGCTTTGGCAAAAAGGGGCGTGCTCGTCTGTGTATTTTGTTCCCTTTACTTTGGGATAACTGACCAGAAATTGAGCTTTAAAAAAACACCAAATTTTTAAAAATCACTGAGGAGCATATCAGAACTTTCCAGCTGCTGCCACAAGGGCAACAAAGGCTTGACAAAAGGTTCCTCAGGGTTTCTTTCAGAACACCCAGTTCTCAGTCTTGCTTCCTCAGTTTAGTTTATTTTATTTGTTATTATTTAGAAAGCAGATGCCAGGAGACCAGGCCCAGACTGAAGAGCAAGGACGTAGAATGGATCCATGGATCCCGACCAAGGGGCCTACGTGTCAGTAAGCAATCCCTGGAACTTCTTTACAACCAGCAGTTGGGGTTCAGGCATGGTCTAGGAGGCCAGAGTATGTAAGGTCTCCCTGTTGAGCTGGAAACAAGAGAGGTCTGTGGCTCCTTGATCCTGATTCCATTCCTGTCCTCCTCGCTGCTTGCACTTCTTTTGATACTGAAGGCGGATTGTTTCCCAACCTTACTTTTGGATCATGTTTGGGACCCTCTGTGTTTGACCCTGGCTTTTTTGAGACTATGCTGCACCTCGAACCCTGCTTGGGTAAGCACTTGGATAAATGTGTTTTACCTCCTTAGGCTGAGATCCTGGCTCCTGAGGGCAGCCCTTGGAGTGGCGCATTAGTGCCAGGGGATACCAGGGTTTGGACATTTATGGGGCAGGGTAGTCAGAGTCCTAGTCTGTTAGGTAACAGGTTGGAAGGGCAACAGGTTCAATCATCAAATGTTGTCCCAGGAAGTTTTAAACTACTAAGCAAATAGGATAAGGTTTCTGCTTGGCACCTTAGAACATTCTCTGGTCACCTGACATTAACAACCTTACCTCTCTCTTAGCAATGAACTGACAACAGTTAACTTATGTCTCTACAGGCTGGCCTTCTGCATTCATTTATATTTAGCATGACCTACAGCTGAACTTTTATTCCTAGCACTGCCAGAAGTCTTTATAAAATATATATGTAAAGATAATTATCTTGGGGGACTAGGTTTTTTAAAAAAACACAACGGAAAGAGCTAAAAGCTGTTATTACCTTTGCTTTGGCTTGGCAATAGCTGGCAAGAGCGGCAGAGTGATGGAGGGCAGCCAGCGAAGTACTCCCTGAGCACCACTTCTATGAACTGTGCTTCATCTCACTGCTCTCCTCGGGGCTTACCCACAATGTAGCTTTCCGCTGCTAAAATGTGCATGCTGGCAATTCACTGCCTGTGCGGGCCTTTTTATCTGGCTGCAGGCCCTTCTCCTAAATTGCTGAGAGGCACAGTGAATGGTGGTGCCTGGGCCCATCCTGCCACCCAGCTGAGCATCAGGATAGGGCAGGAGCCTTACTTCCTCCTCCAACACCAACACCCCCAGGCCAACTCTGACAGGCAGCCAGTAGCAACCACCTGACACAATGATGGCAGGTGACCCATGCTCCTTTGCACCTGCGGTTTGAAGTAAAACCGTGTAGCTGAATGCAACGGACAGCTGATTGTGGGTGCTTTGCTCTGGAGATCCTGGCAGCCCTTGCAAAAGGCTTACAGGTGCCACCAATTGGCTGGTTGGTGGTACCTGCAAAACCCGGTTTCAGCCACGAGCCTTATTTTCATCTGCCCCATACCCCTTATGGTATATGATGCCAGGTAGGCTTGGCCAAGTATCAAGAGGTTTCCCACAGTTGGTCTGCAAAAACTTAACGTTTGGAATGGATCTTGCAGGCCACCCAGCCCCTGTTTAAATGCCCCCTCTACTGGTCATAGAGTACCTCCCATGTGCAGAGGCTGCAGAGACCACCAGGTGCAGAGGAGAAACAAGGGAGGAATGCAGCTGCCTGCATTTCTTGCCTATGGACTCGTCAAAGGCATTTGGCTGGCCCTCATCCAGCCAGACACTGTCAGGGGGAAAGGGTTAACGGAACCTTGTTCAGAGATATCATCGTATGAGGAGCCTGGAATAGCTCAGTCAGTAGAGCAGGAAACTCTTAATCTCATGGTTGTGGGTTTGAGCCCGTTGGGCAAAAGCATCTTGCATTGCAGGGGGTTGGGCTAGATGACCCTTGTGGTCCCCTCCAGCTCTACAATGCTGTGTTTCTATGATCCATTGCCGTCATTAGTCAGGATCAGGCACGGGTTGGCAGACTGACACAGGAGGAGGAGGAAGAAACGGGGGCAAAGGCTGAATGGGGAGAATCTGGGTTGGATTCCCATCTCCAATCAGATTTTGGTCATTTTGGAAGGGGGTGCAGGGGTGCCAGCTCTCCTCTCTGACCTTCCTGAGGAACAGGGAGCCACAGTGGAGGCTGGGGAGCACTTTGGACAGCTGAGAAGAGGAGAGGCTGAACAGGAGGCGGCTGTGACTACACAGGAGCCTAAACAGGGAGAGTGTAGCCTTGTCGCCTAGGACCAGGTGCCACCTCCGCAGATGGAAGCAGACCCACCCCCTTCCAACAGAGTGCACACCTGCAATTCTGATATTCCCATCGGGCGAGAAGGTCACCTGAGTGAACACACAACATCTTGTCCATGAAAGGTGCTGGGAGGGGCAGGAAAACTTGTTGGGACATCTTCATTGCTCCCTTCCAGTTCTCAGCTCCTTGCTCTGCTGCAGAACTCCTGAATTGTGATTCCTGAGTACTGTGTTTGCTGCCGAGCCTGTCCTGTTATTTGCCTGAATAAATATATCCTACTTACTTACAAGGAAGAGCTTCTGTCTCTCTGTGCTGGGAGGGAGCCAGGACAGTTCCACACAATACAAGAATCAGGCTTCAGTGCAGTGGCACCTACATTCTCATCCTTTCCCATTAAGGTATTAGTCATCTCTGTTGTCTTTTTTGGTGCCTACTGAAGACTCTCCTCTTCCAACAAGTCTTTTAAATGGAGATATTGGATCCGAGTCTACATCTATTTTAAAGCTGTTTATGTATGGTTTTTTAAACTTTGTATTGTTTTGTATGAGAATTTTTAATTTTAATTTTAATTTTAATTTTTGATATATGGAACGTTTTGAACTTACTTTTACATTTATTCTGTTTTGTTTTATGTAATTGTATTTCTTTTTATAATTAAATATTTTACTGTTGTAAACACCCCACAATGGTGGGCAAGAAAGCTTCTAAGTTAAGAGATAAACAAAAGAGCAGGGCTTTTTAATCTCCAGCAGGAAGATGGGCCTGCTGGACTGACTATGGGGTGACCACTGCAAGGGCTCAGGTGCAAGCACAGAATCCTACAGCCAGGGTGAGGGCAAGACATCAGGTCTGAGGTGCCCTGGGAGTGATGCAATCACAATGGCTGGGGATCGAAGGATCAGCGTGATTAAAGAAACTTTTCTGGATTAACCAATACACTGCATTGGACCTCCTCCAGAAACTATGGGTAGCCTGACTAAAGGGGAGGGGCTCTCCTGCATAAGCCATTCGCTGGACGCCAAATGCAGACTGAACACACTGTGAGCACCTATAATTGGGCAAAGGGAGAATGACGGCCTCCCATAACTCTAAGGTAGCTATAGCATATTTGACTTATTTAATTCATTTTCAAAGTATCTGTCTCAGCAGCAAATCTATAAATCATTGTCTGCAAGCTTACTGTCTCATTTAGATGAAAGCCAAGATTCCCTGTGTGTTTGGGAACCAGAACTTTAAGCAGATGCCTAAGAATCAGAGCCAGTAACCTTCACTCATGTTTAAATACGGCTACTTCATTACTGTTTGGGGGGGGGGGTGCGCGCGCACACACATCTGGCCTGCTTCCACCCTAAGGAACAATTTGTGCCCCCAATGAACCAAAGGCTCTTGTTTGTTCCTGCAAGTGCCCAACCCTCACTTGATGAATGGCTGTATGGGAGTATGGATCCAAGAGGCATTTAATGAAATTGACCGAGGCTATGCACTAAACCACAAATCACCTGTCACCCAGCGAAAGCAGACACTTGTCCTAATCAAGAACAGGCCACTGGCATGAGATGTGACCATACTGCATCACATGACCTTCTTTAACCCCTGACAATGGGCATCGATCCTGAACAGTATAAGCACCAGGGCCATAAAGTTGCCCTTTCCATTACTGTCACTGGCAATGCGAGGCTCGAAGAGCCAAGGCGCCACAAATCATTAAGCAAGTGCAAAACCCCACTGAGGATAGCAGTGCAATAAGTCAGCGACTTTTAAGCTGCTGGTTACAGGAATGGTGCCCATCCACAGGCCGCTAAGAGAAATTTGCAGGCTGTTCTGCTAGCGTACAGGAAGTCATATTTCTTTGGCAACAAACACAACTCTCACTCCTAGATCCAGATACTGTCTCTCACTGCTGGGTGACTGGGACTTGAGTCCTCAGGACTGTGTAAAAGCAATCCCTCCCCTCAACCTGTTTAGGGAAGCTTTTAATGTTTGATGTATCATAGTATTTTAAAATTCTTTTGGAAGCCGCCCAGAGTGGCTGGGGAAGCTCACTCACTTGCTTTTGTCACCAGCATCCTGCTCGTCCATCTCATCGGCACTGCACGTGGCACTGGAGTCGCTGTCAGGATTTGCTCCCTTCCCAGCTTTGTGGTTCTCCTTCTTTTCTGCTTTGGGTGCTCCCTCAGCCCCTGTCACAACACTGGTGCTGGTGCTGCCACTGCTGCTGCTGTTTTCTGTGACCTGGTCACTGTCCTTCTCCTGGTAGACCTCTCCCTTCTCCATTTTTATTTCACCCCTGCTGGGTTCTGGGCTCTTGGGCTTTTCCTCGGCCTCTTCCGTTTTCACCACATCAACTGTTTGCTCCTCTTGTGGCTTCTCTTCAGTGCAAGTTGGTTCAGGGGCCTCCTCCTCCACTGCTTGGATGGTGGCAGGATTTGCTTCTGGGGAGCTAGCGGTTTCCTCCACCTTAACAGCCGGTTCTTCTCCAGCATTGCTTCTGGTGTCTGGGGCTGGTTTGGGTCCATTCTCTGTGCTCTCTTTGGCTTCTGGTCTTGGAGAAGGGAGGCTCTCTGTGTCTGAGCTATTATTCACTGCAACTGGAATTAGAAAAACACATTAAGAACACAAGATCAACCCAGCTGGGTCAGGCCAGTGGCCCATCTAGTCCAGCATCTGGTTCTCACAGTCACCAACCAAATGCCTATGGGAAGCCCACAAGTGCAACAGCCCTCTCCTCCCCGCCTGTGGTTCCCAGCAACCACTGCTTCCGACAGTGGAGGGAGCACTCAGCCATCTATCCTAGTAGCCACATTATTTTCTATTTATACTTGGTGTGGTAGCATTTGCTGTGCCCAAATAGTAACACATAAAGCTATGAGCCCCCACCCCACATCCCCAAGCTGATTTATTTATTTTTTAACAGTCTGAACAGGGCATGGTGCAAAGCTAGAAATTTGATAATGATTTCCCTAAACTGCATTGGGTGCATGGCATACACACAGAGTGCAAATCTTCTTTTCTATGCACCTATTATTTTTTATTATTATAGGCAATATTTTAAAGATGGAATTTTCGCTACAGATACATTCAAGGATATTGTCTTGACACCTTCTTTTGAAGCAGCCACACACACACACCCCACCCTCCCCACACCTGTATACCACACTTAAACACAGCACATATTTTTACACAATGTACACCTTCCCCATGCTACACATGTGAATATGACTCATCTAGAATGATTTATAAAAATGTCTTGCTTGTGCTAGACTGTCTGCAGACTTGCAACTTAAAAATATATCCAGGGCTACAGCTGTGATAACACAAGGAACTGTCCAAGCAGTTTGCTTAAAAAGGACCTAATCAATCAATGTCTCAAACAGAAGGTTGCTCTCCTATAATCACAGATAATCAATAGGAAACTTAAACTACCCCTCACTTCAAGTTCTGTACTCAAAATCACTAATATGGTCTAGAATCGCTCTCTACTTCACCTACAGGAAACCACTGAGGGGGGCGGAACTCTGCAATGCTTTATCCAAGGGATGGCCAATTGGCCGTCTACTAGCTGGATTCATACCCCAAAGGAATATAATTTACCCACTGGCTACTGAAGGTGTGGTAAAAGTTTGGACCATCACTTTCATTAGTGAGGGGAAGGGTCTTTATTTTTATAGGTATAGGTTGAATACAATGCTAGTCCTACTCAAGGTAGACCCATTGAAATGAACAAAAATGACTAACTGAGGCCTATTACTTTCAGTGGATGTACTCTGAGTAAAATTTAGTTGAATACTGCTGGAAGTGTCAGGGTACAGCTCCACTTACGCTGTAAGCTGATGTACCTACATGAGAAAGGGTAGACAGAGAGGAACTGCCAAGCTTCCTAGACTGTCCTCCTTATGCTGACCTTCCTTTGGTGTTAAGATGGGTGCTCTTAGGGGAGGGTTGCCGTATTTCAAAAAGTAAAAATCTGAACATTTTTTTGGGGCAAAGTTGTTGAGCTTTTATGGCAAAATCGCAAAAAAAAAGAAGACATTTTTGGGCTATTTTTATGGAAATTGGCAAAAACGACCCTGCCGACATGGGTTGCCATATGTCTGGATTTTCCCAGCCATTTTGCTGATTTCCACCCGGACACTGCTTCCGACTTGAGTATTCTGGATATGTCTGACCTGGCCCCGCCTCCTGCTCCATGAGACATACTTGGAGCTTTCTCCTGCTGAGGTGAAAGAGAGGCATGGCTTCCACCTTAGACAGAACTAGATCTTTCCTATCAAACATGCATTTCCTGTAGTAAGCATAGCTTTCGCATTTTGCAAATTCAGGGCTCATCCCTATTTCCTTTTGTGCCCTGCTTTCTAGGTACCGCCACAGGATTTCCAGGTCTGAATCGTAGAATTGTAGAGTTGGGAGGGACCAGGAGGGTCATCAATTGTAACTCCCTCAATGTAGGACTCTTTTGTCCAATGTGGGGCTTGAACCTAGGACCCTGAAATTAAGAGTCTCATGCTCTACTGACTGAGCTATGCCAAGTCAAGCGGTTTCCCTTGGAAAATCCATGTTTTACCATTGAATTGGAGCTAATCTGCAGAAAACCCAATTGCAGTTTGCTCTGATTTAGCGGTAATATGTGGGTTTTCCCAGTGAAAGCAGTGGAAGTTTAAAAAAAACCCTGCTTGGACACAGAGCTGGAAATCCCAGACCTGTGCCTTAAAACGTGGCACAAAAGGAAGTGTGGATGAGTCCTTAGTCTCAGTGTGATTATATCCAGGGAAACAGATGCTTCTCCAACAGAGATTCTGCTGAGCATTTAAACTCTGAATGCCATCAGGTGCAACCCTGTGTGTGAGAGAGAGTAATAAAGAGTTCCACACTTGAATGTTACATCTCCATCTGGCTTCTGCATGGGATGACCTCGCATGTCTGAGTGCTTATGGCTCATAACTGAGCAGTCCTTACTGCAAAGTGTTGCCTCTGTCATTACAGAGCCTGACTACCCAGGAAGCGGTTGGTTTGTATGACAAGATATGCTTCAGAGCCCTGGAACATTGACTAGAGAAGACGACATCTCTTGAGCATACTGAAATGGGCCATCTCTGCCTAAACAAAATTTTCATCCAGACAAAACAATTGTGGTCCAAGCAGTCGTGATTTGCTGAATAGGGAACAAGATGCGTGCCCACAGGTTCCCCCTTCCCCACTATCACATCCCTTAATTCAATACTTCCCAAACTGGGAAAGTATGGTTTGAATGATCACTAATAACCAGAATATTAAATCACAGTTGGATATCCTGTTTTTAGGGATCTCTCAAGTCACAATGCTTGTTGTTCAAACACATGGGAGATAAAAGTTTAAGAAACCCAGAAGTATTGATTTGAACACACAGGGAGAGAGGTGTGGAGGTAGGTTGCTGAACCAGAATTGTTATTTCTGAATTAAGCCACTGACCACAGTGTTTATAGGTGCTAAGTGTTTATAGGTGCCCCTTGGATTTACTTCAGTATTTGTCTTATGAAGATCCTTAAGGTTAATAAGATACCTTCTAATATCCACTGAATAGTTTAAAACTGAGGAAGAATCTGGTGCAGGAGGGAGAGGTTACTGTTACTGTCAAAGTCACAGACTTAGAAAACTAGAGTATATGAATTTGAAGCTAGGTAGGTGGACATCTGCATATTTTAGCCATCTTTGTGTTTGTGAAATGGGGGGGGGGGGAAATCTCTTCCATAACTTTCTCATTCTCTCCAAAAAAATTCCAGTCTGTTCTGATGGATCTTAGTATGTTTTGCCTAGAGAGCAAGATCTCTCCATGTAAAAAAAAATTATAAAAATAATTCAGCCTCCTCTGAACCTCAGTGAGGCAGTGTTTGTGCTGGCTGCCAAAAAACCCGTCTCCCTTCAGACCATCTGTGAAGAAATCTAGGGAGCCTTCCAATATGCCCCCCCATCTAGTCAACGAGAAGGGAAAAACATGTCAAGGTCAGTAAGAAATTAAATAAAAAAGAATCTGACAAACACCTTCCAAATCCTAAGGACCAGGTTAATAATTAAAATGTGAAGAACTGCCTGGAAATCTTGCATTCCCCTAAAATGGAAATGCAGCTAACTATTAATAAAGGAAGAGCAAGAGGTGGAGTCACTTTGTGGGGAGGGGCATATTACATTGCTGCAGATTTGGCAAAAGATCCCCCCCACTGCTGTGGTTGGCCAGAGTGAGCTGGTAAAACCTGTGTGCAACATGCAGAGTACAAACAATTCAGACCCAACTGAGAGATACTGTTAGAGAAAGAAGTGTGTGTGCCTGGATCACACCTCACAGAAGGGGGGGAGAGCCTTTTTCAGCCTGACATCCACATTCCTTTGGGGGCAGGGGCATGTCAGTGGTGGGTGGGACCAGAGGCAAAAGCAACAAAAACTAAATTTTGCAGGGTGTCTCACAGAAGCTCTGGAGAGCAGCTGCCAGCCAATGTAGACATGAAACTGCTTCCATGTGCAGGCCTGTTAAACTCGTCTTCTTGGTAGTGGCTTGGTTGTGGGTCCCCCCCTCCAAAATTAAAACAGTTGCAGTAGCATGGAGAAGATCCTCTGGTGTGTGTCATGCAACTTCATGTGAGTAACAGTGGCCATGGGCCACAATCTGAAACAGAGGGCTCCCCACTTCCTTCTACGTGAATGGGTTTTGCATGGACAAGTTAACATTTCAATGACCCAGCCACTTGCACAGGGACAAACCGCTTGGGTCTTAACGACAGAATCAGCACCCTCCCTGGATGGGAAGGTGCTGGTTCCCCCATAGAAGTCTACGTAGATGGCTGCAGTTGGCCATTTCACCACTACCCTCGTCACACAAGACCCACTGCTGTGTCCCCGTATTCCTTTCCCGCCACAAAGAGATTTCGATACACTTTATTAAATTTCCCTTGTTTGTTTCGAGTGTAGAATCTGGAATTTCTGGCACAGCGGAAGAAAAGCTTATAGTGTATATCTTTATATATCCTTTTTGGCTCACACAAGAAGTTTCTGACCTCTGGTGGGGTGGAGGGGACCGTGTTACATGCTCCACCCCAACTCTGGGATCGTATCCAAGAAGGGAATTGTAAGGATGGCAGAGTGAATTTGAGCGTGTGCTTTAAAATGGAGATTTCAGCAAATGTTGCCATAACTAAAGGAGAAAGTGAGGCATGAAGCCAGAATTCTGGACCGGGGCGGCGGGGAGGAGAGATGACCTCATCACAATCTGCAACATTCAGACATTTCCAGGTGCTAAGGGATCTGAAAATAGAGTGAAGCACTCATGGGGTTTAGGGATTTTGTCTCAAAGTGTACTAGGTGGGGTGGGCGTAGATTAAAATACATTCAAAAATGGTTATATGCAGAAAGAAAGTCCCCACATATCTTGTGAAAGGAATGGAAGTGCTTTTGGGGGGCTATGCTGGATTCCTACCAAGTGGAATAGTATCCGCACAGCCTGGGGATATCTCAAAGCATTTCACATTTTTTGGCCTCTCCAACCAAATTCCAAGCATCACTGGAGTTTATTTACTTGCCATGCAACTGTGAAAAAACCAGTCCCTCACTCTGCTCCAAAAGCAGACAATGAGGAAGGAATTTGCAGCATTCAGGCTGGGGTGGGTTTTGCCAAACTGCAGCTGCAGGGAATAGATGAGCCTGCTTCTATTCTCAGTTCAGAAAGGATTGTAGCTTTGGGGGTTCAAACCATAAAACCTTTTTTTTTTTTAACTTCCCAAGGCAGTGAAGCGCCAGGGTGGGGTGATTGAGAAGATGTTGGAAATCCCATGGAAGAGGCAGTTGATCAGGAAGAACAATGCAAACCAATCATGGGAAAGAAAGCCAGCAGTGCGTTTGAGCGAGGCTGGAAAAGTCCTGGTGTGATGAAACCACCTCTAGGCCTTTCTGAATGCACACATGCGCACACACGCACACCCCCTTGGTATTCACTACACTGAAATGCCTCCCAAATGTCAAATGACAAACTGCTGAGGCAGAAGGCTGACCTGACATTTCTGCTCCTGTGACATTTTAGCCACCTTGGCTCAAAGGTCTGTTCAGTTTCATATCCCATTCTGGATAAGACAGTTATCCCTGTGCCTTGCCTTCAAGTTATATAGACCGGAGGTTGCAAAGCTCCCAACTCTGTCAGAGCGACCCGCCTTTTGGGGTGTGTGAGGAGCATACGAAAGCTGTCCTCAACATCTGAGCCTACTCTTACAACTTGAATCTGGATGATGCGCACTTTTTCTCACTGCTATCTCCCAGTCATGCCTGCTGCCCTGACACAGAAGATTTACCTGGAAACTGTTTTGCAATGAGGCACTTACAACACTGATTTGAAAAGATTTCCAGTTGCGCATGCCATTAGCCCTTCACTCCAGTGCCAATGAGGTTTTGTGTGTTTTAAAGCTATTAAATCACTCCTACGTAAGTTAAATGGGGTGACTATTATAAGTTACACACACTTCTCCTAAGCTTGCTGGCTCTGCTCCCGAGTGAGAAATCACTATGGCTGAGCATTTTCAGTTCATCCTCTCACTGCTCCCTCCCTATTTCTTTCTGGTGCCAACTGGACAATGACATTGCTTCAGCGGAATGGGGAGATATACCACAGCACACACTCCACTGTGCTTACTGATCGTCCAGTGGCTATGAGGGGCCAAAATCAGATGTTGCACAACTGCCAAATCAGCCTCACAACTTCCCTATTCCCAAACTCTTGAACACCTTATATGCGTTGAGATATCACAGTGCTGCGTCTCTGTGTGTTTTCTCCCTCTTTCTCATGCCACACACTGCTCACTGGATGCTGCTGGTGTGGGGGGAACATGCTGTGTTGCAGCTTTACAACACAAGAAAGTGCTACCAGATGTTATGGAGGGAGAATCAAGGAGCTAGACGTGCAGCTGCTGTTGCTAGGGGGGCAGACCTGTGTATAGTGTAATGTTTAGTCTGGGCCTCAAACATTCAGGGGCCAGGAAGGGGCGGGGACAACCCCCCCCCCCCCCAATGAGGAGAGGCTGCTAAATAGATAGATAAATTGCAATGAACAGAAGACAAGCCAACAATCTGAACTAAGAGAGGACACCACTTTGGGTGTGAAGCTGAGAGGGGGCACTGCCCTAGCTGTGAGCAGCACACGCATATTTAGATGTATGGGTTTCTTGGTTGATGCCCTACTTCCTAAAATAAACAAACATCCGGTCAGGCTCTGCAAACAAGAAACAGCATCTTTGTGAAGGAGCCTGGCTCTCTGCCTGCATGAGTGAGGGCAGTCAAATGTCAGCTTTCCCACATCTCTGACACTATGTGAAAGTTTCACCCTCACACATCCCTCAGGGCGCCAGCTTCCTCCCTTCTCTGGGCAATTGCTCTTACAGACATACAGAAGCAGTGACATTTCCCAGGTTACGGAGAAAGCCTCTCATGCCATTCCCCTTGGCAGGACAGCAACCGTGAGACAGAGTTGCCTGTCTACCTAGATGTCTACCTATCTGTCTACCTCAGACAGAACAAGTGGGGCAAGTACTTTACCTTCTGCATCCTCAGCCATCTCCTCCTCGTTGCCACTGGTGCCTGACCCATCTTGCCCCATCTCCTCGTCTTCGGCTGCTGGAGGGAAGGCCGTTTCCTCGTTTTGGACGGCGGGGGCTTTTTTCTTTTTTCTCCTAGCATTCCTTTCTTTCTCCTGGAAAAGACAGGGTGACAGAAGCGAATCTTGAGAAAACATCTTCCTGCCGCCATTCCCAATATCAGTAAAGTTGGCGTTCTCAGTGCAGATGCACTAGAAGTTGAGGGGGAGGGGGGAATGAGAGGGTATTATTATTTTTAAAGTTTTTATTAAATCTGTATACTGCCCTTCAACTGTAGGTCTCAGGGCGGTTCACAACGTAAATGAAAGGAGGGAACAGGTACCCAGGTACCTGGATTTATACTGACAGGGAATAATGACAACAAAGCATGGTGTGTAAGCAGAAGCCTGGAGCTAAGCCAGGATGGGAGTTTGCCTGTGAAGAATGGAGAGAACTGGGTTTGGGGGATGCTTCCTCTAAAACCAATCTCTGACCACTGTGAGGCTCCTTTAAGTTGTGGTGAGGACTGCCCTCTTGCAGCTTCAAGGACCAGCTAGAGGAAGGACCACAGCTTAGCAGTAGAGCATCTGTCTCAAAGGCAGAAGGGCTCCAAGGACAATCCTCTGGTGTCTCCAAGTGGGGCTGGGCAAACCTCCTTCCTGAAACCCTGGAGAGCTTCTGCCAATCAACACAGGCGATACTGAGCCAGGTGGACCAATGGTTTGACTCGGTATAAGGCAGCTCCCTATGTTCCCATGACGGCATCATGGAGGATACACACATCCTCTATTACGTAACTCACATGGGGTCCCCTTTATATCATTACTGTTTAGTTATTTGTATGCATTTTACCCCAGTACACAGACCATCTTAAAATCTACACATCCATTCCATGCTACAGAAGGTTCAACTCCTAGCAGCTCCAGGTCAATATTAACAGCAGCAGCAGCAGCAAGAAGAGGATGAAGCAGAGAATGCTAAGTAGGGCCTCTCTGTCCGTAACCCTGGACAGGCATTGCCAGTTGAAGAAGGTAACACTGGACCAGAGGGACAAATAGTTTGAACTAGGGTAAGCCAGCTTCCTATGCTTCACAGTCCTGTGAAGGAAGGTGCTTAATATTCCAATTTTACAGATGGAGAATGAGGATCACATGAACCTTCTGCAACCTGTTTCAGGGCAAGCTTTCTGGATAGGTTTCCAGAAGCCACCCTATAGCTCTGTATTTAAGGAAATGTTCACTGTTCTAACAAGCGGTAGCACTCCAACCCCCCAGTGTTGGAGGCAGTACTTCTGCACCCCAGCTGCTGGGAATCACACATGGAGAGAGGACTGCTGCACTCCAGTCCTGCTTCTGAGCTTCCTAGCAGCATCTGGTTGGCCACTGTGAGAACAAGATGCTTGACTAGATGGGAGTCTGGCATTCTTAAAGCTTACAGGCCATCAAATAGTAACACTGCTGATGATAAGGGCTGAGAGTATTCTATGGTTTCATTAAAAGGCTGTGCAAAGGTGGGATCTGCTATAGAGCCAGAATTAAACACCCTGAGGGTATTTCAGTTTCCATAAAAAACATCCATGCCAAAGTTTCCGGCTCTCATCAGCCATGAAAATGAATGGCCAAGCAGCTAATCTGAGAAGCCTGAGTGAGATTTCTAACCACCAGCCAATAGGGCTTCAATGACCAGCTGTCGGAAGCAGAACAGATTGTTTCTTTTTTGAAAGCAAATTTGCTTTAAAAGCCTAGTTTGTTGTAGGTTGCCTGCATCTTGGTAGCACTGCTCTACGTTAGCGTGACATTGTTCAGTGTTAGCTTGATATTGTAGGCTTGGTCTGTCTCTGAGCTGCCAGAGAGAGAGAGGCACGACCCCCAATACAAGGGAGTAAGAAATGGTCCTCAAGCTCTTAGGCTGCACCTGCTCTCAGCTGACCCTCTCCAGAACTGAAGAGGAGATGCACAGGCCTGCTTCAGACCCCATCATATTGGGAAGCTGGACTGGCCTCACAAGCAGTGAGGTGCATTTCTGTGGGCTGGACGTTTGTCTCTCATGGCATCCCATAAACAAGGTTAAGATATTTTGCAACCACAAAAGCACAAGACGTGGGATCAAGCTGAAGATTCAGGATCCAGCTTCCTGCCTCCCACAGCGGCTGGCAGGATGTGTCCATGGAAGCACACGACCCACATATTTAAAGCACCTTTACAGCACACAGCTCCCCCGAAAGAATACTGCAAACCTGAGTCTACCTCTCACGCAATGACAATTCCTAGCACCCTTCAAAAAACTACAGTCCCCAGGATTCTTTGGGGGGAAGCCATATGCTTTCAATGTCTGGTGTGTACAAAGGAGACAAGCCCCCACACAGCCTTCTCCCTTTGCTGTTCCCCAGAGACTGGCAGTTCACAAGCAGGCTCCCTCTGAACCAGATAATGCTTTGTTGCTGCTGCATTTTATTGACAATTTCTACCCTTTTGCTCTTACTTTTTGTTTTATTTGAACTGTTTTATTGTTGTTTTGGCTAGCTTTATTGTAAAACAGTTGGAAACTGACTTGGGGGTGAAAGGCAACATAAAGATCCAGGAGACAAGCCAATGATTAACTACTTCAGCCTGATGTGTCAGATAGGCTGATGTAAATTCTTTTTATGAATCATTGTCTGGGTCTCATCCTCCTGACATAGCTAACGCTGCAGGTGCTTTGCCAAACCAAGTTGTTGAAGATTTAGGGCAGATAAAGGAAAGTCCTTCTTCATGTAGCACATAGTCAAATTATGGAACCTGCTCCCCCAGGAGGCAGCGATGGTCACCAACTTGGAAGGCTTTAGAAGATGAGACCAATTCATGGAGGAGAAGAGGGCTATCAATGGCCGTGAGCCACGATGGCTGCGCTCTGCCTCCACAACTGGAGCCAATGCTTCTGAAGACCAGTGGCTGGAAATCACAGGAGGTGAGAAGGCTCTTGCTTGCTGGTTTCTCACAGGCATCTGGTTGGCCACTGTGAGAACAGGATGCTGGACTAGATGGGCCATTGGCCTGATCCAGCAGGACCTTCTTATGTCCTTAAGGTTATCACCATCTTCTTTTTTTGGAAAGATTTCACTCTCTCTAAGGAGATGCTTCTCTGCACTGCATCTTTGTATGCTGGGAAAAGCTTGTTGTGTGGGTTGTTAAAAGCAACCAAGTAAAAGCTCTTAAAAAGTGGTGCACCCCTACACACCTTGCCAAACACTTAATTGAGACGTTCCCCCTTCAAACAGAAATGGAAACATCACCTTCGTGATAATACTGAATTGCAAGAACAGGAAAATTGCTGCAACTAATCTTGATAACAGCCAATACCAAGATAAAAACAGCTTCCTCTCGTTTAATAACCATTTTGACAAAGTGTATTTTGAGGTCTAAGGCAATATTAGGGACAATGCAAAAGGCTTTCACAAGAGTACAAAAGAGACACGTTCCATGTCAAACATTAATTACCTAACTGGTGTGGCTAAAAGGTCATGTCTTTCCCCTTTAAAACACAGGAGGAGTGGTGATCAGGAAAGGGTCCAACCCTGGGCCTCAAGTGTTTCAAAGGGAGAAGCTGTGTTTTAAATGCTTAGTGGCCGCTACACAACTGAATGCAATAGCTAAGTATCAATGCTGGTTTGGGGGAACCTTTGGCCTCCAGATATTGCTGGACTACAATTCCCAACAGCCCCAGCAAGCATGGCCAGTGGCCAGGGATGATAGGAGTTTTAGTCCAGCAACATTTGGAGGGCCAAAGGTTCCCCACACCTGAATCGATGCATCAAAGTCTGATGTTGAGTACAAAGCCCTATCAGCTGAGCAGAGGGAAGCAACCATTATCTTTTGAGGGCCATTTTCCCTTGGGAATAAATCCATCAGGAGTCACATACCTCTGGTGCCAAAAGAAGGTGAGACCACCTTCTTTCTCAATCCCCAGCATCTCCAGGTAAGCTTGTGAGAGAATAATACCAGATACCACGGAGCACTGCTGTTAGTCAGGTGTTGACAATATTGAGCTACATGGGCCAATGATCTGACTCGTACAAGGAAGCTCCCTGGCCTCCTCGTGAATCGCTACCTGCATGAAATTATGCCAATGGTCACAGCAGAACTGGGGCAGGGAATCTGCTTGGTCATTGGTCTAAGACAGTCTTCAACTTTGGGTCCCAGATGACAACGTCCACCATTCCTGACCACTGGTTAAGCTGGATGGAGATGATGGGCAGCGTCTAGGACCCAAAGTTGAAGAATTCTGACCTTAACAACTAAGTTACTCTGCTCTTCCTTGCACTTACTATGGGTCATCTTCAGCTAGTTTAATGCTACCCCAAACCTGGCAGATGATACAAATTTGCCAAATATAAAATTGATCTTCTATAAATGGCTGAGTTACACCTCAGGGAAAGTCTTCCTAAACAAAAATGTATCAGGAGATGCTTAAACATCATCACACTAGCCACTGGTCTGATTTCAGCTGATAATTGGTTCCAGAGAGCTGCAGCTACAACACTCAAAGCCTGGTTTCTGCTGCTGCTGCTGCTGTTGTTATTTATATACCACCCTTATCCAAAGATCTCAGGACAGTGTACAATATTAGAAACACATTACAAAATATCAATGATAGAAACATAATAAAAAGATAGTTAAAGGCATACTGACAGAGAGACAGCCTAATAGTAAAGTAATTGTAATATTAACAACAGTCCTGGGTAAAGAGGAATTTTTGGCACCAGGCGAGCCCCTCTCCACAGTCGGGGAGCTAAGTACAGGCTAAGCACAACTCTGGGGCAAAGAGTCCTCTCAGTAATGCGCCATCTGAGCTGTGCTTAGATACTTGCACTTATGGGCTTCCTAGAGACATCTTACTGACCAGCTATAATAAACAAAGATGATGGACTAGATTGACTTCTTGTCTATCTTGGCATGATTCTTATCTCCTTTAGTTAGGTTTGAGGGCTTTGGTTCTTTTTGTTTACTTTTTAAATAAACAAAATAATGTTCTTCTTCTTGTTGTTGCTGTTGTTGTTGTTGTTGTTGTTGTTGTTAAAAAGGTTAAAACTAGCTCAGCCAAAGCATTGGGAAAGTTGCTATATTTCAGCTGCCCCACTCATCTGTAAAATGGGTATAATAATAACCCATCAAAGGAGTCCTATTGCAAGGGTGAATGAGGCAAAGGCATCAAACAAAGCACTCTGTACAGTAAAAGTGCTGGATGAATGATGAATACTCATAGTCACCATTTTCAGGTCTTTATGAAACACCTGGTGAGAAAGATCAGCAAGGGTGGCGCCTTTCAAAAGACGGCTTCACCTGGGCTGTAGGAATGGTGTTTCATATCTGATGCTGTTTCCCATCATTAACACCTGAATAACTAAAACTAGCAGGGACCTGCCCGCTGCCTCCTCCCACAGTCGCCAGGCACACAATAATGAATGCTATCCTTGTGCGTGCATACAATGAATGACGTCATGTAACGGTTCCGATGGAAACACTGACTTGGCCACCTGAGCTCAGAGAGCTGTTGAGTTCTCCTTTGCCTCCCCCCCCCCCCCCACTTTCAGGTAGAACAAACAGTTCCTCACTTCCCACCCTGCAGGCACAACAATAAACACCCGCTTCTTTCTGGCCTAGCCCTTATCAAATACGTTAGTGAAATCCAAGTTTTCCAAGAAAAGAGATGGGAAGACCTTCCGCACCAGAGACAGTGTAGACTAAACAGTGTCTGGGTTGTGTGCAATTGCTAACCAGCAGCAATATAAAGAACACACCATTTTCTTCTGAATTCATGCATCCATTCTTGCAAAAGCCCATGAAAAGCTACCAGCCCACAAATGTTCCAAAAAGCTACTAGCTCCTGTCACTACAATGCAAGCGCACAGGGGAATGGTGTGTGTTTGTGTGTGAAGTCACAGATCCACTTTACAAAAACTTGCCAGTCACCTGGGAAGTCTTCTTAGAAGCAAGTTGTTGCTGGCCCAAAATAAACAATTTCCCTTCTCAGCTCTGTGTTCACATACTGATATGCAGAAACAATTCCCTAAATTAAAATGATCCCAGCTACAAAAGAGGCAGATTTTTGTGGGTGGCAAGGTGCACAGCACATGGGTCCCAGCACCCCACATGGCTGCTTCGTGTATCTCAGACTAATACACAACAACAGGGTTCTTGTGAGGCTAAAGTGTGTGTGTGTGTGTGTGTGTGTGTGTGTGTGAAAACCATGTATACCGCCTCAAACTTCCTAGAGGAAGGATATAAAAATAATATAAATACATATGAATGCTATGGGGCTAAACTGCCATAAGCCCCACAGTGCCGTAGGAGGAAGAAACAGAGGAGGGGATGATTTGTGGGAACTTGGATTGGAGGATAATAATAATAATAATAATAATTTATTATTTGTACCCCGCCCATCTGGCTGGGTTTCCCCAGCCACTCTGGGCGGCTTCCAACAAAGATAAAAAATACACTAAAATGTCACATATTAAAAACTTCCCTGAACAGGGCTGCCTTCAGATGTCTTCTGAATGTCAGGTAGTTGTTTATCGCTTTGACATCTGATGGGAGGGCGTTCCACAGGATGGGGGTCTCGCTTTTCCACCCCAACTTCAGTTGCTTTGGAAGGGCGAGCAGGGATACCAGCTCTCGTCTCTGACCTTTCTGCAAAGCAGAGAGCCTCAGTGGAAGCTGGGGAGGGCTTTGCAGGAGGAGCAGGGAAGTCCGTTGGGGCATCTTCGCTGCTTCTGTCCAGTGCTGAACTTCTTGCCCTGCTCCTGAATTGTGACTTCTGAACAGGTTGCCTGCTGCTGAGCCTGTACCTGTTCTTGCTTGAATAAACACCCCCTCCTTACTTACAAGTAGGAGCCATTGTCTGTGTGTGCTGGGCGGGAACCAGGACAGTAACCAGAAGCACATGTAAAACAGCAGGTATCTTTAAAGCTGCAGGTGTTCCGCACCCCTGTTTTAATGACCCAAGCTGGGAAGCTCAGCTGCATGATGATATGGCCCCGGTCCCCTTCTTCGGTACAGGCTGCAACAGAGGTGTGGTGTGAGGGGCCTGGTGCACACCCAACATCTCCATATGTGCTGACTGCAGAGCTGAGAAGTACATGAGGCTAAGGCCAGTCCTTAGAGGGAAGCCACTGCTGCTTTCTGTATCATTCCACTTAAGGCCCTATCTGGATTGCACAAGAGGATGTGATACTGAGCTAAACAAGCCAGCTTCATAGCCCATGGTTTGGAGTTAACTTGTTTAGCAACTTAACCATTGTTTGTTGTAAACCACAGCCCTCTGTTCACACGTAACACTAAGCCGAAATTATTTGGAAGTGAATGTGTCAGAATTCATTCACTTGGCTATATAGGAGGAAGAACAGAGAGGACACAACCCGGAGGATTTGCTCCGAGTTCTGGAGGCTTGTCCACACAGCACTAAATCAGTCTCACTCAGACAGGTGCCCTCTGAATGTTTTACACTCCCATCAGCCCCAGCCAGCATGGCCAATGGTTAGGGATGCTGTGAGTTGTAGTACAAAACATCTGGAGAGCACTAGGTTGGGCAAAGCTACACTAAGCTGCAGTTTAGTTACATGTGATTGCAATCACTGTCTGAATCATACTTCTTCAATTGTTTTCCACCTGCCTTTGACGAAGAATATGTGGCATGCAAATGGTAAGCATTATGAGAAACTGCAGAGAATTGCATATATCCAGTGTTAGCCCTACTCAGAATCACTAGAATTAATGAATATGACTAATTTAGGTCCATTAACTTCAGTGGGTCTGTTCTGAGTAAATCTTAGCTGGATAGAATCCAGAGTTTTTAGGGGGAGACAAAAAAGAAAAGAAAAAAGAAAACCGCCTCCCCACCCCCATGTCAGTTTTTGAGTTCCTTCTCTGATTTATTTTATTTTGCCTAGTTCATTCTGCCTCAATTCACCACCTGTGAGATGGGCATAACAGCACTTGCATCTCACAGGCCTGATGCACAGAGAAACAAAAACAAAACAAACAGTGAAGCCCTTGGCAAGTCAAAAAGTGCCGCTTCCTTTTCCAAGGAAAGCCTCGCCTGGGCTTGAACTGCTGCCAGACACAATTTCCATAAGTACTCATTATCAGCGGTTGAAGCAGCCTGTCGCTGGGGCACTGGATGATGCTAATGCGAGCACAGCTACGATCTCGTTACTATGGCAAAGTGGTCTTGGCCTTGCTGCCTCTTACTCGTGTTGTGTGTGACTCATGCGAACTGACGGAGCAAGAGATTAGGCCGGGGGAGGCTGCTTCAAAACCAGTCTTTGAATACGCACTGCTCTCCACTGACAGATGTTCTCCCTGAATGGCTTTTGCCGTGGCGCAGTTTGGAGAAGGGGCTGGAAGAAAAAGAAACCCATCGCCTGATCACCGCGTAATCCAAGCATCAAGTGCAGGAGCATCAATGCGGCACAGGCAGAATTCTAGGCTCAAAACTGCGGGGGAACCTAGGGACACAGGAACCTGCATTATACCAAGTCAGACCAATCATCCATTTAGCACTGCATTGCCTACACTGGCTGGCAGCAGCCCGCTAGCACTTTAGGCAGGATTTTCTCTCAGTCCTGAGGGAACTGAACTTGGAAACTCCTGCATGCAAAGCAGATGCTTCCCCACTGACAAAAGAGGGCTTTTCCTGCCCTCAACTTGCTGGAGAGCACTGAGGTGGCCACTGTGATAAGAATTTAATCATGAGATCCGGAGAAGGAACCCACAGCCAATGGAAGTGGACTTGAAATGTCAAAACAGAAAACAAAGAGGCCTTCATTTCAGTGCTTTAATGATAATCTGGTTTGTCTTTGCCTTGTTTCCTTTCTTGGTAGTTACAGAACACATTGTTGTGCTGGTGCTCAAAGCACTTTGCCTCTATTGCCTTGGGAAACTTTACAACAGTCCTGCAAGGTAGGCTAGTATTAGTAATATTGTCAAATTACAGGCAGGAAGGGTGAAATCAGAGAGAAGGGCTTGGCGAAGGTCCAACCGGGGGGCTACACAGTTAAGCAGGGTGTCTGAACTGTTCTCAATGCTCCTCCTCCTTATTTAAAATACTTAGAACAACTATGTTAACATTACCTTCTGCACACCAAGTTCCAGCTTCCAGGGCAGAAAGAGAGTGGGCAGCCCTGGGCTGTGCGCACATTGTTGACTTTACACACAGCTGGGTCAATCTTTTTCTCAATTCAGATTTTGAAAATGCATCAAAACACAGGATCAATAAAGGTTGTGGCCAGTGTTGTGTGTACACCACTTCCCAAACCAATGGTGGGAGCACTTGAGATGCAGAGTAAATGTGAGTGTGCACGCAGCCTCAGCAACTAATTCCTCCATTCTCTGGAGGTTCAGCAGAGACTGAGCCCAAACAGATTTCAGAAGCAGCATTCTGAGCCGTTGATTTCGGTCAACTGCTTGGCATTTGGATGGAGTTATTTAAATTCAGATTTATTTATTTTGCAGGGGCGAGGTTGCGCACATTATTTTAAATTAATACATTTAACTTGCCATTAGTTTTTGGGACAGAAGAGGAAGAAAGTTATTTATCTACTTAAAACATTTATATGTGTTAAGTCATAATACAAAATAAATTGCAGCACGTTCTCTATTCCATCTAGTTTGCGTTCAGCTGTTTTACTCTATTTTAGGGAAACGGTATTTGAGAGTGACTTTCAAACTGTGTTCTGGAGAAGCCTGGGAGTTCCTCAGAAGCCTATCCGTGTGTGTGTGTGTGTGTGTGTGTGTGTGTGTGTGTGTGTTCCTCATACTGGAAGATCAATACCAACAGACATGTTTCTCAGAGCACAGCCTGTTTGCTACTACCAACATTTGCAACCTTCCCGTGAAGTGCTCAGCTCCAGGGAGTCAGAGCTCAGGTGAACCAAATCACCCAGTGTGGCTGCCATGTTATCTGAGGCCTAGCGGCAGCTAGCGCCCATTGGAATCGGTAGGGCCGGGAGACCAGCAGAGGTAGTGCCAGAGCCAATGACGGGCAGAGTCACCCTCTGAAAGAAGAAGGCACACAGGTGGGACCTTAATGGGGCAGTTCCACTGCCCAGGCCTAGTTCTTACTGAAGTGGAAACCTTGTGGTCTGGAAAGCATCACTTCAGATTACAGGCCAGAGACTCACATGATGGAACGCTTGTCCATGCAGGACACTGAGCAGGGGAGAGTGAAATCCCCTCCCCATAATATCTGCATGTGCAGATATTTATTTAAAAGCCTTTATAAACCACTTTTTATTCCTTAAGCCAGCCTTTCTCCAACTTTGGGTCCTCAGCTGTTGCTGGACTGCAACTCCCATCATCCCTAGCTAGCAGGACCAGTGGTCAGGGATGATGGGAGTTGTAGTCTTACAACAGCTGGACACCCAGGGTTGAGAAACACTGCCTTAAGCAATGCACAATATGAAAACAAGTAATCAGTATTAATACAAAAATACAACATTAAAACCAATAAAGCAGCAATGTAAAAGCATATTTTAAAACCCCAAATAAAACAGATTCCGTGGGTAGTTACATCCAGTGCTGGTTACAAGCTCTGGAGGGTCTACTGGAAATCCTTCAGAGGTCTGCCACTGCAACCCAGTCTAAATTCTGCCCACCCCTTGAACAGCCACCCCTCACCTGCCCCCCCCCCAAAATCAGGATTGTCTGCAATGCAGAGTTGTTCCTCAGCTGAAAGGTTCACAGAAGCTAGGATGTCCAAAAGCCGCCACCAGACAGAAACAACATGGCCGATAAATCCCAATGCATATTGTACAGCAAGGTTAAGATAAGAACATAAGAACTGCTGTGCTGGATTAGGCCAAGGGCTCCTGTAGCCCAGCACTCTGTTCTCATAGTAGCCAGCCAGGGGCCCATGGGAAGCTCGCAAGCAGAACTTGAGCACAACAGCGCACACTCCACTTGTTTCGCAAAAGCAACCGGCTGGAGTGAGCACTCCATGCACCGCCCGGAACAACCCAGCTGGAGGGAGACAAACCTTTCTCTGTGTGGGGGACTGTGAAGCCGTCCTGCGCTCCGTTTTAACAGGGAGAGTCAGCCCTCACTCTCCAGGCAGGTTTATTTTCTTTAACCAAAGGACAGGCCCTCAAAAGCTCTGAACTAAACTTCGTTCCGAGCATGTGGGGGGAAGCTGTGGAAACATCCAAGCTGCCCATGTGGGGAGAGAGAAACAGGAAGCTCTCCGAGGTGGGGCTGGGGAGCCACATGCTCCTCCTGGCTCCTGATCAAAGGCCTTTGCCGGGAACAGGAGACACAGTCCCTTTGTCACAAGGCAGGCCGCGTCTCCCTCCCTCCCACCTGGAAAAGAAGCCTCCTCCAGCTCTTTCTTTTTCTGCAGTAGGAGTCTTTTGCTTTTCATGGCGGAAAAAGCAACGTCCCCAGACACCAGGAGGGCTGGCCCAGCACACCTAAAGGAGCACCTGCTTCCCAATGTGGTGAAGTGGACAGAAGGCAGGAAATCTAACAATTGTTGTTGTTGCTGCTGTTGTTTTTAGCCACCATTATTATTTGGAAACATTTTCTCTATGCTCCTCTCATCGGGATCAGCACCCCCGTCTCCTCAGATACACAGAAAGAGAAAGTGTACACACACAGGCTTCACTTTTCCAAGGAATCTGGACAAAAACAGGATGCAGTAGAAGAATTAATCTGAGCCTTCAAAAGCACCTGCAGCTGAAAGAGGAAGTGGGGAAGACCCCCAACTCTTCCTGCTTCCTCTTTCTATGTACTTTTCAAGGGAGGAAAAGGTCACCCCTCTCAGGATTAAAGGGGCAGTGAGTGAGTGGGGAGGGGGCCTCAGAGGCTTTGCGCACACTGGGGAACGACCTCAAGGGCTCCACTGTGTCCATGGGCACCACAGTGGTGACCCCTGGCTGCATTTATATCCCACCTTTGCTCCAAGGAGCTCAAGATAGCATAACTCGCCCCAATTTTATTCTCACAATATCCATTGGAAGTAGACTGAGCTAGCAACTATGGCTCATTTATTTTATTTTCAGTTTTTAATGGAAGGCTATAACAATTAAAACATCATTCAAACAAACAAACAGAAATAAAGTAAAAAGGGATAGTTTAAATAGAGAACAGGAGTCATGGCGAAGAACTGCCCTCTCTACTACCTGCTGCTCTCACTAGCTGGCTGGGCCCAGAAGTCACCAATTCCACCCGCCCTGCTGCGAAAAGCAGCAGTAAAATCTGCACTGGAGGGGAGGGGACCAGCTGAGCCCCGTGAGACAACCTGTGACCACAAGAGCTGTTTGACAGTGGAATTTGCTGCCAAGGAGTGTGGTGGAGTCTCCTTCTTTGGAGGTCTTTAAGCAGAGGCTTGACAACCATATGTCAGGAGTGCTCTGATGGTGTTTCCTGCTTGGCAGGGGGTTGGACTCGATGGCCCTTGTGGTCTCTTCCAACTCTATGATTCTATGATTCTAAGCCAGGGGTTCCAGGAAGGCTCCTGAAGGCCAAGGCTGCCAAAGTCAACATAGATGCCATAGATGGCAAAGCCATCCATTCCAGAAAGGGTTGGGTCGCCACTGATTCTGAGATGCCACCAAGGCCTAGTCCTCCCCTAAAAACTGTGAGAGGCCAGTTGCTCCTTGAAAGAACCTTCATAACATGAAGAGTTGGGGGCCTGGGCTTGCTTGTTTTCTTTTTCCCCCCGTAAGATTTTACTAAGGCTTTTTCATAGTACAATAAAAGAAACTAAGCTAAATAAAATCAAAAACAGAGAAAAAAGAGAGAAAAGAAAAAGCAGAGTCCTCTTCCCAAGGAAGATCTTAAACCCTGTCTCAAATAGAAAGGGGGGCCCCTCTCAGGTCTCACCTGGGAGCTTCCGTTTCTTCTTCCAGTCTCCCATCCTGGGAGATCTTCCCTTCCCTGCCTCTCACTCAGAATCCTTCAGCAACCTTCCATCATCTTCCAGTGTGTATAATCCCAATAATGTCTCATCCCTTTTTTGTTTTGTCTAGTGTCATTTCAGATAACAGGGACCCAGGAATCTGACTTGTTTTTTCTTTTCTTTTTTTACGGGTTTGTGAATTGCTCTGGGAGCTTATCCAGCTGGAGACTAGGGTACAGCAAGTATTTTAAGCAAACAAATAAATAACAGATTAACCATTAAGGTGTTTTGGCCAGGTCTCTATCTTTCAGTCTAAAGGTCACCCAGTGAACTCTGTGGACAGGTGTGGATTTAGATACAAGTTAAAAATAAAATGGGAGGATACACCCAAATTTACATAGAGCAGTATTAGATAGATTTGAACCTGGTATTTCTACTCTGACACCCTGGCCATCAGGGCTCTTTTCAGTCACACCCCTTTCCCCAGGCCATGCACTTTGCCCTCCGTGCTCCACACCCTCCTTGAATGTTTTTGCCTGGCTGGAATATGTTCTTGAACTATTATAATGCTTCTTGCTTGCCTGGGCAGAGTGCAGTGTGTGAGGTTGTGTACAAACTAGCCCATTAAAACAAAGGTAACATACAAATTTATTTTGTCCACTTTTTGCCCCTAGCTCTGCCCACCACTGGGGGGGAGGGAACGAAGGGAGAAAACCACAAAAGCTGCCCTGAGATCCTTGGGGAGGGCGAAGCATGAGAAACACTGAAGAAATAAAAACGCCTCCTAATTAATTAAGATGAGCCTAGAAAACCAGCACCTCAGAGAGGTGGATTCCAGGCAAGCCTTCTTCCTGACATGCTAGCTTTCTATGTGGGACATAATTTTTGTATGGAGAGTTTATTCCATGAGTGGGAAACTTAGTGCCCTCCAGATGTTGCTAGACTCCAACTTCCACCAGTCCCAGCCAGCATGATGCGAGTTGTAGTCCAACAACATCTGGATAGCATCCTTCTTCCCCACCTGTGACTTTCCACAAGTAGTCTTGACTTAGGCTGAGATGCAAGTTTACTGCCTCAGTTGGAAGTAAGCCTAACTGCAGGATTCCTCACTTGGCTGCAACTCTGCTTAGCTTCCACTGGCAAATTCTGAACAGGAGCCTCTCACAAAACCAAAGGACCTGAACTTGGTCAACATCTGCGGAGGTGAAGGACACAACTGCATGTACAGAGAAGCCGACTGGACTGGCAGCTGAATCCTAGCTCAACATGCCAGTAGGAGGCTCACTGAGGGGGCACAGGACAGGCCCCATGGCACACACAGCTCCATCTTCCAACGGAGTGAATAGCCAGGGAAAACAGCTAGGGCAGTGGTTCCCAATTAGCTAAGTATGGCGGACCCCTGCTTTTGAAAATTTTGGTATCTCTATGGTAGTTTTTGTTATATGAATGGTGCGACCACCAGTTGGGAACCACTGAGCCAGGGGATAGGTGCCTGCCAAGATTTGCTGCCTAAGGAGGTTGCCTCACTCTGCCCAATGGTAGGTTTGGCCCTGACCACTGTATTGGAGATAGTGGTGCACTGAGCCAGGCGAACCAAAGGGGTGACTCTGAACAATGTAGGCCCTTATAGCCTTCTCCCATTTCCTTCATTGCTTCATTGGACAGCTTCACTGGAGCTGATCAGACTACAAGCAGCAAGAAATTAGCCTTAATTCTGCTGTTGGGCTCCTCCTCCTGCCCAGAAGGTGGCCCCTCCATCTGAGTGTGCACGCTCACACACGCAAAGCAGCAAATATGTTTAGGAAAACAGTTTGCTAGATTAACTGCAGATTTTGTCTCTCCGCTTTGTATTCAGCTGTATAACATCTGTTGCTGCCAACAAACAATAGCATTTTTTAAAAACAACGAAAAAAGAGCAGCAACCAGGAACAGCTGAGTGCTCATTGTCCTTATGCAAAAAAACAACAACACCCAAGACGGCCACTGCTTCAAATTGCTCACCCAAAGAAGATGATCAATCCAGGCTAATGACATAAACTAGAGAGAGATGGAGATGCCTAACAATTAGCATGAAGGAGCTGAGATGCTACATCCGAGGAGCGGAAGCCGGGGGAAATAATTGGAGCTAGAAGAAGAATTGTGCATGTAAGATTTCTGAAACGCAAACAGGAGAGAAAAGTATGCTGACATGTCCCAAACTAAGTCTGTCACAAAACAGCAGTCGGAGAATGTTTTCTCAAGTGACGTACAGTGGTACCTCAGGTTAAGTACTTAATTCGTTCCGGAGGTCTGTATTTAACCTGAAACTGTTCTTAACCTGAAGCACCACTTTAGCTAATGGGGCCTCCTGCTGCTGCTGTGCCGCTGGAGCACAATTTCTGTTCTCATCCTGAAGCAAAGTTCTTAACCTGAAGCACTATTTCTGGGTTAGCGGAGTCTGTAACCTGAGGTACCACTGTATTAAAAAAAAAGACAGAAGAGCACTATTGATATTGTAACATACTTGAGGATTTTGTGGGTGTGGTGAATTGTATTTATTTATATTTATTTATTAAATCTGTATACGGCCCTTTCTCTATAGATCTCAGGGCAGTTCACAGCATAAATGAAACCTTTGGTAGTGACTGGCTGAGCTACTCATGATGTCACAGAAAGGCAAGGATTCCACTGATCTAGAAATGAGAGAAGGCATCATCCCCCCCCCCCCATCTTATGCAGTGCTGTTTCTGTTATGCTGCAGTTTACCTTCTGCTAAGACCTATGTTATCTGTCTTGCTGTCTGCTGTGGCAAACTCACATAGCATACATAGTTCAGCAGGTAGAGCATGAGACTTGGGGGCGTGGGCTCAAGCCCCACATTGGTCAAATGGGGGGGGGGGGGGAGAGACAGCAAAGATTACATGTCATTTGCCAACCGAAATATCTATCACATTTGCTGGGTTGATTTCTTTTCTGCACATAGTCTGAACACTAGCAATTGTTTCCATTTCCCCTGGAATACTCCGACATCCCCAGAGGTGTAGCTAGGCTCCCTTGCACACACACACCCCAATCTCCAGGGGGGAAATAACGTAATTTAACAATCACAAATGATTCAAACTGGCTATTTAACAGCACAAGCCTATAGATATTTACTCCAAAGTAAATCCCACCATGTTCAATAGGGCTTACTGGGTGCACAAGACTAAATCTGGCAAGACAACGGCAGGAGCTTCTGACAATACCTCACTTGCCTTTTCGTTATTTCCAACAAGGTGCCAGCAGAAAGGCACTACCTTGGAGGTTCTGCCTCAGTGCACACTTTACTCAGAAGTAAGCCCCCTTAAGTCAATGGCCCTTGCTCTCTCTGGGGTAAATATGCAGCGGCACATGCACTGGAAATTGGTCAAGGTGAGGGGAAACCAGGGGAAAGCGACCACAAAGAGCCTCGCCTGGTGTTTCTCAGTCAGCACATCAGCTGACAGCCATTTGGGGGGCAAGCAGAGGGAGTGGAGGGTGGGGAGTAGTGGTTGCGCTAGGACAGAGAGCCAAGCAGTGGTGTCCTCATAGAGAGCCCCACTGCGCAAACTAACATGCAGCACTGCCAGCCAACTGAGGAGGGGGCTCTGCAGTCTGGTGCGATGGCCCACGCCAGTGTCAGGATTACCCCACCAAGGTGACAAGAAAGGCACAATTTCTGTGACATTCCCCAGGCCTGCGCCTTTGGTGGGGTGCAAGCTGGCCAACTGCTAGGTCAGCCCCTAGACATCTCTACACTGGCTGAACCACTAAGGTGTGTGTGGGGGGAAGAAGGTGCAAGGGCTTCGGAAGGAGTAGAAGCAATAGAAACCTAGGAGAAAAGGAGGCTGGTCCTGGGAAAGGAGCGGGAGCGAACTGTCCAGAGAAACTATGGCAAACGTTTATCCCTCTTGCATAAGATTAGAAGCTGACTGGCGAAAGAGTCAGGGTACCACCTCACCCAGTGCACTGTCAACTTAAGGAATTTGCAGGTGTAAGTAATGGTGATGGCTAAAAGCTTAGGTAGCTTCAAAAGCAGGATTAGACCCATTCATGGAAGAGGAGGGGAGAAAGAACAAGACTGTCATTGGTAGTAACCAATGTAATTGGTAGTAATTGGTAGTCGGAATGACTGTAATCATCCAGGGTCCTGTGAAGAACAGTTGCTAGGGAACAACAAATGCACTCATGCACTGGCTTGTGGGATTCCCAGAGGCATCTGGTCGGCCACTGTAGGAAACAGGATGCTGGACTTTGGTCTGATCTGGCAGGGATTTTCATATGGAAAGGGAGGCCATAGGAAGACTTCAAAATAAGAGAACACAGAAAGAAAATGGATAAAGAGATGTGCTTGGCTAGGGAGCACAGGCTAGGCAACATCTCTCAGACTGATCTGAAACAACTACTAGCCAATGCTTTGGCTTCAGGCCTCTAAAAATGTTCCTTTAGTGCGAACAGGAGCAGAAGGTAACCTTTGCATTTCATTGTTGTTGCTGTTGTTCTCTCTACAGATGGCTTCCCGCCCCACTTCTTTAAAACTGGCCCTAGTGAAATACTGGAAGGCTGCTTTGCTAACTTACATCCAAAATCCCCTCCTGCCCCGACTCCTCCTGATCTGCCCTAAAGATCCTGGCGGGACTAAAAGGCTTTTACGCTCCCAAGCTAGTAAGCATGCTCAGTGGCATTTCCGAAGCGCCCCTTGGGCCAGGCGGGAGAGCTCTATTAGCACTGAGGCCTGGAACCCCCACAGTGCTTTTAAAATGAAATAACAATAATTGCAGCACTCGGCAGTTCCAGGGCAGCCTGCCGTGTCTCCAAAGTGCTTGCAGAGCATTAGCAGGTTCTAGCCACACTGGGCTTAAATGTACGCCCTCCGCCACAGCAACTACAGCCTCAAACACAATACTTTTAAGCAGGTGGGGGGAAACTTAATAATTCTCCCATCTCAGGACAGCTGGGATACCCCTGGTACTTTATCTCAAGCTGGAAAAACACACCTCCTCTGCGAAACATGTGAGGTGACATTGCCATGCAGAAAACTTCCCCAGCTTCCTGCTGCTTTGCAGGGGATGCAAAAACCTGCCGTGTGGCATTTGCTTTCCAAGTCATTTACTTATACCATTCTCTCTCTCTTTCTCTCTGTGATTTAAAAAATATGACTTTGGTCATAACTCCTTCAAAACAAGCATAAAAATAATTTCCAACAAGATAAAATTAAGAATGGAGGAATAAAACCTCAAAAAAAGAGTTCCCCACTTTTAAAAAAAGTTGTCTATACAATAAAAACCATCAAATGCTGAGAGGCACAGAAATGCCTTGCTGGATGCTGGGCAATGAAGGGGCTCACTTAGCACACCTGGGGAGGGAGATTCACCATCAGGGTCCTACTATAAAACAGGCCCTTTGCCATCTTCCCACCGTTTGTCTCGTTCTAGTCTTGCTGAGGGGGCTGTTATTATAAAATGAGCAACCAGTCCATCTTTCAGGATCCATAATAAGAAAACAGTTGCTGCAAACCGCCCCCCCCCCCCGCAGAAATCACCAGACAGGCCATAAGGGACAGATACATGAATGCCCTCTGAAGCAGCTGTGTTTTAACCTGTCAACTGAAGGCTATTAGTGAGAAAGTTAGGCACGTCTTCATAGGAAAGGCGGATCACAATTTGGGAAGCATCCCATGAAGGAGCAGAGAAAACAGAAGGAGCACTAAGGGACGGCACCAGCAGAGAGATGAAGGCACCTGCCTAATATTGACAATTGCCAAGGGGATCAAAGGAGGATTGAAGAGGGCAAGGCAATCAAGGAGCAAACGATGGCAATTATAACTGCCTTTTCTCTCCCTCCAACTTGCTTCTCAGCTGTCTTGCTCCCTTCAATTCTTCTTTGATCCCCATGTCAATTGCCAATATTAGGCAGGCACCTTTGTTATATTGCGTTTTGATACCTGCTAAAAAATTTCTTTGGGCAAGCTTACCCAGACATGCAATTTCAGCATGCCTATTTTTAAACTTTTAAAAACTTGATTTTATCAGTATTTTGGTAATCCTATTCCATCTACTTGTTTCTTAAGTCTGTTGATTTTATCAGTATTTTCTGATAAATATTTTATATAATTCTGTGTGAACCACTCAGAGGTGTGTGGATCTTTTTTCTTTAATTAAGCAGTATCTGGATCTAGTAAAATAAACAAATAGGTCCAGGGGAGGCAGGCAAGCTTCTGCCTTTGCTTTCTCCTCTGGTGCCTTTACTAGCAGCAGCTCCCGACATAGAAAGTAAACAGGATGCTCTTTTCCTTTCCAATTATCTCCATGCCATTAAAAGCTTCACCTGCTTACTTTCTGTCTATCACGTAGCAACGCCAGCAAGAAAAGATGGAGAAGGAGAAGCTCGTGGGATTTCTAAAAAGGGTGGGGGGCAGGGGGTGGGGAGCAGCAGCAACAACAACAACGTAATTCAACAACAACAACAACAACAACAACAACAACAACAACAACAACAACAACAACAACAACAACAACAACGTAATTCAAACCAGCACCATCTGAAAAGCAACTTGTCCCAAGACATACATGTCAACATGGCCCAAGGCAGGAAAAAATAACGGAGTCATCACCACCTCACTGGCCCTTCACCAGGAATCACTGGCCCTTCACTTAATGGAAGGGACAAATTAAAGTGCTCTGAACAGCAACAAAGCATACTTCTCTTTCCTTTTCTCATACACCACAAAGAGTAATGTGAACATTCGAGAATTATTATTTTTTAAAAAAAGTTCATAAGCAAACTTTCTTCATTAGCAAATTAGGATAATTTGAGCTGGGAATTTTTCAGTTTGCATCATAGTTCTCCCTGATGCCCTAGAGCTGAGATAGCCAATGGGGTGCCTTCCAGATGCTTCGGACCACAACTCCCATCATCCCAAGCCAACATGGGAAGTGGTCAGGGATGGGAAAAGCTGTGGTCCAGCATCAACCAGAGGGCACCATATTGGTTATCCCTGCCCTAGGGAGTGTTTAGCATGCTTATTTTACTTCTATTTAGTAAACAGAACTAAAAACTTTAAAGCTGCCAAGCTTGCCTAAATATTGGATTTGCAGTTGGCACCCATTCTCATGTTTACTTATGAGATGATAAATTTTCCATAGAAAAATGAAGCACTGTGAAAAATTCCACCACATTTCACTGCACACACATGTGAACCCTTGTTTCTGGAAGTATTTTCACTCAGTTCAAGAACATCAACTCAACTACCTTTGTCTGTCCACACCCACATTTAAAGCACATTTATGACACTTTATAAGTCACGGCATCCCCCAAAGAATCCTGGAAGTGCAATTTACCCTACACAGAGCTACAATTTGCAACACCCTTAACAAACAAATTCTTTGGGGGGAAACCACAAACTCTAAATGTATGGTGTGGATATGAACTTCAACAATAACTCATCGCTAAGTGCTAAATATGTATTCCTCCGTTATAGCCTAGAAACATCCTTACAGTGGCCGCTCCACACATGGTATATATATTTATGTATTCTAAAAGATGTGAGGTTAAGATTTTTTGAGAATACACCTAAACATGTAAAAGGGTTAATATGACAAAATAATGTCATTTCATAAAAGAAAAGGAAACTGTTGTGCAGGCAGACTCAACAGAGAACCAGGATTGTGAACAGATATGCTGCTGACTGCACTCTCAGTGGCAAACCTGGGTTTTGTTACTATGGACAGTGTGAAACGGCTCTATATGCAGGTAAATTCTGCAGGAGGTAAATAAATCCAAACCAGACACTGCAGACTCATCTTGGAAGATGTGCAAAAGTTCACCAAAATGTTATCTGAGAGGTCACTGCATTTACCATTTTCAGTTTGTGCTGCTGCAGGATCTCATCCAGGTTCTGTCTCTTCTTGTAGTTGAAGTAGAAATTTTTACACTGGGAGACACTCTTGGATCCCACCATCCTGGAAATGGCTGACCAGTTACGTCCATGTTCAAGGAGACCTGCAGATCAGTGAGACATACATACGGTCAGAAGGGTTGAAACTAGAATTAAAGCCAAGAGAGAGGAAGGAAGGAAGGAAGGAAGGAAGGAAGGAAGGAAGGAAGGAAGGAAGGAAGGAAGGAAGGGGAGCATTTAGAACAAGGGCTGCAGTTTAGTGCTAGAGCATCTGGTTTGCATGTGGAAGTCCCCAGGTTCAATCCCTGGCATCTTCAAGTAGGTCTGGGATGAAACCCCTGTATGAAACATTGGAAAGCCACTACCAGCCAGTGGAGATCAAGGTGGACCCTTAATCTGACTTAGTATAAGACAGCTTCCTATGTTCCTGTGAGGGATTGTTGTTGAAGGAAGAGGAGATAATCTCCTGTGATCAGCAAGTCACAGTGGATAATAATAATAAATAAATAATAATAATAATAATAATAATAATAATAATAATAATATTTATTATTTATACCCCGCCCATCAGGCTGGGTTTTCTCAGCCACTCTGGGCAGTTCCCAAAAGAATATTAAAAACACAATAAAACATCCACCCTGGACACAGAATTGACCTGTGCCTCCATGGACAGCTGTACGTCCAAAATGACTCCCAGGCTGCGCTCCTGGTACTTCAGGGGCACAGATATGCCATTCAGGACCAAGGAGCCCTCCGCACCTGACCGCCCCCTGTTCCCCCAAAACAGCACTTCTGTCTTGTCAGGATTCAACCTCAATCTGTTAGCCACCATCCATCCTCCAATTGCCTCCAGTCACTCAAACAGAACCTTCACCGCCTTCACTGGTTCTGATTTAAAATAGAGGTAAAGCTGGGTATCATCCACATACTGATGAACACCCAGCTCAAACCCCCTGATGATCTCTCTCATTGGCTTCATATAGATGTTAAAAAGTATGGGGGAGAGGACGGAACCCTGAGGCACCCCACAAGTGAGAGCCCAGGGATCTGAACACTCATCCCCCAACACCATCCAGGAGGAAGGATCGGAACCACTGTATAGCAATGCCTCCAGCTCCCAGCAAAACTTGCTATTGTCTCTACTGCCCCTTGCAATAGCATGGGAAAGAAGACCATCAAAAGAGATATTTTGAGTCAGTGCTCTCTGTGCACCGCTCTTCCATCACAACATGTCTACTTTGAATCTCAGTATTCATTTAAAAAGAAGAAGCGCCAATAGGCATGTTTCTAGCACTCATGGCTGCAAAGATAGGTTTCAAAACATGTGGGCAATACCTACAGCAAAAAAGTGCTTGAAGAAGAGTATCTCATGCTTTGAATCCAGCTCCACACCCAGGTGAGCGATGTGCTGCTTGGGTGTCAGCGATCAGGGAGGAGAGGAGCTCAAACACTCCAGAAGACCTTGCACTCAAACCTCAAGGCACAAAAAAACTGTTCAAGGAAGGCAAGCCTCTGAAGAGAGCAAGTCAGACCCAACTGCCATGAACTGCAGACAGGGCCAATCTTTGGGGAACACTATATTCCCTCCCATAGAGGTTTTATTTACCTTTATACAGACGTTGTTAATAAATTTGCATTTTATTTTTTATAAATAATAAATAAACACAATTGCAGGAACTTCCCCTCAAAATTATTTCCATATATTACATTGTAATGCAGCTTTCCCCCAGCCTGCTGCCCTCCAGATTCTTTGAACTCCAACTCCTACCATCCTCAACCCTTGGCTAAATAGCTGGGACTAATGGGACAGTATGACATGCCCAGTCATTCCCAGGTGTAGCCCACCCTTTCCTGAGGCTCCTGGTTTCCTCACCGTTCAGGTCTGAGAAGAAGTTTTGGGTTGGCTGAGAAGACACAGAGCCTGTGAACCTCGCCTCCTTCATCCCCCTGAGGGGCCAGAGCCAACAGGAGCTGCATGAGGAGGTGGATATGGGAAGGAACGGGTCCACACATGCTTTACACACTCCACATGAAAAGGCAACCCAAGAGAAAACACTATTTTAAAATTGCCAGCTTGCTGAAAATCCTGCCTTAAAACAAATGCTCCAAAACCAAAGGTTCCCAAATTTTGTTAGCCCTTTATTGGTTTGTGTATTTCAATGTCCCTTCAAGACTCACATTACCCTTCCCCCCCCCCCCCCGGATGGTTCACCTTAGGAGAGAGTGATAAAAAGAACAACACAAAAGATGGAAAACAAGTCAACCAATCCCAAAACGTGCTAATATGAAACCGCTGAGTCGGGTTATCCAGTGTTTTGGAGCATGTTGCCAGCAATATGCTGATGACACAGAGCTCTACTTCTCCTTTACATCTGCAGGTGGGGCAGTGGAAGTGCTGGACTTGCCTCAGTAATGGACCAGATAAGAGCCAATAAACTGAACCTCGATCCAGATAAGATGGAGGCAGTTTAGACAGAGGTGCCAGGAGATGAACCTGGGAATTCCTGCAGGCAAGGCATGTGCTCAGCCACTGAAATAAATTCAATAAAACAACTAAAAATTCACGATGGCTGACAGATGACAGGTCATGTTGACCACAAAGCTCTATTGAAAAACAGCAGCAGCAACAATAGCAACAACAACCAGCATGTTATATAGGTAACTTACAACTAACACAGCCCCTCCCAGGGGCCATATCAGGAAAAAATAACAATACTGGAGTCCTTTTCCAGCAATATTTATATGCCAACCTCCCTCCGAAGATCACAGGGCAGTTTACAATCGCAAAGAGACCACAAAACCCTTGCAGACACCAGAGTTATCCTTTCCAGCAAGCTCTCAACTGTCAGGAAATGCACTGGGACATCCTTCCACAAAGGAACCCCAACCGGATTGGAGAAAAGCCCCTGGAACACCAACGTACTTTGGCAGACACTCATCAGCTGCACAGCTGAGTCAAGGGCTTGGCATTTGGGCAGAATTTTCTTTCTGTATATAAAGGTAATGTTTAAGCCGCCAAAAAGGTAGAACCCACTCAGAGATTTATTAGATACTGCTGGGGGAGGGAGACGACGGCGGACAAAACACCAGCACAGCTCTAAGTGACTTACATTGCAAATTAAATGCTGAAAATTAAAAATGTGTCTGCAACAAAGAAATGCAGCATGATAAAAATCATTTATACTAACCAAGCAAGAGAAGCAGAAAAACTGGTATATAAAAAGTCGAACAAGAAGCCCAAGATAAAATATAAAATGTAGCTGAAAATAAAATACTTGCCCAGCAGAGAATGCCTTCTAAATGGAAAGAAATAAACCCTTCTAACTTTACCTGTCCACCAAATGGGGGTGGGGGGGCGACAGTAAAGGTAGAAGCTCTCCAAGAAGGAGAGCGCCACAAAGGAGATGCTGACTGAAAGACTACTGAATTACACTTTGGGGGGAAATATCTGTCTGAGATTTTAGAAACCCATTGCCAGTTGGAATTGGACCAGCTTTCCTCAATACAGCGGCCCTAGATGTTACAGACCAGGGATGTCCAACAGGTCAAGCAGGATCGACTAGTTGATCCCCGGAGTTGATGGCAGGCTCCTTTTCTTTTGGGGTGGCATAAGAGCATCCGCCCCCCCTCGCCCCGTCCTCCATATTCGCATGACTGCTGGAACGTAAGACGGAGTTTCCGCTGTGAGGCAGATTGTTTCCTTAGCGATCTCTTGGTGAGCGACTTTTCCCCTTTACTCAATTTTGACATTTTTCTCTCAAGAACGGGACTTTCTTTGACCTGCCAGTTTTTTATTCTGTGCCAGTAAAATAAAACCCTGCCAGTTTTTTATTCTGTGAGGAGATTGCAGTCTCTTGGGAGTTGGACATCCCTGTTGTAGACCATGACTCCCATCATCCCTGACCATTGGTCATGATAGCTGGGACTGATGGGAGTGGGGGATCTAAAACATCTGGAAGGCACTTGTGTGCTGGAACAGGCAGGAGTGAGCTAGGCAGCTAATGATCTGACGCAGGTAGCTGTTAACTTCCTCCACTATGTTCACCGCTGAAGAAGAATTGCCCATAGTTCAGTATGCACCATAAGGCCCACTGCTGGGCTTTGACCTGCTGCTCTGGATTAAGAGAGGAGCAAACATGTGTATTTCAAGAGGCCCATGTCCAGTCTCAGGCTAAGCTGCCAGAGTGATGAAACTGAGATCTAAAAGTCTCCAGCATGCCTAGCTAGGTCTTGTCTTCCAGGGCACATGAGACTCACATTCTATTAACACAAGACAGATACAGGTAACTCACAGCTTACAGACGGTTCAGCTCTGGGGATCCATGCATACGTGCAAAATTGTAAAAAGCCAGGGACCCCTGAGACCGCCACCCACCCTCACGCAACCATCCCTACCCGTCCGGGCAGGCCTTGCCCTCCGCATCACTTACTGGACTCTGGGAAGGATGCATGAGGGCTCTGGGAGTGTCCCAGGGCCCTCACAAGACCTTTCCCTGGCCTGGTAAGCAGAAAGGGCAGTAAGATCTTCAGGTCACTGAGTGGTGGTGAGTGTTTGTTCTTCCAACCTTACAAGGCAAGTCTTTCTTGCCACTATAAGGGCTCACAGGATCTGCTTTTCTGCTCATTTGCTAGTCCCCAGCAGGGTTAGCTGTGTGGCAAACTGTGACCGTAGTCCAGCGGTAGTGCACAGCGGTAGTCTTTACACCCCAGAGGGGTGGTCTGGTAAGAGAACCTATCTTTGAGGTCTTGATGGCAGATGCTGCAAGCATATTGTTGAAGCTTAGCAAGCCTGAATTGGTTTCTGGAGGACAGATTTTCCTGGAGGACATGCTGCCCTGAGCACCTGAGTAGGAAAGATAGGAGAGTAAGGCAATACAGGCAACTCACAGCATACGATGATTTCACCTATGCAATCTCAACTTTACGTGGGCTGCAGGAAAATAAATAATTAAATGGAGAATGGGGAGGAAACCGGCAATGGAAAGAGCCTTTTAAGCCTTCTCTCTGTCATGACATAATCAGTCTTGTTTAGATACCTATTTGGACATGTGGACTGCTTATACTATTTTATATGTCACTGTTGGGATTGATTTAATATATACATGCTAGGATATTGCATACAAAAGTCTAAAGAGACAGGCAGTATTTGAGGTTGGGAGTCTCTTTCTCTCTCTCTTTTGCAACTTTTGCTTTTCCTTTGGAGTAAAACTCCATAACACACCTTCACCAAAACTGGGAAGGATGAACAGGGACCACACAAAAATACCTTCAGGGATGAAGGGTGGACTAGATCTAGTAAAGATCTAGGAGTCAGGGGAAAGACCCACAATCTCAGTTCAAAGAACCTCTTGCGTCAAACACATACCAAGGCCTGATCTACACATGCCGGAGAATGGGATAGTTGAGTCCAGTCCTGACACTGCCTCCAGGCTGCAGGTGGGAGGTACCATTTTGAAACCCAGGTTCACTTTTAGTGCTAGTTTTCTCCTTGCAGGGAGGTACGCTTGTTTTCAATGCAAGAGAGCATTTAAAAATGGTATCCTCTACCATTGTTCTGAAATACTACTGTCCATTCTGCCTACCCACCCTTATTTAAAGACAGCAGGTTGGAAGCTGGGACCAAAGGCAGGCAAGTAGGATGTAAAAACAAGCAAGCAAGCAAGCAAACAAACAAACAAACACCTGCATTTTTTTTTAAAAAGTCTGAATTCTGCAACCTACATGAATTATGTAAAATGAATGTGTTTGTTTTTCTTGAATAATTTAGGTAGAGAAAAGAGCAAGGGGCAAAGCAATCTCTAGCCCAGTGATAGCCAACTCTCACCAGCCTTAGGCGCCAAGGGAGGATGAGAGTTGCAGCCCAGCAGCACCTGGAGGGCATCCCCTGGCCCCCTTGTTCCTATTCAGACATATGTTAATACTGTGGGGGGAGGAAGCATGTCCTCCTCCCTTCCCCCTCTGCTGCCTTTGGGGTCATCTCATCCCGAGAGTTGGACAGTGGCCTTAGGCAGAACAGAGTCCTAATCAGCTTGAATGAGTTCCTTGTGGATTTTAAATGATTCTAAAATGTGCAGGTCCCTAAAGTCATCTGGGAACACAGAAACTAAGAAGGGACTCCTGAGGGTCATCTAGTCCAACCCCCTGCGATGCAGGAATCCCGCCCACAGCCATCCCTGGTTATCAGTCAGATGCACTGACCCACTGTGCCACCTCAGACCCCCCACTTCTTTCACCATGTGATTGGCATTGCGTGGAGGAAAAAATGTCCAAGCAGGGCCTTCTCTTAGTGCTTCTTACAGCTGAAAACTTGTCCCACTTTCCCCAGCTCACCCATCATAGCCACAAGGACTAGAACACTGCTCAGTTTGTTTTTTCCTAAAAGAACATAAATTGAGTTTCTCAGCATACTAAGTTTTCCATCCAACACCTTGCAAAAAACTTGTGTGGAAAAACACACAAAGTCCCAAATTACCTTTTATGTCTCAAAAGAAAGAGCACCAGAGTAAGTTAAATGATCTGGGCTTAAGCCTAACCTCAGCCAAACCACCACCCCAAACACACCATCTATGCAGTTAAGTTCTCCCAGAATCAGCTCCTCTTCTGTGGCAATGGAAATATTTTAATGGACTGCTGTAGAGGACTGCTGTTGTGAAGTTGTATCAGAAACTGCAAAATGCTCTGCACATTAAGAGCAGGTCACATGTTTAAAAGCAAGCGCTTGTTTTGAGAACACAAATCATCCATCCAGGAGCTCAGAGTCATGATTACTATCTCTTTCTTAAAGTTACTATATCCTGCCTTCCCCTCCCCCCATCCACTCGATGCAACATGTATATTCCCTCCACCCCAATTATATCCTCACAATCACCCTGTAAGGTAGGTCAGTCTGGGAGAGAGTGAGTGAACCAATGCCACCCACCCAGCAAGATTCATGACTCATTAGAAATTTGAACCTGTGTCTCCCAGTAAACCAACTATGCCAGACTAGCTCCCAAAGTGCTGGACGTAAACCTGGTGGGATATCAGGTTCAAATTCCCACCCAAAGACTAGGCAACCTTAGTTTACTCCAAAGGTTGTGGTGACAACAATATTATTATTATATATTACGTTTGTATGTATGTGGCCCTTCATTCGATGATTTCGGGGCAGTTCACAGCATAAAAATACAGAATAAAACCAAAAAGTACATAATAAAAACAGGACAAAAGAAAACAAAAGAATAGCCCCCTCCCACAATCACATATAAAACGACATGTTGAAGAGGAGTGTTTTCGCTTGGCACCTAACGGTGTTTAATAACGGGTGGGGTGGGGGGAAGGGTACCCAACCAGCCACGTATGCCGCCCTACGCTTGCGTGATGACGTGGGATTAAAATATAACAAATATTGAGAAAGCAAATGGAAGTCCATTCTGGATGCATGCATAGAGCACCCCACAACCTGGCTCTTGCAGGGTGCTCCCTCACAAGCCAGGGCACCCAGCAGGAATAGCCCTCCCAAGTCTTTGGCGGAGTTCCCGCCTCTGATACTCCTGGCTGCACAGGTCTCCCATTTCCCTCTCATTCGGATGGGGCGGTCTTGTTTCCAGCATACACACCTGAGTCTTCCCTGCAGGAGCGAACTGGCAGGTACAGCTGCCCTTATCTTTACAGTAACGAAAACCAAAACACCAACACCTGCTTCCCAAAACTATAATTATCCACACACGCACTCGCCTGGGGAGGGAAATGTCAGCAGCCACCCTCATTCTTGCTAGGGAACACCCAGAGTTACATGGCACAAACAGGCCCATGCTGATCACCCTGTCATCTAAATCCCTCCCCACTGCACCCCCCCCCCCTGCAGCACAAACCTTCCCATATAAACACACACCGTGACATTCAACCTATAAATCGCTATCACAGGAACAGGGCACTGACTTCAGGTTGTGATGCACAAAAAAAACACCAGCACTTTTTCCTGCTGCTTCCAGCGGAAAAAAGAAACCCAAAGACAGACCTTCAAGTCCAAATTGGCTCAAAGAGATATCACACAGCTTTACAGGGTATTTGTCACACACACACACACACACACACACACACACACACACACACTCCCCCGTGCCACACACTCCAATTTTCCACTGCCACCCCGAGTCTGTTTAATGACCCAAGACTTACATTCTCTTCTCCCAGCTTCGCCTGCTGGCAAATCCACTGAAAACATGCGGCAGGCGAAGGAGGGGAGCTCTCCGGAGGAGTCAGTCGTGATAGAGAGGAAAGAGCAAAACAAATCAAAACAAAAAACCAACAGAGAGCAAACAGTGCATTAAAAGCCCTCTTCTCTGTCCGCCTTCCGGCTTTCTTGGCTTTTTTCTACTCCATTCCAGTAGCCGAAAAAGCAAACTGGGAAAGCCATGCTGCGCTCCTCTCCAGCACTTTTTAAGAGCAGGGGGGAGCACAATCCGAAGCCAGGGGAGAGGTCAACAACTCCTTGGGCTCCTTTGTGCGAAGTTGCGGGGCACCCATGCCGGGTCCTTCTCTGCTTTGGGGCTGCTGCTTCCTTCCACGTTGGCTGGTGGGGGGAAAGAGGGGGGAACCCGATAGGAAAAAACACCACAGCACTCCAGCGCTCTCTCTCTCTCTCTTCTCTCTGTCAAGACTCCCACCTGCTTAGCTCCTCGGAGGTTTCCAACTGCCTGGAACTACAATCTGTTAAGGTGGATTGGAAAGTTCTTTCGGATTGGTTACGCTTCCCCTCTCCCCCCCCCCCCCGCCTTACAATCCTCCTCTGCCTTGCTCAGCAGCTGGGGGGGGGGGGGAGAAGAGGAGGCTGTGAGAGGCAAATTTCAGGAGATGCTCAGGGTGCTGCCAAAAACGCAGAGGGCGACCTGCAGCAGGCTTCACTCGCTCATCAAGTCAGCTGAGGGAATGGCAGAGGAGGAGGAGGAGGAGGAGGAGGAGGAGGAGGAGAGCTGGGTGCCTGTTCCAAGGCTGGAGCCAAATGAGCTGTGCGTAATCTGCTCCCTCCCCACCACCACCTCCCCCTCCCTCCCCACTGATCCTGCCCCCAGGTGACCCAGAAGTTTTCTTCTTCGTCTGAATGTGACCTCTAGACAGGGCGCTCATAAGCAGCGTGGCGCTGGCCCAAGACGACAAGGGTGCGGCCAACTTGGCAACCCTTCTCCTCTCTCTCTCCCCTGAATGTCAACAGCAGGGGGAAGCGATCCAGGAAAACAAAGCTTTTCTTAATAGCTTCCTTTGCTCTGATGTGAATCAAAGGGGTTTTTCTTGGCAAAGGCAGGCAAAAAACCCGACAGCTGAGCTTGCCCCGCCTGTTGCTCCCCTGTTCTGCCCCAGAGGTGGACTTTGTCCAGAGCACATCTGCCCTCTTTGCAGGCAAAGCAAGGGCTCTGGAGCAGCATGCAATGGTAACTGTTCAAAGAGGTCAAGGCTCTCCACACCAATAAGTGACCGGCACACCCAACAACATGGGGTGGGCACCATGCTTTTAGGTGGGAGGGGGTTCACTTAATTGAGAGGTTCAGGCAGGATGTGAGGTGTGGGTGGGCAGAGGAGCTGGATCTCTCCACGTAGAATCATAGAGTTGGAAGGGACCACGAGGGTCATCTAGTCCAACCCCCAGAAATGCAGAAATCTTTTGCCCATGACCCTAAGATTAAGAGTCTTATGCTCTAGTGGCTGAGCTCTTCACAGGGCAAGTGCAAACAGAGGGGCTTCACGTATCATGCATTTTCTGCATGTGAGTCATGGTGCAGTGTAGTAGCTAGAGTGAAAGTTCTGAATTGTTGTCAGCTCTAATCCTGCCTCTGCCATGGACTCAATAGGTTGCCTTAGGGGGCTGAAGCTGCTGAGGTATTGATTTCCCATGCATAATATGGGCACAATGACCTACCTTGCAGGGTTGCTGCGATAATGTGTGCAAAGTGCTTTGAATACTGCCAGCACACATACACATGTCAGAGCTTGTGAGTGCACCAGTGAACCTCCTACTTCCTATGTGGAAACGTACGATTCTGTCTCCCTCCAGCTAAGCAAAAAGTCACAGGCTTTTTGCAAATGTGTGCATTTCTTCAGTAAAGATACTCTTGGCTTCAAGTGAAATCTTGCCTCTTAAGAACAAGATAGGCAAGGCAGAGAGTGAGTGGCTTTTCCACAAGAGGGCATCAGGAAGGGAGCTCAGATGGATTTACAGATCAAGGTTAGAAAATGAAAAGAAATCAGAGACATCACTATTTCATCCCCAAAGAGCCCTAATATCCAGAGCAGCAAACTATGTTTATAAGGTGCATTTGTTGACTGACTGAACCCAAAAACTGCTCAATAATGGTTCCTCATCATCCTGGAAAAAATGGACCAGTGAGGTGCTGCAGGGTTCTGTCCTGGGCCCCTTGTTGTTCAACATCTTTATAAACAACGTGGATGAAGGAATTGAGGGTGTGCTCACCAAATGTGCAGATGACACCAAGCTGGGAGAGGTAACTAATGCTACCTTCACAGATGGAGAACTCGGCCAAAACTAACAAAAGGGATTTAAACAGGGACAAATGTCAGGTTCTACATTAGGGCAGGTAGAACCAGATGCACCAATATAAGACTGGGGGAGGGCACCTGGCTTGCCAGTAGGAGTCTCAGTAGACCACACACTGAAAATGAGTCACTTAACTGGTGACTGGGGGTGGCTGCAGAGACAATATTTCACCAGTCCTGAAAGATCTACATTGGTTCCTAGTACGTTTCGAAGCAAAATTCAAAGTGTTAGTGCTGACCTTTAAAGCCCTAAACGGCCTCAGCCCTGAAGGAGCGTCTCCACCCCCGCCGTTCAGCCCGGACACTGAGGTCCAGCTCTGAGGGCCTTCTGGCAGTTCCCTCACTGCTAGAAGTGAGGTTACCAGGAACCAGGAAGAGGGCCTTCTCAGTAGTCATGCCCACCCTGTGGAACACCCTCCCATCATGTGTCAAGGAAATAAACAACTACAGTGGTACCTTGGGTTACAGACGCTTCAGCTTACAGACTCTGCTAACCCAGAAATAGTACCTCAGGTTAAGAACTTTGCTTCAAATGAGAACAGAAATCGCGCAGCAGCAGTGCAGCAGGAGGCCCCATTAGCTAAAGTAGTACCTCAGGTTAAGAACAGTTTCAGTTTAAGAACGGACCTCCAGAACGAATTAAGTTCTTAACCCGAGGTACCACTGTATCTGACTTTTAGAAAACATCTGAAGCAACCCTGTATCAGGAACTTTTTAATGTCTAATGTTTTACCATTTTTAATGTGTTGTAAGCCGCCCAGAGTGGCTGGGGAAACACAGCCAGGTGGGTGGGGAGGAGGAGGAGGAGGAGGAGGAGGAGGAAGAAGAAGAAGAAGAAGAAGAAGAAGAAGAAGAAGAAGAAGAAGAAGGCGTGATGCAGCAGCAAAAAAAGCGAATGCTTTCTAGGCTGCATCAACAGAAGTATACTGTCCTGATGAAGGGAAGTAATAGCACCACCCTATTCTGCCTTGGTCTAACCACACCTGGCGTTATGGATGCTTCAGTTGAGATTCCTGCATTGCAGGGGCTTGGACTAGAAGACCCTTGAGATCTCTTCCAATCCTATAATTCTATGATTCCCAACCTCAAGTGTTACACAGGGACGACTGAGGTTCTTGGGACATTACCAAACTTAAAAAGGAAGCACAGAACCAGCTGGCCTGTGTAAATGTTTTGCTGTCAAACTTTTTAAAAGCGACAGAGCCAAGGAATATCCATCCTAGGAAAAAGAGCAGACTTTGGCAGCTGGTATAAATTATACAAATTAAATGCATTTGGATATATACACTGATATTGCATACATTTGTTCTGCTACTGGAGGTCAAGGAGAGAGTCAAGGATCTGGGGAGGGAGATGAAGCCAGGCTCCCAAAGCATTAGATATGCTTGTTGAGGCCGTCCACTTTCACCTACCCCCAAGCTTTTGAAGATATTGTTCTCCAAAGGCTTTCAAGACTTCACAGGCAGAAAGACAGCATGAGTCAGAGCCTGGCACTAAGTGGCAGTGGCTGCAGGGTTTTAGATGTAAGGGTGTTTCCCCAACTCTACTGGGAAGGTCGGGGATTGAACCAAGAATCTTTTGTAGGAAAACCATGTGATCTACCCTGAACTATGGCCCTTCCCCAAGATCAGGGGTGTGGAACCTCTAGCCAGTGGGCCAGTCTTGGTCCATGGGGTATTTCCCCCAAACCACATCTACCTGACAGCACTCCTATGGGCCAGTGACATCAGCTGATGAGCAGGGTTCAATACTGTGTTGGCTCTGCCACTTCCCCTGGGGTGTGTGCAATACTGTTCAGATCCCTGCAGGGAATGTGTTGGTGAAGTAGATCCCTGCAGAGAACAGGACTGAAGTCTCCTCTCATCAGCAGGTGAGCAGAGAGTTCAAACCAGCTTGGTGCTGTTTCCTGGGTGCTATCTCCTCCACCCCACCCCACAAGACAACTTTGCCAGGTGGGCAGTTCATGATGACACTGGATGAATGACAGGTGGGTGGCGCTTCCCACTTGTCAAAGTCGGCTCGCAGACATGTGGGGAGATAAAGATCCAGCCCCCGGGGACAAATATTTTCCCCACCCTTCCCCAAAATGGTGAACCTATATCAAATCATGAGCTCCTCCCAAAATTTCACCGTTCTCTATGTTCTTGGACTGGCTCTCAGAAAAGCACCAAGGGCTGGAAAACTGGGTTCATCTTGGTGTATTACCAAGAAAAGCAGAATGAAGTAACAAGGTTTGAGGGGAGCTAAACTTTTCATGTTTGCAACTTCAGAAGCGACAGAATGTCATCAGAATGTGAATTAAAGCCTAGAGACTAGTGACCATTTATATTACGAAAAAGCATTTCAATTTCAAAGTCCACACAAGGTTTTATTAAGTTAGTATGAATGGAATTTAATCCTCACCAGATTTTAATTTTTTATCTTCACCCATTTCCCCATTTTTCCGCATGGTATGTTGCACATGTTCAAACGAATGTCACCCAGCTGGACGCAGGCTAATGCTACAATTCAACACACCAGAGGTTCCCTAACTGTGGACCATAAGCTTTATTCACTTGGTCTGACTGCAGTGTGTCCACACTGAATACTCATATTTACTTTTCTCACTTCCTTTGTTTATTATATTATCTTACAATTTGAATTCTGTGGAATGCAAACTGTAACACAAAAAATTACAATGCAAAAAATAAAAGAAGCAGTAAAAACACACTTAAGAATCCTGCATCATCTAGCACAGGGCATTACAATGGCTGCAACAGGCAGAAAAATCATTAAATGGTCCACCAAGACCATCAGCAGTTTTCAAGTGGCTTGTGGGGGAAACTGCTATAAACAGTTACTGGAAAGTGAAACCCATTGATCTGAGTGGTATTTACTTTTGAGTAGACATGCACAGGAAGGAAAGCTAGCATGAGCATAGCCGGGGGGGGGGGGGGGGAGAGCTGCCTCCCTAAATCAAGTAAATAAAATTAAAAAAAAACTAAAAGTGGAAATAATCTGAATATTTGAAATTGAAATGCTCACAAAAACCAGTTAAAAGAGCGGATCTAGTAAAAGAGGTGGAAATATTTTAGGGTAAAGGGACCCCTGACCATTAGGTCCAGTCGTGACCGACTCTGGGGTTGCAGCCCTCATCTCGTTTTACTGGCAGAGGGAGCTGGCGTACAGCTTCCGGGTCATGTGGCCAGCAGGACTAAGCCGCTTCTGGCGAACCAGAGCAGCACATGGAAATGCCGTTTACCTTCCCACTGGAGCGGTACCTATTTATCTACTTGCACTTTGAGGTGCTTCCGAACTGCTAGGTTGGCAGGAGCAGGGACCGAGCAATGGGAGCTCACCCCGTCATGGGGATTTGAACTGCCGACCTTCTGATCGGCAAGTCCTAGGCTCTGTGGTTTAGCCCACAGCGCCACCCGCGTCCCTGGAAATATTTTGCCCTGCCACAAAAAGGCTCTGCTCATCTCTCTTGCTCAGCCATGCAGCACTTGTACCCTGGAGCAGTCATTCAGTACCTTGACAAGAGTAAAGACCTGGCTAAGGTCAAAGATGGCAGAGGAGCATCTCAGTGGACTACACTTGGTGAGGGTGCACAGAAAAACTGTGCTGGCAGACAGAAGGACTTTAAGAAGGAAGTGCAGACAAAGTTTTCAGCAAATCCAATAAAACTTGTTTTAGTTTAGATTTTTAAAAAATAAGATGGAAAAAAGGCATGTTCTTTGTAATTTTGCAAAATCTAATCTTTAACTGCATGAAAGGTACCCCTTAGTGTTAATTTTTATTTAACTTCCTAGTTTACATTTGTTTAAAAATAAATTTTATTAAGGTTTAAAAATACAAAACTTAGTATTATTTCCCTTTTTTTCAACCAAACCAACATTTTTATCTAGATACAATAAAAACACAGAAAGTGGCAGGGGCGAGAAATAGAGAAGGAAAAAGAAATTTTAAAAAGAACAAAAAGGAGGTTAAAAGAGAAAGATAGAAAATAAGATTCATAACGTTTACTAACTTCATAGTTTTCAAATGACTGAAGACTTTGACAGATTTTTCTGAGCACTTGGTGCCAAAAGAAAGTAATTTAAAGCAATTGTTGTTGAGACATTTCATTCCGAATCTGCTAGAGAGAGCCAGACAGAGGATGGTGGCAGGCGGCTGTCCTGCTCTCTGCCAAGGGCAATCCTGGCTACACCCCTGGAAGTTAGCTGCAAGCAGCTCCCATCTGAATCAAAAGGACTTGAAGCCACTAACTTTTCACACTATCAATGAGGCTGCAGCAGAAATAACTTAAGGGTCATTCCCACTTCTGCTCCATCCCCCCCCACTGGACCCAAGGTTTTTAGGCAAGGGGCAATCAAAGTGTGGATGAGCCCTTGGTCTGGATCCGGTGTCCAGTTCTGGGCACCACAGTTTAAGATGGAGATTGACCAGGTGGAATGTGTGCAAAGGAGGGCAAGCAAGATCACAGAATGATAGAACTGTAGAGCTGGAAGGGACCACGAGGGTCATCTAGTCCAACCTACTAGTGAATACTTTTGCACACTCTCATGCCGCCCCAACTGCCCCCTTTGCTTTGAGAAGCTCTGGCACCGCCCCCCCCCTCCTGCACCACCTTCCCACCTCACCCAGGATGTATAGCTAGGAGACAGTTTTTTTGCTAGATATTCCACTAAATGCCTCCTTTATTCCTGCTGCCACCAGAGAAAACCTTTTATCTGAACACTTTGCCCTTCGTGTAGCCAAGAACGAGGCATGTGGTGTGGCATAATTAATATAGCAAACATTTGTATGTTTTAAATATTGTAAATTTTCTTGATTTCGTACTACTCAGAGGAGACGCATCAAAATTAATGAAGAGGGCTCATTTAAGTCCATTAATTTCAGTGACTCTCCCTTGACTGTAACTTTGTCGGACACTACTGAGAATACTTTATTTGTAAGACAGGGTGGCTGCAATCCTCTGCCCACATACTTGAGAGTATGTGTTATTGGACTCAGTGTAACTTACTCCTAAGATTGTGAACTGCAATGGAAAGAAAATTTCTTTAAAATAAAATAATAATAATAATAATAATAATAATAATAATAATAATAATAATAATAATAATTCAAAGTAAAGGGATGTGTCATGTATTAATTTAAAACATTTGTCTCCCGACTTGCTGCCTGGAGGACCCCAAGGGCAGCTAAAAAATCATTGCAGACAACAAAACAGATTTTAAAACACTATTACAATAATAAAACAGCAAGCAGGAAAAGAAACAACAAAGCATTAGCAACTATTAAAAAAACCACAGGCATCAAGAGAGTCTCTTTTGTTTCCAAGAAGCTCTAAATGCCATCAGAAAGTGCCTGAAGACAGAAAACATCACCTAGAGCTGTGAAGAGACTGTACTAACAAACTATTCTATACAGATTTAAAATAAAATGGCAAGGAGGGGATTTGCACTGAAGTAGCTGAAATTTTACATCACAAAACCCTAATTTTGCAACTAATATAAATCACTCCATGTGAATGTTATGGACTCCCTCCCTGCCCCCAATTTCACAATGCTTTGTGCTTTTGTTAGTCATGGGGAGGGATAAAACCAAGCAGGGTTCCCCTGCAGACCCTCCCTCACCCTTGCACATGGGGGGGGGGGGTGGACACAGAAACACAATTTCATAATCAAAGAGCTAGAAAATTAGATTGTTGTAAGCAGAGATTCTGAGTTCTGTCTCCATTCGTGCCACATGTTTTCATGTTTTGCACACACGCACCCCCCCCCCCGGCAAATATGTTATATGAGCAGTGAATACAGCTCAGGATCAGTTGATTCCCCGTGTTCTGGACATGATAGGTGTCCTGACCAGGGAAGGGCAGAAAGTCCAGTCATTACCTTCCGTAAAGACAAAAGGCGAATAACATTTTGCACCAAGGAATCTAGATCTGGCCTCCTTTCCAACCCCAGGCAGAGAACAAAGCCTTATTGATGGGGACATCCTGGGCATTCAGGTGATCCTGGATGTTACAGAGCAGTTGAGAAAGCTTTGAATCTCAAAGGGAGAGGAGATGGCTATGCCTAAGGAGATGTGCCTCCTGGGCTCCAGGAGGTGGGAGGGTTTTGAACCACTTCCTCACAGGAGGGGTCATGCACAGGGCAGAGCGGGCATTAGGGCTCATGTAGCAGGATGTGCCATAGTGATAAGCTCTGGGAGCCAGCTGTTCAATATGGAGCTATGGGTTCAAAAGGAGAGTTGGGTCAGCCTGCCAGCAGGTTCCACCACACTGGCCAACATCTCAAGAGTTCTTGCCAACCCAGCTGGATCAAATCAGTGCCAGCTGCTCCTGGTCAAAGAGCAAGGAGGGCCATGCAATCTGCCAACCCCTGGGAGCTGAAGAAACAAACAACAACTTGTTGACTATGGTCCCCTACTGTATACCTAAGGGAATGGCACAGTATGTCACCAAATATCACATGCCAATGTGCTGCAAGCTGTTTCCTCTAACCCTCTGCTTATTCCTGAATCACTCCCTCCAAACACCCACCCACCCCAGAAGTGGAACAGTCCAGACAAAGATTCCACCGTTTTACTCTGTGAGAACAAAGCCTGAAATGAAGAACACATACACACAGCTCAGCTCGTGACCTCTGCATGACAACAATAACGATGACACCGCAGCAGAATTAAAAATGTAGGATGAGATAAAAATTAAATAAAATTTGCAGTAATTAAAAACAATCTCTCTGCTTACAACAACAGCAACAGAACAACTCAACTCTGCAAAGCTCCTCATGACAGACGGCCAAGTGTGCAGGAGGGAGAGCAGCGCAACAGGAGAGACGCTAAGAGCTATGCTCAGTGCCTGCCCCCACACCTCCAACGCATTACTCAGGATGCTGCAGAACTGCCTTCCAAACAAGAATGTGTGAAAAACTCTGGGAGGGAGAGGAGAATGCCAGCTTGGAGAGTGGAAGCAGGCAGCCAACTTATCCCATATGGAGACCTGCACTTAGCACTGCCAGTCTGGTGCCCAATTGTATTGGCAAGAGTGCCACAAAGACACAAGGATCCAAAAGTGTGCAAGCACCACTCTGGGTGTGCTGCAATGCACAGAGGCTGCTTGCTTTTGCTTTGGTTTCGGTTGGTCTAACAAGTCAAAAGCCTACATCTGCTCAGCCCAGATGCCCTTTCGTTCCTCCTTGCACCCAGAAGGGTGCCAAGGGCCATACCTACAAGCTGCAGAACTTTGGAATTCCCACAGGGGACAGGCAGGGTGTACGGGGTGTTAGAGGAGAGGCAGGATGGTCTGCCCTTGGAGGCTGATGGATCCAATGGGTTTCCAGATAGCTCTGAGGAATTTCCCGACTGATATGACTGGCGCTCTTGTGGAACATCAGGATGGCTTGAGCTGTTGACATGATCGCCCGTGAGCTCCCTCTTCCACTTTGTGGAGCCCATTTGTGCAGCTTAGGGCAAAGGAAAAAGCTGGGAGGCAGCTTGGATGCAAGTGAAAGAAAAACTAAGACAATTGCAACCAAACACTGGTGAGTGTGCGTTATCGAGCTCACCCAGTGGCTGGGAAAGTAGCAAAAAAGGCATACTTTGCTATCCCCATTGCGCCATCCGCCAGAGCTTTTCCAAGTAGTGAGGGGCCTCTTACAGTCTGGCCCAAAAGAGGTGGCTGTGAGTTGTTTGCAAAGCATTTTGAGGATAAAATCGCTTGCATCCGCCAGGACCATGGACCTGTTATAGCAGATGAATATTGAGAACACATTAGATGAGTTTTAGTTAGTAAGGCTTGAGGATGTGGACATGGTGCTTGGATCAGTCAGGACGACCACTTGCACTGTGAACCCTTCCACCTCTTGGCTGAAGGGGAAGGGAAGGGACAGCTGGCTGGGCCAGGAAGGTGATTAATGCTCCTTGCAAGAGAGGGTGGTCCCTGTCTGCTTGAAAGAGGCAGTGTTAAAGCCACTCCTCAAGAAACCCTCATTGGAATCAGAAAATCTAAGTAATTACCAGCCAGTAGCCAATCTCCCCCTTTTTGGGCAAGGACCACCTGTCCCCATATGAACCAACTCAGACCCTGCAATCATCGTCTGAGGCCCTTCTTCATGTCCCTCTCAATGAGAGGTCTGGAGGGTGGCAGCGGCTCCCCACTTGAGGAAGGCTCGCCCCAGAGAGAGCTAACTCACCTGGTGCCTTTGTTACGTATCTTTAGGCACCAGGCAAAACATTCCTCTTCTCCCAGGCCTTTGGCTGATCAACAACCTACATCCTTTAAAATCTAATTGTTTAAATTAAACAATTTGAACTTTGTGCAGGTTGTTATTTTTGTTTATTACTTGCCGATCGTATGGTCGGCGGTTCGAATCCCCACGGCGGGGTGAGCTCCCGTCGTTCGGTCCCAGCTCCTGCCCACCTAGCAGTTCGAAAGCACTCTTAAGTGCAAGTAGATAAATAGGAATCGCTTTATAGCAGGAAGGTAAACGGCGTTTCCGTGTGCTGCGCTGGTGCTGGCTCACCAGCTGCAGCTTCGTCACGCTGGCCACGTGACCCAGAAGTGTCTTCGGACGGCGCCGGCTCACGGCCTCTAGAGCGAGATGAGCACGCAACCCTAGAGTCGGACACGACTAGCCCGTACGGGCAGGGGTACCTTTACCTTTACCTTTATGGTATATATATTGTGTTTTATACTGCAAACCACCCTGTAATCCTCAGGTGAAGGGCGGTATAGAAATTTAATGAATAAAATAATAAATAAAAGGGTGGGTCTGGAAAGACTAAAAACTACTGGTTCTGTTTAAGACTTTATTTTTTAAAACATGGTTTTGCTTTTAACAGCCAGGTATAATCCACTATGAGGGTGGCTTTATTGGTATGTTTTTATCTTTTTAAAGCAGATTTTAAACTGGACATTTGTTATGCATTATTTATATTTTTTATATTCTTGTTTCCCACCCGTGGCCTTCAGGGACAGTCCGGCTGAATATTTGGATGAATAAATCATTCAAAACAGATGAGAAAGGGTTTAATGGCATGTACTGGGGAAAAGATGGGACGCGGGTGGCGCTGTGGTCTAAATCACTGAGCCTAGGGCTTGCTGATCAGAAGGTCAGTGGTTTGAATCCCCGCGACAGGGTGATCTCCCGTTGCTCGGCCCCTGCTCCTGCCAACCTAACAGTTCGAAAGCAGGTCAAAGTGCAAGTAGATAAATAGGTACCGCTCCGGCGGGAAGGTAAACAGCGTTTCCGTACGCTGCTCTGGTTCGCCAGAAGCGGCTTAGTCATGCTGGCCACATGACCCGGAAGCTGTACACCGGCTCCCTCGGCCAATAAAGCGAGATGAGCGCCGCAACACCAGAGTCAGCCACGACTGGACCTAATGGTCAGGGGTCCCTTTACCTTTACTGAGGAAAAGGAGGATCCTCCACATTTGTAGTAGAGTTTTGCCCAGCTCAGTGACTAGAGGTTTGAAGGTTAGGAAACCACTGCACAGTCACCCCAAGCCATGCATTTCAGCCAATGTGATGTAATCACAGTACAATCACTGTTTAAACCTGTAACAACAAACCCCTTTCCAGACGTTATACCACTGAAAAGAGAGGGAAGCCTGTCAGAGAAGGGAATCCCATAATTTCCCAAATTTCCTAAAGTGCCTAACTTTCAGGGCTGGATGCTGAACAAAAGGTACACGCTGAGCCAGGAAACAGATAGGTGCGCATGCAGAAAAATGGGCAAGCATAGATGGACTCCAAAGATGGAAAGCAAATCAATCTGGCACAGCATTGGCACTGTCCTGGGCATACTCCAGTAGCTGCTGGGAGCTCACTGGGACTGATGCCAACCCTCATTGCTTCAACATCCTCAGTAAGCAATACACACCCCACTGCCACCAAATTGCTGGTGCTCTTCCTACTGGAACCAAGCAACAACTTGGCTCCAATTGACCCTGCACAGCCACCATCTTTAATTTATCCAAAATGCAGTGCAATAAAGCACTTGATATAGCCCTGTTTCCACTTATCCTCTGCAGCATTTCATTGTGGAACATTAATAATGGTGGCTGGCACAGCTGAGTAAGTGGGGCTGGAAGCATCAGCACAGAAACAGAAAGCTGGGGGTCACCTTTTGGGTGCTGCTGAAAATAGGCGCTCCTTTACTGGCATGCAAAGATGGTGCAGAGAGTAAAGTGTCAGGATCTGTAAGGTGCTTCGGGGCTCAAACTAGGGATTAAGGCAGTGGGGATCCAGGCACCTTACTTCCTGCAAAACCAAGGTAGCTCAAGAGCTGAAGGAATTACAAACCTGATGTTTCCCATGCTACAGCAATGCCCTTATCACAGCCAAGCACGCTACTGAAGGTCATCAACTCAGCAGGGCCCGGTGGCCTGAGAAACCGGCGAGAGGCTGGCTGGCTGTATATAAGTGGAGTGCCACGCATGGCTCCTCAGTCTAAGCAACTTGTCTCATGGAATAGCTACAGAGACTGTGGCCAGCATCCTTGATCTGAACCATCACTTCTTCTGCCTCTGGCCCATTTGCTCCTCACTTCCCTGCTTCAGGCCCTAAATCCCCATCTTCTACTTGACCACATTGTCTTTCTTGCACCCTTCAAGGCTGCCGAACTGGACCCCTCTCAGTGGACCACCTCAGAGCTTGGCCACAGACTGACAAGAGTGCCCTCCAAGTGACTTACACCACCGCAAAAAAAGCTCTGCTCTGTGCAACCACTATTTTAGACTCTGAGGGAGCCACAGGAGCCAACCTGTACCCTGAGTGTGTGTAGATACGTGGGTAAAGGCACTCCTTGAGGAAAAGGATTCCTAACCATAGTAAATCAAACCCTGATTTTGCTCCAGTTATTTATTCCGCTCCTAGTTGAACGAGCTAGGATCAGGCTTTTTTTTTTTTAAAGGAGGGGTACTACACCTCCAACAACATTACCGTACCCCATAATTATAATAGCTGGTGTATGTTTTGACAGCCTGTTGGTTCAACGGTTTATTTCACGATAAAAGTGTCATTAGGCAAGAACTTTCCTCTTGCCAGACTTGCATTTCCTTGCTTAATGCTAATTACAGGGTGCTTCCTTCTTTTGTCTCCTGCAGCAATACGTAATCCCTCCTTCCTCCACTTAAGCCTCCCTCTTGCCAAGAGATGCACTATCCCAAGTGCTGCTGAGCCTGTTCTGCCTCGCTTGCCTCTTGACAGCAACCCACATTCTCAACGTGGGGCTCCGCAAAGCAGCCTATACTTGCACCTCGTGCAGTACGTCTGATGCGCATCCATGTGATACAATCCACTGTGCAACTGTCCCGCAATAGACCTTGTGCACTCTGAACTGGAAGCAAAATTATGTATCAAGCAGGGTGAAATCCTGCTGACAGTGACTCATTTTGTACTGATTAATCTGTGTTACAAACGTGCTTGTACTGACAGATTAAGCTCTATACAATTTAACACCTAGAAACAACTTGGTGGAGCAGCTGTCCCAGATGTACCTGCCTGAATGTTAAGATGGAGTGGAGGTGCCCTCATGTTGCTGCCACATTTGCTGAGAATCTGCGGTGGAGTGATATAAGAGAAGACATTGCCAATATAAGTGCCCAACTGTGGAACTCCCTGAACTCTCAGTTACAACTGGCGCCAACACTTTAGGAGCTTTTGGTGCTAACGGAAGACTTATTTCTTTGCACCCTGGTCTTTGCTTGAAACGTGTTCTGTTGGCCCTGTTTCTTGGATTTTGCTGGCTATGTATTGATTGTTTATTGATTTTGGTGCTGCATTATTATTAATGCATATCAGACCTTTCCAGCATTTTGTTATATGCTGTGGCTTTTACTGACTGTATGCTGCTGAGAGATTACAGCATTAATGATGAATGGGTAAGAAATTCCGCAAATAAATTAATGCACCAAGTTTTGCAGGGATTTGGTGGATGGCTTTAAAAGAGAATGAGACAAATTCGTGGAGGAGAAGACTATCAATCGCTACTAGGCACAATGGCAATGTTCTGCCTCTACTGTCAGAGGAAGTACGGCTCTGTATAGGAGTTTCTGGGAACTGCAAGTGAGACGGCAACAGACTCCGGTCCTGCTTGTGAGCTTCCCAGAGGCGCCTGGGTGGCCACGGTGAAAACAGGAAGCTGCACTCATTAGGTCTTTGGCCTTATCCAGCACTCTTCTTCATATGCAATCTGGATATTTAATGTGGGCAAACCACAGACCACCTGAACGAAGCTTGTGAACCACAGTTTGGGAACCTCAAATCTAGGTAAACCAGCCAGAATTCTGGTAGCTTAACTGTGTACTAGTTGAAATGTTCTGAATCATTTTCAAGGGTAGCCTCACAAATAATGAATGCATTACAACAATCCAACTTGGAGGTCAGATTATTGTGTACACAGCATCATCAACATGTTTTATTGTATTTTTAATATTTTGTTGGAAGCTGCCCAGAGTGGCTGGGGAAACCCAGCCAGATGGACATGGTATAAATAAATTGTTGTTGTTGTTAAATTTTTGCATGTCTCCAGCATTTCCAATGCCTTTTCACTCACTGACTAGAACAGGTAACCAGAACTGGAAGGTGAGAGCAGTCTTCCCTTAACTAAGCAAGTCAACAGGCTACTTGCCTGCACACTTTCCATATATTCACCACGAAACAAAAGACTAGAATCTCAGCAAAGAAGAAAAAGAAGAGAGAGATCGTATAAAATCCTTGAGGAGGCTCAGACCTGCCTCTTGCAACCCAAGTGAATACACCTGGCGCTGCTCACCTCTGGCTGCAGTGTCAGCCCAGCAGGACACAGCAGGGCTACTGCACAGAAGCTGCTCAGACTCAAGGGGCATGTTTCAAATTGCTCACAAAAAGCATCTTCAATTCCACAACATATTGCACCAACTATGCAAACACTGAATAGATCTAATGCCAAGCAAACTTATTCAGGAGAGAAGGGACATTTAAACAGAAAACAAAAGAAGTATCACCTTTTTTAGCCGTTTCCATCTCCTCCTCTGTCCAACGAGAACTTTCATTCATCTCCAGAGAGGCTGAAAAACAAACCAGAACTGGCTGTAGCAAATGGTGGGGGAATAGAACATAACTCAATTTCTCTTCCTGCCCCACAGCTCAGGGGCAGAACACCCATTTTGCATCTAGGAGGTCTCAGGTCTCAGGTAGCAAGCAGCAGAGCTGGGAAAAACCACTGCTGGAGACAATCTAGAGCTGTTGCCAGTCAGAGTAGACAATACTAAGCAAGACAGCTCAATGACCTGACTCAGTTCACCTACTTCTCACTTCCAGTTCTTGAATTCTTGAATTGTGGAATTTTTGAACCAATGGCTTTCCCAGCATTGCAGCTGTGGCGAGGGGGTTACAAGGGAAAGGTGGCAGGCGAGGGGCAGGTTAGGCTCCCCGCACTACCTTGGGTCAGCTGCTGAGTGTGTGCCTAAGCTGGAGGGATGCCAAGGCATCGAAGTTGGTAAAATACTGGGAAACAGACATGGTATTTACAGATGTAGTACTAGAATGGAACATGGAAGTGTGACAAATCACACTTCCCACCCAAACTCGGTTTTCTCAAAACCAGGCCCAAAGCAATGAAAATCAGGATGTTCAGACGTAGCCAAGCTTTGTGGAAGGAATGGGGGGGGGGGCTGGTTATAGTCAGCGCCATTCCTTTATTTTTAGATTCTGAGGCCAAAAGAGAACACAGCATTTCCACTGACAAACGAGCCTGCCCGCTCTTTTTGACATCTTTGAATACCAACGGCAGTAACTGGAAGGGATACAGGAGTTGGCATTCTCAGGAGCCACACCTGGATTAACGAAGGTCCTACCTTGGAAAGTCCATGTGACCCTTTCACTCCTACTTTAAGTTTTGATTTTGGCGGGCATTTGTCCTCCTGGAATCAATGAATTTGAGTGGCTGATCTCTTGTTCTTGTTTTCACCTCTGGAGCCCATCTTCAGTTTTATTAGATTTTCTCCCCAATTATATTTTATTAAGTTTCAACATTTTTACCATATGCGGTCATAACACAATTTCATCTTTTCTCTTATTTTTGTCGACTTCCCACTCCTCTTCCATGGAGTTTTTTCTCCCCTTCTGCTGCACCCTATCTTCTATCTATCAAATCATAACCACAATATTATAATTAATGACTTCTGTTGCTCATAGCTCAAATCCCGAGATTTCATCATACTATAATATTTTTTAAATAGTCTGGAAAATCAGTTTTATTTTTTTATAATTTATTATAATAACTTTATTTTTATTATAATTGTCTTTCTTACAAATGGTTTTGCTGTTTGTTTTTAAGCTGTTCTGGGACAGCATTTACATTACAGAGGGCATTGGCTCCACCCACTAATGATCTCCGTCTTCTATCCTACAAGTCTCAAGGAGCACCAGCCACTGCTGGGTGCAGTTGCCATCCTTGCAATGGCCCAACATTCTGTGGGTTTGCCCTCTGTGGAACCGCAGTCAAAGCAGAGGTATTGGCTGGGGGCTGAACCGGAAGGTGCAGGAGGACTCCTAATTTTCAGACTTTAAATTTTTATTTCATGATTTCTACTTCCTATCTCAGCTTTCCATACTGAAACAGAGTGGACAAGGGCAGCTTTGAGATTTTGTGTGTGAGAGCTGTTTGCTTCAAATCTTCCCGCGATCCGGCCCACAGAGGAATCTCCCCAGGACCAATCCGGCCCAGGCAAGATAACATGCTGAGCTCTGCTCTAAACTAAGAGAAAATGTTATTTTGATCACAGTGAAAGATGTTTGGACAGCCTCCTTTATGGAAAGAAAAAATAGCCTTAGAGGCTCATTTAAAAGCCTCTGCAGAAAGAAAAGTTGCAACAGTCCTAGAAAGACTTAAACAAAAATATAGAAAGCTAGCAAGAGACAGGCAAGAGGAAAATCACAATTCCCAAGGCCCATGTCTTGTTCAGAGTCAAGGGCTTGGGAGGCAGAGGAGGGGCTGGCCTTCACAGCTGGAGGGATGGGGTTGCAGCTGGCTCCCCTTGCATGTCAACAAGGTAGTTTAACCCTTTGCAAAACTGATTCCCCATAATGAGACAAGCTCATATGCGATAAGCACGTTGGGAAGAGGGTGAAAGGATGAAAGTTATCCAAGGAACTGGCATTGCCAGGAGATGCTCTTCTACTCAGAAATCTAGCTCAGAAATCATTACAAAACCCCTGCAAAGCAGGCTCATTGGGGCAGTATGATTAGATTACAGCCATGGATGCTTGCCTAAAGTTGTCTGTCGCTGAGACAAAGTTGAATTCAGGGTCTTTCCAGCTCATATCTTGCTCTTTTCTTTTTCTACCCGTGCTTTCAGAAACTTTTACGAGGTCATAAAAATGTAAGAACCTAACTGATCAGTGGCACCTCAGAAGCTCCTTGTGCTCCAGTCCAGCCACTTTCTTACCTGCCCAAACCTGACATCAGCTTCAGGTAACTGGCAGGCCATTGCTTAGTTAAAACAGACTGTGGAGGGGAGGCCAACGAGACCAATGGACTTGAGGTCCCCCACACCCTGATTTAATACTTGAGAGCATCCCCATGTAGGTCACATTACAAACAGTTACACATCACTTGGGAAGACAGGCGAACAAAATATCAGTGTACTGAAAAAGCAAAGATCACCAGTGTTGAAGCAATGATTCTTCAACATCAACTTTGTTGGACTGGTCATGTGGTTCGGATGCCTGATTATTGTCTTCCAAAGCAGCTACTGTATTCAGCTTAAGAATGGAAAGCGAAATACTAGTGGACAGTAAAAGAGGTTTAAAGATGCTCTCAAGGCAAATCTTTAAAAATGCAGTATAAGCACAGATGATTGAGAAACTGTGAGTGCTCCAATTGGAGAATAGCTGCTACCAAAGGTGTCATGGACTTTGAAGAAGCATGAACTCAGGAAGAAAGGGAGAAACGTGCTAAGAGGAAAGCACGTTTGGCAAACCCTCACCATGATCAACTCCTGCCTGGAAACCAATGTCCCCACTGTGGAAGGATGTGTGGATCTAGAATTGGCCTCCACAGTCACTTACGGACACACCATCGACCATGTTCATGGAAGACCATCTCACTTGGCTACGAGTGATCACCAAAGGGTAGGTCACATTACAAACAGACATGCCTAGAGGCTATGGAACTGTGAAGTGGTTTTTAAATAGCACTCAGCCTTTTCCCCACTATCTTTCATTTATTTTTATTTTTCTTTGGAGGAGTATTTGAAAATGGTACCCCAGCTCTGCAATACGAAGAAACTATCCACTCTACCCCCTCAGAAGATGGCTGCCTCCTCCTGCTAGAGGTGTCTCTCGAACCTTGCAGACTACCTCTAAGGCTGATGTTGCTAAGGAGAGGGAGCTCCACAGGTCATGTTTTCCTTTAGCTGCAATTTCTGCTGGCATCACCTGTCCTTCGGGACAACTGACCTTGACGCAGGTGCAGGAGGAAAGCCTTGCCTGTGACCGTTCTCAGTGGCATGTTCCACTAGGGAGGACTAAACCCTCCCAGCGGCTGTCTGTTAAAGGATGTGTGTGAGTGTGAGAATGAGAGAAAATGGTCTCTCCTCCTTTTGCGCCAACTGCACTAGCGGCCTATTCATTTCCAAGGGCAATTCAAAGAAGTGCCGGTTTAGACCTTTAAAGCCCTTTCTAACTGCCTTTGATCAGTATCAACTGGTCAGTTCAACACAAATGACCAAAACCTCAAAATGAGCATCTTCACTGTACAGTGGTACCTCGGGTTACATATGCTTCAGGTTACAGACTCCAGAAATAGTACCTCGGGTTAAGAACTTTGCTTCAGGATGAGAACAGAAATTGTGCTCCAGCAGTGCAACAGCAGCGGGAGGCCCCATTAGCTAAAGTGATGCTTCAGGTTAAGAACAGTTGTTTCAGGTTAAGAATGGACGTCCGGAACGAATTAAGTACAGTGGTGCCTCGCAAGACGAAAATAATCCGTTCCGCGATTCTCTTCGTCTAGCGGTTTTTTCGTCTTGCGAAGCAACCCCATTAGCGGCTAGCGGCTTAGCGCTATTAGCGGTTTAGCGGCTTAGCGGCTATTAAAGGCTTAGCGGCTGAGCTGCTAAAAGGCTATTAGCGGCTTAGAAAAAGGGGAGAAAAAGCGGGGGGGGGGGATGGCAAGACTCGCAAGACATTTTCGTCTTGCGAAGTAAGCCCATAGTGAAATTCGTCTTGCGAAGCACCTCCAAAACGGAAAACCCTTTCGTCTAGCGGGTTTTCCGTCTTGCGAGGCATTCGTCTTGTGGGGCACCACTGTACTTAACCCAAGGTACCACTGTACTATGTCTACTTTCTCTACAGCATCCATACATTTTATACACTTCTAAAACTGCCTTTCCAATTGCTTAATCAACTAGTGTTTGGGTTGATTAATCTACCAGTTAAACTCAATTAAAGCTACAACCTTGGTTGGTATATATTCCAGCCCAGGAATACACACAGGCCCTTTTCCCTGGATGAGATTTCTCAGTATTCCAAGGCCCTCAAGTGGTTGAGAGGGGAAACTCTTCTAAAGTTTGCATACCAAGATGCAAGTGAGCAGAAGAAGAAAACTGCATTATAAGATGATCCTAACCCCAAAGATATGGGACACGGGTGGCGCTGTGGGTAAAAGCCTCAGCGCCTAGGGCTTGCCGATCGAAAGGTCAGCAGTTCGAATCCCCGCGGCGGGGTGCGCTCCCATTGTTTGGTCCCAGCGCCTGCCAACCTAGCAGTTCGAAAGCACTCCCGGGTGCAAATAGATAAATAGGGACCGCTTACTAGCGGGAAGGTAAACGGCGTTTCCGTGTGCGGCTCTGGCTCGCCAGAGCAGCGATGTCACGCTGGCCACGTGACCCGGAAGTGTCTCCGGACAGCGCTGGCCCCCGGCCTCTTAAGTGAGATGGGCGCACAACCCTAGAGTCTGTCAAGACTGGCCCGTATGGGCAGGGGTACCTTTACCTTTAACCCCAAAGAATCTCATTTTTGTTCAACCCCAAGTTGTGAGAAGAAATTAACCCCCGCTCCCTAAAACACCCATGCAATTACTAAAGACAAAATAAAGGTGGACAAGCAGTTGCAGATGCTCATTCTCAGCACAACTCTGGAGATAATTCCAAACTAGAAGAGAAAAAACAGAAGTGGGCATGGCAGTAACACCACCTAAGAACAGCCAGCCACAAATGCCTGTGGGCCCTTGCAAGCAGAACATGAAGTGAGGGGATATAGCTCAGTGGTAGAGCATGTGTTTGGCATCCAGAAGGTCACAGGTTCAATTTATTTAAGCCAGCACCTCTTAGCTGACTGATGGTGACGGCAAGCCTCCCTTGCAACAAACAGTTGGGAGTGCTTCAATATGCAAGGCTCCCGATTGTGCACTGGTATCTCCACTGGCTTCTCCACGTTCGTCTTCAACCAGGTCTTTGGATGATTAATATTCTACGCCTTTTAAATGTGTTTGTGGGAAGGGGGGGTTATTGTTTTGCTGTTTTATTCTATTTATTTTCATGTTTTCATCCTGTATTTTATTCTGTGAACTGCCCCAATATCTTATGATAAAAAGCACTATATAAATCAAAAAGATCAGACAGACAGACAGACAGACAGAGCTGGCAAAGTTTCAGTCCCTGCTGGCATCCTTCCTTATACTGGTGTGCATGTGTTGTGTATGCTTCTGGAGGAAGGGTGGTATATATAAATTGAATGAGTGGACAAACAAACAAACAAACAAAAACAAGCAAGCCATTAATACGCTAAATAATATAATCAATAGTAACTAACTATATGAGTCTCCCCCCCCACCCTTTGCTACTGGTCTCCTGCCTATCAGTTGCATGCTTCACTTTGCCTACCCAGATGCCACCTCCTCCCTCCATGCCACAGAGGTAGCTGCTCCATACCCAGTTCTGCATTCTGCTGGGGAGCAACCACTTCCTCACTGTTGGCTTCGCTGGCCATGGAGCGGGTGATGCGGCCCTTGCGCCGGCCCTGGCTGTTGGCGGTTTTGCGCCCTTTAGAAGCAACGGCTTCTTTCTCGTCATTGTCCTCGCCAGATGTATCCTCGTTCTTCTCCCTGTGCGAGCCGGAGTGGGGGGAACAGAAGAAAACTATCACCATCAACCTGTGGTACTGATTTCCCTTGCCTCTCCCTCTTGCAAGAGAGGCACTTTCCCCACTTTCTTCTCTCTGCCTTGCAGAGGGCTGCAGTTTCTCAGCCACAGCTGTTGAGGGACCTAACAGAGACAGGTTGAAGACCAGGGCAGCCAAATCATCTTGGCTCTGTCTCCTCGTTTATCTTCCCAAAAGGGATCAGCTGAGAAACGCATCACGAAGCCCGGATGCCACAAAGCCAGATGCTCCTTCAAGCCAAGGATTAAGCCCCATTAAAGAAAGTAAGCAAACGTATGCCAAATCATCCACAGAAGTCAAGTGGTGCTCATTTCACTTCCCTGTTAACCGGAGGACATGCCAAGTCTCTATGGCAATGCTCTGCTGCACAACAGTCCCTGCACCAGCATGTTCCTGCAATGTAGTGGGACAGACACCCAAGTAGCACTGTTGCAGCAACACTCCAAGATGCAACAGTACACAAGGGCAAAAGGAAGTGGCATAGATGCACCCTGTAAAGTTTTGTGCAAATGACACTGGGGAAGACACAAAAACAATCCTGCTGGATCACCACAAAAGGTCCCTCTGGACCCGAGGTAGGGGACCTTTGGCCCTCCGGATGTTGCAGAGCAGCCAATAGTCAAGGCTGATGTGAGTTGTAGTCTAAATAATCTGGAGGGCCAGACCACTATCTTGTTTCATACTGCAGCCAACGCACGCCTCTGGGAAGCCCACAACAGCTCAAGTGTGCTGCAGTAGAAAATACGTTTCAAGCACTTTTTGTTAACAGCATAAAAAAGCTTCCCCTGAGAGTTTCCTTGAAACTCACTGGCAGCCATTCAACACTGTGCAGCTGTGTGTCTGCACACACCTTTTACATTTATATATTGCTTTCTATTTCAAATGTAACTAAGCGGTGTACTGTCTAAAAAAATATGGAGCACTTCACTAATTTGCATGAATTCCTATTTCTATTTGGTTCTCCACTGTTACATTTGTGTTAGAAATTGTCTTTATCATGTCAATGTTATAGCAGTTCATCTATTCCCCCACCATCCCAATCTGCTCCTTATCACTGTGTGTGTTGTGTTGGGATATGCTTCCTTTGTTTAGTGTCTCTGCAGTGAGTGCCTAGCAATTTCAATCAGATAAAGATATTGGATAGCGATTCCAGGACTCGGAGAGTTGCTGCCAGTCAGAGTGCATTTGGATGTGGGGTTTGCTGTAGTAGTCTTCCTGGTTACAATGCTAGTGCTTCTGTCCCTGTTTCCAACATTCATTTTACACTGCATTACCCGTTTTGTTATGGATCTGTGGCTTTCCGATCCGTATGCTGCCACGACACGCCAAGTATCATTTACACCACTGGGTGTGGTGCAGCACAATAGCATCTGTCAATGGACATGCCACCACTATTTATGAGTATGCTTCCTTCTGTTCCCTCATGATCCCCCCATAGAAACAACAGAAAAGAACTGGATGCCAGAATACCGCCCCAAATTTCAACATAGGCATGACCCACGAAAACCACGGGAAAATCACAGTGTGAAACTCCAGCAATTTTCTGGGCTAACAGGGTTAAGCAATTAAAACAGAAATGAGCACTAAACCTCCATCAGATTCGGCTAGATTTCCAGAAGCGGCTTTTATGATGTGTGAAAGATCACATAAAAGGTGGGAATTACCAGGTGAGGAAACATCAGGAAAATGGAATAAAGTAGTCTCAGAGTAGCCAATACCGGGACCTGGAGAACTGCCGCCATATTGGTACACTCCAGACAAACCAATTCTCTGACAGATTACAAGAAAGCTTCATATGTAGGTCAGGGAATATGTGAAACAAGTTTAGTATTTTGTTTCGGAAAACTGTGCTTCACCTTTCCCCTAATGCTTTCATTTTCCATTTTCACTATATTGTGTGCCATCTGGGACTAGGCCTTGAGCCAATGTCTGGGGAAGGGAGCGCTTCTGCCTTGCACCTTGGAGGCAGGAAGAGGGAGCCGGTAAGCAGGTGCTGTCGTGCTGGCTCTTGGGTTGCTGGAAGGGAAGAGAAGTGGTCAGACTTACTTTGTCAGTTCCTCTTTGTCGTTTTCTGCTTCTGGCTTCTCTTCCTCCTTCTCTGTGTCTTTCTCCTTTTCTTTTTCATCTTTCTCGTCTTGGCTGCTACGGGGCATCTGTTGCTGCTGCTGCTGCTGCTGCTGCTGCTGTTGCTGCTGCTGCTGCTGAGAAATGGAGAAAAGGGAAGCCAAAACCACTGAGCACCTGGGTGACACTCCAGGGATGCCAGACACACACCAAGGCAGGGAGAGCTAAAAGGAAAGGAGAAAAAGGAAACTCCCCCCCCCCCCAATCCTTCATATTGTTACAGGTTTTTTTTATGACTGAATGCAATTATAAGGCAATCGTTTTATTTTATGTTTTTAAGTTATTTATATGCCTTCCGCCAATAAAAAAACATATATTTTCAGGGTGGCTTATAAATAAAACAATAAAGCCAGAGTAGAATCTTTTATTTATTTAGATTTCTTGCCCACTCCAAACCATAGCGTCCCACAGTGGGTTACAACAGTAAAATAAACAATTATAAAACAAATAAAGCAGCTACAACAATAACCCAGGAAAAGGGTGAAAACAATTAAAAACATTTCCATACAGAGAGCTGTTCCATCTATAAAGATGACACAAACATTGGGCGGCCTCCAACAAACACGTCCCATCAGTGCAAGGATTTTCATTTGCGCAATGGGGCTTTCCTGGTTCTCCTCCCCCTCGTGCACCCTGTGCCCTCCCCAACTCAGGGTGCCGCCCTGAGTATTTCCATCGGCTGTCCCCTCCACCTTAATGTCTCTTCTTAGACTCACTGAATTGTAGAATTGGAAGGGACCCAAAGGATCATCTAGTACAACCCCCTGCAATGCAGGAAACGCAATTAAAGCACACACCCACCCACCCACTTCTTTGTGGCAATTGTTCCGATAAACCTATGTCCTAAACAAGGTAGAAATCCAGGTCTAATGTGCCAACACATAACATAAGTGAAGTGCCGAGCCATTCCAAACAATATGCTTGCACACACACACTATTGTTAAACCATCTGTGTGGCAAGGAAGCAACAGTGGAAAGTATTTTATGCAAGGGCTGGGGAGGAATATGTGGCACTGCCAGCTTTCCATTTAAGAGCCAACTTTCTACGAAAGGAGCTGGATTCTTTCACTCACAATGGGGAGAACATATATGGCCATGTCGCATTCCACAATTAATACTCTTCCCATAAGCATTCCGCAACAACAATTTACAGTGGTGCCCCGCAAGTCGAAAAACCCGCTAGACGAAAGGGTTTTCCGTTTTTGAGTTGCTTCGCAAGACGAATTTCCCTATGGGCTTGCGAGTCTTGCGGTTTTTTCCCCTCCCCCCCCTTTTTGTAAGCCGCTAATCGCCTTTTAGCCGCTAAGCCGCTAAGCCTTTAATAGCCGCTAAGCCGCTAAACCGCTAAACGCGCTAATCGGGTTGCTTCCCAAACGAAAAACCCCTAGACGAAGAGACTTGCGGAACGGATTACCGTATTTTTCGCACTATAGGACGCACCGGTCCATAGGACGCACCTAGATTTGGGGGGGGGGGAGAAATAAAGGGGGGGAAATTATTTTTCCCCCCCGCCAGGCGCGGGGCTGGGGAAGCCTGAGCTTCCCCCTCCCCCAGAACGGGACCCAGAGCCATGCCGAAGCTGCGCGCAGCTTTGGCATCACTCTGGGAGCTTGCGGGGCTGGGGGAGGAGGAAGCCCTCCACCAGCCTCCAAACCATGTCGGGAGACAGCGGGATGGCGGCTGCACCTCTCCCGCTGTCTCCCGGGTTTGCGGGGCTGGCGACGGGGAGGAGCAGGCTTCTCCCCCCCGCCAGCCTTCTAGCCAAGTCGGGGGACAGCGGGAAGGGTGCGCTGCGCCTCTCCCGCTGTCTCCCGAGTTTGCGGGGCTGGCGATGGGGAGGAGCAGGCTTCTCCCCCCCGCCAGCCTTCTAGCCAAGTCGGGGGACAGCGGGATGGCGGCGTTCCGCCTCCCCGCTGTCCCCCGAGCTTGTGGGGCTGGCGGTGGGGCTCTCCTGAAGCCTGGAGAGCGAGAGGGGTTGGTGCGCACCGACCCCTCTCGCTCTCCAGGCTTCAGCGAAAGCCTGCATTCGCACCATAGGACGCACACACATTTCCCCTTCATTTTTGGAGGGGGAAAAGTGTGTCCTATAGTGCGAAAAATACGGTATTTTCGTCTTGCGAGGCACCACTGTATACAACATGCAAGTTACTACTGGAAGTGTTTCATCTACATGGTCTATTCTTTTTCAAGATTTGCCATTTAGATGTGCTGCAGCAATGTTAAGAGGAAGGCAAGAATGGAGAGGGAGGAGGGTGTGGAGATTTCCCCATACTTTCCCCTTGCTGACACAAGGGGCAGAAACTTGTTTATAAGAAAGAAATGAACCAACCAAACTGATGGTCTAGAAGGCAACGCTAGATATAAACTGGGACACAGAAACTTGGGAAGCCGCTTTATACTGAGTCAAGACTATTGGTCCACCTATCTCAGTACTGGAAGAAGTGCTGCCAGTGTAGACCAAGATTTCAGACGGGGTTTCCCTAAGCCCTACTTGGAGATGCCAAAGATTGAACCTGGGACCTTCTGCATGCAGAAGAGATACCCAACTGTGAGCCACAGCCCTTCCCCCAAGATGAAAGATGTCACAAATAAGAAGGTTAGGGAGAAAGGAGTAGAGTGCACAAGGTGCTGAGAAAGGAAGGAGGAGATCTCTCTCTCCTGCTGCCAAAAGCAACATGAGTCTAATCTTCTCATCCTTGATGCACTTTCTAGGTGCTGATGGATTTAATGGGAGTGGCCACCCAAGAGGAGAGTGTCTGCAAAAGCTGGAACTTGCTCGCACCCTGCACAAATCTACTTTGACCACCGGAAGAGAAAAGCACAGCTGGCAAAACACACCCATATCTAGGTTCCATTGCCTGTGCTGGTTGGGTCTGCAGTTGTGCCTAGCCCTGACCAGGTGCCAAATGCTAAGTTCTTTGAGGACACACCAGACACTCCACAGGTCGTGGACCTTGGGGAGAAGCCATGGTCTCCTGGAACCAACATTTGGTATATTCTTGAGGGGCCCACTGGTAGGAGGCCTGTTGAAGAAGCCCTGGAGTTGTTAGGAGGCCATGGAACCAATCCTCTGTGCTTGAGAACCCTGGCACCAAAAGGTCCAGGTCCAGGTTGAAAAGAGATGACATAGCCTGCATCCATGGACACAGAGTTGTCACGTGGCTTCTAATTAATAGGATCTACTTGTGAGTACACAATCCCTGGTACTTATTTACTACCAGCAGATGCAGTTAGTGTGTGGTCTAAGAGGCCACACTATACGAGGTCTCCCTCTTGAGCTCTGCAGCTGTTGGAAACAATACAGGTCTCTGGTGTCTGGTTCCAGAGTCCCCTGCATTGCTGTTTTTCCCCTTGCCTGAGCAGTCTGTGCTATTGACCTTAGACTAGCCCTTTTCAACTATGAGTCCTCAGGTGCTGTTGGATGCCAGTTGGATGCCAGTGGCCAGGGATGATGGGAATTGAAGTTCAAAAACATCTGGGAACCCAAGGTTAAGAAAAGTTGCCTTAGACTGTAGCCTGACCTAGCCTCTGGATGTTTTGGATTTAGACTGGTTCCCTGTGCTTGGATTTGGCTTGTTGAGACTATGCTGCAGCTTGAACCCTACTTTCTTGGGTAAATGCTATGCCTTACCTCCTGGGACTGAAACTCTAGCCTCTGAGGGCAACTCCTGGAGCATGGCATCTGTTGGGAGTCCAACAGCACCTTCAGGATGCCAGTTAGCGTCTACAGAACTCACAGCATGATCAAAAGGCCCAGGAACCTTAACTAGGATTTCAGCAACCTCCTGGCTGACCCTGTGGGGAAGGCCACAGCAGGCTCTATTAAACAGAATGGGGAGGTTCCTCAAAGAACATCCTGCTTCCCCTCCAGCTCAAGAAGAGACTTTAGCAGCTGCTTTACCTTTAAAGTTGTCAAAAGAGAGAAATCAAAAGCTGAATCAGACATGCGTAGGAGGAGCAGCTGGAAGTGAATCACTGGAAGGTGACAAGAAAGCTGGAGGATGTGGCTGTCATACCAGTTTACTTTACTCTACACAAAAATCCCTTTATTGAAAAAGGGAAAGAAAGAAAAGGAAGCACAACTCTAGTAGAAACACACATGCACGATCACACACACATTCCTGCCGCCTCAATCGCTGCTTTTGCAAAATGCTTCTTTGGTGACTAAGGGGACTCTTTGGGCTTCAAAGAGTCACATCTTTTAAGAATGCTAGAAGATCAAGCACCTCCTCAAACCCTTTGACTGCAAAGGGCATCTACCGCAGCAGCAGACTGTGGCGTTGCCAGTGCCGTTACTATGAAAGATCTTTTATGGCTGCAGAAGTATGACAATGCAACATATATTGTTGCCTCCACAACGTTTTGAAAGTAATAAGGTAAATTGATCTCATGGGCTTAGATGGAGGGAGAGGAAGGAAATCCAAGCAACTTCCACCTAAAAAACATTGTCAGTTTCACTCCCAAATGTATATAGGAACTTTCTCATTATAGACATCAAAGAAAACACCCAAACTGTAGTCCATGAGCTTTATTCAGGTTGTCCTCAGCACAACTGTATTTTATTGTACTGTATTTTATTGTACAGTACAATATTTCAGTTATATGGAATGCAAAATGTAATACAATCAAATACAATAAAAAGTAAAAAAAAAAAAATTAAAAATCAAACAGCCTCTTTGCAATTGCTGCAACAGGCAGAAACATTATTGTCCCCAAAGACCTTCGGTAATTTCAAGTGCTCCATGTGGGAAAAGGTCTGGTGACCATAGCACCAAAGGACAAGTTCTTTGGAGAAACCTCCTGTTCATGTCCAGGCCAACCCAAAGAAGATGAATGGGGGGGGAAACAGTTCAGAACAAAAACAAAAAAGTAACTTGGAGTTCACAGAAATGAGATCAAAACTGGGAACTTTATAAAGGTATGCATCTGGGTTGCAAAGGAGCACAATCCCCTTTGAGTTCAGTTTATTTACTGCACTTATGTCCTCCATGAAGCGCAAGACAGCATACGTGGTTCTCCCACCTCCTACAACAACCATATCAGGCAGGTTAGGCTGAGAGGAAACGTCTGGCCCAAGATCATTCAGCAACCTTCATGGCTAAGTGGGGACTTTGGGTTGTATTCAACTAACTTCCACTCAAAAGCAGACTCATTAAAATGAACAACCATGATTAACTTAGGCCCAGTAATTTCAATGGGTCTACTCTGAGGAAATGTTAGCTGAATACAAGCCTTCAACTGTGATCTCTCCAGGCCTAGTCCAAAACTTTAACTACTACGCTCTGCTGGTCCTTAACACTGTCTACAAGTATGTCAGGAGAAGGCTGCATCTATAGGCTTGGTCATAGCAGCCTCTGATGCGCCACCTGGCCTTAGTCAGCATCAGGCTTCAGAAGGTCAGGTTCTGAGAAGAGGGTGAAAGGGTACGACCACGACATTCACAATATTGGGAACATGATGCATCAGAAGGAGAAGAACCAGGTCCACAGTCAAATACAGGCAAGGGTCAAATTCTTAGGCAGCGTCCACAGACTGGAAGAGCAAGCAGGGAGCCCAGGGATTTATAAGGCCTGGTGGACAGGGATTGGCCCTTTTGGTCAGCTGACTGGGTGTCCAGTTAGGCTGTTACCACAACCCAGATTGTGCCCTGAAATCCCAGAGCATAGTCTGGGATGTTCTGGTGGAACAAGAATGCAAGGACCATCAGCTCATCTGCCTAAGAGGACCCCCATCACCTCACACACCCCCCAAGAACACTTCAGGCCTTAACAACCCATGTGACCTATGTCTCACTAGCAACACCAGCATCCTCTGCCTAGATAAGGAAGCAGTGCAGACTTCTGCTTAATATTTTCCTGAACTCTTTAACTCCTTTCCCTTTGAACGACTGAAGGAGGTGGATCAGCAGCGGGAGAACCTTGGAGCCAGCTATCATCTCAGATAAAGAACTGGAAAATTCAGAAAAGGGCTCCCCGCCTGCTGGCAACCGAACAGTTATCAAGAACAGTCTGCCACAGTTGGCTTGATTAAGTCCTTCAGCATTTGCCAACCATGTGCCCTCCAGATGTTCTGGACTAGAGCTCCCACCAGGTCCAGCCAGTAGGGCCTATCCCCACATTACACAGAGGACAGAACTCTGTACCAGTTTTACATTTTTCTTAAGCCACTCCCCACCCGCATATGCACACCAAACACCCCTTCTTTATGTAGTAATCACACCAGGGAGCTTCATCGCCACCAGCCCTCTGCCCCGCAAACATTATATTAATTTGCTCTGAGATTTCCAACCTGGAAGGGCATTAGAACATTATACATAATCGAACACACCGGCAGAGGTACTGTCCAAATCTCTCACAGCTTGTTGCAGAAAATGTAGTTCTGCTTGCAGAATTCAATGACCTTTGGTTAAACTTGGACCAGAACCAAAATACGTACATGAGAAAATGGGTGTGAGATTTGGATCAAGGAATAACCAGAAACAATGGAAATGGATTTGGAACAACTTCCATTCCAATATAATTCTAGCAGACCTAAAGGAGAACTATTTTAAAACCCTCTATCAGCGATATTTAGCACCTTAAATTGAATTTAATATATAAATTAGGATCAGAGAAATGTTGGAGATATGGATTAAATAAAGCAGATTACATCTTCTAGGATTGTTCTCAAAGAGAAACATTCTGGAAATCTATTCAGGTTAATATCTCTGATATTACATACCCTTGGAACCTAAAATATTTCTGCTTGGTTATCTAAAAGATATTATTCTGGAAAATGGTCAAGAACTAGCTGCTAAGTTTGTAGCAGCTAAAAATGGGGGTGGGGGCAATTTGTCATACTATATCTCAGTGAATTGAGAAAAATTGGTCCATAGAAACTAACTTACTACGAAAGAATACATATAAACCAGCCTAACAGCTTTATGGAGAAATGGGCATTTTGGGGTAATGTTTTGGAACAAGTTCAGTGAAAATGTTCAACCTTCTGCTGCTTTCAACCACCTGTAGCACCATTTCCTTCTGCTCTTTATCTTTGGCTTATTTTAATAAACAAACAAACAAACAAACAAACAAACAAACAAACAAACAAAGTAGCTCAATTCTTAGGTAACGGGCAATCCTGGAGGCTGCTTAGTCAGGTGACAGTCACTGCCGTTCTATTAAAGTTTGTGGGACTGCCTCTTCCTGCAGCAAGCAACACACAAATGTTCAGTCAAAACATCTTCCCATGCCCCAAAGATACTGCAACTGGGAGGCTGTACTCCAAATACAGCTAGCTGGCTGCATCAAGTGTGGTCCAGAGGGAGCCATCACAATTCCCTGGCTATAAACCAGAATGATGGTCCGGTTTGAAAACAGCTCTGGACTCAGCCTGCAGGAAAGCCTCTGTAATGGAACTCTAGATGCCAGAGTTTGTCTTTAAGGTTGTGTTCAAAACAAAGATGTCAATTCAGTGCTCAGTTACAGGCAAGAAACGGCAATCCACACAACCACAAAAGGCGACACATGGGGTTTTCTGTTATTGTTGATCCATGTGATTGTGCTGCAAACGGATGTTAGCAGGTTATCAGGGCACACAATGTCCCAGTGCAGTGAGGTGAAATGTTAACTGGGCTTGGACCTGGGAGGTGGTTGAATCCCAGAAGTGCCACAAGAAGGACACTTTTTCTTAGCCTCCATTTCCCATTTCTAAAATGGGAATGACAGTGACAGTTCCACTGTATCACTGTGAAGGTTGCAAAACTTCCTTGCAAAATAAAAGGGTTATATAAATAGATGGACACTTGCTGGGTTGCCCCAAAGACCCTTCTAGCTCAGGGTTAGCCAGCATGGTGCCCTCCAGACTACAATCATCCCTGACCACTGGCCACACTGACTGGGGATGATGGGAACTGGAGTCCATCAACATCAAGAAGGCACCATGTCAGCTACCCATGACTAGTCCAACACTCTGTTTCTCCAAAGTCACTAGGCAGATGCCCTTCGTGAGAGCAAGAGAATGGAGGAGGAATGGCCGCCCCCAATTGTGCCTGCTATTCACATCTGTGCTCATTACTCTCCTGTAAGGCATACTCAAGCAGAGACCTGAGTTTGAGGGTGGGGTGGGTGTGCCTATTACTATAATTATTGTTGAATTTATATACTGCTCTATATCCAGAGGTCTCAGGGCAGTTAAATATGGGTATGTATGTGTTCAAAGGTGAATGCACAAGTTCCCCCTTGCACATGGGGTAGTGGTGGGGAACTGGATTCAGCTACGGGGCCAAATCACTCTCTCTCCCACTCCCCCATCCACTTGTAAATCCTGCCGCCACAATGATGTCAGCTGACTCGTTTTAAAAACTAACCTGTGTGAGCAAAGGAGCAGGGTCCCCATGCACAGCACTTTGCAGGTGCCCAAAAAGCCTTTTCAGTGGTGGCCCCACACTGATGGAATGAGCTCCCCAGGGAGACAAGCCTGGCACCATCATAAGCTGCTTTTAGGCAACAGGCAAAAACATTCTGATTCACCCAGACCTTTGGATCTTAATCTTAGATCTTAATTTTAGCAGGGTGGGTTGGAGCTAGAGCTGTTTTAATATATGTTATTTGCATATTTCAGGCTACTTTATTCATGTTTTTATCCTTGTTTAAGTGCCTGTTTTTTCAAAGTCACTTTCCACTTTGTTTAGGGAGAAATGCATAATAATAATAATAATAATAATAATAATAATAATAATAATAGAAACCTCCTGATGGCTGAATCACATCATTTGCAGCTGAGCAGCAAGGCCTGCAAATCGCTATGCATGGGACTTTGCATGACCTGCAGTCAGCTTTGTCTTACAGAGGCACTTTGTAATTCTGCGTTACAAAGATGTCTGCTAACTTGACAGGAAGGTTGGCAACATCAACCCTGCCCTGTGGGATTCCCTTGCTGATGACTGCAGTGCCTGGAGACAGTCAAGTCTTGCATCCATAGCAGTAACCAGAGAAGGAATAACTGCTGGGAGGACTGAAGAGAGGAGAAACGCCATGGTGCATCTGCAGCAGCACAATCAGCATAGGCCAGGACTCCCTGGTCCTGAATGGGTTAACTGTGCCTCTGAAAGGCCAGGTGCGCAGCCTGGGAGTCATTTTGGACGCTGTCCATGGAGGCGCAGATCAATTCTGTGTCCAGGGCAGCTGTCTACCAGCTCCATCTGGTATGCAGGCTGAGACCCTCCCTGCCCGCAGACTGTCTCGCCAGAGTGGTGCATGCTCTAGTTATCTCCCGCTTGGACTACTGCAATGTGCTCTACGCGGGGCTACCTTTGAAAGTGAACCAGAAGCTACAACTAATCCAGAATGTGGCAGCTAGACTGGTGACTGGGAGCGGCAGCAGGGACCATATAACACCAGTCTTGAAAGACCTACATTGCCTCCCCGTACATTTCCAAGAACAATTCAAAGTGTTGGTGCTGACCTTTAAAGCCTTAACCGGCCTCGGCCCAGTAGACCTGAAGGAGCGTCTCCACCCCCATCGTTCTGCCCAGACACTGAGATCCAGCTCTGAGGGCCTTCTGGCGGTTCCCTCACTGCGAGAAACCAAGTTACAGGGAACCAGGCAGAGGGCCTTCTTGGTAGTGGTGCCCACCCTGTGAAACACCCTCCCATCAGATGTCAAGGAAATAAACCACCATCTAACTTTTAGAAGACATCTGAAGGCAGCCCTGTTTAGGGAAGTTTTTAATGACTGGTGTTTCAATATATTTTTAAAATTTTGATGAATGCCGCCCAGAGTGGCTGGGGAACCCAACCAGATGGGCGGAGTATAAATAAATTATTATTATTATTATTATTATTATTATTATTATTATTATTATTATTATTATTATTATTATTAGGGTTCAATGCCCTCTGGACACCTGGTTGTTTGAATATCCGAACAGCATGGAGCCTCTATACAAATGGTTGTTTAAGAAATGCCCTGTTATCGGGGCGCAGCTAAAAGTGTATTCCTGTGCAAATATGTCCTACACACTAATAATAATTTTACTATTTGTACCCTGCCCATCTGACTGAGTTAAAAAGAAACTCAACCTTAAAATCTGTTTCCATTTTTCTTAGGGAAAACTCCTTAAAATTACTCCACAGATGGCATCACACTTCTTTGCAAATGTTAAAAATGTTTTCCTCTATGTCACCTAATAGTTGGAGGGGTTGCAATAAACTTGGTACATATTATCATTTATTGTGGGAATGTAAGCTGGTGCAAAATTTTTGGAATTTAATTTTGCCAGAAATGATAACTATTATTAAAGAAACTATTGTTTTTTACAGAATATTTTATATTGGCAGCACGAATAGTATGCAATTTCAATGGAAATCAGTCCCAAATCTTACCCTGGACACTTGGTACCACTCACTCTGAAATACAGCTATAATGGAGGATATTATGCCTAATTTGAGACCAACAAGGACAGGCACCTCCAGATGATGATGATAATAATAATAATAATAATAATAATAATAATAATGATGATGATGATGATGATGATGATGTCTGTTTCTTTATATATACCCCACCCATCTGGCCGGGTTTCCCCAGCCACCCTGGGTGGCTCCCAACAGAATATTTATAATAATACAGCGGAACCATCACTTTCAAGAAAACCCTCATCACCTCTGGCAAATCTGGAGCTATACTTCATAATCCAATACTGTTGATAGCCCTAACTTGGGCTTTGCTATTTAAACCCAAGTGCCACTGTATGCATTCTACATGCCTAGTTTATAGTTTTGTTTTTCAGCTTTTAATGCTTGTCTGTTGTTATAATTGTTCTGCCTGTTTTATATACATTGTGAAATCGGGTGTATGGGTGTGACCTGGTGCCCTCCAGAAGTTGATATACTACAACTCCCATCATCTCTCACCACTGAGCTAGCTGGCTGAGACTCATGGGATTTGGAGTCCAACCACATCCGAAATGGTCACAGCTTCCCTATCCCTGTCCTAAAGCAACTCTGGCACATTTCTGCGGCAAACATGAATCAATTATTGGCTGCATCTTGTGCTGCATTTCTAGTGTTTTTGAGTTTGTATTTTAAATTTTCTTGTACATTGTCTTGAGACCCAATGTGTAAAAATGTGTAAAATTTCCCCCCAAACAATCTTGTTCTGCCTGCCACTGCAAGCGAGGCACCCTGCTGACTACAGTTCTCCAAATTACCGGCAGAGAGTCGGCAGGTCGGACGCTCTGAGAAAAACTACAGTTCCTGGGGTTCTCTTGGGACTGGGGACAACAAGACCCACCTAAGTTAAGACCTATTTGTGCCTGTACAGAAGCAGCCTTAGTGCCCTGCAAAACAAAAATAAAACCCATCAGCTTCAACAGGTGCAGCTCCAAGCCCCGCCCTGCCCTCCGCGCACTCCAAAATAATACTGTGGTGTTATGAAAATAAATGTGCTGCTTCCAGGCCACTGCTCAAAGGCACCAGGCCTCTTCAGCTGTTAGTGATCGGCCCCTGGGGCCTTGAGGCTGATGGCAGCGTTCCCTGCCTCCGCATATTAATTATAAACAGCTGCTCACCTTTGTCCCAATTTCCAGTTGCATCCTGAGCGGCCCAGGCTGCCAGCATTCTCCCCACCCCACAAAAGTAGGGGGGGGGGGAGCCGAACGAGTTGCACACTCCACTTAGTTCCCACATCTACGCAATTGCAAGCACACACACATATCACCAGGGAAACACCACCCAGTAGATAGCTTATCTTCAGAATAGCACGCTGGCTCATATAAACAGAGCACAGGCAGTTGCAACATTTTCTGCCTTGGCCATGCCAGACTGAATCTCTGAACGGAGGCTTCTCTCTCCCTCTCCCTCCTGGGGACCTGTTCCTGGCACCCTCCTTCCCACACGGCCCAAGCGTACGAGGAACACAGTTCCCAAACCCCAACAGCCTCTCTCTTCATCACCCTGCTCCAACCAACTTCCACGGCTGCGAGGTTTTGGCGGGAAGCAGCTGAACAATTGGGGAGGGGAAAGAGAAGACTTTGTCTTTTGGGGAAAAGTTTCCACACACGAGACGCTCAAAAGACACCCCTCCCCTCCCCAACAACAGGCAAGGACCCCTTTTTAAAAGCCTGGCACCCTGAACCAGCCAAGGAGGAGGGGAGAAGCACGTCCCCATTTGGCTCTTGAGGCAAAGAGGACTTTCCTCGAGCCTTTGTGGAAATCTCCTGCCAAAAGCTCCCTCGCAGCAAGGTCCAGGCCAAGTCTGTCCAGAGCACTGGACGTCCCTGCCTTCCCCCGGAGAACCCCCTGTCTCCCTGCAGAAGTGCTCAGCCTCCAGCCCTGCTGCCCCAGAGAGCCCCCCATCACCTCCTCCTGGTGCCCCCGGTGCCTTTTCACAGCTCGGCCATCCCAGCTCGGCGTGCCTTACGCTCTCCGACTCAAATGGCTTCCTGGCGATTTGCATAGTTGAGCCGTAAACCAGCCACGGCATTCCTGTTATGATTTTGCAATCTACTGGAATAACACGGTCGCTCTCAGTCGAGCCGATGAGTCATGAGCTATAAAACCACAGCCCTCGTCACCGGGAGCTTGCAGTGTTGGCTACAGCCTGAGAGTGATTAATATCTGAGGATGGCAAACTCAACCCTGCAGCATGCCTGCCTCCTAATTTCTCCCTCCCCTCTCCGATTCCTAGGCTCTCAGAGGGTGCCAAGGTCCTCGTCTCTGTTGCCCTGCCAGGACAGGACACAGGCAGCCACGGTAATTCTTCAAGACAGTTACCCAGTAACACACAAATGAAAAAACAAACAAACAAACAAACCCTTGGATGTTGGTTTGTCTGTGTGACTCAGGAACCAACTCTTGCTTTTTTAAACTTCTGGAGCTCTGGCTTTTGATCAAAATCAAACATATGTACATGCTTTGTTCCTGGGACAAAATAACCTTCCATCAAAACATACCACAGATCTGCTCCAGTCACAAAATGGGTCTAATAGGGGTTGTTTATTTGGGTTTCTTTGCTTCCCATAATTGCTTCTTTGATAACAGAAACAGCCACTAGGCCATTTGCCCACTTTGCCATGTCCCTGGACAACAACCAGGGCAGGTTTTCCTAGAGGGATCCTTGGCCAGCATTATCACAGAATTGCAGAGTTGGAAGGGACTCTGAGGGTCATCCAGTCCAGCCCCCTGCAATGAAGGAACCTCAATTAAAGCATCCATGACAAATGGCCATCCACCTTCTGCTTAAAAACCTCCAAGGAAGGAGAGTCCACCACCTTCTGAGAGAATCTGTTCCACAGTTCTTGCCGCCAGAAAGCTCTTCCTGATGTTGAGTCGCAATCTCCTTTCATGTAACTTGAAGCCACTAGTTCAGGTCCTACCCTCCAGAGCAAGAGAAAACAAGCTTGCTCCATCTTCCATGTGACAGCCCTTTAGATATTTGAAGGTGACCTTCATATCTCCTCCCCGTCTTCTCTTTTCCAGGCCAAACATACCCAGCTCCTTCAAGCACTCCTCACAAGTCTTGGTTTCCAGACTCTTGATCATCTTGGTTGCCCTCCTCTGCACACGTTCCAGCTTGTCAATATCCTTCTTAAATTATGTTGCCCAGAACTGGACACAGTACACCAGCTGATGTCTGACCAAGGTAGAATAGAGTGGTACTACTACTTTCCTTGATAGAGGCACTATACTTCCTGTTGATGCAGTCTAGAATAGCATTTGCATTTTTTGCTGCTGCATCACATTACTGACTCAAGTTCAGCTTGTGGTCTACGAAGATCCCTAGATCCTTTTCACATGTACTACTAGCAAGCCAGGTGCCCCCATCTTATATTTGTGTACCTGGTTCTTCCTGCCTAAGTGAAGAACCTGACATTTCTCCCTAATGAAATTCATTTTGTTAGTTTGGGCCCAGTTCTCCAATTTGTTAAGGTGAATACTAATTGAATACTAATTCTACCTTCTGCAGCATTAGCTAGCCCTCGCTGCTTGGTGTCACCTGCAAATTTGGTGCGCATCCTCTCAATTCCTTTATCCAAGTTGTTTATAAAGACGCTGAACAATGATGGGCCCAGGACAGAACCCTGCAGCAGTGCAGCCCTCTCCAGGTATTCTGCCATCTGTTCCTGCCCCCCACTGCCTACTGCCACTGATATTCAGGGGCGTTTTGGTCTTCAGAGTTCCACTGAGCTATCATGGCTCATTACAGTAGCTGGATCTATTTTGCCTTCATTTTAACATTTATCCCTTTAAATCCATCTAAAACCAGTGGCCACTGCCACTGAATTCTTTAGCTTAACTGGGCTTTTGTGCAAAGAAGCACAGCTCTCAGTGCACCCTGGTCACAAGGACTTTGCACGTGATTTGACTACATTTGCACGTATTTCACATAGGCAGCAAGTTTGTGCAGATATCTATATAGATATGTGCAGGGCTCATATGAACTTATATGTTTAAGATTTGTGTAATGAAAGCCACAGTATCTGCAATGTAAATTGATGGAGGTCTGCTATTATTCTACTACTGGTATTATTATTATTGTTATTAATTATTTATTTTTCCTTCTCCCTCCTGTATTTTTTCTTTCTTCATTAAATATGTAAGTAAGCTAAAATGTGTGAAAAGAGACCAGTGCTTCACACACAGACAGAACAATCTGTCTCGCCTGAGTAGTGCATGCTCTAGTTTTCTCCCGCTTGGACTACTGCAATGCGCTCTACGTGGGGCTACCTTTGAAGGTCACCCAGAAACTACAACTAATCCAGAATGCGGCAGCTAGACTGGTGACTGATCACATTAACACCAGTCCTGAAGGACCTTCATTGGCTCCCAGCATGTTTCCGAGCACAATTCAAAGTGTTGGTGCTGACCTTTAAAGCCCTAAACGGCCTCGGTCCTGTATACCTGAAGAAGCGTCTCCACCCCCGTCGTTCACCCCGGACACTGAGGTCTACCTCTGAGGGCCTTCTGGTGGTTCCCTCATTGCGAGAAGAGGGCCTTCTCAGTAGTCATGCCCAGCCTGTGGAACACCCGCCCATCATGTGTCAAGGAAATAAACAACTATTTGACTTTTAGAAGACATCTGAAGGCAGCCCTGTTTAGGGAAGCTTTTAATGTTTGATGTATTACAGTATTTTAATGTTTTTTTGGAAGCCACCCAGAGTGGCTAGGGAAACCCAGCCAGATTTTTTTTTGGGGGGGCGGGGTATAAATAATAAATTGTTGTTGTTGTTGTTGTTGTTATGAGTGGTTGCTCGAGAGCAAACAGGCAAGACTCCCCATTGGTCTTTTCAAGGCTTTATTATCTGTCCAAAACGTTCACAATGCAGATCGACTCTTTTCCATGTCTGCTCAGTCGCTAGCAGAATCTGGGAGTGGGCGGTCCTTAAACTTTCCCCAGCAGAGTAGTCTCTTGACCCCCATCCTAGGCCTCCCCTCTCTGCGCCTAAACCTACTGCGCAGAGAGGACGTGGGCAAAGGGGGACCTGCCTGCCCCCCGCTTTGTTCATGTTCGGTGCTGTGTCTCTCCCTTGCATCCTCCGAGCCCTGCACCCCTTCCCCACTGGAGGTGTGGCTTCCCTCCTCTGCGGAGGAAGTGCTGCTTCTCACAATCTTTGGAGGCTCCCTGTAACCCAACTGCCCTTCAACCTCTCGCCTCTGAGCTGATGGCAGTTCCCTGACAATTATCACCACCACCACCATCATCATCACCATGAGTGTGCTCCTGGTGGACCTTACTAATCATTGCATGCAGAAGACAATGCGACTTCTAGCATACGAAGAGTCATCTGGGGCCCTACTTTTTTTTTAAAAAAAAGGATATTATATACAAGAGGCAGCAGGAAGCCATGTTAGATAGGGAGGTGTTCAGAGGAACACAGCAGGTCCGCTTTACCGGGCCTTCTGCCTCAACTGCCAGCATCCATTCCAGCTGCAAGAGTGGGAGAGGGAGAGGGAGGAGAGGGAGAGGGAGGAGGAAGGACTGTTCCATCGCAGGAAAACCAGCTCCATCACTAGGCTCCTCCTGTCCTTGAACTGTTTCCAATCCAGCTGGTCATTTTAAGAACTGTTCTTTTAACTTTTAAGAACTGGGGCCTGAGGTTGCTTTTTCTCCCCCTTCTTCTCTCTCCACCCCCCTTTCTTCTTGTGTTTTGTCTTTTAGGTTATAAGCCAGGGACCGTCTTGTTTTAATCAACTGCCTGTAAACCGCTGTGTGAGAGTCGGTGGCTGAACCGTTAGGTACAGATGTTACAAATAAATAAATGAGCAGCATCAAGTACTTCCATGGGAATTGCTCAGGGGGGCACAGCTAACTGCTGTGCTGTTCACATATTCTGCAAGAAGAGGCATATGATATGTAAAAATCCAAGTACTGACACCTGGCCTGCCTAAATCCAAATGTCTGGTGCCACCTATCCAGCACAGCATTTGTTGCTGCACTATTTCCTCTGAAGAAGACCCAATAGGCTGAAGAATATGTCATCCTGTGTAGCAGCCTCAACTACAATATTCCCAGGTCCATCTAAACTAGGGATGGGCAAGCCAGAGTTCTAATTCATGATTTCACGAGTGTGACAAGGTGGGAGGGAGGTAAAGGGGTGGCAGAAGAAGTGACAGCAATAGGGTGTGTCTGTTTTTACCTCTGGCCCCACCTCCTTTACCTCTGGCCCCTCCCACCACTGGCACACGCCCCCAATAGATTATCTGCGGAGGGAATGCTGTTTTCAGCAGATTCCCAGCCTCTAATGGAAACATTTTATTTATAACAGGGAAGGTTAATTGTACCTCTGGGGTCATCTTTTCCATTCTGCAAATCAATCAGTAATGTGGGTTTTCCAGAAAATTATTAACTGGAAAATTTCCCTACACAAATTGGGCCACGAAGCTGGAGAGAAAGCTGTTGCCCACTGCCCCCACTCCTCCCCAATGTCTTTCTTGCAGGTTTCTCACAAGCATCTGGCTGGCTACTGTGAGAATTGAACTAAGCTATTTGCACAGAGGAACTTGAATTGGGGGAAATTTCAGTTTGCATGGGGAAACTTTTCTGATGCCCTAGGAGGTGATTTAATTTGGTATGCTTATTTTACATGTATTTAGTAAACAAAGTTAAAAAAATTTAACAAACAAATAAACAAATTTTAATAAACAAAAATACTCCCTGGAAAAGACCCTGATGTTGGGAAAGATCACAAGGAGACGGGGATGGCAGAGGACGAGATGGTGGGACAGTGTTCTCGAAGCTACCAGCATGAGTCTGACCAAACTGCGGGAGGCAGTGGAAGACAGGAGGGCCTGGCATGCTCTGGTCCAAGGGATCACAAAGAGTCGGACACGACTAAACAACAACAACAACAACAACAACAACAACAACAACAACAACAACAACAACAACGATGATGATGTTGTGTTTGCAAATGACATCCATTCACTGTCACTAATGAACTTAGGAAGTGGATTTTTTTCCATGGAAATATTAAGCAATGAAAAAATTTCCACGTTAAAAAACCTTCCACCCCACATCACTGAAAACATCTAAATGTTACTTTAGGATGGCTGGCTTATACAACAGTGACAGATTCAAAACAATGTGCTGGTGAGTGGTAAGACCCAACCAACTAGACTTGGGACATGTAAGAGTAAGTACTTCTTTCCACAGCACACAGAATTCACTACCACAAATGTACAAATAGTCAACAACTTGGATAGCTTTAAATGGTGAAAGATTTATACGATCTGAGGAAAAACCAGAGTATAAATGAGAAGTACATCAGCTCCTGGTCAAAAACCAATGGCACATAAGGCCTCTTCAATAGGTCTTTCATCATCTTTTCTTACCCACCTGGGTATGACACTGCCCTCAAAACTGTGAAGCACCAGGTTATGGGATATTGCCTTTAGTGATTTATGATCTTGCTCACATGTGACCTGTGGCCCATCTGTGTCAGGAATCCAATACCTACAAGGTTTTCTGTTATCTCCCTACCTTAAGAATTTGACTGTATCTAATTACTACCATCTGTTTTCTAAAGCCAGATTAAATGTTTTCCCTTCTGAAATGCTGAGGGGAAGATCGGCTGGTGTCCATGCCAAGCTAGGCTGTGCCCACGTTCCCAGGATATTAAATGTATGGAACACATTTTATTGCATTGTAGTTGAGACAGCATCTAATCAATCCAATACTAAAAGAACAACCTGGAATGTCAAGGTTCTCCTTGAGGATAAGTTTGATACAATTACATTGTCTGTAGCAAAATCCTCTCAGAGGCAGCAAAAATCAGAAATCAGTATCTACAGGCTAAAGCTCCTCTATTGGCTAGCAAGGCCGATTTTACAGCTTAATAACTGTTGATATTTACTACTGTTGTACTATTTTGGGTCCATGGACTGTGTATGTTCTTTAAATGGGGATAAGACTACTAATCGTGTGGCGATATGCTTGCTCCAAAGTCAAAGGCAGCATGCCTTTGAACACTAGTTGTTGGTGAACAACAGCAACCACTTTGAGATGTTTGAAAATCAAGTAGTATATAAATTTTATGGAATAAATAAATAAATGTTCTACTTGCAGGGTTCCAAGAGACAGCTGACTGGCCCCTGTGAGAGCAGGGTGTTAGATTAGTTAAGCGACTGGACCTGATTCAGCAGAGCTCTTCCTAGGCTCACACAATGCTGCTTTGCCACCAGTTTTAATAATGTTTTGCAAACATCTCCGTAGTAATTCCCCCTCTGTCTTCCTTCCCCTCCCCACCCCCGCCTCCCCACGTTCTCCATTGTGATGCTGTGACATGAAGTTCAGTCTCTCTGCTCCCTTACATGGTATTGCTTTCCAACCAAATCTGTTTTGGGGAAGCTATTCTTAAAAGCAAGCTAGCAACCTTCTTAGCCCAGGGCCAGCCAAAAACAGTCCAGCATATTGAGGTGGAAAATCAAAACTGCGCAGCCCCACACCACGCCGCATGCGCGTGTACACACAGCCCAATAGACATGTGGCAGGATCTTCCAGAAAGTTTTCCTCCATGGGCCCCACTGAAATAAATGAGAGCTGAGTCAAAGCATGGCTGAACTGCTCAGCTGCTTCTAAGGAAAATAAAAGCACTTAATAGCTCGGGTTATAAAATAATGCACAGCTCAAGCAATGTCAGCCCGGATCTTTTGTTTTAACACATAAAATGTCCTAAAGTGTGGGTGAAGAAAAAAGTCTTTGCCTATTTGCAGAAAGAAGACAAAGGTGCCAAGCAGACCTATCTAGGGAGGCTATGCCATCGCCAGAATGCCACCACCAAGAAAGCCCTTTTGCTAGTGGTCACCTGCTTCAGATAACCTGCACTGAGCTTCTTGAAAAAAAGGTGCAGAAACGGCAAGATTTTTAACTATGACTGGGCATTTTAGCCACATCACACCAGTGCTTTGTCAGTGACACTGGTTCCCAGTCTGTTTCCAAACCCAATTTAAAGGTAGATTTTCATTTTTAAATCCTCCATCACTTGGGACCAGGTTAACTGAAAGATCATTTTCTCCTGCACACGCCCACCCAAACATCTAAAGTAGTGGTTACCAGAGCATGGCTAACACTCTACTATGACTTAAACTAGTTTGACGGGGTTTGTTTATTTGAAAGAATTTTGAAACTGCTTAATATTTACAAACTGCTAAGCAGCGGGTTAAACCACAGAGCCTAGGACTTGCCGATCAGAAGGTCGGCGGTTTGAATCCCCGTGACGGGGTGAGCTCCCATTGCTCAGTCCCTGCTCCTGCCAACCTAGCAGTTTGAAAGCACCTCAAAGTGCAAGTAGATAAATAGGTACTGCTCCAGCAGGAAGGTAAACGGCGTTTCTATGCACTGCTCTGGTTCGCCAGAAGCGGCTTAGTCATGCTGGCCACATGTCCTGGAAGCTGTAATGCCTGCTCCCTCGGCCAATAAAGTGAGATGAGCGCCGCAACCCCAGAGTCGGCCCCGACTGGACCTAATGGTCAGGGGTCCCTTTACCCTTTACCTTTAAGCAGCATACAAAAAATAACACAAAAGCAATAAAACAGTATCATTAAAAGCACAAAACAGGATTATAGAAACCGGAATTCAAAGATTAAAAGGTTCATAAGTTACAACACACGAAAAGCTTGGGCAAAAAACATCAGGGCTGTTTCACAAGATGTCCAAAGCAACTAACAGATGATGCTTCGCATAACAGAAGATGCTTCAGATGGATCTGCTAAAGAGCTGAACCTGGGACCCTGGTCATGCACAGAAGGTGCCCTGCCAACTGAACTATGGACCTTCTCCAAGGCCTACTCCTAAAGGCAGAGGCTCTCCGAGGCCACAGGCAGTGGTCCTACCCAGCCCTACTAACAGAGACCTCCTTAAGTGGAGATGCCAGTGACCAACCCTGAAACTTCCATGTGCCAAGCAGGTGCTCTACCACTGTGCTAGTGGGCCCTGACCTCCCTGCCTCCTACCCACTTACTCATTGTATGGTATGAAGGGTTCACATGCGCACCAGTTTTCAATACAGTTGCAGGCCCAATTCAAGTTGCTGGCTTTAACCTGGAAAGCCTCACACAGTCTATTGCACACAGCACAATATACACAAAGCCTTACAAGGCTGGGGACCCCAGTACTTGAAGGAACATTCATTTCCCCATAGAAGGCCCTAAGATCATCTAAAGAGGCCTGCCCCCAAGGGCCCATGCGCGCTGAAGAACGGGGGGTGGAGGCTGCAGCAGGAGAGGGCCTTTTGGGTGGTGGCTCACCACTTGTGAAATGCTCTCCCCAAGAGAGTGTGCCCACCTGGTGCCCACTTCCACATCTTTTTGGTGTCACCTAACATTTCTCCCAGGCCTTTTAATAAACCAGGCTTCATGTGTCAGTCACATTTGGATTGTTCAATTTGATGGAAATCATGTTTGCACTTGAGGTAGAGATTTCACTATTTGTCTTTCACAGTTGTTTTGCTCTATTTATTGTATATTCCATGCAGCATATACTAGATGTATTAATTTTACTGTTAAGTCTTCAGGGACTTCAGCATAAGGTGACTCAAACTTAGTAATAATACTAATTTGTTTTTAATTACTCAGCCTGTGCCCTGTACAGATTTCTGCCCCACAAAGACAATTATGGAATTGTAAGCAACAAACAGTCCCATTCATACTAGCTAAATTCTACCTCCATTGTTGGGAGGAAATAAATAATAGTAATAATAAATATGCCTCAAAGTATCAGTTGCTGGCAATCACAGGTGGGGAGAGTGCTGTTGTGCTCAGATTCTGCTTCTGAGATACCCAAAGGCATATGCTTGGCCACTGTAAGAACAGGATGCTGGACTAAGTAGGCCTCTGGCTTGATCCGGTCGGATTCAGCCACATCTGCAATTCTTAGTGACAATTATTATTCAGAGCAAAGCCATGGGGTCTGCAAGCAGAAGATTCCAGATTCAGTCTCTGGCATCTCCAAGAAAGACTAGGAATGTTCCCTTGTCTGAAAAGCTGAGGAGCCACTGTCAGTCAGTGTGGTCGGTACTGAGCTAGATGGACCAAGAGTGTGACTCAGTGCAAGACCCCTTCCCATGCTCACTTCCACATGGTCAAGGCATGACAAATTAACAAAACCTCCATCACATATGCTCCACAGGACCACCTCTGCCTTCCTCACCTGGTTCTTCCCACGCCTCCGGTAGTTCCTTCTCACGAGGTTCTTATAGTTCTCATTCTTCTTGGTCAGGTAATAGTAGAGGACGCAGTCGGCCACCGTCTACAATAACACAGGATGGGGACAAGAGTGAAGGTGGATAACTGGAGGACTAGTTGTGTGCACATTGAGCAATGAAATGCATAAGCAGCAGCAGCAGCAGAAAGTTAGACCACAGAACAAAATATTTATTCTTCATTTGTACATTTACAAACCACTTCACAATCAACAAAGTGGGGCATCATAAAATAAAATAAGATAAAATAAAATAAGTGTTGCATCTGCAGCCCTCTGAAATCAGTTACCAGATAAAATTAGGTAATCATTCTGACGTTTTGGCATTTGTGGAAGATATTATTGTTTAAGAAGGCTTTCCCAGAAGTGTGACCCATTGTAAAAATGGTTTTATTGTTTTTCGTTAACTGATTTTGTAATCTGTTGTTTGCACTTAGCATATGTTATCTCATTAATCCCTTACACAACAACCTAGCAGGGTAGGTCAGTATCATTGTTTCCACGGTGAAGTTGGAGGGCTGAGATGGAGATAAGCAGCTTTCTGAAGGCTATCCCATGAGTTCATGGCAGAGGTTGAGATCTGAACCGGGAATGTTCCTGACAACTGATTACACTAGCACCATATCTGTGCTTTCAAACCCTTTCTCATTTTACTGTCATTTCCAACTACGCACAGATAAACCAGGATATAATATCACCATGCTGAGAAAAGTATGACCTCACATTTCAATTGGCATTATAGTATTGTGACACTGTTCCGTTATGCAGCAAATGTCAACAAGTCCCCATCTCAACTCCTTGATTGTAAATGCTAACATCCTTGTTTCAACTACAGGCCAAACGTTCTCCAGCAACTCCTCTTGCAAGGGTCAAGGTTCTGATTTCCAGTTCTGAGCTAACAGCGTGTTGAGATTCCTGTATTGTAGGGGTTGGACGAGATGACCCTCAGGGTACCTTCCAACTCTACAATTATTTGATTCTATAATAGAGCTTTTTCGACAATTACAAAACCCCTTTCCTTTGCTTTGCTTCACAGTCTGCTTTGACTATCTGCAAGATAGATGAGTGTCAGGGAAGTCCCAGCCATCCTATCCTATGGCCTGTGAAACCTCTGTGACACCCACTACCCTCTGTAACCAATACAGATTGTGGGCCATCCCACACAACACCACCCATCCTCCTCTGAGCAACAGCTACTTTCTGTTGCAACTTCCTCTGTCTGTCTGTCTGTCTGTCTGAGCTGATATGTGCAGAGGCAAAAGACATCTGGTTAGCCCGTTTCCTTTATTGAGAATCTTTCCCTACTCTCTCTCCCCCGCCCCCTCCCAGTTGGGGCCTCAAGTGGAGCCAAAGGTAGAGAATTAAAGGGGAGGAAGAAACTCTGCATTGAGAAATCACAATATAAAGTGTTAGAGAACTGATACATGCCCTTAAGTGAATTGCATCTCTGCATTCTGGCAGAGTTTTATTTCAGGCATTATGGAAGACTGCACAGGAAAAGATGGAAGGACTGACCCCAGATGACTGGAGCAACTAAAAGCAAAAGGGGGAAAGGAGGGGGCGGAATAGGAGAAGTCTATCATCCTTTAGCTTCAGTGGAACACTACATATAACCTGCCATACAACTGTCAGCAGCCATTATTTCCACCCATTAAGCTTGCAAGGTGGAACACACTTCACTTTCAGGCTGATGCATTCAGTTTCCCGCTTTCGGGAGCTGTCAACTGCATTCCAATCCCAGCGTGCTGAGGAAAGGGCAGGAAATCAGCTCCTCAGCGGTGTTTTGAGACTTGACAAGTTATATTTCAAGAGCAAAAAGGTTTCCCCATCCAGCTTGCTAGCAGATTAGCTCAAGACCCGGAGCTGCCCAAAGCAAGGCTTCTTAAAATGAAGCCACATGAAGTTATTGGGGGGGGGGGGCTTTGGATAAGGCCAAGTCACTGCGTTGCTCCACTGAGCTGCATAGGATATGACTGCACAGTGCATGTCTTGTAGTTCCTCCACTGGTGCAGCACCCCTCTCCCGCTTCAGCTCATGCCATAGGAGGCTTTGAACAAGAGTGGACGAATCTCAATTTTGGAATCGAGAACCACTGCCTCTCCCTTGAAACCACCATGGGGCACATAGGGATGGGAGCACAATTTGTTTGGTTAGGATCTTAATGCAAGTCTATGTAAGTTGCTCTTCTGAAATGCAGCCAGCCATCAAAACTCACACATGGCAATGCAGTTGTAACCCCCACCTCCCCAAAAAGCATGCAAAAAGAGGGGTATGCGCACCCAAAAACACACAGATTAGTGAAAGTAATGTGCATTATATTAGGAAAATTGCTTTGCTAAAATGTGTAGTCTGAAAATTTTCATACAAAAATGCATATACAGTGGCACCTCAGGTTAAGTACTTAATTTGTTCCAGAGGTCTGTTCTTAACCTGAAACTGTTCTTAACCTGAAGCACTACTTTAGCTAATGGGGCCTCCTGCTGCTGCTGCGCCACCGCTGCACAATTTCTGTTCTCATCCTGAAACAAAGTTCTTAACCTGAGGTACTATTTCTGGGTTAGTGGAGTCCGTAACCTGAAGCGTATGTAACCTGAAGCGTCTGTAACCCGAGGTACCACTGTAATAGGATAAACAAGTATAAAGCCACATTTGAATTTTATGTAGGCTTAAAAAATAAATAAATCACAAATACTCCAAACTGAATTTAATATTGGAAAAATAAGAAACGCAGAGATCTTTCCAGCCTCAAGCAGCTTTACCAGCCCTTTGCCTTTCTTTGCCTCTTTCCTGTGTGACAGGATTGTGCCCCTCCCTGCTTGATTCAAAATGCTGTCATGCTCAGTTGCTATTCTGGGGAGGTCCACCTCCAAGCTAAATCATGCTTTTGGATCCTCTGAAGTGAATGCAAAACTGGTCTGTGTTGTACATACATACACACTTAATTTTATTTATATGCTGTGTTTCCATAGTTCATGCTTGAAGCAGATTACATGAAAAAAATATGTAAATACAACATAACAAATGTAGTTGTAAACATTAAATAAAGCAACCAAAAATATACAACCAACCCCCCAAATCTCCACACAAATCTCATAAAGATCTCTCTCTCTCTCTCTCTCTCTCTCTCTCTCTCTCTCTCTCTCTCACACACACACACACACACACACACACACCATCATCATCATCATCATCAACAACAACAACAAGAGTGAGAACTACCTCCCCCCAAAGCAATACCCCAGGCTCAATAGTCTACTCAGCAGCCTCAGCTTTTGTAGCTGGAGTCAGTCTGGGCGCCACCCTCCCACTTCAGGTGAAAAAATGCCTGCGGGGGGAGAGCAGTTCTTCCAGGACTCACAGCCAAGATGCAATCTAGATTGAACAATTTGGGCAAGAAAAAACTTTGCTTAAAAAGGAAACATAGGAAATGGGGGAGGAAGACTTACTTTCCGGTCCAAAAAGGAAGCGATGAGGCCAAAATTCTTTGGATGCTGCATGAACCTAGAAAACGGAAACAAGAGGGGCAGGGGGTGGAATTAAGAGGCAATTATAAAGGGTGTTTCACTTGAAAATCCTGATTGATTTTGTTCAAAGAAACAAAGCAAAAACGTTTCTGTTTCCTGCTGGTCCATGTGCTGATCATAGGCCCTTGCTCAGCAGTGGTGAACTGTTGGCCAGTGGGTCTAATCAGACCCCCCACACCTTCCCATTTGATCCGGAAGGCCACTGCAGCCAAGCCACACTCACCTGCCTAACACCTGGTGTCATATATAGGTTTATCAGGTCTCTGCCTGTATAGTAAAAAATGGTTGTTGTTGTTGTTTTTGATGATGATGTGTGGGCTGACGTGCTGGCGTGTTGTTGGTAAGGGCACAGCTGTGCCAGAATGGAGTTTGCAGGCACTGCCAATCAGCTGAGTCAGCGCTTGCAAGGCTCTTTTACCCTTGCTCATGTGGTTTGATCTGAAACCACAAGGGCAGAAACGGGTCACTGATACAAACATCAAGTGATTGACAGGCGGGCGGTAGCCCCACCCACCTGTCAAACTTGGCCTGAAGGGGTGGAGAAGATACTGCCTGGATCTGCTGCCCACTCCTGATGGTATTTGTTTTATTTTATGATTTTCATTCTTATCCCACCCTTCCTCAAGGGATTGCTGCTGTACTACCTAACACTGGTGTTAGGCTCTGGGAACGTGTGCAGCAAGTCCTGAACCAGGACGCCTGGCCACCAGGATTCCAGACAGTATCTTGTGGGCCTATAAGCCTGGCATACTAGCTTCTGGGCTTCAAGGGTGCCATCTAGGCCACAGGTTTAGCCAGCTGATCCCAAAGACCAATCCCAGCGCACAAGAGCCCCGTATAGCCCAGGCCTCAGAGCTAACGCCTCATTTCAAGCACAATCAGGTCCTGCTTACAGGGCTTCCCAGAGGTCTCTGCTTGGCCACTGTGAGAACAGGATGCTGGACTAGACGGCCCTCTGGTCTGATCCAGTCACAAGGATGACTTAACACATTGGTATAGTGAAGGGAAGGGACCACCATTCAGTGGAAGAGCATCTGTATTGCATGCAGAGCGTCCCAGGTTCATTCCCAGAATCTCCAGGTAAGGTTGGGAATGTTCCCTGCCCGAAACTCCGGGGAGCCACTGAGAGTCAGTGTAGACAATACTGAGCTCCAGTGCCAGACAACTCCCAATGCTCATGCTGCCCCACAGTATCTTATCTCCCAATTGCTCCCTCAGAGCACCGTCTTCACATGCGCTGGTCTTGAACCCACCCTTTTGTGCTTCAGAACTTGATCTTCTGCCCAGCGTGGACTATGGCCTCCTTCTGGACCTCATCTACTAATCTGCCTTCCTTGGAACCTGGCTTTGCCTGCTCTGGTCCCAGTTTCCACCTGCTGGGCTGGCAGCCAGTTCCTCTGGGCCTTGGCACTTGACAGTCTGAGTCAGGCTGCTGCTGAGGCCCCTGGTGACTCCAGACAATGAGAAATAAGCCCTGCTCTAATCTACATAGTCCTGGCCTAGTTTCAGCGTCTTCGTCATGCTGGTGTGTGGCAGGATCTCAGCCATTCTAGATGAAGGTGGAATAACTTTGGTGACTAAGAAATTGTCTTTTCCACATCGGACTATAAACAGGTGTAGTACTAAATATAGCTGGACTGAAATTATGATATTAAGTGATGTATACTAGTTAACTGTATTTGGCAATTGAGACATATTACTGATGTAAAATCAATGTATTCATTTTATCCTGATATTATAGTTTTCATGTAAGTCCATATCAGGGGTGGCTAATTTGTTGGGTTCAAGAGCCACATTTGCTGTTGGTCAATCCTCTGAGGACCATGTGTCAGCAGTGAGCAGGGCCCAAGTCTGCACAGCCACACATGCACATGGACGCACACAAACGCAGACACCTCTTTTTGTTTCTGGAGCATTCCAGCCTGTTAGCGGTGGTGTCTTGGAAGAGGGAAAAGAAGCATCAACAAATTTGTTGGGGGCAGATGGGCTACTTAAAGTTTGTAATAAAATTTTCTAATATAAAAATGTGGAAAACATTAGCATTCAGTGCAATATTTGTGCCCAAAAATGACTGGAACTCTTGAGAACTGTTTAGACCTTTTGTAATGGGTTTTATGGTGGGAAACAACTATTGCCATTGGACTGTTTTATCTATTACAGGGTTTTTGCACGAGCCTTCTGCTCATCCTTTCAGCAGAGGGGGCCCTTTCAGTAGTTCCACTACCTGCAGAAGTTCAGGGTTTGCCCAGCAAAGCACCTTCTCTGCGGAAGTCAGGGGTCAGCAAACTTTTTCTGCAGGGGGCCAGTCCACTGTCCCTCAGAACTTGTGGAGGGCTGGACTATTCTTAAAAACTAAAACAAAAAACCACGAATTCCTGTGCACACTGCGAGGGGGGCAAGAAGTCCTCCTCCCCACACACCCCAGCCCCAGCCGCCTTCTCATTCACCAAAAGGCTGGCGGTGGTGGCGTGAAACGGGCTTCCTCCCCGCCCAGAGAAAGAATAGATGAATAGATGTGACTACGAATGGGCCCCTCCTCAGCACAACTCACTTTTCTCGGAAGGTTTCTTTCTCCTGCTCGCTCCACATGTTCATCACCTGCCGATCTTTGTACACCTTCATGGGGTCGTCCATGAGGCCATTCATGTTAATGAACTTGATGCGTTGCTGCTCAGCATCGTACAGCATGGGAGGGATGACAGCAAGCTGGCGCATCTGTTTCTCCAGATTCTGGGCAGGGAAAGCAGAGGAAAACAGGTCGCACTGAGAGCACCAAAGGAAAACTGACCCAAGAATGAAGAAATGAAAGACCAACCTTCGCCAACCTGGTGCCCTCCAGGTGCTTCGGACTACAACTCCCATCAGCCTCAGTCAGCACAGGATTACAAAACACCTGGTAGGCACTAGGTTGGTGAAGACTGGTGTAGGTGCTGCACGAAAGAAAGGAAGTTATCAGGGAGAGGCCAGGAAGTGATGCACAACATTCAGTGTTGAGGAAAGCTGCTGCTGAGACCAAGAGAGACCCACTGCATCTTCTCTCTCCAAAAAGGAAAAGCTTCAGCATTAACTGAAAGATGCTGTCTGGATTGTAGCCCCTAATAGGCAAATCGTTTTTGGTATACTAAAAAACAGGCCATAAAATTTTTGATATTCCCATGCAAAAATGACCAAAAAATAGTTGGGAGGGGGGGGGGGAGGAAAGGGATAGGGTCGCGGACCCCCCGGGTGCTTTTTGCAGACCCCTAATTGGGAACCACTGGGCTAGAGGATGGACTGTGTGCCTAGGCCAGCAATTGTTTGTTGCTCTAGAGCTGGGGCGGTCAGCCTAATGCCCTCCCAATGTTGATGGGTTCCAACTCCTATCGTAAGTGACTGTGGTGGCTGGTGAGCATTGTAGTCCAACACCATCTAGAGGGCACCACGCTGGAGAACGCTGCTGTAGAGCCTCAGCTGTTTCAGCATGAAACAATTCTCCCTAAGAATGCACATACAATATATAGGATTTATCACATTAGGCACACTTAGGGAAGACAGGACTGTCAATGGATATCAGTTATGACGGTTCTCTGGAACTCTCTATGTGTTCAGGATACTGGGGCTAGATAGATCTTTGCTCCAATCTGCTAGTGCCTTTTTATGTTCTGATGACAATAACTAGGGAAGGCACAACCTAATAACACTCTGACATTTTTATCTTGCTGATGCCCAGCAGAGTTCAAGGGAGCATCAGAATCCCAGAGGAAGGGGCACCTGACAAAGAAACAATTCAGGAGCCCCCTTTTAGAATGGCGTCACTGAATCTCATCAGCAGTGATAGGTAGCATCAACTGGCAGACACCACAGAAGCTAACAGACCCAGGAGAGGGGAGGGAGGGAGGGAGAGAGAGAGAGAGAGAGAGAGAGAGGGAGAGAGAAGTCTCCCTAAGTCCCCGTTTAGGGTCCTGTCAAATCCATCAAGGCATCACATTCCCCAACACAAGACAGTGTTTGCTAAACACAGCTTGGGCTGAAGCTAATGCAATTTGGCAGCAGCGTCAACAGTGAGTTCCAACGCCAAGGTCTGTTGTGGCTGCACTGGTTTCCCCAGAGGAAAGGAAAGAGAAGAGAAGGAGAGAATGCAAAAGGAAGAAGAAAACGGTGACCCAGCCTCACCTCTTGTTCCGAGAGCCCATCAATAATTTCTGACACCTCGTGTTCGCTGCGTGCCGCAGACATGGAGAGGCCACTGCCCCTCTGTCCTACCCTGCTGGGAAACGGCAAAGAAAGCGCTGAAAGATTTATGCTCCATTTTGCACTTGGCAATGTATCTTCTTAACAATTACTGTGGCTGCTTGCGTGCGATGAAACAAGTGCCACGCAAAGAGTGGAGAGGTCAAAGCTGGGAAAGGTGGAACTTGTGTGTGTGTGTGTGTGTGTGTGTGTGTGTACACATACCATGGGGCACAACAAGAGAAGAGCAAACTTTACTGATAGCTCAGTCAAAGAATCAGAGAGCTGCCATGCAGATAAAACCAGCATTGAGGACTGGCTTCAGAGACTTTTTCAACATAGAGGTGATGGCACAATCACTGCCACAAGCTGACACCTGTGCTGTGGCCACAAGTCTTGCACATGCCACAGTATGTATCCAGATCCAGTTCTTGCAACTGGAGCCACTGAGTGGGTGAAGGAGGCAGCGTGCTTGGAAAGCCAGTCTGGACTACATTGGCTCATCTGTGTGGGTTTGGAGGACTGAGACCATTGTATAGTCTCTGTGCTAAACCAGTGATTGCCAAATTCCTGAGCTTTCAGGAACCGGATCAGACCTTTCCCAGCCACGGTGCTTGAGGACTACATCACCCTTGGCAACAGAATTCACTGCCACGAGATGCAGAGATGCCCACTAACTTAGGCGGCTTCAGAGAGGAGATCAGGCAAATTCACAGAAATACACCTATCAAGAGCCACCAGTTATGATGGGTGTACATGACCTCCCACAGAGAGAGTATGCCTCTGAGTACTAGTGGCTGGACTAATGGGAGCTGAGTGTGCTCTTGCCCTGAGGTCCTCCCTGTGGGCTTCCCAGAGGCCTCTGGCTGGCTCTAGCCAGAACAGGATGCTGAACCAGCTGGGCCTTTGGCCTGATCCAGCAGTGCAATTCTTATGTCCATACAATAATATTTCCCCCTCTGGTTTTAATTAGAGGAAATTAAATATATTTATTTTATCTAGAGAGGATTTGGGGCAAGGTGGTGATGGTAACTGAAGGGGAACCCAAATGGTTTGGTGCAGGGTCGACTGATAAATTTATTGCGTATTTGATACTAACTTTTGTGTATCCTTTTTCAAACTTTAATAAAATTTATTGGGGGCGAAACAATTTATTTGTTGTTGTTTTAAAAGGAAAGTAACAGGGAGTAAACAAAAAAAAATCAGATTTGGGTTCATCTGGGACATGTTGCAAATTAGCTAAAAAAATTATCTCAGGTGATTTGAACTAGAAATTAGTTGGCTTGACTTATTTGACATTTCCATTCTGAATTCACATCTATGTGCTTAATAGCATATTAAAATTCTATGCAAATTTCTGCTCATGGACTTCCTCCCCAAATCATTTTCGCGAGGCTGCTGCCTGGAGGCCAGCATTTTCCACACAAGGAGCTAGAGGAAAAGCCCCTTTTTACCACAAGACATTCCTCTCCACCAGAAACTGACATGCCATCTTCAGTGCCAAAGGAGTCTTAATGCACTCCTGCCAACACACACTTGAACACGTCTCCACTAACCTCTGCATGCGCTCTTGGAGTTCCCTCTGTTTCCTGATCTCTGGGAACTGCTTCTCATAATATTCACGTACTTTGCTTTCCTTTGCTCGGCGCCGGGGGTTGTTTTCTATGCGCTCCACTTTCTTTTCCCAGGCTTCCATAAGCTGGTCATAGCGCTGGCAAAATTTCTGTTCCTGAAACGGTGGGTTTTGTGGGGAGGGAGAAGGTGGGGGGAGAGGGAGAGGGGGAGAGAGATCAAAAATGGTCCCTTGGAAGTCCATTTCAAATACCTTCTCACACCTCAGCAGCAAGGTCTCAGAGGAAAATTAACAACGATTCTCAGTGCAAAGTCACAAAACTGAAGAACATGGCAAGGAAGATAAGCCATACAACAATCTCCTCATGTGCTCAGTATATGAAACAAATCTTTATCATTTAAGTTCTGGTGATAAATGCTTCTGGAAGGAGGAGGAGGTGCTAACGAAATGTGCAGTCTAGGAACATCTAGTCACTGAGGAACAGGATGTGGCGAGGGTGGTAATCACCTGAGACAAAGATGATTGTACATTAGGCAGGTGAAGGTACATTAGGCAGATAGGACGGGGGAGCCCCAAATCCTGTCCCTTCAGCTTGAGATTTTATTCAGTTGAGCCAACTGATTAAAAGCTGCTGCCACAAAAGCATGAATGAGGATATAAATGGGTTTTGAGCCCAGACTTTCGGGAAATCCCCGAGAGCTTATCAAGGGGGTCCTTAAGGAGATCAATGATAATAATAAATTATACGCCGCCCTTCCTCCCAAAAGAGCATGGGGCAGCAAACACACAAATGACAAAACACTTCAAACATATAAAAGTAATTCCAGTACATATGGAAACTAGGAAAGAGGTTTTTCAGAAGCCAAAGGTCTTCAGGAGGTGCTGAAAAGACAACAGAGATGTCTAATGCTTAGGTGCCAACAAGCAGGTGCCGCAGCATTAAGGATCTGGTTCCTATTTTGTGAGGAACAGACTTCCTGATAAGGAGGACTTCCTGATCTGCAGGAGGCCCTCCACTGAAGAGTACAAATCATGGTGGTCAAACTAAAAAATGGTATGGCTGGAAAAGGGACAGAAAATAATCAAGGGCTTGAAGCAAATTCCCTATGAAGAAAGGTTGCAACTAGGTTCCTGAGTTGTAACGAGATTATTGTGACAACTGGGTGTTCACCCTGGGACATTTCCCAAACCGCTCTGTGGGGTCCTGGAAAAGACACCAAGGGTTTCCTCAGCAGGCAAATGAGGGTGGCAAAAGTTCATGGTAGTTTTGAAAAGCACTGTGGTTTTAAGAAAACACACACACAATTAAACAAAACAGGTAAAAGGTAAAGGTAAAGGGACCCCTGACCTTTAGGTCCAGGCACAGCCGAATCTGGGGTTGCGGCTCTCATCTCGCTTTACTGGCCGAGGGAGCCGGCGTACAGCTTCCGGGTCATGTGGCCAGCATGACTAAGCCACTTCTGGCGAACCAGAGCAGCACACGGAAACGCCATTTACTTCCCGCCGGAGCAGTACCTATTTATCTACTTGCACTTTGATGTGCTTTCGAACTGCTAGGTTGGCAGGAGCAGGGACGGAGCAACGGGAGCTCACCCCGTCATCGGGATTTGAACTGCCGACCTTCTGATCGGCAAGTCCTAGCCTCTGTGGTTTAACCCACAGCGCCACCCGCGTCCCAAAACAAAACAGGAACATATAAATAATGAAGTACATAGAAATGCTTGTCGTTTCTCGACGACAGGTCTGCAAAAATGCTGTACAATACAGTTCCTTAAGTAGATAGAATGAGAGCAGGAACTTTTACCCCCCCCCTTTTACACACACTCAAACGTGAACAGGAGTATGACTCAGTTGGCAAGAGGCATGGGGGGGCTGAGCCTATTGTCCAGAACCCAAGAGGAAGGCACGCATTAAAAGCCGCATGAATTGGCAGGCTTCTATGCCCCCCCCCCTGCTGCCGCCCCAAAAAGACTGAAGCGGGAAAGGAGGAACCAAGAATGTTCAGAGAGTCCCTGCAGTAATCCTCTTAGGCCTCCTGGAATTACTCTGGTCTATTGTGTACTGCAAAAGCATGGCCGAAGCTCTCTAACGGTGAAGAAAAGCATGCGAAATCCATCTGACGAGAAGGCCACAGCCATTTCCTGTCAAGCTTGAGCCTCTGTACTGCAGTCTTCACTGCACAGGCCCATCCTTCAGGACTGCCTGGAAGTTTCCAGGTTGATTCCCCTCACCTTTATCATGGATGGTTTGAGGCCAGTGTTCCTGAGAGACCATTCTTCCCCTCACAGCTTCCATGGAGGTGCTGCTTTTTAACCTTGAGTGGCTCAAGCCTTACATTCCTGAGAGACCACTGTTCCCTTCACAATTTCTACTGTCTGTGCCAAATAAATAAAACAGCTTTCCACGTGGCAAGCACTCAATGGCCTGGGCACGCAGATGGGCATTTTCTCCTTAGGTGCTTCTTGTCACTCACATCTTTTCCTGCTCCTTTTCCATGGCCAACAGCAATATGCTTTGAATGCCAATTGCCGGAAACTGCAGGAGAGCACGGCTGCACTCAGGTCTTGCTTGCGGGCTTCCAATAGGCATCTGGTTCACTGTATGGAAGGCTAGATGGGCCACTGGCCTGATCTAACTTCTTATATTCCTTTGGCCAGAGTTCCTATTGTGCAAGGTGTGGATAAACCTCTGCAGGTGGCAGATTGGGAAGATGTATGGGTCCACTCATGGGGATATTATGGAAAATCTGACCCACAGGGCAAACTCCATTGTGAAGTTCACCAGAGGACACCTTGCCAAAGGCACAACTTGTATGCTGTCTGCTTAACCACACGGAGGTCAAAACGGTCTCAAAACTCCCATCATCCCTGACCACTGCGCACGTTAGCAGGAGCTGATGGGAACTGGGAGTCCAGTAACACCTGGGAGGGTCTCTGCCTGCCATAAAGAAACAAAGACCAGATTGACAGCAACTCACAGAGCAGCACAGGACAGGATTAGTCACTATAGCCCCAAATGCCCAGGTAGGAAAGTTTGGCCTGCCCAAAATGAAACAAGCAGCACTTGGTCATTTCTCTGCTTCATAGCCCTAGTGATAAAGTGCCTGTATTTGAAAGAGGGGTGGTTTCTTTGCAAAACAAAGTCAAGCCTTTCATTTTAGCAACAGCTTAGTGGCTTCTTGAAACAGGTCTAGATCCAGCCAAGAACAAAGTGCTGCTCTGCTTCAGCTGTGCTTGATGCCCAGCCAGGAAGAGAAATATAAAGAGATTCAAGTTCGGGCTCCCAATTAATCCGGCTGAGGATTCAGTCACTTTAGCTTCTGTTTAGCTCAGTACCTTGAAACACCAAGCATCCATCTGACAAAACGAGTGTTCCAGCCAAACAGCATCTCCTCTGCTAACTAGTTAAGCTCTGAACTGTAATCCCTTTAGAATGATGATTTCAAAATAACTTCCAAAGAGCTTTAGAAGTAGCGGCAGAAAGTGGAACAGACCCCAGTTATGCATCTTGTCAAAACATTTAAGATACTGGCATGACTCAGTCAGTACTGCTAGGATCTATGAGTAAAAGGCTGCAAGGACCTGGCCAGATTCTTCAGAAGCTGTACCCAGATCTAGGCTTAAGAACACAAGAAGAGTCCTACTGCATCATCCAGCCCAGCATCCAATTCTTACAATGGCCAAGCAGATGCCTATAGGAAGCCTGCAAGGAGAACCTCAGTACAACAGTGCTTTCTCCTCTTGTGATTCCCAGGAACTGGCATTCAGAGGCACAGTGCAACCGTGGAGGCAGAGCATACCTATTGTGCCCAGGAGCCACCGATGGCTTGAAGGGCTCGGAGAAACTGAAAGCCGAAGGAACTCTAAACAGGTGGCAGCTGGGGCCTTAAGCACAGGCGGCAAAGGGTCCTACTCAGCTGACCAGGCAACCCCCCTGCAATTTAACCCAGGGATGACCAATCCAAAGACATCATGCTGCCTGCCAATCACACAGGCTGAATCCAGAACACAAACAAGGTTCTGGGTAGCTCGCCAAGGAGGGTGCCTCCCCACAAACTAGCAGTGTAAACAGAAAATGGGGGGGGGGGGGAATCATTTGCATGGACTGCTGACCTAATGGCCCCACTTTATTCTCCCGCTAGCAGTGCTCATTTATAGCACCAACTCCTTCCAGTTTTAGCTATGCCCCTTCCTTAAACACTTAATTGAAATACAGTCTGGTTATTTCAAAAAAGCAAAACTCCCCTCCCCCTGCTTTCTCTACCTGTCCATTTCCCCTTGTCCTCTCCATCTCCTTCCTCTGACCTGCTCTGCATCAGACTTCCTTCCCCAGGGATCAACTTTGGCTACCACCTACTTCTTTCCTAAGCACTCTTCTCCCCTGCAGATCAACACATCTCAGTGCCACAGTAGGGGTGAAGCTGCATCCTCCAGGATCTGCATACATGAGTTGCCAATAGACTATGTAACTCCATCCTGGATATGTTTGTTTTTTAAAGGAGTCCCACAGAAGCCAATGGGGCATCACTTACCCACTGCTTGCGAGCATGATTTCTCCTCTTGAAGTATAAGATCAACTTCTTCCGCATTGCCTGGTTTCTGCGAAGGAGAAGAAAAGGTAAGATTCTGTTAAAGTGCCTCTCTCTCCTTCTCCTTCTCCTTCTCCCTCTCCATCTCTCTCTCGCACACACACAGTTTTAGCATCAGTCTACAAGGTAATTGTTCACACTGAGTTTTCTCCATGGCATGATCCTCAAGAGGCACATACATGCTTCCAAACCATGCAGAGAAGGTTCCAGCAGCATTTTCTCTGGTCCACGTTTTAAACAGCTGCAGAAGTTTAACTGAGCACCTACAGGTACCTGTCACATGCAAATTGCTTATATAGACGGGTCACACAAAGGTGGGAAAAAACACAAGTCCTTTGGAATTACAGACAACCTGAAGAAAATTTCCCAGCACAACTTCAGTGTTATTATTTTTATTATTTATTAAATTTGCATACCACCCTTCATCCGTAGATCTCAGGGCAGTTTACAAGATGTTGATGGATAACTGAACCCAACAGAGTACAAAAGGCTATTTGAATGAAGTTCTTTTTGCAGGAACTTCATTGAGCATCTACAACAGAAGTCTACATCTACACTATGGTTTTGAAGGAACTGCTGTGTACCTCTACACCACAAACTTGCATTACTACAATAATTATTGATATATTATACACACACATAAAATATAGTGCATAGAACCTATAAAACACAAAATATATTCACATTTTAAATTGATGAATATAATTCTTACACAGTATAACAAACAACTGCTATATATTACTTTTATATAATAACTTAGATAAACTGTCATTCATAGAATCATGGGAATAGTAGCATTTTCAGGAGAGCAAAATTAGGATTCTCTAACAACACTCTCAGCAAACTACCATTACCAGAAATCTTTAGGGGAAGCTAAGACAGCTGAACTGGTATAAAACAAGCACATATTTAAAGTGAAGACAAGCCGCAGATATTTGCATGTGACCAAAATTTTGCCTGGTCAATCCTCACATAAATCTAAATCTCTTTGTGCTGAAGGCAGGGCAACCCATTTGCCTTCAATGCCACTCAGGAATCAGCTGGTGCAACCCAAGAATAAGTGTGCCTCCAAGCAGATGACCGTGCAAGCGAGCAAAGTTACGTGCTGCAATAGCCCTTTAGATTCCCTGTGACTTGGCTTAATTGACTGAGCTCTGATCTCGGAAAGGGAACGGGGACTGTCTCCTCGGAGTCTCTAAGACGTTTGTATGAGTCCGCTGTTTTATTTGATTTGTTTTGTTGTGTTGTGCTTCATGATGGGCGTAATAGCCGAATAAACATTTGTTGTTGTTGTTGACTGAGCTCTGAAAATCATCAGGCCAACCTGGGGCATATGACTTTTCAGTTGCGGGCCGGAGACCATCCGATCAAAATCTACCTTTCCTAAGTTTGCTATCTGTTGCCACAGCTGTGTGACTCTCACCAAAGCTGAGCCCGCTCCAAGCCTCCCTTTGTGCCCTAGTAGACTCAAACGATTAGCCAGGACAGGTACATACACTACTTTGTGGAAGTGGCCTTTTTTTAACCAGCTACATGAGGTGACAAGCTAACACCAGGTTCCCAAACAATGGCCATATTGAGCCCCATTTTCTCCAGTTTGGCTGCAAAGGCTTTGATGTAAAAATAGGACACAATTTCCAAGGTATTGCTTGGCAGGGTAGCAGCTTCCTCCTTTCAACTGGAGAACAGGAGCTGACCCTCTGAATCAAAACCCCTCTACCCCATAAGCAAAAAGCAAGAGCAGAGGGAGAGCCCTCTGTGGTTAACCCAATTACAGCCAGCAAGAAGAGCAAGAGAAGAAGCAGATCCACCATTAAACAATTCCATTACAAAGCAGTCTGTTCCGTTTTGATCTGGTATGCTTAAAAACAACAACAGAACATCACCCCTCCGCTGCTGTTTGGAACAGCATCTGCCTCTGCAATTTAATTAAGTACCACAATGCTTCATCTTGATTTATTTTACATGCATGTTTCTAGGTCTCATGGTGGGAGCAACAAACAAGCTTTTCGGGGGGGGGGGGGGAACAACTGTGAGTCACTGAATGCTAAACAACAGCAGTACGGCAATGCCCACAAGCCCGTCCCTATAAACTTCGTGCTTGTTGCCCTGGGTTCCTTCAGTAGGAAGGCCAGAATAAAAATTGAATTGCTAGTAACAACAACAGTAACGCCTCTGAAGATGGTTTAGAAACTTCAGCTGGTGTAGAATTTGGTAGCCAGGTGTGCCTCACTGTGGTAAGATGGCTTGAGCGCATTACACTGATGCTGGTCTGGCTGCACTGGCTGCCCATTAGTTTCTGGGCCCAACTCAAAGTGTTGATTTTGACCTATAAAGTCTTAAATAGCTCAGGGCCGCACTAACTCAAGGACCACCTCTTCCTATATGAACTGACCGGGACCTGAGATCAACATCTGATACTCTTCTACGTGTGCCTCCTCCACGAGAGGTCCAGAGGGTGAGAACATGAGGACGGGCCTTTTCTGTGATGGCACACCCACATTGGAATGTTCTCCCCAAGGAGGCTCAACTGGCACCTTCATTACATCTCTTTAGGCGCTGGGTGAAAACACTCCTCTTCAACTAGGCCTTTGGCTAGTCAACAACCTATAGCCTTTTAAATGTGCTTGTGGGAGGGGTGGGGGGAGGGGTGCTAATGTTTTGTTTTCCTTCTTGTTTTTATTATGTATTTTGTTTGTGTTTTTATATTATATTGCTATGCTGTGAACCACCCTGAGCTCTTCAGATGAAGTGTGGCATACAAATTTATTAAATAAAAATAAAACAAAACCAGTAGGAACAACAAACATGAAATAAATGGCAGATCTTTAGGTCTGGGCAACCAGCCTCTGGACCCCAGGCTTAGTTCTTGGTATCATGCAGTGGTTTGGGGAGATAAACTGAATGTCCCAGGTTTGAGTCTCAGCCCAGATAGCAACTTACTCAGTGAGTTAGAAAAACCATTAAATTTCAGCTACACCCCCCCAAACACATGAGAATAATAACAACACCCTATTCTGCAGGGCTCTCATAAGAATAACAGACGTTATCTTTATAAAGCACTTTGAGAAAGTGCTCCGTATATACTAAGTGTAGAACCAAAATGGTGCAGCACAAGGCTGGAGGATCTCAAGTCAGGGTCAAAGGCAGCCTGCTAGGGCCTCCCCATTTCGCCTGTGAGGTCATTTTGGTGGAAGTCATGCTCACCCATTCTACACTTGCTGCCATATATGGGGCAGATAAGAGCAACACTTCAAAGGAACAATCAGGAACTTAATTTCCCCATTGTTGCTCTGCAGGAGCAAGGCACACTCCCACTTCCCTCTCCCAGCATTGCTCTTTGAAGCAGCTTCTCACTGCTCCTTTAAACTTATGAGAATCATGAGTTTAATGGAACACCACAAAGCAGCTTCCCAAAATCTTTCAAATAGACCTGCACTGCTCCTTTAAATCTCCAATTTTCCCACCCTGTGCTTTGAAGTCCCAACAAAGGGGGCTTCAAAGCACAGCATACCCAATGTCAGGTGATTGACAGATGGGTGACCCCTCCCACCTGCCAAATTTAGCTAACCAGGAGTGGGGAGCCTCAACTCAGCCAGAAAGCTCATCAAGTGACTTTTTCCAGTCGCCACCTCTCAACCAAACATATCTCACAGGGTTGTTGTGAGTACAAAATGGTTGGGAAACTACTTTGAAAAAGTGTAGTACAAAATGCAATAAGTAAATAAGAATTCATTATGAGGCAACTAATAAACATCAAATTAAATGACAACTTATTTGTTTAAGGGGTGTTTATCCTAATAATAGGTGGTCATGGAGAGCCAACCCAGTTTAACACCCTATATACCATTGTGGTTGAATATTTTGTGCTTGTTTGGAGGTTCTAGCAGGGGAGCGCAGCTATCGTATACCCTTGACCGAAGAACGGTACACTCCTTCTATCTGGGATGGTCGTCCTCTTCCACCGAGCGCGCAGCTTCGGGAGGGACGCACATGGAGCGGTGAGGGAGGAAGGGGACACCCGCCTAGCCAGCCAGATCAGCCGAATCAACCCTGGCGATCAATGGGGTGACAGATGTCGCAGCCAGATCGCAAGCACTTTAAAGATGGCGCCGAGGTAAGACGCTCTTATCGGAGCTCAAAGAAATCTTTTAACTAAATGCCTTTGTTGCTGGCTCTTCTCCTTCTTTTGGATTTTATTTCCTTTTACTACTTCGTTGTGCTTTTGAACATCTTATCTTATCCTCCTCGGTGCCGGGACTTAATGAAGTTAATGAAGTTTTAACGAAGGCTCTCATACATTCCCTCCCGGGCTTTAAGGCACTCCCTCCCAGTTTCTCATTGACTCCGCGTGACAAACTTATTCCAAGGATTTTTAAGGACTTTTAATGGGCTTTTAACCCTAAAAACTACAAATTCATAAAACCACAAATTTCTCCCACCACCTTTAATTTTGTGGACCCCCAAACATCTCAGTTGTTTTAACAAACTGAGAAGAAGGGGGGGATACTGCAAAGGAGTGCTCTAATTGGACCCAGTTTTAAACTCCTCGCAGCAGCCCACCTAGGACTGAATGAAAACTGAATGAGATTGCGACCTGAGAACTTTAACACTTTATCACTCTATTTAGAAGTCTGATCTCATTGATTTAAGAAGAATCTGCAATGAGAAGAGCCAAAAGACTCAGGTGTCTTGATACAGAAACTGACGCAGAGCCCTCTGGTTTCAAACAGAGTAATCTAGATAATTATCTGCTACCTCAAAAACAGCACATATCTCCTCCCAAAACCTTCCTCAACTCTTTACATGGAAAGACAGTTGAAGAGATATCCCTAGGAATAAACGAGGACAAGGCTACTACTCCCATAACCGAGGCACAAGTACTAATTGATAGAAAGGTGGAGCTGCTGGAGGAATGCTGCCTACTGACTGCTCAAACAGTTCAAAAAATCTTTGAACAATTACAAACCATCTTCAAGAAGCTGGATAACCCAGATGAAAGGAGGCAACTCACTCCCTTTTTGCCATCCTTAACAAGCCCTGGAGATAAACAGAACAAATACAAATTTATACCTCTAAACCAGCCAAAAATCAGAGGAAGCCCCCCTCACTCAGTCAACCTGATACTGAGGCCATGTGAGATTGTTCTCCACATCTTTCCATACAGAGGGCCCCTACCTTACTGGGAGTCATCCTTTTGGGCCAGACATCATCTAAATCTGCTCTTAGGCCTTGAGGGGGGAAGGATTGACTTAAAAGCAGTCAAGAGGCTCACTAACGATGGATATTCCAAAAAAGTACTACTAAGATTTGGTAGTCATAGAATCCCAACCAAAATCTTAAGGGAAAAGGCTCATTTAGCCCAGAAAGGAATTATTCCACGTCGACACTTTGAAGATATATCACTCAGACCATTGATTGCATCTAAAAGACAGAACAAGATGAACAAGGCCATTCCACCAGAAGCCGATATCTGCCCTACTCCTGTGGAAGAACCCAGTAGATGGGAGAAACCGCAGCCAGCTACCCGGGAAATCACGCAAGAAAAATCCAAGCTCCCAAACCATGCGATTGTAGCATCAAATAACAGCCTCGCCCTTGACACAACAGACTGGACAGTCCCAGAAGAAGAAGATCTGCTGAGTAACTTTACCAACCTACCAGATAAAGAACAAATAAACATACTCAGTAAACTGACGAAACTACAGGCCAGATTGACCGAAATTCACCAACAAGGTCAACAAAATGCAGTAGAAACAATACACAATCAAACTTCATACTTACCAGCCCTCTCCCCAAAATGCATAGTCAAAAAGAGAGCTACTAATGGAACTTTCAAATGTATAGATGCAGAGCTCCAAATCCAGCCTCCTTTAAAATATGAAATGACAAGGAAAAACTCCAGTAATGAGACCACAAATTCCTGGCTGAGATATCAAATACTAGCTCCAAACGAAATAGGTACCCCTTACTTAAGTACTACAAAGGACTCTAACATTGCCGAACAAAAGATGACCTCCAACAGACCTGACACACTGAGCTCAACATCAAATGAGACCAAAGAAATGGAAGTAGAGACTGAAAACAGTCCTACTGTCCATAATAGTCCACCAACCACAGAAATTTCTCAGGAACAAGGAACAGCTAAGGAAGAAAATCAAGAAAGGGAGGAAATTTTAATTTCCCGCACTTTAAAAAAGAAGCTAAAAGATCCACCATTATGTTCCCCACCGAAAGCAGCGACAAATGGCTGTATCGGCACAAGACAAAATCCCTCGTTGGACTCAATAACAGAACTAGAATGACTAAATGCTATCAACCAGCCACCAACTCAAAAACGGATCCTACGCTTGCTGTCCTGGAATATTGCAGGGTGGGGAAACAAAGACGGAGACCCAGACCTAATGAACTTCTTTAAAGATTTTGAATTAATACTTCTACAAGAAACATGGTCAACTAGAGATATTAAAATCAATGGATTCTCCTCCTATACGAAACCCGCATTGAAAACAAGCATGAAGGGCCGGCCGAAAGCAGGGTTCTGTTGTATGATCAAAGACAACTTAGGGTTTGAAATCAAGCAGCTAGAAAAATGCTTACCACTTGCACAAGCTCTACTTTTAACCCAAAAAGACGATACTTTGCTACTTGTAAATGTCTATATCCCCCCATCCAAAAACAACAGCAACAGTGAAAATTGGTCACAACTAACCTTTTATATAGAAAATTTGACCGATAAATACCCAAATGCCTCATTGATAATAGCAGGTGATTTTAATGCCAGAGTGGGAACCAACAATGAACAACTATGTAGCAAACTAAATTGGAATACTGATAATGATATCGCACATGCCCTGAAAATAGGACGATTCTCCAGAGATAGGGTTGTAAACAACGAAGGCTTACGCCTACTTGAATTATGTAACAACTTTAATTTGCAGATTGTGAACGGTACAACAAAAGGCGATAGAAGCGGGGAGTTTACATACTTCTCCCCCCGAGGATGCAGTGTCATCGACTATATTCTTGTCCCTTATAATATTATAAATTCGATCATGGACCTCAAAATTGGAACGCGTACTGAAAGCGACCACCAGCCATTATTGTTGTCTATTAACTTAAAGGATGAAACCAAAATAACCAAGCACAATATCATAGAACCCTCTCAATACAAACAAATGACCCAATTAAAATGGTCCCAGGAAATGAGTGCAGCAGTGGGGGAAAAACTTACAGCCAACCTGAGAAAACAAGTATTATCCAACTTAAAGACCACTAATTCCTACAGCGATATTCCGAAAATTTATAATGAAATCTTCCAAATGTTCGTAGAACTTGGTACTCCACCTAAAGTTTGGGTACTTAAACATAGCGCTAGCCCTTGGTTTGATGATGAATGTTTCCAGCTAAAAAGAAAACTGCGCCAAACATTTAAAAATAATCGCACTAAACTAGAGCCCTCTTATCTTGATGAAAAAAGAAAATATCATTACATTCTGGCCGAAAAGAAACAGAAATATGCAACCCAAAAATGGCTACAATTACTCGACTCAATTCAGAGTAAAAACAACAAAGCGTTCTGGAACCTAGTGTACGGAGGATTGAAAGCCGAAAATCAACTAACTCTACCACCAATTGCAGAATCCAAATGGTCCCAATATTTTACATCTGTATTTAACAATCTACACAGTGAACTTAAAGGAAATGAAACCACTAAAAATAAAATCAATAAACTCCAGGAGTGGCCAAGGGTAGAAGAAGAGGAAATCAGAGAGATAGTTAAAAATTTCAAATCGGGGAAATCTCCTGGGCCAGACGGTCTACCAATAGAATTATTTAAGACCTATATAGATTGGTGGGCAGAACCCTTAGCTCACTTGTTTACTCTCATAGATAAATATGGGATCATACCTGAGATATGGTTAAGATCAATAATTATCCCAATCTTTAAAAATGGCGACCCAAAAGAACCAAGGAATTATAGACCGATAAGCCTATTATCAGTGATAGGGAAAATCTACGCTAAGCACCTTTTATCTAAACTCCTTACCTGGATGAAAAATCTAAATTTACCAGGGAAAGAACAAATAGGTTTCTCCAAAGGTTGCTCTACATTAGACCACTGCCTTATACTTATGCATTTGGTTGAAAAATACAGATCTCAAAGGCAATCTAAGATATATGCTGCTTTCGTAGATTTTCGTGGTGCATTCGACTCAATTGACCGCCCAAAGCTGTGGAGGAAACTCGCAGAATTAAAAATTGATCAGCGCTTATTGACTCTAATACAAAATCTATATTCTTCCAATATCTGTCAAGTCAAACTTAACACCAAAGGTCACCTTTCATCAGACATCCCAAACTCGAAAGGGGTAAAACAAGGGTGTATTCTTGCCCCCTTTCTATTTAATCTATTTTTATCAGACTTGCCAGATCATCTTCAAAAAATAGAATCACATGCCCCTAAACTTAATCAGAAACCAGTTCCTCTGTTATTATACGCAGACGATGCTGTTCTACTATCATTAACGAGCTTGGGTCTGAAACGTCTTATATCTTCTCTGATCCTTTACTGCGAATGTAACAAACTCTCTATAAATTACGAGAAGACAAAAATTTTGGTCTTCTCGAATGGTTGGAAATTAGAGAAATGGAAAATAAGAGGGCAAGAAATCCAACAAGTAAAAATCTATAGGTATCTGGGAATCTTATTCCAGAGCAATTTAGGGTGGGCAAATCATCGCACAAATGCCATAAAACAGGCAAAGTGCACCTCATCAGCAGTTGCCCGTTTTTATTATCAGAAAGGCAATCAATTTATTCCTGCGGCCAATCAGATATTCCAAACAAAAGTGCAATCCCAGATACTCTATGGAATCCCGCTATGGGTCCAAGCATATAATAGTGATTTAAAAAAGATCCACTCCAGCTTTCTGAGACGTATTCTTGGACTCCCAGCTGTGATCAAATATGAAACAATGTGTGCAGAAATAGGCATACACACAATGGAATATTGGGCCTGGTCCACCTCAATAAAGTACTGGTTACGCTGCCATTTTCGCTGCCCTCCATCAAGTCTGCTCGCTGATTTGCTCAAAGACTCCTACAAATCAAGATGGTATCAGTACCTCGAAAAAAAGATTGAATCTTTAGGCATCGAGCTGGAGCCCCTGTACAATTCTAATGAGCAATACATTTTCCATAATATTCTAACTAGACTAAAGGATGTTGAGAGGCAAAATATTATGGCAGCTGTAAACAAAATTTGTTCCCCCATATTCTATGGTTTAAATATCTTAGATAGCAGAGCCAATTACATCACTAAATTAATAATCCCAGCCCAACGTAGGGCTTTTATGCTGGCCCGTTTGAATGTTTTTCCCTCAGCATTTGTCAGGGGAAGATATCAAAACATTCCCAGAAACAAGAGACTCTGCAGATGTTCAATGAATGTCCCGGACACCGTAGAGCATATTCTCTTTCATTGCCCATTGTACAGTACGCTCCGTCAACGCGTGCTGTCCCCTCTTTTGGGTGGTCCGGAACCCCAGCAAGGTGAATGCGTGGGATTCTGCCTATCCGACGTTGACCAAAGGGTAACGGCGGGGGTAGCCGAGTTTTTGGTAGCAGTTCTCCAAGGAGCAGGTTAACAAGGAAAACCACTGACTCTATATGCATATATATATATATGTATGTAGCCAACTGCTGCCTTTTTATATATATTTCAAGGCTTTTATATCTTATTTTCTCTTTTATGGTTTTATTTGTATAATGCCTAATAAAGGTTTGATAAGTAAGTAAGTAAGTAAGAATATTTTGTGAAAGTTAATTGCTCAGCAGATCCTATTCCCATCTTGTTTTCATCACTAGGTGTGTGGCCTAGTGGTTAGAGTGTCAGACTCAGTCCTTGAATGCCAGGGTTCAAATCCCCACTTAGCTGTGACACTCACTGAGTGACTTTGGTCCGGTCACTGTTTCTCGGCCAGACCAACCTCACACGCTTGTGGTGAGGATGAAATGAAGAAGGAGAAAGTCAAGTACACCCCTTTGAGCACCTTGGCAAAAAGGTGGGATATAAATGTAGTAATACATAAGATGAATAAGAAAACCCCATTGGAATTGTGCAAAAACCACAAAGCAACAACCCAATTAAGCACTCGGTGCAATGAGGCAACAGCAAAGGTGAGCTCCTCCTGTTCTGCCCTCATTAAGGACGGTGGTAAGTCATCTGTGAAGGGCCTTCCCACATGTGCTAAAGGTAAAGGTAAAGGTACCCCTGCCCGTACGGGCCAGTCTTGACAGACTCTAGGGTTGTGCGCCCATCTCACTCAAGAGGCCGGGGGCCAGCGCTGTCCGGAGACACTTCCGGGTCACGTGGCCAGCGTGACATCGCTGCTCTGGCGAGCCAGAGCCGCACACGGAAATGCCGTTTACCTTCCCACTAGTAAGCGGTCCCTATTTATCTACTTGCACCCGGGAGTGCTTTCGAACTGCTAGGTTGGCAGGCGCTGGGACCGAACAACGGGAGCGCACCCCGCTGCGGGGATTCGAACCGCCGACCTTTCGATCGGCAAGCCCTAGGCGCTGAGGCTTTTACCCACAGCGCCACCCGCGTCCCATGTGCTAAAGGTACCACACCATAAATCAAACCCCTGAGGTTAAGGAGAAGGGTTTCTGGTGCTCTTTACATGCACAAGGGAGCAGCTCCAAAAGTGGGGGGGGGGGGCAGAGAGAAAAAGACAGCAGGAGAGGGAGTAGAAGACCATCCCAGCAGCCTCACCTTCTCCCTTCTGGGTAAGACAGCTGAAATAAGTCAATAACAATCTTTTTCAAAAGCCTTGGGAACTGCTGGCCCAATCCGAGAGCAATGCAGGAGACCAGGAAGCCGTAACACAGAAGACTCCAAGCACATCAAAAGGGCTTGAAAGAACAGAGATGCTTTACAATACCTGCCTCAATTATTCAGTTTTGCTGGACCCCCAAGGAGGTTAATATGGAGGAGTGAGCGAAGCTGAGCTGGCTCTGTGCATTTGCAAAGGCAGCAAAGAGTTTCGAAAGCTGCAAAGCGTTTACAAAGGGGCTGGGCTGTCTTGGTTTCCTTACCTTCTGCACCCCACCACGCCTTGTGCGAGGGAGGGGGCACTCTGCGGATCCCACTCCGCTTCAAAAGGCTCCTGTGAGCACTGGTGTGCTTCGCAGCCAGTCCTCGCTACGTGCCACTGCCGTTACTTAGAAACCGTTTGCGAGAAGGTTAATTCGGGCCATGTATCGGAGGAAGCACATGTCGCGGTCCCTGGAGGCATAGCAAGCAAGCGAGGCTGCAGAATTTCTGCAGCGCAGCCGGCAGAAGGTAAAGAACTGACACACACCAGTGGGAGAGGCGCTCAGCGACTGCAAACAGCACTTTAGAAAGGTCAGAACTGCAACACGCCATCACCTCCCCAGCAACGATCTTCTAACTGTTTACATCGATTAAAAGGGAAGGAAAATCAGAGATGGCAGAAGCGCTGGGGAGTCCTAGAGGGTGGGACCAAGCTAAGCACACAGAAGCTCACCTTCGTAAGCAATGCAGAGGTTACATTTTTGGCTCTAATGGGCTCTTCTTTATTAAAAATAAATTGTAAAAAAATCCCCCAGACCTTGAGGAGTACCTACATATAAAAAGTAGCAGGGTTGGTTTTTTTTTGCTTTTTTAAATGTCAGCTGTCCCTTTTGCCATGGGAAGCTGTCTGCATGAAAAGATAGCTGCAGGGTTCAGAGCTGACTTTCATTTAAAAAAAATTTAGAAGTTCATTTAGTACCATTTCCAAAAATGTAACAGGGGAGGTCTCTGCATCAAGACACTTACAATCTAAAATTCAAAAGGCAATATATGAAGAGGAAGGAATTGGAGACTGAGAGCAAGACAAGGGGAATTAGGTTTATTAGCAGTGGGGCAAGGGGACTAGCTTTGGCCAACGCAGCATGACCAGGCTCTTCCTACTTGTACTTGGGCTGGACATGCTGCTTGCCCACGACAGAGACTGGTGCTGCACACCCAGATACCCTTCACAGCCTAAAAAGAGGGTCCTGGGCAAGCACAATTCTGGGTTACCTACTGGTTCAAACCTTGGAGTGCCTTACACCAGAGATAGGGATCCTGCAGCCTTCCAACAATATTTGTAGGGTTGCAGGTCCACCTAATTGCCTTCCTGAGAAGTACTAGCTTCTACGTGAAACGTCTGTAGGGTCAATAGCCAGCATAAGCAAAGTTTATTCCCTCTGCTTAAAAGCCACTGGGCAAAGAGAACAATTCCACCTTAACGCTCTCATCGGGCACAGTTCCAAGCTCTTTGGAAAAGAAGTCTGTGAAAGAAGTTTGGTGTTTTGTATTCCCTGGCTCACAGCCACCTGAATATCTCTGGCCAGACTCCAGGGGGGTTAACAGCTTCAGTATATTGTGTAAACGTATGCTGCACGTAGATTAAAAACCCCAAAGCCAGGGAGTGGCTGGCGGGGGAAAGGAGAGAGATAAAGGCAGCGGAGATATAAGAGAGGCCAGCTTTCCTGAGATGAAGCTGGAGCCAAGAGAGAGACAAAAGCATGTCTGTTAGGTGGTCACAAACTTTTATCGCAGGTATTGCATTACACAGGAAGCCTTTTGACTCATCCAAAAGCCAGGATCAACATCAGCAGAGAGCTTGGCAAAGGGGAACGGAAAGAAGGGGACCAAGTAGGGCCAGATGGCAGAAATAAAACAGAAGGAGGTGCCCAGGAGCTGAAGAGGAGCAACCCACTTGCCTTTGCCCTTCCAGGCTAGGAAGAGATTCGTGCTGGCGGGTTTGGAGGGAATGAGGCAACCCCAGTAAACAGGAACAGAGCGTAATGTCATTTGGTCTGCATTTTAGAGAAGAAGCTTAATTCTCAGTTCAAAGGTTTATATGTGTGTTGGTGGTGTAATGTGGTCCATGGGTGCTTGGTCCATGTCTTGACTTAGCACATCCCCCAAGCTGCAGGACGTTCTGAGTTGCACTGGGTTACAGAGCAGAGTTTGAGTGTACGACTTGCTAAGCCATTCACCTTCCCTTTGGTTCAAGAATGCAGAGATAGGTATAATGGGAGGAACGGCCATGAGGAACGGCTAAGGGAGCTGGGCATGTTTAGCCTGGAGAAGAGGAGGTTAAGGGGTGATATGATAGCCATGTTCAAATATATAAAAGGATGTCACATAGAGGAGGGAGAAAGGTTGTTTTCTGCTGCTCCAGAGAAGCGGACAAGGAGCAATGGATCCAAACTACAAGAAAGAAGATTCCGCCTAAACATTAGGAAGAACTTCCTGACAGTAAGAGCTGTTTGACAGTGGAATTTGCTGCCAAGGAGTGTGGTGGAGTCTCCGTCTTTGGAGGTCTTTAAGCAGAGGCTTGACAACCATATGTCAGGAGTGCTCTGATGGTGTTTCCTGCTTGGCAGGGGGTTGGACTCGATGGCCCTTGTGGTCTCTTCCAACTCTATGATTCTATGATTCTATGGTCTCTAGGGCATTGCCTTCATTATGTTCTTGTATGCATGGAGGTCCTGATGCAAATCCTGATGTTGCCCTGTTTGCTGTCAGGGTCTGACTCTGAATCTGTGAGAGTCCGGGGAAGAGGCTGTGAGTTTTACAGAGCAGCGTTAGCTAGCATGGTGACAGTGTTAGCGGATCTCTCTGTACCTCTGTATCTTTACTACAGAGACCAGAAGATCTGTATATAGTAGATAGCAGTGTTCAGCTTTGTCTTGTGTCTGGAGACCATAAACACTTTGTTACTTTTAGCTGTGTGGCAGAGGAGTTTTCCTCTAACTGGGACTCTGGAAGAAGCTGTTGTGCTGGAGCAGGAAATCTCTGAAGACGCTGCTGAGACATCACAGTGGCTGAGGTGTGGTGAACTAACAACCGCCTTCCACAAGTCACCAACATGTGTGTCAGAGGTGCTCTGCAACTCAGTGGCAGGAGTTTGCATATTGCATGCAGAAGGTCTCCGGTTCAACCCTGGCATCTCTGGTTTAAAGAAGGATCACAAAGCCAAACTGGTTCCCCCCAGATACTACTGGGCTCCCAATTCCCACCAGCCCCAGCCAGCCTGGCCAATGGTCCAGCCCTTTGTGTTGGTCTCATAGAATATGCGGAAAGGGTGTGGCTCTGTGGAAGAGAACCTGCTTTGTGAGCAGAAGGTGCCAGGTTCAATCCCTGGCATCTCCAGCTAGAGTTGGGAATGCCTCCTCTCTCAATCCCTGGAGAGCTACTGCCAATCAGTGTAGACAACACTGAGCTAGGTGGACCAAGAATCGGACTCCATATGAGGCAGCTTCCTATGTCCCTATGCCAGGGATGATGGGAGATGCAGTTCAGCAAAATCTGGAAAGCACCGGGTTGACTACCCCTCAGCTAGAGGGAGAGGTAGAAGGACCTGTTGTAAAACAGCTTCCTATATTCCTACTCATACTTTGCTCGCCACAGTTCTTGGTACCTCATCCACTTGGGTTGAGGTGGGGCAGGGGAGAGGGAATGGTACATAGTATTTGGGAGTCAGGGGTTGAGGGAGAAGGAAACCACCAAGGCCAGCAACATGCTTCTCAAGCATTTCAATAATTCATCCAAACACTTTCTTGCAAGCTCACAAGAGAAACTCTGAATGCTAGGGAGCAGAAAAGGGATGTGGGAGGAATTTTTAATTGAGGGGGTTGCCAGCTGTGTTTAAAAGGGGAAAGGGAATCAAGCACCCAAGAAGACTATGCAAGTATGTGGCCACCTTGGCAACTTGCTGCATACCTTCAGCATGAAGCAGAGCGTATTACAGAGAAGAGAAGGCAAAAAGGTCAAAGAAGGAGAGAGCCTCCAAAAGCAAGATTTTAATAATTGAAAACAGTAGAAATGCAATCCTTTTATAGCCCAGCTCTTACCGGTGCAAATTCATTAGGGTCACTCCAGGCTAAAGGCATTTGAAGCTGTAGCCCAAGGAGGGGTTGGTAGCAGTGGGATTGCAGCACCTGCCTTGGAAGCAGAAGGTGCCAGGATCAAACCCTACTGGCATCTCCAGGTGGGGCTGGGAGAGACTCCTGCCTGAAGCCCTGGAGAAGAGCTGCCACTCCGTGTGGACAATACAAAGCCAGGTGGCTCTTCATATGCTGGACATTAACTTCCATCAGCCTCAGCCAGGATGACATGAGCTGGAATCTGACAATGTGTGGAGGGCCGTGGGTTTCCCATCCTTGTGCTAAAGGATCCCTTGCTATTTGTTTATTAATTTATACACTGCCCTGGCTACATGCCAAAAATGACTTCAAAGCAGTTTACAACTCTAAAATCAAGATATAATTAAAATTAACAATAGCCATGCTTAATTAAAATATACAATCAAACTATCAATCAAAAAGCCCAACAGTTTGGAAAGAACAGCTAGATCAATAAAATCAGCTCAGGGGACCACCTGCCTAAACAGATGAGTCTTCAGGAGCTGGTAGGATGCCAATACTGATGAGGCTCCATCAGAGTTGGCATTCCGCCAGCTCCCAAAGACATACCTGTTTAGGCAGGCATTCCCCTGAACCCAATTTCTGCTACAAGGAAGGGAAAGGCCTCTCTCTGCCTAAGGTCTGGGAGAGCCACTGAAAGTCAAAACAGTGTCAAAGCTGGGCTGGACTCACTAGAGGCCAGATTTTACATTAAGGCAGCTTCTTGTGTTACCACCACAGCTAATGTACAAAGTCACAGTGAAGCTCTTTAAGCCACACTGCATCTTGGTCTCCCAGGGAGCTGAATGCAATGATTTAGAAGCTCCTGAAATTGCAGATGCAGGAATGAACTGGGGCATGAAATTAATTTTAACTGTGCACTGTTAAAAGGCAGAAACATTAAACATCCAGGCATTGGTTACGTGGATCAAAAGGGCACACTGTGCACAGGAAGAGGACAGCCTTATGGGACCAATTGTTAAGAATGACATGCCAGAATGGAGACTCATCATCACATCTCCAGGCCCACAAAAATGCAACAATGGCGTACCTTGAAAGCAGTGGAAGGAGAGAAGGAAGGGGAGGGAACAGATAGGAGGACAAGGAGTTTCTGGGCTCAGAGGCTCCCTGGGCAGCCTCAGAATTGATTGCATGACTTAAATCACGGATGGGCTACCTTCCGAGGGTAACATTAGCCATACACAAGAGTATGCCCATTAAAACTGGTGGAGATGGCTAACTTCACTGAGTAAAACGTATTTGGATACAACCCTATGGGTTCTTTCATTTTAGTTCAACACACAGAGAGACAAGTTCCTAGTCCTTGTTAGTTGTGCGGCACTGAGACCGCAGAAGCCAAAGATAAGAGGCAAAAGGAGGTTGGGGGCTGGCAAGGGCTTCTCGCAGTCTTCAATGCTGTTTCTCAGTCCAACTACGGCCTTAGGCTCAGTGGCAGAGTATCTGCTTTCCATGCAGAAAGCCCTAACTTCTCCAGGTACGACTCCAGGTACAGCAGGTGGAAAGCTGCTGCCAACCAGTGTATGGAAATACTGAGCCAGGCAGACCTGTGGGCTGACTCGATATAAGGCAGCTTCTGGTGTTTGTTCCCCTCCAGGTTTGCTGTGCCAAGTCTCAGCTGCACAGGGCCACAAATGCCAACCCAGCAGTCCATTCCGATTTTATCTCCTCACTCACTGGCTTGGGCTGACAGCCTCCGGGCAGCAATACAAGCCTGCTGTGGCTGTTCTTAGGGCGATAGCATTACACTCCCTCCTCTAGCTGCACTGTGGCTCAGCAGGCAAGGGACAGTCCTCCAGAGGGGACCACAGAGGATATACATTACCATCATGTTCCCCTCAGTGCGTTCCTGAATGCCAGGGCAGCCACCCACAGCTGACAAGAACCGTATTTAAGGTATCCAATGAGGTGAGCCACTAGGAAACATGCAAGGACTGTGACAAATGGCCTTTAAATCCTGAGCTGCACCTATCAGGGTCTGGGGTTGGGGGTGGGAAAGGGCATGCACACTGCCTCAGCACCAGTATCTCAGGGTCCCAGGATATGGCATGAAGCAGGGGTCAGCAACCTTTTTCAGCTGTGGGCCAGTCCACCATCCCTCAGACCATGTGGTGGGCCGGATTATATTGGGGGGGGGGGGAATGAATGAATTCCTATGCCCCACAAATAACCCAGAGATGCATTTTAAATAAAAGGACACATTCTACTCATGTAAACACACACTGATTCCCGGATCGTCCGTGGGCTGGACTGAGAAGGCGATTGGGCCGGATCCAGCCCACAGACCTTAGGTTGCCTACCCCTGGCATGAAGGCATAAGGAGCCGCCACCCTGCTAAAGCTAAGTGGGTGTGGATCTGGTCAGTACCTGGTATATGCCACCTTGGGATCTATGATGGAAGACATGAAGAATATAAATATAAGAAATGCAATGCCACACCGAAGACCACCCTGGCCAGCTCTGGCAGGGGAGCCTCCTGGGCAGCATGGCATCTGGTGCTCCAAAAGAACTCCAATACTGTCTCACATACACACCGCCTGAAGGGGAAGCACTCAAAACCTGGGAACTAGAGAACATGGGCAGGGGGCTGGTTTGTTCCTTCACCCCACCTCTCCAGTCTTGGCTGCAGCGAGGTTTGAAATCTGTAGGTCCACAACAGGAGACCTCTCCCACCTCCTCCAGCTGGTGATGCATGGCAGAAATAGGTTTGCTTATTCTGGATCAATTCCTGGATTTTATGATCTTATTATTGGTGGCGTAACATTAACCCGCAGCACCCAGAAACGTGGGAGGTTGCCAACAAGTCTACTAGGCCGCCCCAGATGAGGCGGAAGAAAGGCCCTCACAGTTGTCCTTCTCCCATCATGGAAGCCCAACCTCCTTCTGCCCACTGCTGTGTGAATGTCAGCATCCAGCCCAACAACTCCCAGCCTTCCAAAAACACATATTGGGACTCCGTCAGCCATCCCAACCCAAAGCTAATAACAAAACACCAGGGAGAACATTAAAAGTCCCCACAATAATGAACAGGTCCAGGGAGCATTATAGCCAAAGCAGGGCCAGCACAACTGTTAAGGAAGGGGAGGCAGCTGACTCAAGCAGCAGAAGCTGAGGGGTGGCAGTGGCAGGAAGACAGAGATGAATCTCGCATGCAGCCTGCCATGTGGCCTCTATGTTAGCCTGCTGCTCTCAGTACGACTGAGCGTATTCTCCTGTCACTTGCCAGTTCTGTCAGCTTCTGTACATGGAAGGTGCCACCCTTTCCTTTGCTTCAAACACCAAATATGTATCAGGAAAGCCAAAATATTAATGTAATGGTGGAACCAGAACCAGAGAGATAAAGCACAGTGCTCCCAGCTCCCTCCCCTCCTCTCTGTCTTTACACACACCCTTCGCTACAGTTTGGCTCAGTCTTCCAAAGCATGGCACTCAGTGGACTTCGTTGGACAACAACTCTCATCAGCTCCAGCCAGCATGGCCAGAGATCAGGCATGATGGGAGTTCTAGTCCAAAACATCCAGACGTGGCCAGGTTGAGGAGGCCTGATGATCTACACCAACTCAAAACCCACACCTGGTGACACACTGTGGTTGTGGTCTCTTTGGGGGAAGGACAGGAAACTAGACTTAAGTTGCAAGGCTTCACTTCAGGATAACTTCTGGGTCAGGTTGGACTTTCCGACCTGAGCACCAAGGGACCTGGCCTCACTCCCCTCGCCCCAATCTCCTGGCTGTGCTGACCAAAGCCACCTTGCTCCCATGGCTAGCGCAGGATCCTCTACAGACATCCCAAACGAGCTCTGTGCAAGTGCAGAATCCTGTTTGCTGAACTGCTCAGGGATGGTGAAAAATGCCATGAAGCTTCAGGTCGTTTCAAATCTCCCATCCAAACACAGGCACACGAACGTCCCCCAATTCCCTTCTCATCACACCCCTTCCTGTTTTCCAACAGCGGATTCCCTCCCTCACCTTCCACACCAATTGCCCACAACACTCTAGCCGCCCCTGCTCCATCTCTCCGCTGACTCCAAATGACAAACCACTTAGGACATTTTGCTGCTTCAAGCCTCAAAAGCAGGAAGCGCAGCACGAGGGCAAACAGGAGAGATGTCCCCTCCTGCTTTTCTGTCTCGGCTGCGGAGGGAGAGATTTGAGGCAGGAAGGGCAAAGAATCTCTTTCTCCCCCTGCCTTGATCTCACTAATGCACAGACATTTGAAAGGAAGGCGGGGAGGGGGTAGAGAAAAAGAGATGGAAGAGGACTTTATTGCTGCCATGTACTTACATTTTAATGTTCTCATGGTATTGCCTTGTGTCAGAGGGTTGGTTGTAGAGTGGCTGAAAAGGAAAAGGAAATTTGAAGTGTAAATCACAGCGTGGGCTAGCATATCATAATTATGGAGCGCTGACAGCAAGGCACCCTGTACCGCTTATGAGCTTTGGCTCCCAGGGAGCTGAAGGCACGCTAAGTCCCCACAACTCCAAACGTCAGTGCCAAAGGCCCACTTGCTCCACCGCCCACCCACAGCCTTCCACCATCACCTGAGATGCTTCTCCTCTCCATTCGCTTCTACTTTCTTCCCCAAGGTGCTGCCTGCCTGAGTCACCGCAGAACTAAGAATACACTGTTCAAAAGCAAGCTTGTTCAGAAACAAGCAATTTGCAACGTAACTCCTCTGAAGCCCCATGTGCGACACAGCAGAGAGTAGCAAGCTGGGGAGGGGGCAGGCTATTACTCACTTTATGGTGGAAGAAAATGTTCACGTCGCACACATGGGAACTCAGGGGATGGGCCGGGGATGTGGGGAGTGTGGCTGCAAAGGACAGAGCAACCTCCACAGCTCAGTGGTAAAGAACAAGCTTTGCATGCAGAAGGCTCCACACAATCAGCGATCAGCATTTCCAGTTTTAAAAGACTCTCAGGAAGCAGAGTTGACAAAGATGCAGCTGAGATGCTGGACAGCTTCTGCCAGAGAGGGCTCATCCACACTTAGAAAGCACAGGTCAAAGTGGTTTTCTGCTTGACCCACGCGTTCTAGGCACAGGTCTGAGGGGCTTTCCCCTTGCCCTGCTCCTTTCCAAGGCAAAACCTGCTCTTCAGCAACTGAATGGAACAAATGGCAATTCCTGAGAAACCTGAATTGTCATTTGCTCCAACTGAGCGCTAAAGAGCAGTTTCCCCCAGAAGGAAGCAGCAGGACTCAGTCCGATCAGAGCATGCTCAGGAACATAGGAATCTGCCTTATACTAGGTTGGGTCATTGATCCATCGACTGGCAGCAGCTCCTCAGGGTTTGAGGGTGATGTGACCCCACAATCCCAGCTGCCTTAGGGCTGGGGTGGGGGCCTGGGAGGGAGGGTGGGCGCCCTGCTTCTACACCTTTAAAGGGCACGAAAGGGGAGACTGTCCTGCTGGCTCCCTATTCTGCCACCAGCCAGGGAGCTGTGAGATTCCCTAGCAATGACCAAAGATGTCAACCAGCCGAGAGGAGGAGGAGGAGCCATGGGGGATGACCTCTGTCCTGCTGACAAAGACTCAGTCGCCTCCACCACTGATCCCATTTGGAGGAGTGCATGCCTCCAAGTGCTCCAGTGCCATAGGAGGAAAGAGCCTTGCGAGTGAGCGGGCCACATCTTGCCTTTAATAGCTGGCAGAAGGGGAGCGGCTATTGGTCGAGACACATTTGCAGCTCTCGTATGGTCTCAAATCCTTGATGCAGTTCTCAAACTCACTTTGGCGTTCTGTACCTATAGCCTGCCCTGCACCAGTGCAAGTCTTGAGAAAAGCTTTCTTACTCTCCACGCAGAGATGTAAAATTTACAGAAATTGTCAAGCTTCCCACCCCCCACCCCTGGTTTTTCTGGAAGAAACTTTCCTTCCCTTGTGACAATGGCAGAAATTGCAGAAATTGCATTTTGCGCTTGCATTTGAGAGTTGTACTCTCAGTAATGATCTGTAATTATCTGATACTGTGCACAGTCTTACATAAAGGTCTCCCTGCTGCATAGTTCTAGAAATCATTTTGGACACCTGGCCTTAACATTTTGCTCACTGTTCCAAAAGAAAATATTTCATAATCCTACCCATCCCCAATGCACCCCCCCCCAAATCTTCCTTCTTTTTTGGGGGGTGCAGAGGGAGATTTTGGGGCAGTGGAGATTGAATTCTTTCCAGGGCCTTCACATCTCTACTCTCACATGAGAGCCTCTGCTGCGGAATTTGGGATGGGAGCCTGGGCAGCGAGGGGACCTTCCCAGCCCCACCTGGAGATTCCAGAGAATGAACCTGGGACCTTCAACGTGCAATGTGGACGCTCCGCAACTGAGCCATGGCTCTTCCATGGTATTGTGAGGTTTGTTTTTATGGCATAGTGAATTTATAGTAGTGTTTTTAAAAGACTTTTAAAAGTCTCTTAGAGACCTTTGGGTAACAAGCAACCAACAAGTATAAATAATAATAAACAATAATAGCAACAACTATAATGATGGACCAAAGGCCTCGTTGAGCTGGGATATACTTTATGTATGTTCTTTTGACCAATAAACACCTAAGAATCAGGACAAATATGTATCAGCCGACCGGTGGGCGGGTGAGCAAGCCTCAGTGCCTGGGGGGCTGGATTAAACTGACCAGCGAGACTGATTTGGCGGGCCAGACTATGGACATGCTTGAATTAAACATATAAGCTGCCTGGATGCTGACCTAGATACCCACCCGAAATTGACAGCTATATGAAATAAGTTTGAATGTAGCTAGGGCAGTAAGGTCTTCAGACCATTGCGTTATAGTTGGTGAATATTTATCCTTCCAGTCTTTCTTAGTTTTAGACGTATTGTTAAATCTATGCTTCTATTCCCACCACATGCAAGGCATCACTTGATGCTGCAGTCATCCAGTGCTGTAAATGCATGGCCCCAGCACTGAGGAAGCAAACAATGACCCATCTGGAGATGGGAATCAGCTGGCTTCACTCGTAACATTTCCTGCTCAGGTGGCTTCATGAAATGACTCCATGGTTTGCATGCAGCGAAATGCTCCCCAAAGTGTGACTGCAGTTAATTTCCATAGAACACTTTCTGGGGTCAGTGCACAGACAACCATGTCTGCGATACAGTGCAAAGTGAGGGAGTTCTGAAGGTAAACTGGGAGATGAAGCCTCCACCTGGCTCCATCAAGAGGTACTTATGACCTATGAAACAGCCATGCCTCAATCCTGCATTCCCCAACCCTGAGCTCTCCAGGTGTGACTGGACTATAACTCCCATCAGCTGCACCTAGCATGGCCCAGTGGCCAAGGAGGATGTGCCTCCTTACAGATTAAAAAAAAACACAAACATGTTCAGACAGAAAGTCCTTCTCTCTGACTTCCTAGTTTTCTGTTTCGTTTTTTAAATGCATGGGGGTTATTCAAACCATAACCCATCTACCTGTGTGGTGTAGCAGTGCATCCCAGGAGAAGCTGTGCCATTTGGTCTGCCTGGCTTCCACTCGACTCATTTTCAAACTTTCACTCTGAAACTTTGTTTGAGGAAATCCCCTGTGCAAGACGCTTTCTCTAGTTTGTGCTGGCCTCAACTTGCACAGCAGACAGGGAGAATTTGTCGTGCTGACCCTGAAAAAATTGGGACATTCTGCAGCTTCCCAACTCATGACTAGTGTTCAACTCCGAAGGCCCTGGTTGCATTACTCATCTGGAAACAGCCCAAGTATGGCCATAATTTTGATGAATGATTCATAAGCAAAGTGTTAGTCATGTCTGAGGAGGTAGCTGCTTAAGGTGGCCTTGAGGGCACTTTGTTCCTTCTCCTTAAGTGAGAAGGCCCAGAGAAGTCACTGAGTGACAGGATGTTTCCCCAGAAGGGCTTTAGTCTCACTCACACATTGGGTTGGTCTGGGCTTTGTTGTTTTGAAGACGCAAGAATCACACGGCTGCTCCCCCTCCCCCAGGGCTGTCCTATTTTGACTGGCAGTGACACTCCAGCAGCAGTTCTGGCGGGTGTTTAAATAGCCAATATGTTTTGAAGTGGCAGCGCCAGAGATTGAACATGTAGCCTTTGGACATGCAAAATATCTTTCTGGGGGAAGGCAAGGAGGAGGAGACAGCGCTCTCTCTCTCTCTCTCTCTCTCTCTCTCTCTTAAAAAACCAACAGAAACAGAGCTTTACTGTACAGGTTGGTGTTCTCCAGTCTCTGAATTCTGTTGCAGTACATGAAAGGAATTCAGCATTGAGTTGTCTGTGTTGAAAATACCACAAGTCTCTCTGTTGGTTTTGCTGCAACAAACTAACATAGCTGCCCACCTGGAAATTAGGGAAACAGATCCTGGGTATGTGTGTGTGTGCATATTTTTAAAGTTACTGGACTGTATTTATTGGCCTTAGCCGCTCCCCATGGGCAGCTTGTGCATGAGCCCTGAGGGCGGCTCTAGGACCTGCCCGGCCGCAGTTTCATGCATGCGCCTGCCTCTCTATCCCGGCTGCTTGACTGGCTCACGCAGGTGCCCAGCGTGCAGCTTTAGGTCCCGTCCACCCGCCGGCTCTCGTATGTGCCCTCTTTTGTATCCCTGCCGGCGACCACATCACATGGGTGACTGACGTTTGGCTTTTTCTCCCACCCGCCATTTGGCTCGTGCTGCGGATCATCTGTGACTCCTGCCTGCCGTTCAGAAGTATTTTGTGCTGCTTGATGATACATCCCAAAAAAAGCTCAACAACATCAATCCTAAAAAAAGGAGACATTGGTAGGCTAGCTGGAGCAAAGCTGTGGTGTGGTATTATGCAGCTTCCTGTGTGGTTTACCATCAGAAATCATTTGTAGTATACAGACTGGCATAGCTGGGGGGGGGGGGGGAGGCCCCGGTGCAGAATTGAAGAGGGGCAAACCAGGCACCACCCCTAGGCCCCCAGCACCCAAGCACCCTCCTATCAGCAACAGGGACTGGGTGAGTGCGGAGAGCTCCCTCTGAAGGTGAAGAGCACCCTCCGCCCCCTGCCCTGCCCCTCCCCACCAGCTGGCAGGCAGGCAGGCAGGCACTCACTCACATGCCTTGCAGGGACAGAGTCTAAGGCAGGGCTCAGCAACCTTTATCAGCCGTGGGCCTGTCCACCGTCCCTCAGACCATGTGGTGGGCTGGACTATATTTTTTTTTTTGGGGGGGGGGGGAATGAACGAATTCCTATGCCCCAGAAATAACCCAGAGATGCATTTTAAATAAAAGCACACATTCTACTCATGTAAAAACACACTGATTCCTGGACCGCCCACGGGCCAAATTGAGAAGACAATTGGGCCACATATGGCCCATGGGCCTTAGGTTGCCTACCCCTGCTGTAGGGGGTGCTCTTCACCCTCCGCGCCCCACTTCTACCCGGTGAAGAGTAGCCTCTGCACCCACCCCGTGCGGCATATGAGCACCCGTCAGCAGCTGGGTGATGGAGGCCTCCACTCTCACCCAGCCCAACGGGTGCCTGCGCACTGGGCAGGGACAGGGTGGGGAGGGTGCTCTTCACCTTCCTTGCCCTGCCATCACTCGGTGACTGGCTTAGTGCCCTCCATCCCTGTTTTTTGGGGGGGCACCCAAGCTCTTGCCGTGGGCACAGGTAGCACTATGCCACTGAGTATATAGCACTTTATTCCCAAAATCTGAACAAATGCACTCTCATGTGCCGGAGTAGCCACAAGAAGGGCTTAGACAATTAAAAAGGAAATCTGTTTCAGTGAAATGCAAATTCTGCACCAAGAAAATGAATTATTTCAACTCACAATGAAATTATAAATATGATGTGACTTGAATCCAAATTAACCTTCTGTCAATCACAGAGGAGAGGCAAAGAGTTATAATGAGCACTGGTCCCACCCACTAATCACTGAACATTCTGCTGAGACTCTCCCCTCCACAATCTTAAGTACCAAAACAGTCACTTTAATCTTTAAAAAAAAACAAACAAACTGAGATTTGCCAGTGGGCCTGTTCCACACTGCCAGTACCAATGTTCCACGCTTGAACTGCCAAATCTACAAAGCCACAGATGTAAGTACTAGGGGTGTGATCCTTGTGGGGTATTTGACTTTATGTACAGACCCAACCAACAGAAACTAATAGCACACTATGTTAACATAGCTGTCATTGTATGGACTACTGTAAAATGGGGCACATCTACACTATAGAGTGAAAGCACCCTTTTACCATTTTCATAGAATCATAGAGTTGGAATAGACCACAAGGGCCATCCGAGTCCAACCCCCTGCCAAGCAGGAAATTTTAAAAGTCAAGGCTCCACCCCCCCCACCCAAGAATCCTGGGAACTGTAGTTCGTTAAGGGAGCTGAGAGTAGTTAGGAAACCGCCTCCAAGAGGTGCAATTGACAACACCCTTAACGAACTACAGTTCCCAGGATTTCTTTGGGGGAAGCCTTGGCTGTCAAATGGTAAAAGAGCACCGCCTGGATGTGAATGCAGTCAGGGAGAGGAGGCCCACCAGCAAATCAACAGAAGACATCAGTAGTGTTTAATTTTGAAAGGATGGGAGGCCCACAGCGGGGAAGGGGGTTGGGAAAGATTTTTTTACAGTGGTGCCCCGCAAGACGAATGCCTCGCAAGACGAAAAACTCGCTAGACGAAAGGGTTTTCCGTTTTTTGAGTCGTTCCGCAAGACGAATTTCCCTATGGGCTTGCTTCGCAAGACGAAATGTCTTGCGAGTTCTTGCGAGTTTGTTTCCTTTTTCTTAAAGCCGCTAAGCCATTAATAGCCGCTAAGCCGCTAATAGCCGTGCTTCGCAAGACGAAAAAACCGCAAGACGAAGAGACTCGCAGAACGGATTAATTTCGTCTTGCGAGGCACCACTGTACTTGAAATGATTTAATTGCTCCAAAGAGACTAGCCTATTTTTTTATTTTAAAAAAACTCTGAAAGACCACAGTGACATCCACCATCACCCTCATACCATTTCTGAAGGTGCACTCCAGGTGGCTTTCATTCATAGGCAGGGTGATAAGCCACAGTACAAGTCGCTTACGTACTGCAGCCCAAAGGCATCATCACAGCTGCCTAGTAACCACAGACAGCAACCAGAGTGTCACGACCGGACATGAAAGGCAGCAGCCAAAGACCAAAAGGAGCCCTTTCCACAATTCACTGTGCAATTTACATCCAGCTGCTTCCTGCAGCCACTGGGCAGGCTAAATTTAACAAATTTCATGTAGGAATTGAGGGGTATAACCTGTTCAAAAGGAATAGACCAAACAGGAAGGGAGGAGGAGCAGCATTATATATAAAGGATGTGTACACTTGTGAAGAAATCCATGACACGGAGCATGAAAAGCAGACTGAGAGTATATGGGTAAAAATTGAGGAGAGAGAAACAACAGTGACCTTCCTGTGGGTGTCTGCTATAGACCGCCAAGCCAGACTGAAGACTTGGATGATGCCTTCCTAGAGCAGATTACCAAACATTAAAAAAGAGAGAAAGTCATAGGGGACTTCAACTTCCCCGATATCTGTTGGGACTCAAACTCTGCCAAGAGTGTTAAGGTCTGACAAATTCCTCCATTGCCTCGCTGACAATTTCATTTCCCAGAAGGTGGAAGAACCAACAAGGGGATCATCTATCTTGGACCTGGTCCTCACCAATAGGGAGGAACTTACTGATGAAGTGGAAGCATTCAGAAACTTGGGAAGAAGGGATCATGTTTTCCTGGGTTTCAGGATACAGAGGCAAGGGAAAACTGAGCGTAGTTGGATACACACTCTGGACTTTAAAAAGGTCAATTTCGAAAAGCTGAAGGAACTACTGAGTGTGATCCCGTCATCAGAAACACTCAATGAGAAGGGAGTCTAAGAAGGATGGGAGTTTCTAAAAGGAGAAATGCTGAAGGCTCAAATACAGACAATTCCAAAAGTAAGAAAAGTGGGGGGCATCTAAGGAAACTGGCGCGGCTGCATAAGGAGCTTACAGATGAGCTGAGAGTTAAGAAGGGCATGTATAAGAAATGGAAGAAAGGGGAAATCATAAAGGAGGAGTACACACGAGTAGCCAACAGTTGCATGGGGAAAGTCAGGCTGGCTAAAGCTCATAATGAGCTTTATGAATGAAGGTTTCTTTGGCTACATCCGAAATAAGAGGAAGAACAAGCAAATGGTAGATCCCCTGCGTGGGGAAGACAGAGAAATGCTGTTAGGGGACAGAGAAAAGGTGGAACTACTCAACACCTACTTTGCTTCTGTCTTCACCTAAAAGGAAAGCAATGTCCAACCTGGTGATAACAGAATAAATGATGTAAGGAGGGAGCTGCAGCCCAAGATAGGCAAAGAGGTAGTAAGGGAACACCTAGCTACTTTAGATGAATTTGAATCTCCAGGGTCTGATGAGCTGAATCCAAGGGTACTAAAGGAGCTTGCTGTTCTTGGATAACAGTCAAGGTCCCTACAGACTGGAAGCAAGCAAATGTTGTCCCCATCTTCAAAAAGGGGGGGAAGGAAAAGGAAGACCCAGGTAAATACTAACTGGTAAGCTTAACATCGATACCAGGGAAGGTCCTAGAACAGATAGTTCAACAGTCGGTCTGTGAGCACTGTGATTACTAATACCCAACATGGGTTTCTCAAAAATAAGTCATGCCAGTGCAGACCATACTGGAGTGAATGGGCCAATGTAAGGCAGGTTCCTCTACATGCTGTTGTCACCAGGCAGGTGTTCTCAGCCCACTGGCCCTGTCTGCTAAGCTTCCTGCACCAGAATCAGGCCAGCAGGCCATTTTGAAATCAGAGGGAGGCTTCCTTGCAGATCTCGCCATCATGCAGGTGCTGGAGTCAGTCTACCTCCTTCTCAACTATTTGGCTACCCTCCAAAACTCCAAGGATGGCAAGTGGGGGGGGGGGAGAGAAGGGAAGTATACAGGGTAGGTGGGGGCGGCTGTAGGGAGAGAGAAAAACACTGTATGTATATTTGTTAAAATCAGAGACAGACTTACCAACTCCACCTGAGGTCCCAGCCCTTCCAGAATTCTGTGTGCTGCTTCTGCTTTTTTCTGCAACAGTGAAAAGGAAAATAGGAGAATGCTAAATGACTTAACAACTGGAGTCCCACACTTGCAGGTTTCACTTGCTTCCCCCCTCCCTCAAATTTTCCCTCAAAGGCAAAGGGCCTACAAATTTAACCTCATTTCCCTCCCCACCCTTCCCCAAGGCAAGAGGAGAAAGGTTAAAAGCGCAAAGAGGAGAGAGAGAGAGAGAGAGAGAGAGAGAGAGAGAGAGAGAGAGAGAGAGCGCCCTCCCACACACACTGCAATGTCACAGACTGGGAAGGGTTTGAACGGCTGCCAAGCTGAAAAACCCAAACAAGAGACACACACAGGAGAAACCTCTCACGTATGCTTCAAGGTCTCAGCTGCAAAAATGAACCATGGGACGGGGAAAAGGATATACTCCGCTTGTGGTGTCTTACTGGCAATCTAGCACAAGACACGCACACATCAAAAAGCCTTTTTCTCTCTCGCTGCGACAAACAAATTCTCTTTCACTTTCAAATTGTCTGGGTACTGTGCAATCACTTCAGTGGCTATCCAAGAGTGGAGACGTTGTGGGAGAGAGGGGAGGGTCTGCTTTGCCATGCCCCCTTTTCCAGGAACTGGCCTTGTCAAAAGGATGTGATCAGAGTAGCACCACCATCCTTGGGTCATCTGCCCTGACCCACCCACCAGCACTCCTCCCTCTCCTCTTTATCTTCCTGCTCTTTTCCTCCCCAAACTAGATTACCTCGTGCTCACAGAAATATACACAAAACGGGCACACATGCTCTTGAGGGGAGATGTCAGAACAGGGCTTGGAAGAGTCACGGGCTCACGGCACCAAAGCGATTAAATAAAAGATGACCTTTCCACTAACACACAGGCTGCTTTCCCTGGTGATTCTTACTAACAGCCTGGTAAACCTGCTACCTAAAAGCCAATGAGGAACGAAAGCAAAGAGGGCAGGTCCAGGAACAGACGGGCCTGGAGACAAATCCTTCAACAAATGGAGCGTGGGGTTTGAGGCACCTTACGGGAGCAACACCCTGAGCAAGGGAAGTTGGTTCCCCCCTCTCTGAGGATGCATCATCAAGATCATTTGAGGAAAACTTGCTCTCGCCTAACAGCCTTTCAGCTTCCCAGTGCATGGCACCAAAAGGAGTGGATATTATTCCTTGACCATGCTTGTTAACAGGAAGTTCTTATCAGCATTGGCAGTTTTGAGTATGCAACCATGGGAATGTAGTTTGTAATAATCTCATTATAAATATCTCCCAATTAGTTAGCATCCAAATTAAAAACTAGGCACTGTGCAATTAATAAAAAGACGTTTGTGTTTCAACCATACTGCAGTTTAGTGTGACAAGAGCCTGGACATTTCCTGCTTCCTATTCCTCCTCCAGCATAGACATGGAACATTTGGAAGTTTTCACTGCTGATTTCAATTAGGAACCATTTAATGTAGGGCTCAAACTCTTAAGCTGTGGTTAATGGTTTGTTTAAACAAGCAAGCTTCATAACCCATGGTTTGAAGTTGGCTTGTTTCAAACAAACCATAGTTTAGATTAAAAAGTTTGCGGACTGTAAGAAGGGTTTTATAAGACCTCATCACAATCGCACTAGAGGAGGAAAAGGGCACACACAAGCCAGCGTACCTCTGAAGCTAATTTTCACCATGCAAATTATGGCTTTCTGTGGCATTCAGACATAAACCATTGTTTTGTCATATGCAAATGAACTGGATAATGTATTGGACTCAAACACACCTCTCTTGCCCATGTGGAGTGCGGGGGGGGGGTCTACTTTTTAATTTGTGGCAAACTATAGGCTGTCAAATATAGAAAATTTAAGTTTTGAGCAGACCACAGTTTGCTATATCTGGATGAAACAGTAAGCTATTATTTGCCGCACATTAGAAGGCGATGTAAAGGAGAATGGGCAGTAGGGTCTCATAAGGACAAACCATAGTTCTGAACCAACAATCCTCAGAGATTTACAATACAGGAAAAAAATATAAAAAGAACAACGAAGAAAGTAGAAAAAGAAGTTACTCTGGATTAATCATCACAAAGATGGATGAAGAGATCTTATTGGGGGGGGGGGATTAAGACCTGAAAGTTTCTGGCCCTTTGCGGGATGTAGAAAATAACCACGTTGCAAGCAAGAGTGTGACAAATCAGTCAAGAGAAGGAGCTCTGAACCAAGAAGTCCCGGTTCAAATCCCACCTGTATCATAAAAGTCATTAGATGGCCTTAAACAAACCCTGACTATCTGCAGTATGGGAGTAACATTTCTGGACTACCTTACAAGGCTGTTGTATGAACTTTTGAGATAATGCATGTGCACTCTAAGGCGTGATATAAATAAAATATTGTAGGAAGAGGCCTAATGGATCAGGACAAAAAGTTCCATCTAGTCCAGCATCCTGCCTTCCCAAAGCATTCAACCAGATTGTTCTTTCATTTTACTTACGGTACTTAACTGTATTGCCATAGTTTAAGTGACTTGTAATAATCCAACAGCAGGGAACATGTGGCCCTTAGATGTTGCTAAGACCCCCAACTTCCATCAGCCCCGGCCAGCATGGCCAATGGTGAGGGAAGGATGGGAGCTGTAGCCCAGTAACATTGGGGTGGGGTCAGGGCAGAATAACCCTGCAGTAACCAATAAAAACAGGCAGGAGAAGAGAGCAATGTGAGAAAGGTCCAAGAGAAGTAGGGAGCAAAATTAAAGCAAGAGACAACCTTTGCAACCCTGTCTGGAAGTCAGTAAGGAGGAGGGAGAACCTGCTAACAGGGGTGGGGGGCCATTCAATAATCTTGCAGGAACTTGCTTTTTTCCTAATTTGCAACAGTTCTTATTTCATGCAGGATGCTGGGTTCCAATTAGATCTCAAACCAGATCTCCAATTAGATCTCTCTTTAAGAGATTCATATGCAAGGATGGACAGAGAGTAGATAAAGATCTACTGATAGATCTGGGCTGATAGGCAGTTGACCAGCAAAGATTCTGGCTCCCAACTGTTTAGCAACAGCAACAAAGCAGCTTTCCTCCTCTTTTCTAAATTTAGAAAGGCAAAAGCTCAGTAGGCGGATTTTTCACGTACTGGTAGTGGAAGCAAGAATGCTCAGAGGCACAATGCTCCTTAATTCTAAGGTCAAATGCACACCATGCATTTAAAGCACACAGAAAACTGTAAGAATCCTGAGAAGTGTAGTTTACCCCTCTCACAGAACTACAATTCCCAACGCCCTTAAAAAAACTACAGTTCTCAGGATTCTTTGAGGGGAACAGTGTGCTTTAAATGTATGGCACCTATCTAGCCTAAGAGTATCTTGCTAGATTCTGAGCCACTCTCTTGGACCTGGCTCAAGTTGGTGGATTCCAAGCGGTGTTAGAAACTCAGATATATAAACAAGGTGCCAAACGGCTCATTAAACCAAGGTTACAGTCACCAAAACAGAATGTCTAGTTTCCATTTTGTGGTAAAACAGCTCTAAAGTCTTCTTTTTCAAATGATGGACTATCAGTTAAACATCTGGCTAGTTCAGATAACAACCTTGAGCTAGGTTAAGAACTTTGAGAACTTAAAAAAGAAAAGTCACTTGATCCAAGGACAGTCCACACCACATATATGGACTATTCTAACCTCTTTTTCTTGATGGTGACTGCTCCTGCTCAGAAAGGGCAGTTTGGTTCCAGAAATTCATTTTAATTGTGCAGATTAAATAGAATGGATAGAATTCTACAGGATGCCGTATTAATGTGTGGAAACAGTTAAGATGTAATGATCCCCAGGCATGCACCTCCAGATGGTGGAGATGTCTGGTGCCATCCTGGCACCTGGACATCTTCACTTGGTCGCAAGTGGCCAATAGCCAGGTGCAAAATGAGCCTAAAAGGTAAAGGTACCCCTGCCCGTACGGGCCAGTCTTGACAGACTCTGGGGTTGTGCGCCCATCTCACTCAAGAGGCCGGGGGCCAGCGCTGTCCGGAGACACTTCCGGGTCACGTGGCCAGCGTGACAAGCTGCATCTGGCGAGCCAGCGCAGCACACGGAAACGCCGTTTACCTTCCCGCTAGTAAGCGGTCCCTATTTATCTACTTGCACCCGGGGGTGCTTTCGAACTGCTAGGTTGGCAGGCGCTGGGACCGAACGATGGGAGCGCACCCCGCCGCGGGGATTCGAACTGCCGACCTTTCGATCGGCAAGCCCTAGGCGCTGAGGCTTTAACCCACAGCGCCACCCGCGTCCCACTGGTTAATTTAGTGCCTGGTTAATTTCGAACACTGATTCCACGGTTCTAGCAACAACAAAATAGATCTGCTTGCCTCTGCCATACAACCATCTTGACTACTTGCTATCAATAGGCTAAAATACTAAATATTATTCTGTTCTCATTATCATCGTCCTCTCATGCCTAACCACTTGAGCAGAATACTGACCATAAAGGATAAAGTTGGGCTTCCTGATCTGCCAAGCATCTAGGCATACACAGCTGGCAACACACATTTCTTGCATGCTAGCACAAGTGACCTCAAAAGATGGTTCAAGTGGGGAAGTTTAACTCTGCAGGTGGCAAGGGCAGCATGCAGCAGGATGGTTGAGAGGGCAAAGATCTCAGACTCTTCCTTGAAAAAGAGGTGCTGGGTCTCTAGTCTGTCTGGAAACACCCACTATAGAAATGCTTTTGCCCCTTGACCCTGGAGATGTGGGGACTCTGGTTGTTCAGCAGCATTATAGCAATTTTATTTGTTATTGTTATATGGTTTCATTGTATGTTTCAAACTGCTATGACATGTTTATGAATAGTGGTATATACATATTTTTGTAAGTAAGCAAATAAACAAATTAGGCTTGCTCAGGGGCACTCTCACCTATAGGTTTCGAAACTGAGCCCTTGCTCTGAAAACAGGTGCCAGAGCTGAACACTAGGGAGCTAAGTTTAAGCTATGGGGAATCAGCCCTAAGAACATAAGGAGAGCCCTGATGGATCAGGCCAAAGACCCATCGAGTCCAGCATCCTGTTCTCACGGTGGCCAGTCAGATGCTTATGACCTGACTGCAATAATATGTGGGGTCCCAGTGGATACTTGTGGTTCCTACTTCTGACTCTCAGCAACTGATATTCAGATGCATCTTTCGTCTGCCAGGATATGGGGAGCACAGCCACTGGGCTAGTGACCATTATCCTCCATGAACTGTTCTGATCCTCTTTTAAAGCCTCCAGGTGGCTGACCATCACCATATCCTGAGGGAGCGAAATGCAGTGCATGGTAAAGCACTTTCTGTTGTCTGTCCTAAATCTTCCAATATTCAGGTGTGTTGGATGGCCCCCGGTTCTGGTACCTGTTCACTTTCTCCACACCCTTCTTCATCTTATGCACCTCTTACCTTTTCTCTAAACTAAAAAGCCTCAAACCTTGCAGCCATTTGTTGCAGGACAGCTGCTTCAGCCCCCTGAATAATTTGGTTGCCCTTTTCTGAATCCTTTCCAGCACTGCAGTATTCTGTTCGAGGCAAGTTGACCCAAATTGTATGCAATGTTGTGGCCGAACCCTTTCCTAATGATCCCTAGCGCAGAATCCACCTTTTTTCATGGCTGCCATACACTGGGTCAACCCCTTTGTCAACCCCAAGCTGTTGTTCTTATTGTCACTCACCACCAGGTTCAAACCCCAGGAAAGTACATGTGACATGCAATACTTTTTGCCCCATCATGCATCACTTTGCACTTGTTTACGCTGAACTGCATCTGCCATTTTGTTGCCCGTTCCTCCATTTTAGGGACAGCCTTTTGGTCTCCCTGTCATCTTTTTCTATTCTAACTACCCTGAAAAAATTGGAATCATCAGCAAGCTTGGCTACCTCACTGCTTACCCCTAACATTCATTCATTCATTCATTTTATCTGTGTGCCACTTTTACACACACACTCTCTCTCTCTCTCTCTCCCTCACATGTTCGAAGTGGCTTACAACAAAGAAACAGGGAGGCATTTCAAACAAACATTTTTAACGATAGATCGTTTATGAGAAAGTTAAGAGGATAGGGTCCAACACTGATCCTTGGAGAAGAGTATACTTAATACACCTCTGCCACTGGGAGAACTATCCATTTATTCCTACTCTGACCTTCCTGATCCTTTAACCAGTTGCTGATTCACAAAAGAGCCCTTCTCCTCCTATTCCGTGACTGCTGAGCTTATTTCAGAGTCTTTGCTGAACCCCTCTGCACAATGGAAGCGTCTCTTGGACACGTTACACAGCCGGTGACGCCATCCAGTGGTCAGCTCTTGAATTACCTCCCACAAAAGACCCTGTTTCAGAGTCTGCAACTTCAGGCTGACTTTCAAAGGAGCCACAGGGAGGCTGAGGGGGTGAGTCACTGCCAGAAAAGGGAAGTGTGAGCGCAAGCCTAGTCAAACCACATCTGAGTGATAGGGTTTTAAATTGATCTAATTCCAGGAGGGAAAGGAAGCTCTTTTCCTTGTGCACATCTCTGCTCCCCAGAGAGCAGCCCAGAAGCCTGGAGCTCATTTTGTGACCTGACAAGACTCTTCACAGTTGGTTGCAAAAGGCAGGATAACCAGCAAGGAAGGCTTCAGGGTTATGGAGGGTTACACCCAGGCACCGCTCAGGGCTCCCGTGCGCATATGCAGAAACACACACAAAACGAAAATGCTGGATTGGATGTTTCCATCTCTCTCAGCTTCTGAAAACTATGCTTTTTTTCCCTGACAAATGAAACTGTGGACAAAACCATTCACACACACCTCACATACAAGCGTGTAATACATACCAAAATTTACTATTTATGATACAACTCCCCTGCATTCCATAGATAAGATATATCAGTTTCATATCACATTTTTCCCTTGCTATTTCAACAGTAAAAAGACACAAATAACTCTAAAATCAGGCTTTTGCTTCATTTAACCAATGACGGGGGGGTGGCAAATCTTAAAACTGTTCCTGCCTTTGTCCCTGTTCTCCTAATCTGACATACAATGGTACCTCGGGTTATATATACTTCAGGTTACAGACTCCACTACCCCAGAAATAGTCCCTCAGGTTAAGAACTTTGCTTCAGGATGAGAACAGAAATCACGAAGCAGCGGGAGGCCCCATTAGCTAAAGTGGTGCTTCAGGTTAAGAACAATTTCAGGTTAAGAACGGACTCCCAGAACAAATTAAGTTCTTAACCAGAGGTACCACTGTACTAGTATGATAATAATACTTTTAAGTAAATCCTATTTCTGTGAGTTTAGACATTTCCTCAACATACCATGTTTTGCTAACCCACTCCTGTTCATTACTTCCGAAGTTTGCCTCTTCACAGATTTTTCTACTATAAAATAAAATACTTTGGCCATGCATCTGCCTTCAAACAGTCCAAGAGAACTTGTAATGGATTTGTAGGTGTGGAATAACCAATCATACCTTCCATTACCTTTCATTTTTCTCTCCCCATGAGTTCTAACTTTATCACAACTCCACCAAACGTGCACAGACTCGGCTTCATTTTTTTTCTACACTTCTTACAACACCAGTAAGCTTAGCAACAAATACTTGCTAGTCACTTTTGAATCCAACAAGGGCAATAAAGTATCCTGCCTGACAGTGTCATTAATTTTTCCCAAACGTCTTCCGTGGTATTTATCTGTAACAGCCTTTGCACATCTTTGGTGCATCTTCATTAAAATTAGGTAATAGGTCAGATGAAATTGATTTGCAGGGCAGGATCTCATCTGCGAGCTGACAATCAGCCCTGCCAGACTTTCTGTTTACTATGACTAATTTCAATGAGACAAGTGTGAGTCACTTTCAACTGTTTCTGGGCGCACATTCATGTAAGATTTATGCTCTGCTTACATCACATTGAGGTCTCCTTTCCAGAGAGAGGGCGATTCAGAATACAGTGACACACTGCGAACAGCAGGTCATATGGAACACATTCGCACTGTGTTGAGGAGGGAGTTTTGTGTTATTGTTTTACATACACCACAATGCCAACCTGATATTATTTTGAGTGTCAATTTTATTACTGCTGTGTGTTCTCTTGCAATCCTCCTTGGAAGCAATTGCTAAATTAAATGTGTCTACAAACCAAAATATATTCTGCTATTTTTAAAGTGCAATCCCTGTTTAGAGCTCCGTCAAACCTCTCACAGGGAGAAAGCTCCATACATGCGGGACATAAGAACACACAAAAGCTGTGCTAGATCAGACCAAAGATGCCTCTGAGAAGCCAACCAGTAAGACATGGGCACAAAACCACTCGCTATAGTTCTCACTGACTGGTATTCAAAGGCATAGTGCCCCTGATATGGCAGTTTTCATGACTAGTAGCCAGAGATAGCTGTATCCTCAATGAATTAATCTAAGAGCTTGTCTACACTTACCTTTCCTCCGTTCTTTCCAAGCACGGACCTCAATTTAAAACTCTGTGTACAAGCACTTCTTTAAAGGTCAATCGGAAGAAACATCAAGAGTTGACATTTGCTCCGATTCAGGTTTAAAGCATGAGCTTTTGCAGGGAAATCCTGGGGGAAACCAAAAATGTTCAGACACTGAGCATTAAAGTACGGACCTCTGCCTGGAAAGAGTGGGTCAAAAGGTATGTGTGGATAAGCCCTAATCCACCTTGGTGGCTATCTCTGCCTCCTGGGGGGCGAATGGAAGAAGTCTTTCCTTCTATGGGTCCTCAATCTCCCAAATCCAGCCTCACTAGAGGTCCCTGAGTTCTAGTATTATGACGGAGGGAGGAAAATGTCAGTCCACCCATGTTGTGTATGACATGCATTATTTTACACACCTCTATCTTACCCCCGCTTACTTGCCTTTGGGCATGTCCATGAGTGGGGCTGGCTCCTAGGAGGCCTACCAAATTTAAAGTAGGGTATGCAAAGTGCACCTAGAGACACAGGGCAGATCTGCACCATGCATCTAGAGCACATCTAATGCACATTTAAAGCATGTGATTTCCCCCAAAGAATTTTGGGAACTGTAGCCTGTTGGGGCACTATTGTGAATCATAGCTCTGTGAGTGGGACACTACAGTTCACAGGACATGTGGTGGGGATCTGTCACTGTTGAACCACTAAGTGGAAGTTAAAGCCCACTGATCTCAGTCACTGGGGGATACTTGACATTATCAAAAAAAGAGCTTCTATTTACATGGCCCTATTTCTTCATCTGCATATTTTAGCCTGGCTTGTTTCTTGGTGACACTCAAGTGTGACCGTGTATGTGTGTGTGTTTACAGATGATCAATTGTCTCCCTTTAATATCTGAAAATGGCCTCTCTTCCTAGAACACTGAAGATCCACAGGACAAACTGCATTGTCACCTATACTACAACATTAATGAATTACTTGTTCATTTATTGCATTTATACCCTCATTTTCTTCAATTATGAAATTCAAAGTGGCAAATACTGGGGTCCCTAGGTGGTCTATCATTCGGGCACTGAACAGACCCAGAGCTGCTTAGGTTCAGCAAAGTGAATGTGTCATGTGCCCTCAAACCAGGCCCTGAGACGGTGATATATTTTTTTCATTTCTGGAAATGCTAGTCCAAATATTTCCTCTACCATTCAATCTGTACATAAACACTACAGTTGGAATGTAAATATACAGCTTCCCTCCGGTGGTCTGATTTCCACTGTGCAGCCTCTTTGGCATCAGAGTAAAATATCTTTAGTCCATAGAATAAGTAGCAGGCAAATTCCTGCTAACAGTAAAGCAAAAGGGACATTCTTCAGAAAATTCCCCTGCCCAACTCTCCCAGGCATGGAGACCTTCTTGTAGGACACAATGCATAGCAATGGAGACTTCCTGTTAAATTCAGCAAGACAGGAAGTAGTGTTGATCTGTCCATAAAATTCATCCCACAGCCAGACTCTCCCAAACCTGCGAGTCCTAGCAGAATAAATGAATCACACTGTTCTATCCCTTCCTTACTGGCGCTACAGTTTCATTACTACAACCAAACACTGACAGAAATATCACTGCACATTCAGACACCTTGCAGGGTCACTGGCATTACTGTCACTGAGTAATAGATACCAGGGAGGCATAAATTTGATGGTGACATTGACTGCTCCATCATGCAGAAGGCCAAATAGCTGGATGCTGCTGCCTCTAGCCCAGGGCCATAGCTCAAGGGTAGAGCACCTGCTTTGCATGCAGAAGGCCCCAAGTTTAGCCCCCAGCATCTCCAGGTGGGGCTGGGAAAGACCCCCAGACTGAAATGGTGGGGAGCTGCTGCCAGCCAGTGTGGACAACATGCTGAGCCAAGTCGACTAATGGCCGGGCTCAGCATAAGGCAGCTTATTGCATTCCTACGGATCAGTACAATATCACACTGGGCCACTTAAAGATACGGGCATCAAAGTTTGGTGTACTGAAGTTGCCAACTCACTGTGCTTAAAACCTTCAGAGAGCCTTCCTGAAAAAGCATTTCAGAACCAAAAAAGTAAGAAATAATAATAATAATAATAATAATAATAATAATAATAATAATAATTTATTATTTATATCCCGCCCATCTGGCTAAAGTAACCTCCCATGTGGCCAGTGAGGCAGCCTGGAAAAACGACAGAGCGACATGAATGATCTAATGAGCTGCAGTCTCAATGCTCGTAGCTCTTTCACTGTCCCAAGGGGCTTCTGCGTGCTACACCCCAGTAGGATTTGCTCTGAAAGGTCTTCTTAAAACATTTGATTATTTAAGGAGCTAGTCAGATTACTCCCAGGAGGAGCTTTTTGGAACACAGAGTTCCTGGAAATCAGGACAGCACGCAACGTATTCTGTTGCCTTTTATTCTTTTACCAGGGCGATGATGTAGTGGGTGTCAAATCTAGTTTCAAACCCCCCCTTAAGCAGGGAGCTCAGTGCTTGAACGGCCTGGGCCAAATTGTGGGGATCTCGATTCAACCTTCCCATGCAGGATTACTGCGGGGAGTAACTGTGGGAAACCCCTCTGCTAAGGGTTTAACAAGACCTGGTATTTTCCCACCCAATATATCCAGGTTTCAACCCCACAAACAGGGCAGACCCACACCATACATCCAAAGCACATTTGAAGCATGTGGCTTCCCCACAAGGCTTGTGGGAAATGCAGTTTCCCCCAACAGCGCTGCATTTCTTAGCACCCTTAACAAACTACAGCTCCCAAGATTCCTTGAAGGAAGCCATGTCCTTTATATGTGTGCTGGATGTGCTTTGAATGTATGGTGTGGGTGTACCCTGAAACACACCGTTGCACTTCTAATGTGCAAGTCGCAACCTTCCTTCTTCAGTCCTACGAGTTCCACTATGATTTCCACTGTACAGTGAAAAAAATAGGACTCCCATCTGAGATATCTGCTATTAATTTCAAACAGTGGGGGCAAACAAAAGGGGAGGTCCGTTGCCTTCATGCTCAACTTGCGGGCTTCCAAAGGCATCTGGCTGGCTCCTGTCAGAACGCAGGAAGCTGCCTTGGACTAAGCTGGACCACTGGCCCATCTAGCTTAGCACTGTCTACACCAGCACTTCCCAACCTGGTGCCCTCTAGCTGCGCTGCACTGCTTTCTCAGTGCTTTCCCATTTGAAGAATGATCTTCCCAGGGACGTATGCCTGGAGCCATCACTCTCTGTTTCTAGGCTGGGGCAACCCAGCCAAATGGGCAGGTATAAATAAGAAAATTATTATTGTTAATTATTAGGCACCGGGGGGCGGGATTATGCACCCAGGTCCTTTAGACCTCAATTTTCTTTCTTTTTTCTTTTTTTTAATTTTTAATTTTTATTAGACCTCAATTTTCTGCTTATTTTTCAGTAGGGTGTGTTGAGTTGGATTTCCTGGATATATTGATGTGCATTTTAGGATGTTTAATTCTTGTTTTTGTAAGCTGCTTTGAGTTAACCTTTCTGGAAAAAAGCAGCCAAATAAGACTAGTAGCAAGTATTATTACACCGCCTGGAGATGCCAGGGACTGAAACTGGGACCTTCTGCATGCAAGGCAGCTGTTCCACTGCATCCCAGATGACTAGTGTGGCTCTCCAGCTTTGGCCTATGAAGTGTTGGCTTCCTCTGGGCTGCTTTAATGAACTGCGCTGTTTTACTGTGATGCTTTAACTTCCCCCTTCCCTTCACCAGATTATAAATTCCTCTGCAGGCCTGCTGGGTCAAAAGGCAAGGTAAAAATATTTCAGTAACTAAAAGGGAGAGGAGAGACAGAGTGTACCTACAGATAAAATCCAAGAACATCTTGGGAAATGACATAACTCGCCTACGAGGCACTGCAAGCGATCTAGTTCCTTGAGGCTACAATCTAGACATACTTGTGAGGGGAGCAAGCTTCACTGAACGATCAGGCCTTACTCCTGAAAAAGGATGTTTAGGATTGCCCTGTGAGTCACTCATGTGCTTCAGTGGTTGTCAGAGGGGGCTTAGGCTTTTGCGAGTCGAGTGGGAAGAGATGAGGAAACTGGAGTTATTTTGAGTGAAAGAGGGAGGTGTTTTTCCTGGAATAAGTCCAGTCACCATTCCAGAGAGACGGCTGCCGAACCATGCTCTGGATTTTATTTATAGCATTGCTCAGCTCCACCGCGCCTCGGAACAAGGCATAAGCATTTCCATTCAGGATCCAGCTTTCTCGCATGGATGGAGGCAGGAAACACAGAGAGCGAGCCTTGCTGGGAAAACAGGCCTCCCTCCTATTCCTCCAACTGGGGAAGTGCCATAGCTCAGTGGAAGAGCACAGGCTGTGCGTGCATGCAGTCCCCAGTTCAATTCTCAGTAACGGCTGGCAAAGACTCAAGGCTGGGAAAGAATGCAATACTTGTATTTATGGGTGACTTCAACTATCCATATTCAGTCACAAAAAAGAAGGGCGGCAACCCTGGAACGCGTCTTTGGTGGCGCCCAGGACCAGATGCAAGACATCAAATTTTAAACTAAATATACATGTAAATGACCAAAAGCCAAGAATATCCAGCATGGCCACCTTTGCCTTCAAAAGAGGAAACTCTCCCCAAATGAAGGGATTGTTAAAAAGGAAGTTGAAAGGCAAAGGCAAGAGCAGGGGTCAGCAAACTTTTTCAGCAGGGGGCCGGTCCACTGTCCCTCAGACCTTGTGGGGGGCCGGACTATATTTTTTGGGGGGAAATATGAACAAATTCCTATGCCCCACAAATAACCCAGAGATGCATTTTAAATAAAGTGAGATGAGCGCCGCAACCCCAGAGTCAGTCACGACCGGACCTAATGGTCAGGGGTCCCTTTACCTTTACCTTAGAGGAACGAAGGCTTCCTTTCAAAAAATGGAAGTTTTGTCTAAATGGAGAGAACAGAAAGGAACACAAAAACTGCTCCCTCCATGCAAAAAGAAAAATCCCACAAGCTGACTGTAAGGGTGATCCACACTCATCTTTCCTCGGCTCTTTCCTGGTGCTCTGTGTCCAAGCACTTTCTGGGTTCAGAAATTTCCCTGCAACCATCCATTCAAGAACCTTGCCCAGGAAGGAGAGAATGGCAACTGGCTGTTCGTTACTTAAGATTTTTCAAATCCAGGGAGGGTTTCTTGAGGAGAGGTTTTACCACTGCCTCCATCAAGCAGTCAGGGACCGCCCCTCTCACAAGGAGGCATTGATCACCTCCCTGGCCCGGTCAGCTGTCCCCTCCCTGCTCGTCTTTATCCGCTAAGGGGACAAGGGTCCAGAGCACAAGTGGTCGCCCTGACTGATTCAAGCACCTTGTCTGCATCCTCAAGCCTTACCAACTCATCTAACACAACAGGACTGGAAAGTGCTTGGGCACCTTTCAATATTCATCTGATACAAAAGTGGAGTCAAGATCACGGTGGATGCATGCAATTTTATCCTCAAAATGCTTTGCAAGAAGTCACAGCGAGCTACCATTGGGTCTGCCGCCTCTTTCAGGCCAGACTATGAAAGGCCCTTCACTACTCAGAAAAGCTCTGCTGGATGGCACAATTAGGATGCAATGGAGGTAGCAAAGTATGCCTTCTTTGCTGCCTTCACTGCCACTAGGAAGGCTCAATGATGAGCCCTCACCAGTGTTTGGTTGCATTCAGCCAGATCTTCCTCCACTTGTGTCCAAGCGGTTTCCCAGCTTGTTTCCTCACCCTAAGCTCTGGAGCCAAGAGAGATCCACAAAGGTGGGTAGGGAGCTAAGAGGTGATCGTGTCAATGGCCCAAGCCATTCGGACACTCCAGAAGTTGGCTAGGGCTTCGACAGGAGTGCCACCCATATCAGCTGGAAAATCCTCCATCAGCCTTCAGGGGCGGACCATACTAATAGGTCCCCTTCCTCTGCAAGAGGCGAAAAGGTGCTGAAAGCCCAAACTTCAACAGGAGGTGATCTGGCCATGACAAGCCACTGGTGTCAATGTCCCCCACTTTTAAATCACCCTCTTTCTGCCCAGCCAAGAAAACAAGGTTCAGAATGTGACCTGCCACACATATTGGGCTGGCAAAATGTTGGTATAGCCTCATGGTCATAGGACTAGGAGAAACCTCTGCCTGAATCCCTAGAGTGCTGCTGCCGTTCAGTGCAGAGAGAGCACTGAGCTGGGTGGGCAAATGGTCCGACTCTGTACAAGGCAGCTTCTACTCTCCCAGATGGCCCTTTGGTCAGATCCAGCAGGGTTCTCTTCTTATGGGAGGTGGGTGTTTCTAACAGAGCGAGATGCAGATGACTCAGTAAGGAGGAAATGGGTTGCTGGGGATGGCTCTGGAGACTGCTGCTAACATTTCCTCTGCAGAGTGCAAAAGAAGAACATTTCCTTTCAGTGGGTTTCTGAGAGTGAGGTCTCTATGGTCTGGCAATGAAATATCATAAACCTGATGGGAAAACAAAACTGCTTTCCTTCTCCAATTCTACCCCAAGGACTTTTTTTAACCAGCAATTAGAAACATATTTTACACTCCTTCATTACTCTATCTGGATATTTCCACTAGTTTATTTGGCTAATGAACTGGGGGGGGGAAACAAAAAACAAAAACCCAAAACCTTTGGATCAACTAAGAAAGTTCCCTGATGATGATGATGAATTAGTTGCTTTGTTTCCCACAGCAGCTCAAAGCAACTTACAATATTTTAAGCAAAAAAACACATACATTAAAACCAACATTAAAAAACCCTACATTAAAACATCATGTCTACCAACATATGCATCATCTAAAAACAAAAGTAAGGTGGTTTTAAAATATTTAGAACGATGCCATTTTTTTTACTTGTAAACTCACAGAAATTTGGGTTGCAATTGCAGTCCCACTTCCCAAGGGAGTAAGGCCCCACTCTACTGGGGCTTACTCTTCAGCAGCTGTGCATAGGACATCAGGTTGGGTTATTGCATTTAAAAACTCATATGATTATTTATAAACAGCTGGCAATTGGATTTAATTGATTCATAAATGATAAAAACAATTACTCTTATGTCCAATGTCTCCTGAAAACACACTTTGTCCATGAAGTCTTTGGCACAACCTTCAGATCCAGAAGCTACACCTACACACACCAACACACACAATCTGCAATTGTTTTAACTGTTTTTATACATGTAACTGCTTTATATGTGTTTTTATATTGTAAATTGCTTCAGGGTGCCTCACGGGAACCAATTCATAAATGAAATAAATAATCATTAACCACTGGTAGCTAATAGCCACCCACAGACGAAACCTCCATGAATTTGCTTATACAATTGCAGGGGGGTGTTCATAAGATTTACCAGTAAAATGAATTCAACACTTACAGTACAGCCATTCTTCTTTAGAGGTGGGGAGGAACTCACTACTTGGGGTGGGGGAGAAAATACTTCAACTCTCAATTTTTTAGCATAGTGTTGTGTGTATTAGACAGGCAGCTATGCCCTTTCAGAGATACAAGTGCTGAGACAGAGAAGGAATTAAAATTTAATCTTATTGATTTTTACAGACACAGTCCCAAGAGCCAATAGACATTGCTGCATCACACTGGGTTTTTTCTTTCCCCCCTTTTTTTTAAAGCATTTTTTAAAAGCCAGCAGGCAATAAGGCCTGGAAAGAGACACTTGGAGCTTCTCTGCTGCCAACTGTCACCCTCTCCCGGCCTACCTCTCCACCAGAGGATTTGGGGAAGGGGGAGACCTTAAAGGATCCAGAAAACCAGGATGCTGCGCCTTAATTGATCCTTTCAAGAGAGAGGCTTTGCCTTTTCTTGATGCAGCACAAGCCGTGAAAGGGAAAACGCTGCAGTGGGTGTCCTTACATGAACTCTCCCTCTCCAGCGAGAAAGAGAGCGCTGACGAGGAAAAGACAGAGAGAAACGATGAGGTCAGCTCTCAAAAAAGGAAGCTCGCAGGCGGTTGCTCAAAGGCTCACTTGCATCTGAGAGAGAAAACACCGCAGTCTTTGTGGGCGGGTGAAAAAGCAGCCAGTCTCCAGGGGAAGTGCTGGTGCTGGTGCTGCTGCTGCTGCTGCTCTGCAATGCCCTGCAAGGCTAGCATTAAGAGAGACCTGCTTTTAGCAAGTTGGAGAGCCCAAGGGGGAGAGGAGAGAAGAGAGGTGCCAGACACACTAGATGGGTTGGCAGCGAAATAAAGGACTGCGGTTTCCTGTGATGAGGGGCAGATAAGCCATCCAGGCCTGTGCCCCACTCCCAGAGATAGCCAAGTGAGGAACAAACTGTGCAAAACAGTAAACGCTACAGAATAAATTATGCAAGATAAAGAGAAATCTTACAGAAGGGCACAATTTGGATAACCGTGACCCATTCAAGGGGCCAGCTCTGGGTTGCCTGAGCAGAGAATTTCCCCCCAAAGCATCAAGCACCTCAGGACTTACCCGATTCTCATCATAGATTATTTGGACCAGGCTGCGATGCTTGGACTCAATAGGCGGAGGGGAGATGGGCTTCTCTGGCTCCAGTGGCTTTGCTGCTTCCTCCTCCAGCTGCTGCTGTGGGATTTTGAAAAGGGAAGAGAGAAAAGTGTGAGCACTTGCATGTGGCCTTGCTGTGCTCACAGAGTCTGCCATTAAGGCTGGGGAACCTGCTGTGGTCTCTCCAGCTCCCAACAGACCCAGCCTCCATGTTCAGCGATGATAGGAAATTGAGCCCCACATCTGGAGAGCAAGAGGTTGCCCACCCTGGTCTAACTCTTCATCACTACTTGCACAATTGGTTAAAATTCCCTAGCACCCACAGATGCAATGATTTACACAAATGTGACACATACTAATTCTGGTTGGGGTGAGTCACATGCAAAACAGTTGGTTTTGAAGCAACTCTCACCTTTAAGTTTCTAGCCCATATGATTTTCGTCAAGTGTAGAGCCTTTCCTAAGCTATTGTGAACCTGTCTGTTCCAATGTATAGTGTGTCAATTTGAAATTCTGGCTAGGATTCACTGGCAGGTTAAATTTTGAGAAAGAACAGATCAAGTCATTTCCCCCCACCCCACAATTACAGCCAATTCATCAGTCGCAGATTATTAAGAAAGTTCAGTTCACTCAGCCCTCACATTATTCCAATTGTGATAGAAGGGATTCTGGTCCAGCTGTCCTCCTCAGTACAATAGCCTGGTTCACGCATTACACTAAACCATGGTTTGTTTAGTTTAACTATGATGTGCTTGAATGTGTGAATGCAGCGCAGCTGACTGGGATAGCTCAGTTGGTAAGAGCATGAGACTCTTAATCTCAGGGTTGTAGGTTTGAGCCCCACATTGGGCAGAAGATTCCTGCACTGCTCGGGGTTCAACTAGACGATCCTCTTGGTCCTTTCCAGCTCTACAATTCTATGATTCTGTGACTAAACATGGTTTGTTTTCCAACAACAAATCATGAAATGAAGCCAGAGTTTCTTGTTGGTTTATGAACCAGGGTTCTTTGAGCTAAGGTTTGATGTGAGACCTAACCCCAACAACCTTCCTGCACCATGGATCATTTGGCCACCCCACCCCAGATGCTCACCAAGCTACAGAAATAGGAGGCAACAGAAGCTGGTAAACCAAATTTTGAGAAACAAACCATAGCTTTTTTCCTTCTTATGAGACAACACCTTGTTTGTTTGTTTGTTTGTTTGTTTGTTTGCTTGCTTGCTTGCTTGTTTTTTTAAAAAACAAAACCCCAATGATTGGACAATCCATGGCTCAGTGTTATGTGAGAAGGAAGCCAGACTGGTGCTATTAATAGCTGGAACAATAGTTACACCAAGCACACAGAGACAGCCCTCCCAAGCCTGCTTGGATTTTTTTGCCTGAGCATGGATGCTAAAAGGAGGGGGAAAGAGTTGAAGGCCAAAGGAACTTTCCAAGGGCTGCGCACAGTCGAGCTGCAATGATACCTGGGCATTACCCTTTGGGGTTGGAAGGAGAGAAAGGACAAGGGGATCAGACACAAGCAATGGTCTGCCTGTCTACTTACCTCTTTCTGACATCTTGGAAACTCTGGCTGCATCAGGGTCTACTGAGCCAAGCTCCAGCATTGTAGAGCATGCCCAACAAAAGGCATTGTTGGATGAACTAGGCATTATGGAAGACATGCAGCTGCTCTTGAAAGAGGCTGCCCCACATCTCTCTGCCAACCTCCCTACTATTGCCTAGGATGGGGGTGGGGAACCTTTGGCCTTCCATCAATCCCAGCCAGTAGGGCGACCCCTGGGGTTGGTCCAGAAGCAGCAGCAGCTGCAGAACATGGCGGCTTGGCTACTTGCGGGGGCGGGGGGGGGGGCGGGACTACTGATAGCATATAACACTTTGCTTGCAGAATTTGCAATGGCTGCCAATCTGCTACAAGGCCAAGTTAAAAGTGTTGGTACTAACACATAATGCCCCATACCAATCGAGAATAATGGGAGTTATAGTCCAGCAATATCTGGAGGGCCAAAGGTTCCCCATCCTTGGTCTAGGAAAGCCAGATGTGTGGCATTGCAGAGCTCCAAGTTTCTTTAGTTCACTCATTGGCGGCAGCTGGTGGGAATAGGGAACCCTGGAGAACATCATCATCACACTGCGCCCCAACTCCCACCAGATGCATCATTTCCCATGGCACCCAAATCCAGCCTTGGAAGGAACTAGCCAATTCCCAAGAGCTGGAGACGGTCAGGAGGCCAAATCAGGCCCTGAGACAAGTGGCTTTTATACCACAGTTGAGCCCAGGAGCTTAATCTGAAAGGATCCCCCATAGGTATGTTACTGCTTTTTTGCAGAATATATGCTCCTTATTACCCAAGAGGACTCCTGTGTTGCAGCCAAAATAAAATATCAGCAGCCACGTTTTATCCCAGAAAAGCATGTGCCTCGCTAGCTGTCCGCAAGAAGCAGGCAGCCAGCAACAGAAATGTCTCCTCAGCACCCTCTAAAAACAATAAAGCCTGGCCAAGCGAGCAGCCTCTGTTGGGATTTGCAGATAATGCAAAAGACAACAGAAAATAAAAATAATGCAGGTCAATGTGGACATACAATATATTTTATTATAAAGGTCTAAAATGTTTGGGGGTGGAGGAGAGAAGCCAAGCTTGTGACCTTTATAATCAGAATGAGTCTTGGCAGTTTACCAGTTGCTCTTCCCACTCCCCAGCCAACAATTGCGTGCCATCTCTCCTTCCCTGCAAGAGAGAAACCCCCTGCTGCGGCTACTCAGGAGGGGGTGGCAGCATGACCCTGACTCTCCATCAATGCTGCAAATGTCCAGCCAGTCAGTTTCTAAGAGGAACTTTGAACCAATTTCTCATTTTAGTTGCAGACAAAAATATCACAGATGTTGGTCACGCACTTGGGAAGTTATAGCTCTTCTCCACTCAACACTCAAAAAAGGCCGCTTGGAGCATGGCTGTGTTGGAGAGCCTTTGGGCAAATCTGCATCAGCCCAGCCAGCATGGCCAATCACCAGGCACATCTGGAGGTGCACGGGGCAATGAGGTGATTCCATTCACACAAGGACTTCCGTGTGTGCAACAGAATGCCCAGTACAGATTGGAGGGGGGCAGATGGGGCGGAGAGAGTGGGGGGAGTTCTATTGCACAAGCAGAAATTCTTGCATGGATGGGATGACTTTGTTGGATAAAACCCTGTGTGTCCCAGAAGATAGTATCTTGAGGTGCTAGATTGGACAGAAGTCAGAAAGTAGTGCAAGAGCTGAAAGATCCTGCTCCCTGTATTTATTTATTTTTCACTAGATCAGGTCAATCAAGAGATTCATTCTGCTCACTAATCAGAAGGGTTGGTGCTGCAAACCACTAATGCCTTCTGCATCTGAAAAGGGCTGCAAGGTCTGAAACCAGACAATCCCTTAGACTAGTCCCCAGCCTTTGGCCAACAGGCTTCCATTTCAAGTCTTGTGACTTCCTTCACAAATTTGGTTTTAGGTACCAACATTCAAGATGAGTAGTTAGAACTCAAGAAGAACCAATGGGAGCTTATAAATATGGTAAAAGGTGCAGAGGGAAAGCCCATGTGGGGAGGGAGGCTAAAGGAACCAGGCGACTAGCTGAAGACACTATATTAAAGGATAACACCTGTAAAGTTCTCAAATATTTAAGGAACCAGCACACATTTTAAACTGTGGAACTTGATCCTACAGGAGGCAGTGATTGCCACCAACTTGAATGGCTTGAAAAAGGACTGGTCAAATTCATGGAAGGCCAGTTTATCGGTGGCTACTAGCCACAATGGCTATGCTCTGCCTGTGTGGTCAGAGGCAGCAACACTTCTGGAAACCTCAAGATGGGAGAGTGCTTTTGTGCTCAGCTCCTGCCTAAGGGTCTCCCACAGTCATCTGGGTGTCCATTGTGAGGACAGGAAGCTGGACTAGACAGGCCACTGGCCTGGTTCTTCTTATGTTCTTAGATTCTTAATAAAGCAGGTTACACTGTAGTACAGTTTGTTCTGTAAGCTCTGCTATTCCACTCACCCACATGGATCACTACTTTATCATACAGTACATGGCAGCCCTCACTTGGAAGACCACTTTGAACAGCTTCCAAATTAAAAACATGGCTTCAGCCAAACTCCTGACACAGCTTTATGGAATGCACAGCTCTAGTGTGGGCAATGTTAGGAAAAGATCTGTCATAGAAGAAGCCACCTTCTCCAGTCTGTGCCTTCCAGATGTTTGTTGAACTACTATGCCCATCAGCCCAATGGTCAGCGATGATGGGAGTTGTAGTCCAGTCACATCTGAAGGGCGTGAGGCTGAGGACAGCTACTGTAGCACGTGGGCTAACCAACTAATTAAGATGTGGCTTTCCATTAACAGAAGGGGGTGAGGAGACAATGGTCAACAGACAAGACCTTCTGCAACATTCAAGTTGAAAATGTCTGGGCTGCAGACAGACTCTCCACATTGCAAGCTGTGGCAGTTTTGTTTCGTCTTCCATTTTCCACTTTTTGTTTCCATTTTTGGAAGTCTCAAGGATGTTGGCTTTGCTTGCATGGCCTAAAAATGTGACTCATTATTTCCTGGAGGCCTCCCAATGAGAGGGAGGGAGAAAATGCACTGAGATGCAAGGCCCATGTATACAACATGTTCCTGATGCTGCTGCAGATGGAGCTCCACCTCGCATGCATGGTTTGCTCCCTGCCTTTCTCCCTCCATTTAGCATCTCAAGAACCAGCAATAATCAAAATGTTCCTGGAAACACACACCCCTGTGCAGGAAGCATCTGTTGGTGTTGTGACTAATCATAAACAGCCCACTGCATTTGCCTGTGCCGTCCTTATGCAATATGTTTGTGGGGGGTTGTAAAGAGCAGTATGGTTGTGATATGGGGTGGGTGGGTGTGCTCTGCTCCTGGAACTTATACAAATGCATCCATCAGACACATTTGCACAGGTCACTATTAATACTGAAGCACTTCCCCCCCCCCCCCCCCACCGAAGACTCCTTTCAATGAAAATGCCTCCAAATGCCTCCAAATCCAAATGTTTTATCTACTTGGATCTTTAAACTTGGCAACAGAATAAAACAAGGGAAGCGCCATACCTTTCTTTGCCTTCCCACTGCTGTCTTCCCTCCACCCACCCTCCCAAGATGGCAGTTCCAGATGTTGCAGTCACTCTATAGGGCCTGGTTGTGCAGCTGCTTCTGAAATCTTTTCCTCTCTTCAGCCCCTAAGCCCTTTCAATAGCGCTGTGACAGACAGCAACAGAAAGCAGGTGTCTGGGATTAATTAAACTTGTTTTGCTTGGGGGTGGGGAGGATTCTTCCACATGCACAGAGAAGACAGCCTGCCTTTGTGCGTATGACAAGTTCTTTGCTATCTAAAAACTAACCCTCTCAGCATACACATATAGAGAATCAATCTCCTGAAAATTAGGGCCATGTCTAATCAAGGTTCTCAGCTAAGCACTTGGGGGGGGCAAGAACGCCCATCTCCAAAGCTCCCTCCCTCTATTTGCATCTGCTTGCCCACAGCTGTTTACCCCTCTAGGCAACTGCTTCGCTGCCGTTTTCTTGTTGTTCCTCACAGTGCAATTCCAGTCAATAAGGGAACATATTGCAAGTGTGATGCCTCGCTGTCAAACCACCCAGTTAGAACTGGCGTTGTGTCAAAATCACTGGTGACAAACGAGGCTAATTCAGAGTGAGGGCAATGATCCCCATATCAAATTAACCTTCCTCGGAAGGTGCAGTGTCAGGCCCCCGTCCCAAAACACTGCAACAGTGACTCTTACTTGCAAAGGAGGTGGAGATCTTTACTCAGGCTACTGGTGGCACAGGCTCAGCAGCACGCACAAGGGCCAAAGTCATGATCCCAAGGGACATGAGCAAGGCAAGAGGTTCGCAACTGAACAGAAGCCACAATGACATCCCAACAGGGCAGGCTCACTCACAGAATTCTCACACATACAATCCCACCTAAGGTGGCGGCACTGGGTTCTTGGTGACAAGACTGTCCCTTATGCCTCCAGCTGTGACGCTTCCTGTCAGAGGCTCCTTCCAGTCCTCACCCTTCCATAATGAGGCTCCACAGGAGAGACAGAGCCAGCAGATCTGCTTCCTCACAAGGAGAGGCCCTCACTCCTGCTTGAGTCCCCCATCAGCTCCTCCTTCCTCCTCCTGTGTCTGGGGCTGCCAAACCATGCCAGATCCTGACAGAGCCAAGGGACCCATGACAGTTGGGGAGGGAATGGGGAAATGTTTGGCCTGAATATGACACACGCAATGGAGTTTAGGAAGGGAAATGCAGCTGGTATTGTGGTTGCTGCTGCCTTAAACATTACACACCACCCACTGTACTATACTAGTAGCATGCCTTTGCCAGGCAGAGCTGTGAACTCACGTGGCCGACTTTGGCTCAAATGTCTTAAAACCAGCTCATTTCTGTGGTTGGTTGCACTCTGAAACACACTGAAATGCCAGCTGTTACCTGATTAGCAAAGATGAGGTTCAGGGAAGCTATTTCAGTGACAGCAATTTTGGGGGGGAGGAATTACCTGTTTTTTCTTCAACTTGGAAATCTGCTGCTCGACCATGGTGATTTCACGGTCAACACGGTCCATGTTCTGGATCAGCTCCTCCTTAGACAGCCTGGATGGCAACAGATCCAGTTCAGAGTCAGGATGGACAGGGCTGGCTGGTGAAACCGGCTCCAGTTTTCCTGTTAGGCCCCGATCCTGCAAAGTTGAAAGGGGGAGAAAGGCAGATTAAAAAACATTCTTGTACTGCCATTAAAGATCTTGCTGAGGAATCCTCAAAGAAAGTTCTCAGGAATTCCCCGTTTGGCTGTCTGAACACACCAAGCATGTGCTTTGGTTGTATGAATGCAGGTGTGGTGTACCCCTCCCAGACATTCAACATTTCACATGTGTTTCTTTCAAGGTAGGCACTAGCTGCTTTCATAAGTCCTTCCCCCTCCTCTTCCTTTCCTCACACAGAGGACAGATGGCTGGGTGTGTAACCTTAAACCACTGAGGAGGCGCATGGCTGTCACTTTAGCAGCTGCCCCTCACAAAGAGGCCAACATCCAAGTTTGCTACCTTAATCACAGGCAGCCTCCCCAACCAGGGGAGCGGGGACGACAAAGCGACCATTGTTTGGTAGTACCAACTGGTGTTCCCTACACTCCTGGCAACTGGGAGGCCCCTTTGGGAGACATTCAGCCAAACCTAATAATGCATGTTCTTGCCAGTTAGCATGTGAAGGGGTTAAGACCACAGAGCTGAATTGCTGATAAGGAGATTCAGACCATAGAAATGTAATTGGTAGAGAAGGTTCTGTGTGATGTCATTTCCTCTCCTCTCCAGGGAGAAAGAAGTATTTCTTGTTCCTTCCACCTTCTCTCTCTTCAACCAACCATGGAAACAAACATCTGTCCACTTGTTCCAGCATCAGGCACAGGCCTTTTCAGTCTGTAACCTGTTTCCCTGAAAAACAGGGTCATAAAGGGAGAGTCCAGTCTAATGGCTAATTCCTATGCATTCGATTAAAATGTATGAGATTTAAACTTTGCTCAGCCCTGTGCTTTTCAAATGCAAGCGGTAAGCTGATCCTTTTCCCTGCTAACCTACATATGTGGGTCTGTAATGAGAGAAAATGTAGTTAACTATATACCTTCACCCACCCAATAAAACTCACCAGTTCCCTCCCCCTTTTTACTGGTGATTCACTCTATCTGGGCAGATGCCAGACTCTTTTCCTTGTCTTGAGATGACCAGCAGAGGAACATAGGAATCTGCCTTATACAGAGCCAGACCACCTGGCTCCACACTATCTACACTGCCTGGCAGCAAATCTAGAGTTTTTCCAGTCCTACCTGGATGCCTGGGGTTGAACTGGGGATCCTCAGTATGCAACGCAGGTGCTCTACCACTGAATTACGCCAGGTGAGTTATTATATCACGTCTACAGGCCTGCAACCATCCACAAACACCGTCTCCTGCATTCAGCCTCGTCAACTTGTTATTTAGCTCTCTCAGTGGGCAAGACCTTCATTTTATACTCAGTTTAGAAGCATGAGAAGAGCTGATAAGATTGAAAACAAAAGGGCAACTCCCTTAAGTATGAACAGATTTACTGCCCAACAACCAAAACTGCCCAAAACCACTGATGACAACTCTCCACTCAAAGCAGATTGTGTTGATGGTGACAAGCATTGGAGCCACGCAAAATATTAAGTCTCCAGAAGATGCAAGACCACAGAGATGCATGCTAGTTCACTCACCTGCACCAAGGCTTCCTTCTTTTCACTTCCTAAGCCAACCTTCACCAGCCTAGGGCCCTCCACGTTTCAGACCAGATGTGGGGAACCTTTAGCCCTCCAGTTGTTGCTGAACTATCATTCCTAGCCATTGGCCACGCATACTGGGGCTGATGGGAGTTGTATTTCAACATCATCTGGTAATACAAAGGTTCCCCACATCTGTTTTAGACCACTAGTCTTCAACCAGTAGGTTGGAACCCACCTACCAGGTCACAGCCTGGTCTAAAGAGGGTCACAACTGCAGCACTACCACCATACAAATATATGGCTAAAAATCTGAAGAAGAAACTGTTCCCCAAATACATGTCTGGGTTATACATGGGCCCCAGGTCTGAAAAAGCTGAAGACTATTATTTTAGAGTAGAATTCCCATCCTTCGTGACCCCTGGCCATGCTGGTTGGGTCTAAAACATTTGGAGGGTACTAAGAGCTCAGTCAGCAGAGCACAAGACTCTTAATCCCAGGGTTGTGGGTTCAAGCCCCGGCTTGAGTGAATGATTCCTGAATTGCAGGGGGTTGGACTAGATGACCGTGGACCATTTCAGCTCCTCTATGTTTCTATGATCTCACGTTTTTGCTTCTGATCCTGCCCACCATTGATAGGTGCCCCTTCCCTGCCCAACATCCTGACAAAGCATTGTGAGTTGGAAACTGCCTTGTATTGATTAAGACCTTTCGTCCATCTCGCTCAGCACTGTCTACTCTGACTGGCAGCAGCTCTCCAGGGTTACAGTGAGGGGGCTCTCTCCCAGCCCTGCCACTGACCTTCTGCATGCACAGTGGCTGCTCCAGCACTGAGCTGTGGCTCTTCCCCCTCTTGGAAGAATCGGTCATTTCAGAAAAAAGCTGCAAAAAACCTAGCTCACTCTCCTGAGAGCATCTCCCTTTTCACTCTTTCCCATTAATTGTTCTCCGCAACAGCTGCTCGCAGCTCAGGGCAGTTTTATGAAAATCTGTCTCCCCTCCACCCCCTCCCCATCTCTGCACATATTGTGTAATTATACCAGTAATCCTAAAACTCCAAGGTACACTTACTGTTAACCAGGAATAAACATCAAATTGCGGGGAAAGGGAATAATTTCTGCCAAAACATCGTTGTGAGGAATGAAGCCACTGCTTTCCCACCCCACCCCCACCCCCAGGAAAATACAATCCTTGGCATTTCCAGCTGCCAGACTTTGGGGCAGCAAGGAAAGAGAGAATGAAGAGCTGGGTGGCTAAGCTGTGGCTCTCAGTTTGCTGCCAGGCTCTGTCTCTCATCAGTCTCAGAGGACAGCCACCTGTCAGTAAGCACAGCCAAACAACAAGAGTGATGCGAGTTGTGGTCCAACATCTACTGCTATTACATAACTCTGGTGCTCTAAAGCAGTGTTTCCCAACCACTGTTCCGCGGCACACTAGTGTGCCGCGAGATGTTGCCTGGTGTGCCACGGGAAAAATTAAAAAATTGAAAGATTTTTTTTTTTAAGTCAAATTTTCGATTGGGGCGCCGTCACTAGATGACCCCTGGGGTTCCCTCCCTCCCTCCCGCTCTGTGCCTCCCTCCTCCTCCTCCGGGGAGGCCCTTCCTGGCTCTCGGCCAAGGCTTGGCGGCTGCCACTCACTCACTCGCTCGCCCACCCGTCCCTCCATCCCTGCACCCGGCCTCTCCCCCTCCGTCCCCGGCGCGGGGGCTGCCGGGATCCGTAGTCCCCTCGCCCTTGGGCTCCGCGCCCGCGCGGGGTGCGCAAACTACGTTTCCCAGCGTGGCCTGGCGGGCCGGGCGTTTTGTTTGAAGCGCTCTTCTCCCAGCCATGGAATGAGCGCGGCGGCGGCGGCCGGGCGGGCAGGGGCTCTTCCGCGCAGACCCCGCGCAGCCTGCCTGCGCCCCCCGGAGATCGGGCAGCAGGATGGAGCCCGGGGATCCCCGCGGAGGCGGAGCGGCGGAGGCGGAGGCTGCCCCCCAGGTAGGGCTGCGTCGGGGTTTTTTTATTTTTGCAATGCTGCATCCGCGCCGGAGGGGACGCATCGGACCGCGGGGAGACCCCTTGGCGGGCGTGCAAGGCAATGCATGCGTGCAGGCGTTGCATGGAGTGCAGTGCAATGCAATGGCAACGCGGCGCCCTGCATGCATGCATGCAACTTCCACCGGCGCTCCGGACTTGGCAGGTGAGGGGGGTCCCCAGTGGGCGGCAGAGAGAGCCGGGAGGGCGAAGGGGAGCCGGGGGGGAGCAGCGCTGCTCCCCGAGCCGAGCCCGGGGGGAAACTTCGGCGTCGTTGCGCCGGGTGTTGGAAGCGGAGGCTGGCGGGGGCCCCTCACCTGCAAAACCTGGTCGCCTCTCATATATTTCGTGCATTGCATTCATCACCCGCTTTCTCCTCCAAGGAGCTCCCGGGGGCGCGCGTGGTTCTCCCCGTGTTATCCTCGCAACAACAGCCCTGCGAGGTGGGTCAGGCGAGTGGCCCAAGGGAGCACCCAGGGATTGTCCTGGCCAGGTGGGGTGATTTGAACCCTGCTCTCTGCCCGGTCTTCGTCCTCATTTAGCCCCCACATGTGCATGACTGTGCATGACTGAGGTTTTTCCCCCTCGTCTTGGCTATGGTGTGAGTCTGTGCTGTTAATTAATGGGGTTCTGCCTTCGGAGAAGATGAGCCAGCCCTCAAGGAGGTGATTATGTAATTTGCTAGCAATTCATGTCCCTCCCGGCGTGACGCTGCGCGCTGACGTCACGGGGCTGTAATGTGGTGTGCCTCGAGATTTTTTTCATGAAACAAGTGTGCCTTTGCCCAAAAAAGGTTGGGAAACACTGCTCTAAAGCTTACACTGGTGGCTCAGACACTACCAGGCCAGGTTCTTCTGTTAATTGACAATGCCCGTAACAACTTGGGTCCAGGATAGAATTGGAGTTGGAAGGTAGAATCATAGAAACACAGAATCTTAGAGTTGGAAGGGACTTGAGGGTCATCTAGTCCAACCCCCTGCAGTGAAGGAATCTCAGCTAAAGCACCCATGACAGATGGCCAGCCAACCTCTGCTTAAAACCCTCCAAGAAAGGAGAGTCCACCACCTTCCGAGTGTGTCCATTCCACTGTTGGCTCTTGCCACCAGCAAGCTCTTCCTGTCCTACACAAAAGATCCTTGAGTCCCAGAATAAGGCTTTTAACTGCCCCCCCCCAACCCGCCTCCGCAAGTATGTACCCCAGGGACAACCCAAGGACAAGATCAGGCCAATTATTTTTAGCATCCATACAGAGCTGGAGGGATTCACACGCTTCAGGTTCTGCATCCTCTCCTCGAATCTCTGCAGTTGGCATCTTTCTCTGAAACTAGAGGAAGGGGAAGCTGGATGCCAAGTCTCACATACTCTCATGTGGAGATGGCACACAAGTCGCTAGTGTGCCATCTCCACATGGAGATGGCACACTTGATGTCTGAGCTTTACACAGTGTATGGGGGAGAGCTGCTGCTGCTGCTGCTGCTGCAAAACACAACTGCATAACAGGAGGTGAGAGAAGAAGAGGGGAGCAGAGAGGAAGATGAAACTGGATGCAAAGGATGAGACTGCCATTAACACACTGCCATTAACACACACACACACACACACACACACACACACACACACACCAAATCAAAGCAGGAGCAGGAGCAGGAGCAGGAGCAGGAGCATCATCCATCAGGCTTAGCAGCCCATCCAGAAGGCCTTTTGCAGAAGGTCCCAGGTTCAATCCTCAGCATCTCCAGGTAGGGCTGGAACCCTATCCCAAACTGCCACTCTCCATAAGTTGTTGGATTCCAACATTCATCAACCACAGCCAGCATGTGCAATGGTCAGGGATCATAGGAGATGGAATTAAAAACATTTGGGGCGCACCAAGTCAGAGACAGCTGGTGTACATAATGCTGAGCTAGATCCTAATGGGCCAACGGTCATATGCGGGATAAGGCTGCTTCTTGTGCTCACTCAAACCCCTTGCATTGTAATATGCTTCTTTCTTCATTAGATTTTTATTCCAGCGTCTTACAACAAATTCAAAACACCACACAAAATGAGTATGCCATTTTTCCAAAAGAAATATTCAAAAACAACAGCAAAAGCAACTTGAAAACAAAAGACACACAACAATATCTCCTTCACCTGGGAGTGAAATTTCCATTTCAGCCAGTTTCCTAAATGGAAGAATAGAGGTGGCCAGCATTAATCCTTGTGCATGGCATTCCAAATGCATTACTTCTCCTAGTCAGCACCAGTCACACCTCAAACGGTTGTGGCGCTCTCAGTGCAACCTCCTCTGGCATTAATGCAGCTTTCCCCAACTGCCTAATGTCACTAGACTCCAACACCCATCATCCATGACTGCTAGACATTCTGGCTAGAGTTGTTGCAATCTGGAGTCCAACAACATCCAAAGGGTATTAAACCAACCAAAGGGGAGGCAGGGGAGGCCACCTCCCAAAAGAGAAAGGCAAAATTCGTTAAGGAATTTTAGGAAAGTGACTTCATATGGGGGCTTCCCCAGACAACTTATTTATTGCGCATTGATCCTGAGTTGCATGCACAAAGTTTACACAGAGGTTAGACTATGTCCTGACTTTACTGAGTGTTTGTTCTGAGTTGTTTGTGGGGAGGTTATATAGCAATGAACATTCATTCCATTTGCTTCCACAGTGGTTATATGCCTTCCCACTAATAAATCATTCAGCCCACACTTTACAGTGCACTTCACCAACACCTTTCTAACCACAAAAAGTTTACTTTTAAAAAAGCAACCATGAGATTGGTTTCACCACGGCAACAGAGCAATTAATCCACTTTAATTGCACAAGCCTACTTTTCCTGTATGTGCTGTATCCTTCCACAAAATAGTGACAGGCTGGACACAGCCTGTTTGAGAAGCAATCCGTTCAGTAGCAGGCTCCATTGGCTCTCATGGCCAGCTTTACAACAAAATTAATTTGGATAAGTATAACTAAGAGGGCAGCAGTCTCCTTAAAGAATTAGGCAGGCAGGCAGGTTTGAAATATATTAATCGACCAAACCTACACTTTAATAATAATAATTCAACACAGAACGTGATACGCTCTTTATTTTCCCAAAGTTGTGCACAGGTGAGAGAAGATATGCCTATTTTAATAGGGCACCTGCCACCCACAATCTTTCTAAGGGCTCATCCACACTGGCACAGGCACAGGTCCACGTTTTAAAGCTCTGTGTCTCAGCAAGTTTTCTTGTTTTTTGTTTCGTTTTGCCCCACCGCTCTCCCCAGGAAAACCCACATTTCACCACTGGATTGGAGCAAATGGCAATCCACAGAAAAAGACACATTTTCCTCATTAAATAAGGTTGCTGAAATAAAGAAAACTTGGGATAACAAGGAGTGGGCATTGGTGTGAAAGACGTGGGACTTCAGGGTTGTCTCCAATGCTAAGCTTACTTAAAGTAGGGCCATTGAAATAATGAAGATGACTAAAACTTATGCCCATTGATTTTACCGAGTCTACTCTGAGAAGAAGTGAGCGGAATACAACACCCTCAGTTCTGAATGCAAATCCCTAGGCTGAGAATGCACTCAGAGGCACCCTGCTGTCTATTTTTGTACACGGCTTTTGTACACGGCCTTTTGTACACGGCTCAGGTTGGTAGATATTTTAATCTATTTATTTCATAACATTTATACATCACTTGGTTGTTTAAAAAAAGCACTCAAAGCAGTTTGCAAAAAGAATAGAACAATAATACCAGTGAAAACTCTTAAAAACAGCTATATAAAATATTAACAAAATAATTAAAATCAAGGGTAAGTAAAAAGCAGATTAAAACACATGCCAACATTATACATATTTAGGAAGGTTTGTCTAAACAAAAAATGTTTTTAGGAATGAAGGCACCTGCCTGATGTCAATAAGCAGGGAGTTCCGAAGTGTGGGTGCTGCCGCACTAAAAGATTGAAATTTTTCAAATGTGCAACAAGCATCGTATGGCACCTGCAGCAGTGCCAGTTCTGCAGACTGAAGCAGATGAGAGGCTAGGCATGGGGTAAGGCCCCACGCTGTAGAGGGCTTTATGTGGTAAGAGTAACACCTTGAACTTAGCCCAGGAGCAAAACAGTAACCAGTGCAGGTCTCTGAGCACAGGTGTTCTATGCTGATAGGGTCTCCCTCCTGTCAGCACTTGTGCTGCAGCATTTTCTGCACTCACTGCAGCTTCTGGATCAAGCGCAAGGGAAGCCCCACGCTGCAGTAATCTGGTCTTGAAGTAACCAGTGCATGGATTACTGAGCCAAGCTTTCCTGATCCAGGAGTGGTCACAGCTGATCTTGAGTTTCTAGTAAAAAAAATAAAACAGATATATCCCACTTTATATCCTGAGAGGTTCTCAAAGCAGTTTGCAAAAGGTTCTCATAATAAAAACCACATTCAAGTCCAGTATTTGGAACTGGTATCAGGAAAAGAAGCAATAGGGCATTTTTTTGCCCTCACCCTTAGTCTTCCTTGTTCAGGGGCACCCAAAACATGTTGGCACCTGAGGCGAACCACAAAATGGCACATGCGCACTCCTTCCAAGGAAGAAGAGATGAGTGGAGATATAAATCTGAACGAAGGGCTAATACAGATTTGCACTGGGAGGTGGGAGGAGGCCAGCAGCACCTCCCAGAGGCAGCTGTGGGGGTGGCATTGGGGGGGGGTGCTAGAGGGGCAGCAGGCGCACCAGGGACAGCGGGACAAGCATTCCTTGGAGGCCAGATCTGCTGCTGTTGTGGATTCTGCCACCTAAGGCAGTCGCCCCCCCCCTTGCCTCTTGAGGGGGGGGGGGCCTCTGATGCTGCTCTTCAGCCTCCACCTGCGAAGCCACAGAGGTCAGTGGTGTCCTTGGAGGAAGGGAGGGCAGCTGAGTCGCCCAGCCCAGGATGCAGACAAGTTTGAGACTCCACCTTCGCCAGTCACCATGGTTTAATGGCGAGGGGTGATGGCAGTTCAACAACACCCAGAGGGCACCAGGTTAGGGAAAGCTGTTCTAGAGAGCTGGGGGGGGGGGGGAGAGAAGCAAGGAAAAAGCTATTCTGAGCCTAGTGCATTTCCTTTAATCTCATTTATGAGAAGAAATTGGGTGGGGGGACACCCCAGTGCCCTTTTCAGCACTCTTATCAGAGAAAGGAAATGAGATTTCTAAAGCTCAAGTTTAGCGAGAAGGCAGGGGGAAGGGAGGAAAGTGAATTTCCACTTGAGACACACTTCAGCCAACAGCTTTTGTAATGGAAATGTCGCTCTTTGGGAATGCTCAGATTTCAGATGGGGCTTTTGGGGGAGGGGGGGCTGAAACTCCTTGCTCCAGCCCTTTGAATGCTAGCTCCCAGGTGACCATCTGGGAGGAGCAGAGGGAGAGAAAGAGATTTGCCAGACCATTAATCAGCACCATTGGGGGGTGCTAATGCTGGGGAACAGACCTGGATTGACAGCTTTGTGAATGGAGGTCGCTTTTATTCAATCAGTTCCACAAACGAGACTGGCCTCCCAAGGGTGCCCCCATCCTTTCACAGCTGGGCCCGTCAAGGACCCAATTACATTATGAACTCGGCTTCAAGGGAACCAGTACTGGGGGGGGGGGGGGATTACATCCCCTCCACAGCCAGCGCTAGGGTGGGGACTGAAAGGAGGAAGAGCAAATAAGAAAACAGTCATGCACTCTTTACATAAATAAGGGCTTGTATTAGGACTGCCATGCTATATTTACTTCTCTCTATCTTACAAGGGACTCGAGCCCCCCATATAGCACTGACCCAAATTATTGCAAGTGTTTATATCGCTTAGGCTCATTGGTAGTACACATGCCTGGTATGCAAAGCCCCCCCCCCCATTCAATCTCTGGCATCTCCAGGCATCTTCAGCAGCAGGTGCTGCCGCCAGTTCAAGAGGACATAAGGAAGAGCCACCATGGGTCCCTTAGCTTCATCAGGACCTGGCATGGCTTGGCAGCTCAACATGGAGGAGGAGGAAGGAGATGAAGCAGAGTTGGGGGGGGGGGGTGAAGGCTGGTATCCAGTAATGGAAGATGGAAGTTCTCCTCTTTTGACTCAAAGTATCGAAAGAGAGGGAACTGCCACTCTCTCCACCATCCCACCTGGAAAGGGGGTTGGAATCCACTCAGACGGAACATTCCCGTAAAGCAAGAAAGTCTCCGGAGGGAGCTCGCTGTGCCTTGGCTTTAAAAAGTTGGGGGGGGCACCACAACTGCTGGGACATCTTCATTGCTCCTGCTCAGCTCCAAATCTCTTGCCTTACTTGTATTCTTTGGAATCACAACTTCTGGACCCTGAGCTGGCCTGAATTAAGATCTCTTTCGCACTCACAAGCCTACTGCACAAGGGGGAAATGGAAATTCATTGCTCTACACACGTTTGCCTCTGACCCCACCCAGCACAGGCATGTGGGCCCCAGAAGGGAACGTGGCCCTCAAGCTCAGAACACCTTCCTCAACCCTGGCTTCTACAATGCTTGTGTAAAAACTGTACAAAGCTAAAGCTTCCAGGTTGGCAACTTAAGAGAGAGTATAATTTTGTATCTCCTTGCCTTCTGGCATTTCAGCCGCCTTATTATCATGCCTTAAGGATGCACTGAATGAGATGCTGAAGCCATCATCCTGTTGGTGTAGTTCAGCAAAGCTTCTCATCAGAAGGAGAAGAGGGGAAGAGAAAGGGAGAGACAACATTTCTTCCAATTACAGAGGTGGAATCCATGAAGTTAAGGGATTCACTTTCACCCAGAGCAGACAGGGTGAGGTGTCACCTTGTAATATTGATGGAACAGAACGGAAAGGTCTAATTATGTAAATGATGAGCTGGGCTTGCTAAGAAGATGCAGCCAGCCTTAACGAGGAAGGGGGGGTCTCTTGCCACAGTTACAGCTTGAAAGGTAATTTAAACAGTGGCTATAAGCGTCAATCAAAAAGGCAAGGAGCAGAAAGAGGCAGAAGATCACTTCTAAAAGCTGCATCCGAGTAGCGGGCAGACACACAGCACAGCACCAGGTGAATAAATTCCCAGGATTCTGCTCGTCTTTGGCATCTCTCTATAAAATACACAGTTGACAGCCGATGGGAAACAGAACAAGAAAGCCCAGCCTCTCAGACTCATAAGATCAGAAGCCTTCAACCTTTTCAAAAAAATATATATGCCTTTTTCCTTTGTGGCCCCCGCTATAATGTCCCTAACCTCTTCTCACAAACAACAGCACACTTGAAAATTGAAGATCAGTATGTTGTATGAATCACTTTCAATTGTAAAATCAATGGATGGCATAACTTGTAAATCAATATCAGAATTATAGGGGGGAAGGTAGGGCATTAAAAAGAGCCCTGCTGGATCAGCTTGAAAGCCTGTCTTGCCCAGCATTCTGGACTAATAGATGCTTCAAGAAGCCAACCAGTTGGGCTGGAAGGCAACATCCTTTGGTCACTGTTGCTCCCTAGCTATTGACAGATATACTGCCTTTGGGAATGTGGGTTCCATTTAGCCATCGTGACTAATATCCACTGATAGTCATACAAATTAGATGGTAAAGCCACCTAACCTAGGTCAGTGTGAACTATTGCATCTTGCAGCAATGAGTTCCATAAGTTAACAGATGTGGTGTGGCCTGCGGAAACATCCCAAGGGCCAGGGGGAGGCCTGGGCCTCAGCTTCCCTAACACTGTGTAACAAAACAGAAACAGAGGACCACCTGTGGAAAAAAACCACCTGTGGAAAAAATAAAGCAAACATTTCTCCACTGAAAATAAAATGCTTGGGATCTGCTCTGAAGGGATAGTATAGATAAGCACAGGCCACTTTTTCATCTCCTCACTCACACTACAATATCACACTGTTCAGGCCTGCACTCCTTCATTTTAGCCACCTTGGTTGTTTTGTTTTGTTGTTGAAGCAAGATGTGGAATCTGTGAAGTTACAGAGACGAGGTGACGTCTCTGAAGCATGTGCCCCTCCTGCCTCACGGCCTTCTCCTCAGGAAGCAACCATGATCTCTTTGCAGAGGAGAATGGGAACAGCTCTCCACCTGCCGCCCCACTGCACAAAGCTACTGTTGTCAAGGGAATGTCCACTTGGTATTTTCACTGCTTTCCCCCCAAATGTAAGCATTCAGAATGAAAATAACAATATTGTGTCTGAGAGGAGGAGAAATAAATCACAGACTTAAGTTGGCTCCCTTTAATCCTATGATATCACACTGTTTCTTTCACCCACAAGCCTGTGGCAATCTCTTTTTATTTGTTCGTTTGCTGTTAATGTGGATGTACTTCATTAGTACATCCACATTAGTACAACAACTGTTGCATTCAAAAAAGAGTAAGGGGAAAAAAATCTTTTCATATACTTCCCATCCACGCCTTCCATGGTTTCCTCCCTATTCCCCACCTATCCACGTCTTCCTGTTCTTCTAAATTTCCCTCTCTCCTTCTCTTTATCTCATGTTATAACTTGCACTGCTGAATTATAATCACCCTGCTAGGTTGATTGTCTTACTATAATAATTTTTCATATATAACACACAATCCTCTTCAAGTTCTTTTTCATCTCTGTTTCTATTAGTCCTACCCACTAGTTCCGCATATTCCAGCAGTTTATGATGCCACTCTTCTTTTGCTGGAATCACGTCTGTTCTCCACTTTTGTGCAAGTAAAATCCGTGCGGCCGTGGTTGCATATATCAATAGACTCACTTGTTTTGGAGGGACTTCTGTCGTTATTATACCCAGAAGATAAGCTTCTGGGTTTTAGGAAAGGAGCTTTTAAACATTTCCCCCCCCCCCAGTTTGCTATGGATTAATTCCCAGTAATCTTTAATAACCCTACAAGACCACCACACATGGTAGAATGTTCCTACACTCTCTCTACGTTTCCAACATTTATCACTCTCTGCTTTGAACATCTTTGCCAATTTGTTGGGAGTTAAATACCACCTATGAATCATCTTAAGATAGTTTTCTTTTAAAGTGTAACAGGCAGTAAACTTCAAGTTGTTTTTCCAAAATTGTTTCCATAAGCTTAGGTCAATATTATGTCCCACATCCCTAGCCCAGCTGATCATGGATGACTTAAGAAGCTCTTCCTTCGTTTCCCACTCTAATAATAAATTATAATCATTAAAAAGTTTTTACCTTCAATCCTAATAACTCCTTTTCAAATTGTGATTGTTTGTCTGGAAAACCATATTTTTGCCTGCCTTAAACAGAGCATTAAGTTGATAATAGTTTAGCCAGTCTGTTACATACTCTTTAATTTCTTCTTCTTCTTTTCATTTTTGGTTCCCCCCCCCCTTTAAGATTTCTGTATGTACCCCACTCAACAACAGTGGCTATCTCACAGGTTTCTTTCTCTCCGTCTCCCACAGTGGTGACTTTTTCCTTAAGAGTTTCTTTTTAAAAAATGATGGAAAATATGTTGCTGCCTCTGCAAACTCCTCCATTTCTTCCCAACCTGGTAGTGATGGGACATATTTGGGAGAAGGAAAGGCTAGGGAATGAACCCAGAGTGGAGTCCGTAAGACACTTGGATGACGCCTTGTCTGCCTCCTTCTGGCAACTCCTGCAGCCAAGCTGGTGTCAAACAAACATCTTGCTCTGCTTTCCTCTGGACATGTCAGTGAGGCCAAGACGGGGATCTTGATGTCTAGGCAGCCCAGGACCTCCATACACACCAGGTCCCAGAAAGGTTTCTTGGTGCTGCTGGAGCAGCAAGAACAACATGGCTTGACTTCCCCCACAGAGGCATACTCCATTGTCTCACAAGACAGACAGATGCCAACAGGTGGTGATGGTTAAGGAGCTGGCAGCTGTGGCGTTAGCACACACATTTACTGTCTCTGTTCAAAGAGCTACAACCCCCCTCACCACCACCAGCACCAGAGCTAGATGAGGCCCTTGTCAAGTGGGAGGCCTGCTAAAGTCTAACGCAGGATCCGGCCAGTTCCATTATTAACTGCATGACCCAGACCCACTGAGTGTGAGTGTGGACAGTGTGGGAGGACAGAGCCCATGCCTGCTTAATCCCTGCAACATACAAGAGCCCCAGATTCCCACAGGAGAAGGAAAAGGAAGGGGGGCGGGGAGGAATAGCCATTTGCAAAAATCCCTCATTAGCAAAGGTCAAGAGCACAGCTCCACACACCGGCCAGGCAAAGCAGACACACTGCTCAGTAAGACCCTATCCACATTATAGTTTAAAGCAGCAGAATGCCATTTTAAATGGTCATGGCTTTTACCCACCCAAAGACTCCTGGGAAATGTAGTAGTTTGCTAAGAGTGCTGAGAGCTGTCAGTAGCCCGCTATTCCCCTTACAGGGCTACAATTCCCAGAGTTCCTTGGGAAGCGGGACTGGCCATTAAACCATTTGTAGCTCTGTGAAGAGAATAGGGGGTCTCCTAGTGACTCTCGTCACCCTTGACAAACCACACTTGTCAGGATCCTTGGGAGAAGCCATGACTAATTAAAGTGGCATAATAAGGCTTCAAATGTATAGTGCAGATGGGGCTTAAGGTGTTCCCTTACACCTCTGGAATGACTATGAAGAATTCTGTGGGCTAAATTCTGCCAGTAAACAAGTTTTCTATGTCCTTCCCAGCTGCCCTCCCAAACAAGATTTTTTGTGTTGTCATTTTCGCCACCCGCAATGGTCTGACTCTGTATAAGGCAGCTTCCTATGCTCCTATGTCCCCCCCAGTCACGTCCACTCCCCAGACTATGCTTATTTCCTCAGCCCACGATCTCTCACTCGCTCTGCTCCACCATCGACTCAAATGATTTTGCCTGGCTGGAATCTGTTCTTGAACTGGGATATTGCCCAGGGAGTGAGAATGCCCAAGCTTTGCACCAAGCCAGAAGACAAAGCAGCTTAATCTACAGAGAAGGAGTCACCAACTAGGCCTTCTCTAGTTCTCACGAAATACCCTTGCTGAAATTAGGCTGTTGGCTGCTGCAGCCAACAGAACATAATGTGATGGGTGTGGGGGGGTGTTTTTTTGATGTGTGTATGGTACAGTACAAGCTTCTCCAGTTTGCAAATTTGCCCATAGGCCCAGAAAGGTTGAAGATGATGCAAAAATTATTCCCAGCAAAATCTGTGGTCTAAATCTAAATTAGACTGCTTTAAGTTAAGAAAGCCTTAGAGAAAGACCAGGAGTGGAGCTGGGATAGAAGATTAAGTTCTCATTTCTGGCACTGATCAGAGGCACCTTCTTTCCTAACTACGCATGCATGCACACCCACACACCCCACTACTTGGCATCTGGCTCTAGCTGGTGTACCTCTAGGTCGCAGTGAAAGACCAAGTAAATCATACAAGGCCAAAAGTCCACCCCACAGGGGCACATAAATATATTACAACTCACTCGGAGAACGATTATAGCCCACTCAGACCGCCATAGACAAACAAAATTGGCAATTGAGGTTTGTGCCAAGCATTTGCAGTTCAGAGCATGCTTTTCCAAAGCCAAAACTGCAGCCAAATTCAAGGCCTCCGCAACTGAGCATCCAACACTCAGTCTGAAAGGGACACACAACAGCCTATAGTCCAATATGCAGGTGCAGGACTATCACTGCCTGCAGCCAAATCGTTTATTCAAATCCACATGCAATACCCTGCCCCTTAAGAAACCCTCCCCACTTCTTTTATAGCCCTGGGAGCTCCTTGCCTTCTGTGCTTCTACACACTCCTTCACAGCTTCTTCCCCATCATCCTTTCCCTCAGTCACCTCCACCTATTTTTTCTCTCTCAACTCAACCGACTTGTATCCCACTTATTCTGAAAAGAGCTCAGGGCAGTGTGCATAAGGCTAGCCCATGTTGTTGTTATTGTTGCTATTATTATTTAAATCTGAAGATCCTGAGGCACTTCACTACAGAAAAATACAAAATTAGAATACAAAATACTAATAAAAGCAAAACAGAAACAAAATCTTCACAAAAACTCTGTAAGGTGGATTCACACTGAGAGGCAATAGCTGATCAGTGAGTGAACGTCTCAGCTGACAGAAGGAAAGGAACCTCTATCCACTGCACCACACCACTGCTTCCCAACCCACTACTCTGCTCTCTTGTCTTTCTGCCACCCTTTGTCCTTCAGTTCACTTACACCAGCAGCCCTCCTGTTCATCCAGCTTCCAAAAACCTTGGCTTGCCCTGCAGACAATATTGCAGACAAATCCATTAAGGTTGCAAATCCTTCCATTTGGCAAAGCAGAATTTTGTGGGGTCTGCAAGGTGTTCGGTGCATTCTGGGGTGCCTGTCAGGCCCTTATGCTGCAAAGCGTTCAGCCAGTGGGCCCATGTAAGGTGAAGACAACGCCAACATTTTAGTTCCTCTGAACCAGCCTCTAAGACCAGCAGAGGTGAGAGTTCTAAAAATCCATTTGCTGGCTGCATATTGCAAACAGCTAGAATATTGCAGCCCACACAGACAGTTTTCAAGTTGCCCATTGTATTTCTCCCAGCCGCCACCTCCTCCTCCTCCTTTTCCTCATCGCAAAACCAACATGTACTGTACTGCGTGTGCCTGGCTCCTTGGCTTACCTTGGAGAGATCCTCCGTCCCTCCCTGCTGACTGAGCAGAGGTGAATGTCTCAGCAAAGGCTCTTGCAGCAGCTCCAGCCGGGGCCGTTTCGTCTCAATGAACTCAATTTCCGACTGTTTGCTCAGGTCAGAGAGGTAGGAATGTGACTCAGCTCGGGCGTGCAACTCCTGCGACCTGATGGGGAGGCAAAAAGAAAGGATCCGTTACAGGGCCACAAGGCAGCCTTAGTCCTGGGATGCAGAGTAACACCTGCAGTCCAGAGAAAGCAAAAGAAAGGGGCACAGGAATTCTGACTGCTGTGACAGGTAGTGCTGGGTCCTGGCCTAGCAGCCTTGGTGAAGGACAGTTTCCTGCAGCTTTTCCACTAGCCAGAAAAGGGAACTGTGAGCAGTTCAGGCTGAGATGTCCTCACACCCTCCCAGAATCCTCTCAGTCCTAAGGATCACACAAGTGCACACAGCCGATCCTATGGCACTGCCTGCTATTAATAGATTCATTGATTGAATTTGTATACTGCCTCACTATAAAGACTCCTAGATCTGCTGCTCTTCCTCAGTAAGCAAACCCTGCTAAGAAGAAACACGCACACACACCACACTATAATCTCTCTTGCACCACCCAACAAGGCTGAATATCTGCCATTTTGCCTCGGGGCTTTCTGTTGTTGCTTCAGGTGCTTGACAGTCTTTCTTTCTTTTTTGAGAACATTTTATTAAATTTTCCAAAAGTAACAACAAAAGCATCATCAACAGATTTTAAAACCATAATTTTATTTGACTTCCCTCACCGCCCCTTCTTGGTTTCATTGTTTGATTCTCATACACAAACGTTCGTTAAAAGCTTGACAGTCTTTCAACCTGAGTGCCTGACACACTATTCGTCACTATGCTGAATCTTTCCCATTTGCTAAGCCCTCTGCTGTATTCCTAGCAAGCATCTTCAAAAAAGCTCCTTGAGGCAGGCCTGACATATATCCCTAGGGCAGAAGGCAACTTGAATCCATTCCTCCCAAGTCTGCACAGCATAACATTTCCCTCAGCTTGAAGTCTCAGCCTCCCTTGGCCATTGCAGAGCTTTCCCAGGGAAAGAAGTCCCACCTGGATTCCCTTTTGTAATCACGATCTGGATCAGGTGTCACCCCCTGCCAGGCCCTGCTCTTGCACAGTTGTGGGCCATGGAAAAAAGTCACTGTGGTCGGGAAACTTTCACTGGTGCCAGAAAATATCAGCTGGTCCTCTCTCACCCGGTGGGTGCAAGGGAGTCTCATAACCAATGTCCTAGTCTCCCTGGAGCTTCCCTCCTTTAGTCAGTGGGGATGCACAAGCTGAACCCCACCCCCCAAACCACCCTCAAGGATCCAGTTGCCCTCAAGAGTCCTTGTAGGGTGGAAACTGGGAACCTGAGGCCCTCCAGATACTCCTGGGTGATTGTAAACCACTTGAGGATGCCTTGTGGCTTGTGAGAAACAATTGAGAAATAATCATACTAGCCATACTTAGCTGTTGCCCTTGTTATGTTGCTGGGGCTGCTGGGAGTCCAACAGCATCAGGACGCATGGGGCTGATAACACCAAGGTTGCAGGTTCGGTCCCAATATGGGACAGCTGCATATTCATTCCCACATTGAGGGTATTGGACTAAAACTAGATGATCCTCAGGGTCCCTTCAGACTCTACAATTCTATGATTCTATGACCAAAAGGTGACGACAGGAGATGAAGAGGAGAAACCCCTTCGCAAACCTATTTGGCTGCATCTTAAATCTGGTAAACCTATTGTGGTATCACATCTGGCATTAGCAGTGCAAGTGCTACCAGCTCGTCTCCCTAGCCCCAACCCACCACCATCTTCCCAACCCCTCAATCAAGAGGATTAATTGCTTTCAATAAGAATCGCAATTAAGCTTTCCCCTCTCAACACACTCCGCACGTCTGCTTCGGAGGGCTGCAAGCAAACGTAGGCTTATTAAGGTGCACAGAATGTATCGTTTTTGACAAAAGGACCATACTTCTCGTTACCATGGGACAAATGCTTCAAAACCTTAATTGCCAGGAAGGGGAAAAGAAAAAAGATGAAGAAAACAGAATTAAAAGCGGGTGAGGAACCCTTAACAACGACCAGCTCCAAGGAAGAATGACTCACAAACCTACCCAAACCTCCTTTGAAAACAAACTGCCTTGCCTTTACTACTATGGGTGGAGGCAAAAATGCACAGGGCAAATTTACATGTACAGCCATTTGTTACAGCTTCCATTTCTTTCCTCAAGACGGAAGTCTAATGATTAATCTTCCCCGCTCCCCTCAGAAAAGCACTACACATAATGAACTCTCTATCCATATATTGAATTTTTCTGAAGTGACTATGCAGATACAACTGTACCCACCTACCCACCCTGGGTATTCAGGTAGAGTGAAGATGGTGGAATGAGTGGGGCAAAGAAGGCATGAACTGGAATAACTGCAACATTCTGCTCTAGAGCCCCACTCAGGTGATGGATCAGGATGTGCCCCCTCCAAACAAATCAGGACTGGCTTACATCACTTCCTTCAAAAGGTGGTAAAGGTAAAGGGACCCCGACCATTAGGTCCAGTCGTGGCCGACTCATCTCACTTTACTGGCCGAGGGAACCAGCGTACAGCTTCCGGGTCATGTGGCCAGCAGGACTAAGCCGCTTCTGGTGAACCAGAGCAGCGCATGGAAATGCTGTTTACCTTCCCGCCGGAGCAGTAACTATTTATCTACAGTGGTGCCCCGCAAGACGAACGCCTCGCAAGACGGAAAACCTGCTAGACGAAAGGGTTTTCCGTTTTGGAGGCGCTTCGCAAAACGAATTTCCCTATGGGGTTGCTTCGCAAGACGAAAAAATCTTGCGAGTCCCCGCGGGTTTTTTTCGCTCCCCCCCCCCTTTTCCTAAGCCGCTAAGCCGCCTATCAGCTGTTCCACTGATAAGCCGCTTAACAGCTGATCGTGAAAAGCTGCTAGACCGCTGTAGCGCTAATCCACTAAGCTGTCAATGGGCTTGCTTCGCAAGACGAAAAAACCGCTAGACGAAGAGAATCGCGGAACGGATTCTTTTCGTCTTGCGAGGCACCACTGTACTTGCACGTTGACGTGCTTTCAAACTGCTAGGTGGGCAGGAGTAGGGACCAAGCAACGGGATCTCACCCCATCGCGGGGATTCGAACCACCGACCTTCTGATCGGCAAGACCTAGGCTCTGTGGTTTAACCCACAGCGCCACCCGCATCCCTCAAAAGGTGGAAATGCCACCTAAATAAGACCTCCCCATAAGACATGTGTGGGGACCCTCAGGCTCCCTGTAGCTGGTCCTTGGGACTCTCCCCAGGTGACACCTCTCCCCCAGATGCACACCCTCCCTGTTTGCTTTTGGGCTCCTGAGCTGTGATAATGCCTCTTGCTTAGAATTGCAGAGTTGGGAGGGACCACACAGGCCATCTATTTCAACCCCCTGCAATGCAGGAATATTTTGCCCAAGGTGGGGCTCAAACCCACAACCCTGAGATTAAAAGTATTATGCTCTACCAACTGAGCTGTCTCAAGCTCATCTCAGCGGAGGACAGAGAGGGGTGCATGAGCATATAAGGAAACTAGCCAAGTGTACAAATATAACATTTACATATGTGGCCCCTGGCTCCACCTGCTGCTGGAAGGTTGTCCAGAAGCGCATGCAGCTGTCTGGCTGAAAAAACATTCCTGCAGGACCATGCAGTCCACAGTCCAAGACTGTTGTGCCACACCACTGAACAAGGCTAGGCTAGGGCTGAGGGTGGTTAAGCCTGAATCTAGGCCAGGTGGGTTTCCCAAACCAGGGTGCGGGAGAGGGGGAGTGTGGGGTCCTCCAACTGAGGTCAGTTCCCAGAGTTAGAAGATGGAGCCTGGATTTCAGGGGGCTGGACTAGATGACCCTCAAGGTCCCTTCCAACTCTAAAATTCTATGGTTCTATGAAATGCTGAAAGCAGAGAATACTGTCCTGTTGGCAACAAAAACATTCAGTGCCTGGGGAGGTAATGGTGGTGGTGAGAATGTGCTAAGCTGGTTGCACAGTGTTGAGTGAGGGGGGAGAGTGATCTATTCACCTAAGGCAGTGGTTCTCAAACTTCGTTCTCTGGGCCACACGAAATATTTCATTGAAAAGAAATACATTGGAAAACACAACTAGGGCTGTCCTCAGTATCACTTGATGCTCTTGCTCACATTTTGAAAATATATCTATCCATATTCTACAAATATTTTTTTTTTAAATATATTATACTACACTGAAATGTTCATGTGTTTCCTTGATTGTCCTTGAATCTTCCCACCACACTGGCCATCCTCTTCTGCCACACCAGTGTGTGCACTACCACTAACTGAAGATATATTCCCCCACTAAAAAAGGCAACGGGCGAGTCTTGTCCTTGCTTTTCTGGCAATTGGCCTGTTTTGAAATCTGCTGTCCGGGTAAGAGAGAAAGTATTTATATCAGATCTGGCCAATCAAGAGATTTTGTTCTGAGAGGAACAGGGAACATGGTCTTCTCAGTGGTGGCCACGTAACTGCAAAGATTTATTTTGAGTGAGCCCAGGCAAGCCCCATCCTCCAAATATTTAAACAAGCCTCAAATACCTATCATTTAGCCTTTGCGGGCAAATTTAGGAGTTGGGCTGTAGGTGCTATCCTGATTATTAATGTTATGCTAGGTTACTGTTACTGTATTGTTAGTACCAAATGTGAATATTGCTTGAATGAACTCAATGTTTTGCTATTATGTTGTATTTGTGCACTGGTGGATATAAAGTTCATAAACTGCATTGGGAGGTATGGTTTTGTTTCTTTGTGTTTTTAGCATGAAAAGCAATCTTTATAAAACAAATGTTGCTTGCCTATTAAAAGGGTTCCATACCCCTTTGGGCCTGCAGTGGGTTGTGAGGCCTATGGAAAAATAGTCCTGGGTAGCTGCATGACTCCAGCCTGCAACCTGAACTTTCCGTGTTCAAGCTCCAAAGTCTCCAAAGAGCCCACTTGCTTCCAATCTCCTTCGGTGGCCTTCAGCAAGCCTCCCGCTTTCTACCAGAGGCCCTCCATCTGCCATATGGGGGTAATAATACTGCAAACATACAGATAATGATACTTGCAGAAGGGCTGCCAGCTGAGATAAATATATGTGAAGTGTTTCCTGCTGGTTTTCTACACGGCAGTGAAAGAAAAGCATAAAAAGCCAGGGATGGCCCTCCAGATGCTGTTAAGACTCCGACCCCCATATAAACCCCAGCCTGCGAGGTCAATAGGGATCACAGGAGTTGGAATCCATCAACATTCAGAGGGCCACCAGATTTACATATTGTTTCTACAGCTCGGTGAACTACAAGAAAACTCCACCTGAAGCAAAATGAGCAGGCTGGAGGACTGCAGGTGTGGCTCAAAGTGTACAACAGGTGTTTTTGAATGCCAACCCATCATCAGTCCTGCTGGCCAGCATGTCCCAATGCATCAGGGATGGTAGAAGCTACAGTCCAGCAAGTCTAGAGGGCCACAGGTTCTCCATCTAAAATGGAAAACATGCCAAAACCCACATTCACATTTTGAGCTGGAGGACCAGCGTCAACTTGTTTTGACTCAGCAAGGCACACCATGCTTTCTCCAGCCCACCTTCCGAGGGTGATGTTCCCTGGGCACTCCCTTTCTTAAAAGGGGGCACTACCCTTTTGTAGCGTAAGGCTTACACCTGAACACTGAAGACCATTCTGCTGTGATCTACTCCAACTTTTAAGGGAAAATATATGCAATTCTAGTCCTTTTGCTACATTAATATATTTACTTATATGCTTTCTTACCCACCCTCCACTGTGAGGTCCTAGAAGAGGCCACTGCAATGCAATCATGCTTCCAATTGTAAAACCGTTTGTAAACAATTGTAAAAATACAATGCAAAACCATTTCAAACAAAAGCAGCAAGGTACAAATTAAGCAAAAACAGAAATACCTTAACTGTCAAAGGCTGGGGTAAAGATCTGCATCTTCAGAATACGGCAAAAACTATGCACCAAAGGTGCTTGATGCACCTCTCTGGGGAAGGAGCTCCACAACTTGGGGGTTGCCACAGAGAAAGCCCTGTCCCAGACAGCCATTCCTGACACTTCTGAAGGTGGCAGTATTACCAAGAAAAAACCCTCCACTGATCTTAGCACTCAAGAGGGTCTCTGTGGGGATTGTGATAGGGAAAAGGGCATTTATTTTATTTACAACAGGATGGAAGCAGCTTTTCAGACATTTGGGGCCTAGACACCAACGTGAGCACCTTGCATTGGGCCTGCAAATCTTGATGTTTCAAGGGCACACTTCAAATATTCCTGGGCAACACTACACCATTTCTGAACGGTTCAGGGACAGCCTAGGATGTTAGAAATATGCCTTGGGGCGGTGATCAAAGAAAAGAAGCAAGATTGCCAGCACATTCCTCTGCAAGTATTTGTGGTACAACGTGTACGAAAAGGAGATCTTAAAATAACTTTTCAAAGCTCATTTGTCCCAGCTGGCGGGGCCCACGGCACACACGCTGCAGGGGAAACCTTCCAGAAAATGGCCCACAAACAATAGAAGAGGTGTGGCAAGGCATAGCTTAGTGGTAAAGCACTGTCTAGGTGTTGCAAGGTTAAATGCCTCACAACTCCAGATAAAAGTGCCTCAGGGACAACTTGCACGGCTCCACAAGCAAAATATGGCACAGATCTTCAAGGACTGTACCAATTTAACTGCAGGCGAGAGACTGTGTGCTTGAATACTACTACCAGATTTGGAAGGCATTGGTGCTGGATGCAGGCAGTCTGGCCCCTGGTTAACAGCTTCAGGGACACACAGAAGGCATGGAGGCAGGATCACTTTTCAGCCTGAGGGTCTGAATAATAAAATCCCTTCAGAGCAGGATTGGAGCAAAAGTGGAAGCAGCCAACACCCACCCACTCCCCTAAAAAAAACCAGTGATGTGCTTGCAGGATGCGATCCTTAGAAACTAGAGTCATAGAAAGCTGCCTTACTATGGCAAAAAGGCTAGTATTGAGGCACAGTAAAGATAAATCTATGGCCCCCTTTAGTCAATGGATTGAACATATGACAGCACTCGCAATGTATGAACAACTTGCTTACAGATGTAGCCTTTCTACGGAAAAATATAACAATATTGGGAAAGCTTTTATAAAAAATATAATAGGTTATAAATAACCATATATGTATTTGGATGATAACATTATATACCTGTCAGATGCTGCTGGTGGTTGCTCACAAGTAACCAGGCAGGACTCCAAACCTGTCTTTTACAGGTTTTTATTGTGAAAACTATTTACAGTGCAGATCTCCAAAGTGCATGTCCGTCTTAGTCACTTACAAAATCCGGGAGTCGCCCCTTCCGGCTTCTCCCCCAACATAAGAACTTCGACACCCCAAGCCTCCGCCTCCCTTCCTTGTGTTTTACCCTTCTGCGCAAGCTGGGCGACGGAAGAGGCGTGCGTCCCTCCTGGCCAGCCTGGCTAGGTGAGGCACTGGGGCTCTCCGCAGCATCCTCAAGCCCTTTCCCCTCTTCTCCACTGAAGGGGTGGCTTTCCCCACCAATGGAAGAAGAACTGCTCCTCAGGAGTTTTGGAAGCTCTCTGTATCCCAACGCCCCCCTGCCTCCCTCCCCTGTTCCGATGGCAGTTCCCTGACAATACCTGTATACTAAACAAGCATATATGGAATACAAGTTGTTTGCATGTATAGTATATAATATACCTTTAATTTCATTTTCTTCTGTATTTTCTTTTTATTTTGTTTAATTTACTAAATTTACTAGTAAATCTGTATTTACTAAATTTTGTTTAATTAAAATATTATAAATTAAAAAATTAAAGGAAAAAAAATAGAAAGCTGACTTATATCAGATTGTTATTCCATCTAGTTCTGTATTGTCAACACTGGCTGACAATAATTCTCTAAGGTTTCCAGAAGGGAATCTTTTCTAAATCCACCTGGAGATGTTGAAGGCTGACCTGGGATCTGTATCTCCTCTACCACTGAGCAACTGCCCTTCCTCCTAGAAGGAGCCTGATCTGAAGGCCAAAGAACATGCAAGCAGATGTGGAACCTGACAAACAGGGAGGGAGGAGGCAGGCAGCAAGACAGACAACACAGATTCTGGAATATAAAAATAACTCAGAACAAGCCCCAAAGCTGGCCGTTACATGGGCCATGACTTGGCTCTGAGCTCAGGAAGAAGCAGCCGAATATCCGCCAGGCATGCACATGTGACGTCATGTTGGGCCTGTGGGGACAACATTCTTCCACTATTCTGCAGCGTGAAGTGGCCCGCCAGCAGACAGACTGGGAGAGCCTCTCCGATTTGAGTCTCCTTCGACCACGGGGCAGGGAACCCAAGGGCAGAGTTTTCTTCTAAGCAACCTGCCGATGGTGGGCAAGGCCAGAGGCAGAAGTCGGCCGAGCAAATCATGCGACTTTTAACTTGGGACATTGGGCTAGTTTCGGCTCATGCCCATCCATCCAGGCAACGAAGGGGCAAAGCGGGGCCAGTGAGGGGTCTGGCTCAGCAGGCCTAAGGAGGGGCCAGAGGGCTGAAGAAAGAGGCCTGGAGAGGCTGGAGGGTTCGCCATACCTGCCTATTGCCAAACAGAACTTGGATACTTGATTTCACCCCCTTTTTTGCCTTCACAAAGCCTTTGGAACATGCAAGGGGTGGTATTTAGAGGGCATTGTGAGCTTCAGAACCTCAAGGGATCATAACTGCGAAACACATTGTTATGTAGATCGCTGTGAAAGCTTCACTTGTAGTGTTCAGGAGAAATGTTGGGAGAGGTCTTGGAGCACAAATAGTGGCCTTTGCTGTCAAAAAACAGACAGCGCAGCCCAAGGTGAGGGGAAGGAGTGAGGGAAGTGCCACACCAGGAACAAGGAGGAAAGAAAGACTGACATCCAGATCTGCTGCCTTGAGGATCTTGCTGCCTCAGGCGGTTGCCTCACCTTGCCTCATGGGTGGGCCGGCTCTGCTGAAGCCTGGGCCGGGGAACCTTTCTCAGCCCAGGAGCCACATTCTCTTCTGGAAAAACTTCCAGGGGCAACATGCCAGTGGAGGAGGAGCAACAAGAAACCTTTGTGCAGGAGGCTGGCTGCCACACACAAACACTCTCTCTAGCCTCCATTCCAGCCAAGCCAAGTACTCATGGAGGATGCGAAGGAAGCCTAGCATGAGGAGTAACCTGGAAAGAGGGAGTGTGGCTTTGGGGGGGGGGAGCCTTGAGGGCCAGATAAAGATTCTTGAAGGCTAACTTTTGGCCCCCAGGCCTGAGGTTGCTCACCCCTGCCACGGCCCCAGCCGCTGTTCATGTGGCACATGGGGTTCATTTCTGGAGCTGCTGAGCAGCCCACCAGCTATCAATCAAAAAGCTCCTCTCCCTCCCTCCCTCAGTTGCTCTCTTGCCTTTCCAGAAGCAGAAGCATTTCAGCCAAAAGGAGAAGCTGAAGGAATGAGAAGGAAATGCGCTGTTGTGCTGGTGATGAGGAGAAGACCAAGGACTGTGAGTAAGCTGCTTTGAAAAACAGGAGTGTCTTACGAGAACTGACAGGCAGGCGAGGAAGCGGGGTGTGGATGAAAAGAAAAGAAAACCGGGGCTCCTGCAGATTTCCGGTTAACAGCCATTTCTGGAGGGAGGTTATTGTGGTGGCACCTTCCACAGTACTCTGGTCAAGCACTCAACTAAGATGCCACACAAAAGGAAGGAAAAACTAACACTCAGGGCGTCAGACAGCAGATGGGCAGTGAGTCGGTAATAATCCCCCCCCCACCATCCATTCCTCTCCAAATGTTCTCCCACCTCAACCTACTGCTCCCATCAAACATTGTAGGACTGCAACGCCAATCAGCACCAGCCAGCATGGGCAAGGGTCACAGCTGATGGGAGTTGTATTCACCAAAAAACATCTGGGGGCAGCAGGCTGGGCAAGCTTGTTTTACTTCAGGGGTGGGGAACCTTTTTCAGCTGGTGGGCCACATTCCTTTCTCAGCAGCCTTCTGAGGGCCACATGACAGTGGTGCCCGGGCCAAAGACAAGCAGAGGAGCAGATATATTTTACCTTTCTACAGCAGGCTTGTTCCTACTGGCACCCCTCTCTGTCCTCCACCCAGGCACGCAAGTGGCGTTAGCCAGGTGAAACACACACAAGGAGGGTTCAAATGCATGGCTGAGGGTCTGACAGAGGGTCCAGGGGGGCCATATTCAGACCCTAGGCCTGAGGTCTCCCACCCCTCTTCTACCTAAGGCCAAGGGGTAGAGGATCGGCTGCAAACCAGCCTGACACAGATAGCCCTGGTCGATGCCAGGCTTGGCCTCCTGCCCTCAACCGTTTTTCCTCCTCCCCTCAGAGACACAGCAGCCGTCTGTGCTTGCTGTTTGCTTGAATCCTCTCCTCCAAATTCACAGGCCTCCCTTGTGCCTGCCGCTGCTCCTCCCCACCCCCTGCCAGCCCACAAGAGCCAGCTGCCTCAGCTGGAAGCTAAGCAATCGGAACCTGGGAACCCAGCCAAAGCTCTTACAGATGCGTCTAGCTTGAATCTGCAGGGGGGGGGGGCTCAGCTGCATGGACGGCTGCTCCTCCCCACTCCTCTGGCGAAGGAAGGGCGAGGGGGAAATGAGGGGACCGCTTCTGGTGCCAGAGAAAGCCCAAGGAATTTGCTGTGTGTGGCTAGCCCTCACCAGCACTGCAGCCTCCAGCCACCAATAAATCCAAGAAACACAAAGAGGGGGAGCGTGGGGGTGGGGGAAAGGGCCTCAAGAGGTCACCTAAGTCCACAACTGCTGCACCAAAGAAGGATTAATTAGGCTTGAGCCGCTCTTGACATATGTTTATGCAGGTCTATATTTAAAAACTTCCACTGATGGAGAAAGGAAGGAACTCCACGGTTTCTGTTTGGCAACCACTTCCAAGAAATGTTGTGGATATTTTTCTGGCTATCCTAGACCACAAAGCTGGGAAAGGCCACAATCAAATGATCTCACCAGGTAGATCCCATACTTGAAAGCATCCCTTGCCAACCCTCATACCATTCTCCAGAAACCTCCAAAAGGAGGACATGCTGGTTTCTGAGCTGGTTCCCATGTTCTGTGTACCCTTCAAGGTACTGGATGAACAGATCAGTTTATTTTTCTGTCCATTTGGGGTTTGTTCATTTTTGGGTCCATTTCGTGCCACTTCTGCATTAACCCTTGGATGGTGGTGGTTGTTTAAACACAAAAATTTGTATTTCAAGATTTTTGCAACCTTTCCCTGCAGACCCACTTATAGTGGTGCACAAAGCACTCTGCGCATAGCCTTGCTACACACGCAACCGCTCCTTGCATTCCCCTTACCTTTCATTCCCTGGCTGGAACTCCGAGAGTAAGGAGGGCCTCCTCCGCTGCGGCTGCAAGATAGACCCAGGGGGAAGGTGAGAAGGGTAGTCCCTGGAATGGTGCTGATACTCCAAGAGTCCCACATCCTGAGCAAAAAGGGAGGGGGGAGAAAAGAGACAGGATTTGCAGAGGCTTTCACATAGGTTGCAGCTGCCTATTACACACTCTCAATCTTCCCCACAATAGGACTGTGTGCCCTCCACACTAAAAGCACACCCTCAAAAGATTCTGTAGCAAGGGAATATGCATTTTGTGACCCGCATACACTATGCAAGCTTACATCTAACAATTTCTATAATTTCTATGATTTATTCTGTTTGGGGTATTTTGCATCATTGTTTTGCCAGTCGTGGGGGGGGGGGGCAGGGGTGAGCAAGAAGCTGTGAAGCAAACCAAAGCCCCTCTGGAAACCACAAAAAAATCTATTTTTATTATGCCACCACTCATTTTTGACAGGTATCACACATGAACTTTTCAAACTTACCTCTGCAGCCTCTAAAAACCAGAAACATGTTTGCTTTCACCCTTCTTTAACCAATAAAAGGAAGATTGGTGGTGGGGGGGGAGATAATCTTATGATGTAAGAAAGAAAGTGCTCCTGTTCCCTTATTGGGTACCCAAGAGCCCATATAGAGTCCTTTTGTAGGTTCTCTATAGGTAGGGGAAAATAACAGAAACCAACTAGAGAATATTGAGAAGCAAAGCAGACAGTAAGTCTGATCTTTATTAACTGTTGCAACAGGGTGCTCCCCTCACACGCAGAAAAGGAGGATGACCCTAAACAAAGGTGTGCCCGCCCTTATAAAGACATTTTAAATTGCCCGCCCTGGAGTCCAAGACCACCCCCAGAAACATCATTCCTACATCACAAAAGAGGCAGTCTACAACAGAAATCTGAATGTGTTGTTTATCTTATGTGTGGCAAGTTACCTGATTGCATTATCTGGGTTTTGGCCACTCTTTTGTTATTATAACTACTTAATTCCTGAATCTAGGTCACACCCTGTTCATATCTTGAATGTGCCCTTAAGACAGGATTTGTGAGGAAAGAGACAATGGGGAGGTTTCCCACTTTGACCTTGCAGAGAAATATTTGAGGTCAATTTGTTCAGGACCTTTTCTATGGGGTTTCAGACATGTGGTTTATATATAGTTATGAATATATATATGGTTTATATACAGTTATGAACATATATGAGAGAGACCTTAAAATTCTTATAACAATAACAACAATAAAAGCTGACATTCCCAGAAAGTTTAGTTCTGAATCAGAGACCAAGAGACCATGCAGAGACCTGACCATAGCGATCAATTTCTTCAGATGTTAGGAATGTATTAAACAGCCTCACACAAAGCTGGCTGTCCAGCTCAGCACTGTCCACAATGACTGGAAGCGGCACCCCACCATTTCACAAAAGGGTCTCTCTCATCCCTACCTGGTGGGGTGGGGTGTTGAACCTGGCACCATCTGCAAGCAAAGCAGACGCCCTACCACTGAGCCCTGGCCTTGGCTTCCTGCAGAGGATTACCACTGAGGAGAACCTTGTCAGAAAGCCTGGAGGGCTGCTGCCAGTCAGTGCAGACAATATTGAGCTAGATGGACCATTGTAAAAGAAGAAGCAAAGTCTCAAAGTGGTATTAAAAACAAGTCTTAATAGTCCGAGATACAGTGTCTTGATAGCAGAACCTGTGTCTTGTGCCCCTAAGAAAGGTTGTCAACAATCAAAATGGCCAGACATTTTATTGTTCTGTTATTTGATCAAGACCTACACTTCAGTACCACCTTCCTTTCGCTTTTCGGTACCATTCTGCACACATGCACACACTTCCCCACCCCGTCGCCAGACTATCACTATCCTGCCTTTCCTTCAAGAAACTCAAGATGGCTCTCCCTTCCCCATTTCACCTGTTGTAAACAAAATCTGCCCTTTTTCCCCTTATGGGGTATCCAAGAGCCCATATAGAGTCCTTAAGTGGGTTCCCTATCGGTAGGAGAAAACAACAGAGGCCAACCAGAGAATACTGAGAAGCAAAACAGATAGTAAGCCTGATCTTTATTAAACTGTTGCAACAGGGTCCTCACTCCCCACACGCAGGAGGGAGGAGGAACCCAGAATAAAGGTGTGCCTGCCCTTAGGTAGACTTTTCAAACTGCCCACCCTCAAATTCCAGACCAACCCCAGAAACATCATACATACATGACAGAAGGGGTGTAGCCCAGGACCCCCCCCCCCCTATACATCATAAATACATCACAGAAAGAGGTGGTTTGCAGCAAAAACCTGTCTGGCAGAAAACCTGTCAATGGTCACTGATTGGATCACAGGGCCAGGCTGGCCATTCTTTTGTAATGATAAACTCTTCATTCCTCAGCCAGGTCACAGGCTCACCCTATTCACATCTTCAATGTGGCCTTAAGGCAGGATTTGTGATCACAGAGACAATGGGGAGGTTTTTCCATTTCCTCCCTCCTTGCAGAGAAACATTTGGTCAGTTTGGGAGAGTCAAAATGGTTTCAGGGCTGTCTTCATGTGCTGTTTCAGACATGTGGTTTATGTATTTATGTACGTGTTTGCCTTGTACATTTAATTTATATATTTGAGACCTTAAATTCTTATAATACACCCACACAACAACCCTGTGAGGTAGACCAATCCAAGGGCACTCAAGTGAGCTTCACAGTTGAGTGGGGATTTGAACCCTGGTCTACCAGTCCAGGGCCAACAACTGGCTCTGCTTCACAACTCAAAAGGGTTCCTTGGGCCATACATCAAAGAGTTTCCTGAAGGAAGATCATTTGAAAAAGCTCTGACCTGAGCCATTTGCCATTATCTCAAGGATGTCTCTTCAAACACTCTCAGAAGGGGAATATTTGTTTCAGAGAGGGCAGGATGGAGGTGCTATTTTATTAAAAGGCACATCTATCTCATTCCTAGACCCCTCCAAAAAGGCGAGGGCTCCCTCAGTTTAATTAACTGAAAAGCTCTCTGCCACACCTATTAAACACCTTGATACCTCAGCTGTTCCTTATTAGCCAACAGGAAAGGGAGGGGAGATGCTGTGCAAAGAACAAAGAGCAAATTATTTAGAACCTAGGCCAAAGCCACATGATACCAAGAGCAATTTCATTAAAAAATGGAAGACCTGGCAGCCATAACGGAGTCACCATGCAAAAATCCATGAGGAAGGTAAGTCAGTATTTTAGCCGAGCCACAGGGGGATTTTAAAATCTCTCTTAAAAATCCCTTAAAAGAACCTGAAAAGGGGGGGGGGGGGAATCCTGATGTTGTGGATTTGGGGGCAGCTTTTCTTAAAAATCTTTTTACACCCACCCCCACACCCCCTCCTCACACATACAGCCAAGCGTATTGTGGAACCAAGATTCATCATACACAAACCTGTTTATAGGTCTGAAAGGTAAAGGACCCCTGGACTACCCTCTACCACATCCTTTTAAATTAGCCTTTGCCAACTTAGTGCCCTCCAGAACTTGACTGGACTCTCTCCCAGTCCTACCCGGAGATGCTGGGGACTGAACACTGGACTTCCTGCATGCAAAGCAGATGCTTTACCACCAAGAATTCCACCCCAGGACTGTGGACTTAGAAAACTTTTATTTCAGCAGAACTACTCTTATTTATTACTTAAAGGTAAAGAGACCCCTGACCATTAGGTCCAGTCGGGACTGACTCTGGGGTTGCAGCACTCAAGTCGCTTTATTGGCCGAGGAAGCCGGTGTACAGCTTCCGGGTCATGTAGCCAGCATGACTAAGCTGCTTCTGGTGAACCAGAACAGCGCACGGAAACGCCATTTACCTTTCAGCCAGAGCGGTACCTATTTATCTACTTGCGTTTGATGTGCTTTCAAACTGCTAGGTGGGCAGGAGCAGGGACGGAGCAACGGGAGCTCACCCCGTCGCGGGGATTCGAACCGCCGACCTTCTGATCGGCAAGTCCTAGGCTCTGTGGTTTAACCCACAGCGCCACCCGCGTCCCTGATTATTACTTAGCTGAATGCAAGCCAAGGTCTCAGAGCAGGGTTCATACAATTCAGGTGTTTACAGAACCAGAATTAGGCAGATGGTTGGATGGCCATCTGTCATGGATGCTTTAGTTGAGATTCCTGCATTGCTGGGGGGTTGGACTGGGAGACACTTGGGTCCCTTCCAACTCTGATTCTTTCTTTTGCAAGCCCCCCCCCAAAGGTGCTGTCAAAAAGAAATAAAAATATAAAGTATGAGGCAATAGCAATGGTACAGATGAAGCCCTCTGGGGTGTGCATTAAACATTTCACATTTTGTAAGAAGTGAAAACGGAACATCTATCAAGCAGATGGAAAGAGCAGACAAAAGACAAGCGTTATTAGCCACAAACCACAGCCTGGGTCTAGGTTATCAGATGCTTAAATCTTTTTGCATGGACAGCAAAAGTCTTCCTTTTCTTGGTCACGCTGAGCTCCTGCTCTGAACATGAGCTGTGCACACTTGCACACCAGACATTCCGAACTGCTCCACTTCATAGCAGCCTGCACCCAAAAGGCACCAAACAGAAACCATTCCGTAGTTTTCTAAGTCACAGTCCTGGGGTGGAATTCTATGCTGTGCCATTACCCATGTTCCAACTGCACAAACGTTTCAGCTTACCCCCCTCTCCTCTCCCTGCATGCTGTTCTCTCAACTCCCTCAAGCCAATTTCGGGGGGGCGGGGCGGAGGGAAGACCTGTATCCCTGGTCAGTAACTTTGATCATTGAATTGTAGAGTTGGAAGGGACCCCCAGGGTCATCTAGTCCAACCCCCTGCAATGCAACATGGGGCTCAAACCCACAACCCTGAGATTAAGAGTCTCATGCTCTACCAACTGAGCCATGCTAGCACCTTAGGTCACCTGTACTTTGCAGGAGGAATTCCATTGTGCTAGCATGATAAACCCACTTAAAAAAATAATAATACATGGTTAGAAAAGTGACAGGGAAATGCACTGCAAGTTGTGGGATGAACAGACAGACAGCAGAAAAGATGTGAAAATTTGAAAGTGAATCAGGATGAATGCTCATAGTAGTATAAACCTCTCCGCAAAAAAATTCTAAATAAAAGCTCAATAAAGACTGGACATAGTCTAATCTCCAAGTAAACTTTCTGCAAGCAAATCATGCCATCTGAACGGGTACTTAATACAAACAAGCACCATGTTTTGAATTAAGGCAAGAACAAAGACCCTTTGGCCCTACAGACACAAACTGTAACTGATGTGGTTGCCGCTTAGAATAGCCTCCCTCAACTTTGACCCCTCTGTTTAGACTAGGAAGACCATCTGCCTCAGCCAGCATGGCCAATGTGTCCAGGACGATGGGAGTCCAGCAGCATCTAGAGGGCCCAACAGCAGGGGAGAGCAGAGCCCTGTTCTCAGGCACGCTGAATGATCTTGTGGGAACCTTTCAAAATGCCCTCCGCTTCTCTGCCCACATCTAAACAAATCTTGCCACCCGAAAACAATTCTTCAGGTTGCTTATACAAGACCCCAAGCTTCCCTTACCACACCTCTTCATGGGAACTTAGGAGGCTGCCTTATCCTGACTCCACGGAGCTCAGGGTATCAAGCAGTGGTCTCTCCCAACCCTATCCAGACCTTCTGCATGCAAAGCAGTGGCTCTGCCGTGGAGCTCCAGCATTTCCAAGAGCAATGAGCAAGTGCAGCTGCTGGGAGAAGCCACCATCTTTCATCCACTTTTGGCATTTGGAGCAGGGAAGCATTCTATGAATGGGAGGCTGGGGATTAAAATGACTAATTTTCCTGGCATCCCAAGAAGGAGAAATCTTTAAAATACTTTTCTTTTGTCTCCCCCGCCCTTCTCTGTCTCTCTCTTGCTTTCTTTCCACCAAGTAACTGTAAAATATATATTATTACTTGACAGCCCCAAAAGCTCAGCTTTGATATTTCCTGACATTTCTGTCTTCATGGGAAGCTCCCAGCTGGAACTGAACCACCAGTGTGCCAGCCTGGCTTGCCTTTTCCTTGTTGCTTAGCCTAACACCACCACAATAAAATCTTGTTTGTAGCAGAGCAGAGGGCCATGCTGAGTCCGGCCAAAAGGAGGAGAAAGACGACATGGTGGTATCTGTAGAAGAACCAATTGAGTCAATCCTGAAAGTATTACAAGAGAGAAACAAATTTGGCAAGGTAGCAGGCCTTAAGATTAATAAAGATAAAATCAAAATCTTGGTTAAAAATATGAATGATGCAAGTAAAAATAAATTACAAGATGTGTCTGGATTAAAGACTGAAAGGAAGGCTAAGTATTTAAGTGTAAATCATATAGATCTGTTTAAAGATAATTATTTAAAATTATTTATTTATATATAAATAAAAATTAAGCAGTTGTATTTTTTCTAAATAAATAAATGAAACACATGCTGCCGGGAGAGGGATTGTAAACAGTAAGGTCAGGAGAAAAAGGGACAGAGAAAAGCACAAATAGTGATAATTACATTTTTAACAGTGACCATTCATGAATACACCATGCTAATAACACAACCAGTACTGGTAAGCCATTAGCATATGTAATGTGATGAAAATCCATTGTGCTGATTCAATCCGCAAGGGATAGCATTTGAACCTCCTGATTAATTATCATTCAGCAGTTTTCAAGTCTCTCTTTGAAGCTCCTCTCTGCTACTTTGGCCACTGCAAGGTCAGTTGCTGAGGGCCTGAGAAGCTGAACTGTTCCCCAACTTGTTTTTCAATATTGCCATTTCTGATACCAATTTTGCATCCAATTATTGTCTTGCACTGAGACTGGACTGTTTCTTCTATGTAGAATACAGAAGGTCACTGTCAGCACTTTCAGAAAATGAGCAGGTAAATGAACCTCTGATGATGTAGATGACATTATTAGGTCCCATAAAAGCGTTGCCATGACATGGGGAACAAAGTTGGCATCTGGATCTGCTAATGTGACCTGCTAGTTAAATAGCTGTTTTAGGTTGGGGATGGGGAGCAGGACTGTATCAAGGCAAACACAGGTCCCTGTAAAAGAGAAGCATCCTTGTCTAGGATGAGCTGTAGGTAACTGAGGATACCTTTCCATGGCTTTAGTGTCTGTGGTTGTAAATCACTTTGAATCATTTCTGTGAGTAAAATGACCAAGAAATATTAATAATAAAAATGACAAGAACTGGGAGCTGTAAGTGACAACGGGTCCCTTTTTATTCACGTTAATAAATTAAAAAATGAATAAAGGGCAAAACTACCATATTGACTGAAACACCTTGTCAAAAAACTGGGGTCGTCCAATACACGGGTAGTGGCGGGGGGGGGGGGGCAGCAGCACGCCTGCCAGCCAGTTGGTTGGTGGGAGCGCAACTTCCCCTGATGCAGGAAACGATCTAGGGAGTGTCTCCTGCCCGCAGCTGCATTGGGGGGAGAAGCTCAACAGCTTTGGGCCATCTCCCCTCATTTTCTTAAAACTGAGTCCCATAAATTGGGGGGGGGGGGGTCCTTATACATGGAGGCACCTTATAGATGGAAAAGTATGGTATTTCCACAAATTTAGCACAGGTCTCTTTGTGATATGGGTGTCAACCAATAAGTAGCACCCATGCCAAACCTCCACAGCAAACTTGAATAACTCATCTTTTCCCTGACTTGGTGGCTAGCATTAAAATCTCAACTGACTCACTTCCCTCTCCCAACCATTTCTGCTTACCCCTACTCACTGAAAACCTGCGCACCCTAAAAATAAAGGGGGGAAAGTAATACCCTTCAAGCACTATTTTCTTCAGGGAGAGATAAGTCTACTCTTGCAGGAAGCCACATGGAGTCCTGCCTGGGTGTCCTGCATGGGACAGCAAAGGCAGGAGACTGAGCAAGATCAAGGCTCATGGTTCTTTGGTTTTAAAAAAATCAATAAAGGAAAAGCAGCACTAAAAAGATGAAGAAATTAAGGAAAGTCCCAACTCTCTGAGTTCTGGCAAGAAGACCAACTTCCCAAAAAGCAACTGCCATCTTTAGAATAAAACCACAGCAACTGCAACAACATAGATGTAAACTTGTCTGCCAGAACTTCCTTTGTGCCCCACATAATTATTACCGTATTTTTCGCTCTATAAGACACACCAGACCACAAGACGCACCTAGTTTTTGGAGGAGGAAAACAAGAAAAAAAATATTCTGAATCTCAGAAGCCAGAACAGCAAGAGGGATCTCTGCACAGCGAAAGCAGCGATCCCTCTTGCTGTTCTGGCTTCTGGGATAGCTGCGCAGCCTGCATTCGCTCCATAAGACGCACACACATTTCCCCTTACTTTTTAGGAGGGAAAAAGTGAGTCTTATAGAGCAAAAAATACGGTAGTTGCAGCATTACACTTGTTTCCTGACTTCATTTCAAGGAGTTTGGGGGCAGCCTGGGAGTCTCTCATCCACACCTCAGGCAGACCTCCTGCCTCCTTCACTTCAATGATGTTAAATGGACTATTCAGACCAGCCAACCTGTTGCCATCCACGTTTCAGGCTACAACACCCATCTTTCCTAAATACTGGTAAAGCTGGCTGAGACCGAAGAGAGTTGTAGTCCAAAACATCAGGAACAAAACAGGTTGGAAAAGGCTGGTTCGGGTCACAGCACACAGGCAGGTCCCCATTGTGAACCCTTAAGCTTCAGGCTTGTTCCGTGCAACAGCAGCCAGTCCTTTGTGGTAGTCAAACTGGGTTCTTCTGTCTCATCAGAACAGACAGAGAGCCTGCTGGATCAGGCCAATGGCCCATCTAGTCCAACTTTCTGTTCTGACAGTGGCCAACCTGATGCCTCGGTGGGAAGCCTACAAAGAGGACCTGAGCACAACAGCACCTTCCCCACTGGTGATTCCCAGCATCTGTAATCCAGAGGCATGTTGCCATTGACAGCGAAGGAAGAACAGTGTGGCTCATAACCATCAACAACATGATCCTCCAAGAATTTGTCTAATCCTCTTTGAAAGCCATCCAGGTTGGCAGCCATCTTGTGGGAACAACTCCCCTAGTTTAACAATGAGTTGTGTGAAGCAGTACTTCCTTTTGTCTGTCCTGAGTCTTCCAATATTCACCTTCCTTGGATGTCCCCAAGTTTTAGGGCTATAAGAGAGAAAGAGCTTTCCTCCACCACTTTCTCCAGGCCAGGCCTTGGTGGTGATCACACCAAGCTTCCCCTTAACTGTTGTATTCCCAGTTTTGGTGAATTTGCTCCTACGGTCATCACGACAAGCCACATTTGCATCCAGCCTTTCCTCCAAAACATGCAAGAGCTGTATGGTTGGGGAAGTCCCTTCTGAAAGGAGCTTGGCCCTTACATTACAGTCTTTCAAGCAGTCTTTGCCAAACTAGCACTCTCCAGGAGTTTGGACTTCAACTCACACCAGCCTCACCAGCATGGCTAGGCTAGCTAGGGCTGATGGGAGTTGTAGTTCAAAACAATTGGAAGGCGCCTAGTTTGAGTAGGCTGTCTTAAAGACTTATTTTTTCAGTGCTGCCTTTCCCAAAAAGTAAAGCTGGCTCATGTGATCAGAGCTGATTTCTGTTACGTATACCAGTCTGAAATGCCTATGCATCTAACGTGGTCCTAAAAGGCTGACTGTGAATGCTTAAACAAATGTAGGAAACTCTCTCATTTCAATCTCCTGAGATCACTGTGAGGTCCAGGACCGGTCAGTAACCTTCACAGTCAGGCAGGGAATTTAACTTGGGTGTCCCTGGTCTAAGCGCAGCATTTCATGTGCTACAGCTACAGGTCAGCACAATACATTTAAGGGAGTTTGTGAAGGGACTCAAGTATTCCCAAGGGTTTGACATCTTGAAATTTATCAACGGAGGACAATGGCTCCAGCACTAATGCATGGAGACCTCTAAGATAGCAGCACTGTATTTCAAAACAGACGGGCCCGTTTGCGCAAGAACTGGCCACACAGTGGTTTTTTCCAGAGGTTTGAGGCTACTGCCAAAATATGTGGTGGTGCTCATTAGTTTAGAGAGAGATTAGACAAATGTATGGAAGATAGGTCTATCAGCTGCCAGAAAACATAATGGAAACTCCATGCACAAAAGCATTATGCACAGTTGTACCTTGGATCCCAAACGCCTTGCAGGTCAAACATTTTGACTTCCGAATGCTGCAAACCCAGAAGTGAGTGTTCCGGTTTGCAAATGGAACGGAACTTCCATGTCTTCCGATTGGCTGCAGGAGCTTCCTGCAGCCAATTGGAAGCCGCACCTTGGTTTCCAAACATTTGAAAGTTGAACAAACTTCCAGAATGGATTCCGTTCGACTTCCAAGGTACGACTGTATCTGAAAATCAGTTGCTGGGGGGCAACTGGAGGGCTCTCCTTCCTGTACAACCAGCTTGTAGACTTCCATAGCTGCGAAGAGATGTAGCTCAGTGGGAGAGCATCTGCACTGCAAGCAGGAGGTCCCAGTCTCTATCCCTGGCATCTCCATGTAAGGCTAGGAATATGGAGAGCTGCTGCCAGTCAGTGGACCAACGTTCTGAGTCAGTATAAGGCAGCTTCCTGTGTTCCCGGAGGCAGCCAACCCACTTTAGGCAGCTGGTTGCTGGACTGGGGGGAACTCTGCCCTGCCCTTGCAGGCCTCTTCTTACACTCACAGAAAAAACCTGGGTGTGGGTGGGTGTAAAGCTCATTGCATGTGACTGATAGAGGAATGTGCAGGAGAGGAGAACTGACCAATGACTGACCATTGAACTTTCATGTGCAGGTCAAGGATGGTCAACAGAGGCTCCAAAGACATCTGGAGTACCGTATAAACAAAACATATGCACTATGCTTCCAAAGCTCATTGCACACACTGCTCTTCTCCTTCCATGACAACCACATCTTTGACATATGCACGGTAATCTCCACACATATTATAATTCAACAGATTAGCACCTGGAACTCTGTCGTAATAGGCTACACAAAATGCACAGTAGTGTAAACATGTCTGAAAGACACATTTTGATCTAAAGAAAATTCTGATGGGAGTTATTATTACTTATTTAGCCAAAACAACTGGAGGGCTCCAGCTTGGCAAAGGAATCAGTGTATCATTAAAGAAACAAGAATTATTCAAATAGGAATCCACACAGCTACACTGAAAATGTGCAACACCTGGAATCCTTCTAAATCAAACCTTAGGTAAAGGTAAAGGGACCCCTGACCATTAGGTCCAGTCGTGACCGACTCTGGGGTTGCGGCGCTCATCTCTCTTTACTGGCTGAGGGAGCCGGCGTACAGCTTCTGGCAAAACCATTAAGCATGGAAACGCCGTTTACCTTCCCGCTGGAGCAGTACCTATTTATCTACTTGCACTTTGACGTGTTTTCGAACTGCTAGGTTAGCAGGAGCTGGGACCGAGCAACGGGAGCTCACCCCATTGCGGGGATTCGAACCGCCGACCTTCTGATCGGCAAGTCCTAGGCTCTGTGGTTTAACCGCGTCCCTAAATCAAACCTTACATACATCACTAATGAGGGTCAGGCCAATTTTTACTTTCCTGGTGTGGAAGACATTTCTGGGAGCAAGCCAGAGGCAGACAACTACACAAAATCACCAAGGCTTGTCCCTGCTTTTCATTTTTTAAAACTCATATTACTCAGTCAAAATAAATTAAAAAATTAAAAAAATGTCCAGTAGCACCTTAGAGACCAACTAAGTTTGTTCTGGATATAAGCTTTCGTGTGCATGCACACTTCTTCAGATACCCTTTCAACTGTGTCAGACCAACATGGCTACCTACCTGAATCTAGAATCATTTTTACTCAGTTTTTAAAATTGGTATTTTTAAAAAAGAAGGGGTTCTCTTCCATTCTTTGCCACATTCAAAGAGAGATTTCTGGGAAATCCTTCTGCCCTAAACAACCTCAGGTGGGCTGGACTCATTTGAATACAATAATTAAATTGCCTTTTCTGGAAAAAAAGAGAATGGGGAAGAACAGGAAAGAAAAGTGGGATAGTACCTATTTTAGTATTTTTCTAGCTCTCAGGAGTGTTATCATGTTCACCGCATTGTCCAGCATAAAAGCCTGTGTGTCAACCTAGAGATAACAACCTGTGTGTCAGGATGCAGGAGAAGATAGCTAAATGGTGGCCTCCCAGACTGTGCACACAGGAGGTCCCTGGTTCAAAACCCAGCATCTCCAGATTTAAAAATATACAGTGGTCCCTCGGGTTACAAACTTAATTCATTCCGGAGGTCCGTTCTTAACTCGAAACTGTTCTTAACCTGGGGCGCACTTTCGTTAAAGGGGCCTCCAGCTGCCACCGCGCTGCTAGCACGCAATTTCTATTCTCATCCTGGGGCAAAGTTCTCAACCCAAGGTAACTCTTCCGGGTTAGCGGAGTTTGTAAAATTTAAATCAAATGCACCCTGTGATGCATATCTACAAGGAGTGTCACCAACATGAAAAGTCTGGAAAGCTCTGCCCTAGAGCACTATATGTATAAAATTTGTCTTCCTCATCTATCAGTTGGTCCTAGGTCAATACACCTGTTACCATTCAGTTTTCCCATATTACCATCTTTTTCCCAATTATTAAAGTAGGATTTCCTCCAGAGAGTAATTTAAGCATGTGAAAATGGATCAAATTTATTTTTATTAGCCAATATATCCCATATCTTTTTAACTGACTTAATTGTTCCAAGAGTTGTTGGAACTTTCAGATATTTTGATCCTAATACTGTCCACCCAAACAAAGGCACTATATATGTATATTCTAAGGTTGCACAATTTTGGAGATTAAGACCATCAGCAGGTCCCCAATGCCTGATACCTGTCAATAAACAAGTAATAAACAATAAATAAATCCACCTTCCTTAATTTGTAATTTGCAAATTGTGGCAGCATGCGGGGGGGGGGGTCTTTCCCATTCCCTGTTACCTGGTTCTTGACTTTTCTTCAACTAGAGAGGCCAGGGATTGAACTATAAGACCTTCAGCATGCAAAAGGATGCCCCAGACCACTGAATTCTAGTCCCCTGGGGGAAGCACTGAAAGTGCAGCAGTAAATGTGTTTGCCAAATAAGACCACCTGCAGCTGTTCAATTTCCCTGCTTCTTCCTAATCAGTGGGAAAGCCATTTGCAATGGAAAAGTTCAGTACTGCAGCAGCCGAGCAACAGGATCCGCCACAAACAAATAGGTACAAAGCCAACATTGCTCTCTGTGAATCATTTATAGCAGCACAGAGTAAATGGAGCTGCAGCACACCAGTGCGTACCTGTATGCTACAAAGAGCCAAAGACTATAGTATCATCACAAGGAAATAGACATTAAAACAGCTGAGCAAGATGGAGCAATGGTCTGACATGGCATAAGGCAACAAACTATGTTCCTAAGGAACTAGAAAATCTAGTGGCAGGAACAGACACCTCTTGTCTCTGCACTGCCATGGTGGCTTGCCAACTCTTTGTCCAAATGGCAGTACTAGTGGCGATCAAGTGACCCTCATCAGCCAATGGAGTCCCACCTGTAACTATAAATCGTCTGATTCTGGCCCAGTTTCTCAGTCCGTGCAATTCGCTACTCTGAGCAAGTTGAGCTTCTAGAATCTTTGGCCCTGCTTGCCAGCTGAGGGTCACTCCAGAGGGTCACTCCAGAGCCCGAACCCAGACCATCACCATAAGCTGGCTGGTCCAACTAAAACTCCCACATTGCTTCCAAAAACATTCAAGGGTTTTGCTCGGCCTTTGCGGAAAGCAAGTTCCAGGAAAGAGCCACAACTTGCAAGGATAACTATCCATGTCTGTTTACTGATCTGTTAATAATATTATTATTAAATATTGCTCAGCGCTTGTTATCAAGCAGCTACAACAGGCTACATCTCACCAGCATTCCAAAAGTGATTGCCACCAGCAATGTTTTTGCCTGATTGTTTTTGCCTGGCTGAAATGTGTCCTCAAGCTCTTGCCTTCCTGGATTAGGGATTGAGAAATAAAATACTTCTTCATGCAAGAAACACTGGAATTCGCTCCCAAGAGCCAATGATGGCCACCAACCTGGAAGGCTTTAGAAGAGAATTAGACAAACTCATGGAGAGACAGCTATCAATGGCTACTAACGATGACGGTGGGGAGAGTGTTCTTGTGCTCATGTCCTACTTGCTGGTTTTCCGCAGAAACCTGGTTGGCCTCGATGAGAACAGAATATTGGACTAGATAGATGGGCCACTGGCTGTTTTATGTCATTAGAGAGGGATGTGTGAATATGTGCAGAAACTGAGCTACAGTATAAACGTAAATTGTGCATCTGTTGTTGCACCCTCTTTTTCTTCTGGCCCCACCCATCACCAGCATATGGCCCCCAAAATGTGTTCTTGGTCTGGAAAGGGTTCCTTAGCCCTGTCTTACGCAGCTAATAGCTACAGGAACCCTACCAAAAAACAGAGAATTCTCTGCATTTAAATTTCTCTAAGAAGATAAAAAGGAGGCTATTGATCAAGCAGGTCGCCCTAACTCACAGCTTTTTTCAAACAAGAGTTGCAGATTCAAGACAAAATAAGGGATCTGGCACTCCTTTGTAATCAAATATGTTGTTTCAGATAAGGGTCAGCAGTGTAAACCAGGTTGAATTACTCATTTGGCTCTTATCTGCATGGATGCAACAACAGGCTTGAGAGACAACAGCATCTTCATTGTTCCAATGACCTTGTCCTTGTCATCAATCTGCAAAGCTGCGGGTTGCTGGGGGGGGGGGGGGAGTGTATGTGTTAATCTCTTTCAGGTAGCGGCTAAATCAAGACACAGCTCCTGCTTAGGGGGGGGCATGCTGATTTCCACGGTTACTGCCACTACAAAGAACAAATGTGAACAGTGCTTAGAGGGGGGGTAGGGGGCCCTTCACTAAAATCCACAAACCTAGAGTCCTTGCCCCACCTCTCCCCATAGTCTAGCCCAACAGCGTGGAAGGTCATAAATAACAAACAAACAAATAACCAACAGTAGATTGGGGAAAGTTTCTAACTCCCAACTGTTTATAACACCAGCAACAAGAATGGCCTCCAGTGACCTGAACTTTTCCCACCCACAACCTCGGGGTCCTCATCCTCTGATCCTGCAATTCGCCCCCCCCCCCCCCCGGTGCCACAGGGCCTATGACACTTGGCTCAAGAGTGGTGAGAGTGGCCACCTTTTCCTCCCTTCTGTGCAGAAACTAGGTAAAAAAAAGAGTCGTGGCTGGGGTCAGAACTATGTCACACATTCAGAGAAGAGAAGGAGATGCGGTCCAAGGTGGCGTTGAGCATAGAATTCAGACTTTATAAAAACAAAAACAAGTAAAAATATATGTTTCTAGACCTAGTGATGGAGAAGACATGTTTGAAAGGGCAATAAAACCTCTCAAGCAACAATGGGGGGGGGGGGTGTCTTCTCAACTTGTGTGCTTTACGTAAATCACAGGATCCAGCTTCTCCTCTTTATGAATTTCTGATATGCTAGTGCAAAATTGTGATAGATGTGCTATTTAAAAATACAACACACCTGCAGACCTGAGTTTAATCTGCAGCAACCATCTTTGCCAATCCAAAGGCTATTGCCAGAAGGTTGGGGTGAGCCTCTTCTTCAGCCACCTCCGGGCAGGCACAGTCATTTTGGACTGGTTCTCCCCTGTTCAGAAGGAAGCTAAAGGGTGAACTGCGCTGGCTGAGGAAGGGTTCATTTGAAGACATTAAGTTAATCTGCAGATTGGATTTTCTTGGAGAAAACAAAATGGTGTTGATCCAGGTAAAGCAAATCACAACCAGTGGAACAAGTTTGGTTGCAACCAGTTTAAGCTCGCTGTTTTCAATGGGTGCTCAGGGCTGACCATAAAAAATACTCTGTTTTCCCCACTTCTCTGACCGCAGGTAGTAAAGGGGCATTTCAGCTATTTTTGCAGCGGTCGGGAAAGGAAGGGTTGAAAACAGGAGGAGACGCTAACAGCATCAGTGGCGGGTGCATTCTTCTAGGGAGCTGGTGCCTACTGTTTTTATTTCTCATAAATCCAGTGGGAATTACCATATATCAGGGGAGAGCGGTGGGTAGAGCCAGAAGCAAAAGTGGGTGCAGCTACAAAATAAAAGTTTACATTTGTACAGTAGGCTAGTTCCTACACGCACACACCTCTCTCAATCCTCTAGGCAGAAAAGCACGAATTCAGACATTATTAGCATTCAAGGGCTACTTTCCAGCCAGGATGCGATGCATATAGGATGCGAGGCAGGATCAGTAAAGGATAAGCCCTAGGAAGCGTTTCAGGAGCCAGATGGAGAGGCCAGCAGGGCTCCAGAGCCTGAGGTTCTCCACCCCCCCATCTATAAGATGATGCAATGTCATTTCCACATGACTTCTGGAAAATAAAAATGGTGGCCAGCTGCAGGACAACTTTCACACGCGGTCACATGTTGAGCACTGTCATCTCAGCCTTTGCGAAAAGCCAGTTAAGCTGGATTGAAGTGAAGATGCTTGAACATGGCACGCCTCTTTTCTTCCCAAAAAAGTCACTGGGTCCCACTTCACAAGCTCAGCTGGCACCACAAGTTGGCATGCCTGGGTATGTACTGAGGGGCCCACACTCAAGAAGTAGGCCCACTGACAGCTGCCCCCTGGACCTACTGTAGATATACACACTTAGGAAGGGGGCAGCATGGAGGGTGTCATGACCAAGGAATGGGCCGTGACTCTGTGGAAGAGCACCTGCTTTGCATGTCGAAGGTCCCAAGTTCAATCCCCAGCATCTCCAGATATTATTATTATTACTTATTCAACTTATATTCCACCCTTTATCCAAAGATCCCAGGATAGTGTACAACATTAAGAACATAATTTACACAGCACAATAATAAAAACAGTAGAGCTGGGAAAGATTCCTGTCCAATAGACGGTAGAGTGGCTGCCAGTCAGTTACATGAGTTACTGAGTTACATTGAGCAATGGTTTGACTCGGTATAAAGGCAACCTCCTAAGAGCCCTCTGTAACCTGGGGCCAGAACTGTCAGACACACCCAGGCTCCAAACCCCTCGCCACCAATACAATTCACCTTGATGATTAAACAGAGGAGAAGAGAGAGCGCCACACACTCACCACATGCTGTTGACTTATGGCTACCGGGTAGGACATGGCATGAGGAGGATAACGGGGTTCACTCCCTCGCCACGTCTGCGCCACAGGTTGGGTAGATCCAGACATTGTGGAAGAAGTCCAGAGGGCTCTCACTTTTTCTTGTGTAGATATATATATAGAGAGAGAGAGATTCCCAGAATCTGTGATGCGAAGCACTAAAGAATCCTAGATTTCCTCCTCATTACGCACATGTTGGACGACTCATGCTGTGACTGAAAGGTAAACAAGAGGAGAAGAGAGAGAGAGAGAGAGCGTTAGAGCACAGTTAAAACCACTTTGGGAAGAGGCCACAGCTTTGTGGCCATGTGTATGTTTTGCATGCATAAGGTCCAGGTTTCAATTCCCAGAATCCGCAGGCAGAGTTCAGAAAGACTCCTGCCTGAAACGGTAAAAGCTGTGGCCAAGCAACACAAACACTGATCTAAAGGGTATAGTTTCCTAGTTTCAACTGACCCAAGCAAACCTGAGAAGAATTCAAGCCAAAGAAAAGGCTGTATCCAGCTACGTTCTATCAGAGCAGAGCCATTATGAACATGAAACCTTAGTTCCCTCCACTTCAACGGGTCTACTCCAAGAAGAACTGAATAGGAGACACCCTCAACTTCTAGCTCTTCTTATCACTGGATAGTCACTCCACCGCTTGCCAACCTGTTATCTTACCCAGGTATATATTATTTAACTTTACTACAATGTTAAACCAACGGGCAATGAATTCTTTACTTGTAGAACACTCTTGCCAGATAAGCCCGCCCTGAAGAAAGGCTTGAAGGCAGCAAGCTCTCTCTCCCCAGCTACTGCCCCCCCCCAGCCAACAGGAAGTTCAGCTGCCATCTTGATTAGACGCCAATGGCAGACTGATCCGCCACCAGAAATTTGTATGATCCTCTTTTAAACCCAGACACCGCAGGATTGCACTGTCAGTCATCTCTCTTTTTTATTTTAAAAAGTTAAGAGAAAATAACTAATTCTTTTATCCCTTCCACCTAGGGCAGGGGTCTGCAACCTTTAAGACAAAAAGAGCCACTTGGACCTGTTTCCAAAGAAAAAACAACAACTGGGAGCTGCAAAACCATTGTGACATTTAAAACAAATATATCTCCGGAGCCGTGATCTGACAGTGGGCGGGAAGGTGACGTCGGGACGGTGCGTGACTAACGCACGCACCGCCCCCATGCGACGTCACAGCCAGTACAGCGCCCGCCACAGTGAGGAGTGTCGGGGCGCACAATGCGTCTCCTCCCCTCGCTAGTATCCGCCCCGGAGCTGCACCAAAGATGTAAAAGAGCCACATGCGGCTCCGGAACCGCGGGTTGCAGACCCCTGACATAGGGGATGCCTTCCCAGTCCCTGATTTTGGTTGCCCTCTTGCAGTCCATTGTTACTGAACAGATAAAGATGCAGGAATGTGAAATGTCCAAACTCTGCTTTTGCTTCCCTGCACCAAAGTGGAGACCACCCTGATATATGCACAAATAAAGCAGAGTTTTACAACCTGCTGGCTTTTTATGGACACTTACAACCTATTTTGCTTGAAGATGGTCGCGCGCTTCGCTTTGTCAGGTTTTCTATTAAAAGTAACGAATGTCTCCATGCGCGCCCTTGACTGCCAGCTGTTTAAAGAGGCATTAAGCTTGGTTCCTGGCATTAACTCTTAATTATACAAAGCATAAATTGCCCACCGCTGCCTGCAGGGCAGATGGGAAAGCTGCTACCACTCAGCTGCTGCCCATCTTCTCGGAAGCACACAACTGCAGCCCACTTTTCAAGCAAACAGCCTAGTTCAAGAGCACAATTTTATTTAAGGTTTTTTGCTTTCCTTTTTGCAAACCTTGCAGCAGAACCAAGGGGCAGACCTCCCCACCACAAACAAGGCTGCTTCCTTTTTACTTTCTCCTGATCTCTGTTGAAGCTGAGAAAAACAAGCCACACAGACATCGATTTCAACTGAAAGTGGAACGTGTGCACATACAGAAGCATTGAGAAAGAGGAAGAAGAAGGTCTCTTCCCCCGCCCAACCCCTCCTCAGCCTACAAAACCAGTCTGCGCTGATAAAGCATCCCCACTTGACCACAAAAACGGACACCAGAGGGGCTGCAGTTCCATGCCTGCTTACATGCATGTCGGTTGAGGGATAAAACAACTGCCAAATCAAGATGCTACACACATTGGCTACCTCAAGGCTGGGTGACTGCAACATGCCCTATGTGGGGCTGCTCCTGACGCTGGTCTCGGGGGTGCAGACAGTGCAGAATGTGGTGGCTAAGTAGCTTGTGGAGACCCAACACAGGACACCTTGCACTAGCTGCCAGTCCGCCACTGAGCCATACTCAAGCATTGGTACTAACAAAAAAGGCCCTATACACCTCAGGACCAGGTTACCTGAGAGACCACAACATCCCTCATATACCCTATAAGTCACTGTAGTCTGGGCAAGAGATTTTCTTTCAAGTTGCAAAGGTATCAGAAGCCCTCTTAACAATAGTTCAGAACACAGCTTTTAGTGTGGACACTGCCCGTTCTGTGGCACACCATTCCTGCCCAGAAAGGACAGGCACCCACTATTTGCTCCTTCCAGAAACAACCAAGGTTTTTTTGTTTCAACAAGCCTTTCTAGAGGGATGAACAGGTTTCTGCCACAAATGTCCACTTCGCATTGCTTTTAAATTAATCTGGTGTTCTTTCTGTGTTGTCTTCTAACTATTTTAAGGTGTTTTCAATGCATTTTGCAAATTACCTAGATATATGTATGTGGAAAGTGTTTCTTCTTCTTCTTCTTTATTATTATTATTATTATTATTACTACTACTACTACTACTACTATTAACCAGGCAAAGTCTTGCCCATATGAACCCAATCCTGGAGGCAGAACTGCCATTACCAAACTGTCTAGAGTAAGTTTCCATCCCAGAGACATGAATCCACTGAAGTGTAAAGCCTGGAAAAAACTCGCCTGCATGTCGGGGATGATGATTTGTGGTGGCAAGGGAGAAACCTGCCCTTAACTTGGCATTCCTGAAACTCTTGGCCTTAAAGTGGAGGCTGGGACTGTGAGATACAGAGGATGCTTTGCTTTCAAGCTTCAGAACAGAAAGTTATCATGGTGGTGCAGAACAAGGGCCTCTGCAACGGGCAGGCAGTAAGAAGCTTCTGCACTGGCCAGGACGGATATAAACGAAGCAGCCTGGTTTTCTATACCTTCGACTGCTCAAGAATTACGAGATTCCTCACAAGTCCAAATTCCATATTCAGAATCTCCACAGGCTAGTAGCTGAACATTACTTCCGTGCTGGTGGTGGGATGGCGTCCTTCACTGACCAGAGGGCAGCAGGCTAGCTTAGGTGGTACACAGCAGGGCAGGTTGGGACTCGAGGGGAAGCGTGGTAGGCTGCCATCCTGGGCTGTAGCCCTACTCAGAGTAGACCCCACTGAAATTAATGGACATGGCTAACTGAGGCCCAGTAATTTAGTGTGTCTACTTTGAGTAGGACTAGTATTGGCTACAGCCCCCTGCCCATGCCACTTGAGACAGCTGCCTCCTTCTGCCCAAGGGTAGGATGGTTCTGCCTCCAGAGTTACCTAGACTCCAAACAAATTTAGAAGTACAGGTCCAACTATTTCTTTTTCTCATAAAGCACCATGCAAACAGAGAAAGGGAGGGGGAGGGACCAGCAAAAGAAGGCCCCTTAATCCTTCATAAAATCACACTGCACGAGAAAGTAAGTAATGGCAGACAAGCTGGATTTAGGGAAGGATGTCCGTCATCACAACTATTTCCCTGGAACACAACAGGTATGGCTGAACTGAGCTTTCTTTAGATGGAGGTCAAGGCCAGTTTAAAAAACAAAACACACAAACATAACTGCAATGTAAACCAGTGTCCATATGAGAAACTCAGGAGAGAAAATAAACTGTAAGCACATGATGAGTTTACCATACAGGGAAGATAAATATCCATGCTTACCAACTGATCTGCATTCTTCACATATATTTAAACAACAACACAATAGCCACCTTCATTTCACCAACAGCTCGTAATAATCCTCCATTTGCAGGTCCCTTGTGCTTGCATAAACGATGCTTTTCTAATTTCCCTTCAATTTTAAGCACCTGGGGGGGGGGGTATTCTCTCACTGAAATGTGATGCTCATTTGATTCCCCCCACATCACCTTCCTAACACACAGAAATTGTATTTCTGGCAGAAACTATCTCTAATGTTTTTGGAATGTCACGGAAGCCGCCTGCTAGAAATTCCTTTGTTGAACATAATTGCTTGGATCACAAAACAATATTTTTAATGATTGAACATCCTGAATAAAAGCTGCAAAATACATGCCTTGATTGCTTTGAACTCTGCTGCATCGCTACACAGCTTTTGTTGTGTTCCTCCATTTCGAAGAACATCAACCAAACCAAAGAAAAAGCCCCCACATGTTTTAAATTCAGGATGTTCTTCCTCCCAAAATCACCACCCCTTTTCCATTTTGTTTTGCACCTCCTGGTATGGTTTGGGAAAGCAAATGCTAATTTCCATAATGGGTCCAGGGCACTCGTGCAAACACTTCCATAAAATTTAGGAGCCCAAAAACTTTTTGAAATAGCCCACCGCCGTAACCCGGCATGCTCAGCATCATACACTGAGAATCAAGGGAAGGAGGCAGGTGGTGTGTACAATTTTTCTGAAGCTTCCCTAGCTAATTGCCTAGAGTAGTTTTAAAAATTATCCCTGACAACGTGTCCTGCTAGCTAGGGCTGATGGGAGTTGTAGTCCAACAACAGCTGAAGACCCAAGTTTGAGAAACATTGACCTAGAGACAAATCCTAAATGCTGCAGATGAACAGGTAAGTGACTGTTTGTTTGCTTTTTTGAGTATCGCCCAGGAATACAATATGGCAAAGTTTTCTTTACGTATTTTTTTTTAATCCAACGCTTTCTTGGAAGATGGAGCAAACTTGTTTTCTCCTGCTCTGGAGGTAGGACCCCAACCAATGGGTTCGCGTTGCAAGAAAGGAGATTCTAACTAAACACCCAGAAAAACTTTCTGACCGTAAGAGCTGTTTGACAGTGGAACAGACTCCCACAAGAGGTGGTGGGCTCTCCTTCCTTGGAGGTTTGTAAGCAGAGGCTGGATGACCACTTGTCATGTATGATCTAGTTAAGATTCCTGCACTGCAGGAGGTTGGACTAGATGACCCTCATGGGTCCTTCCAACCGTACGATTCTAACATTCTATAAAAATACTGGTTTCAATATGTTTCTCTATGACTCTTGCTGCTGGTCCTTGGACAACAAAAATTCTCACAATAATCATCACAAAAGCGTCTTTGGTGTTATCTACTACAGAAAGGAGTGTGCGTTGCTTTCTTTTTGCAATGGAAAGGCAGGAGAGGAATGCTTACAATAAAATATGCAAACCAACATCACCACCACAACCCATTTGCTTGTTTACCCATCTCTATCCCACCTTTGCACAAATGCCTCAAGGCAGCTAACAAAATCCATTTCAAGTCAAACACAGTAGGGAAGGAATAAAACAGGAGCGATCTCTGCATTCACCTGCAACTATGGTTTATTGTAACATGCAAACTGGGCCAATATACACCCACAACACACGTTTTTCAATCATTTCTACTTCCTGCTTCCAGTGTTCAAAACTCCCATTGTTCTAGGCGCATTTTGCGACAGGGAATTTCATTAGCGCAAGTAGTTTCTGAGCTCTGGGAGCTGTACTGCGCCTAAGATTTCAGATTAAAACTGCAGTGGAAGGAAAGGAGGACCTTTTTCCGCATTTCCACTTCCAGCTACTCTCTTCTCGCTTCTCGGCCTTTTGGCTAAGATCAAGTGTAGTGTAGTATCTGAAGACTAGAGAAGAGACCCTCTTAAGAATATTAGCGGGGTGGGCAGGAGAAGGACTAGACCCTGTGAAAAATGAACGTAATATTATAGCTGCAGTTCATTCTTTTTCAGCTTTGTATTCTTGCCACAAAAAGTGTGCCTAGACATTCTGCTGTTGCCCCCATAACCTAGGTTTAAGTTGCCATTTAGCTCCTAGCTTTCCTATCTCAGTTTCTAACATTGCCTGCTTCTCTTTTGGGGACACAAACCCATGCATGACTAAGACAAATGCCTTCCTGCCACCTCACCACCCCACACTCCGCCCCCAAGTCTGTCTGCCTGCCACAAAAAAGTGCATGGCTCTGGGCAAGGTCTGCTTTCCCCCTTTTCAATGCCTTCACCACTTAACTGCCAGCCCTTGTCCAAGTGAAGCATCTTTATTAGTTCCTATTATTAGAGGAGTCCTCATCTTCAGAGAGAGAGAAAGACACTTTCCCAACATGACTCACAGCAGCCTTCAATTACTGACAAGGATGCAAGCAAAATAAAAGAGGGGAGAGAGAGAGAGAAGACATCTTGATTCTGAGAGCTGTTATTGTATCTAGGAGGCTTGAGAGTCAAAAGAGGGAGGTGGAGTGGAGTGGGAGATGCTCCGCCTGCTTCTATTTAAAAACAACATGCAAAACACAGGGTTATATAGATGACTTACTGAGTACGTTTTAGGTTAAAGTCACTTCTCATTTAGAAATAAAAGCCAAAAGGAAAGGTCAACCAAGCAGCAAACAGGACATTAAAATCCAAAACATGATACACTGACTTTAAAAATATTTGTGTGTATTTATTGCCCAAAGTCATTTTGTTGCCAACTTTCAATCTTCCATATACCTTGAAATTGCCTTTTTGGGTTGGAGGAAAAGGGGCAGGAGAGTATGCAAGACAGACATAGTCAGTAATTTTTTTTAAAAAGTGGGTTTCTTACTCACTCTTACACTATAAAAGTACAGTGGTAAAATCAGTGAAAACAATGTGCAATCAGAGGAAAGGGGTGGGCCCTGTAAGATCATGGACATGAAAGAAGCATTCTCTTCTTCACAGAGCACTCTACCTTACTTTGATTCAGGTCTGGTGAAGGATCACTTCACCCCTAAGTCCCAAGAGAGTAGTACTCAAGAGGACATGCTGGTACAATTAGCTAGTGACTGGGTCCATGGTCCATCTAAAAGACATGGAATCCAAACTGCTCTGGAAGTATGCCACAGGGCAGGTCCAGTGGCCAAGGATGGTGGGAGCTGGGGTCCCGCAACATCTGGAAGGTACCAGTTTGGGAAAGGCTGGAACCAGTCCAACAAACTGGACATAATGAACAAAAACCCTGCCTCCCAAAGTCTGTGTTCCTCACTACCACTGTCACTCCTTTTTCTTAGCCACCAGGCATTGCCCTCCACCAAATAAATAAATTTGCACCCTCAATCCCAAACACTGCTGGTTGTGTGCAACTGTGGCCCTGCCTAGAGCATCAGAACTGGAGACTTAGGAGCCATCAGGTTGCAGAAAGCAGAAGCAGCAGATAGGTCATCCCTTTTGTGTCATGAGCCTTCTTTTCCCCTCCCAAACTGACTCAGCTATTCATTTCCCCTCCTGCTGCATCAGCAGCTACTCTGCAACCAAGGCAGCAAAAACAGCACCTAAGAGCAATGGCAGAGCTGAGAAATTGCAGAAGGCAGGTGTACAAAATTTGAGATTAGGTGACAAAATATTTAAGCTAAGAGGGCTTGGCCCCTGCACAAATTTATGGGCTTACTAGAAATCGTTTGCATTCCAGACACATTATAGGTCAAGCGGGAGGGGAAACAGTCTTTAAGCAAGGACATTATGGAGATATCCAGCAGCAGCAGCAGCAAATCACAATCTGTGGTGTCTTAATTCTATTTGAGATGCAACTAGGGAGGGAGGTGGCGGCTCACCCAATCCTGTTTATGCAGCCCAAGGGCTAAATGTAGCCCTCTAGCTGGCCGGTTTAGGATTCTTCCAGGTGACCCCTCCTTTCTTGTTGTCCAGGCCACGCCCATCACTGAAAGTCCTTGAGTGTTTTAGTCTGGCTGAAAGGCATCCTTGAACTGACAAGGCTTCACTTTTCCATGTAACCTCTCCCATCCACTGGTGAAGAAAGCCAGCCTCAGGCTCTCCGCTATGCCGGAGGGTGAGGCCCCCTTGCTCCCCGCTCCAAATCAGCTGGTCAGGGTGAAAAGGAGATCTTGCATCCTCTAACCCAGATTCCCACAATTCAGCCTCCCTCTGTTTCTTCCTTTTCCTCTGTCTGAGCCTGCCAATCCAAGCTTGAGCCCGACAGTGTTGCAGTGCTCATCACATCCAGAAACACACCAGTGTAGCAACCCCTACTGGTGCCTGAGACCGGGGTGGGGTGACGCACGTGACCCCCTCCATGGGGCAGGGTATCCAAGTGGGCGGGGTATGCCACCTGAACAAATGCATCCCTCCCAAAAGGGAAGCAGCTGGTGTGCGCCAGCCCAGCGCTGTCAGAAAAAAACATCAAGGGTGCACCGCTGGGAGGGCGCCCGGGACTCAGGAGGGAAATCTGCAGGCCAGCACACACCATCCGTGCCCTCCCGGGTGTCCCTTCCAGGTGCCCTCCTGGCAGCGTAAGCCACCCTGCTTTTTTTCAGAAGTGTTGGGCCCGCTGGAGGGCAGCCACGGCCAGGCAGCAGCTGGGGCGCCCTGCAGACGCTGCGCCACCTGCATCGCACCCCACACTATGTTTCCAGGCAGCGCCGGGCCCGCCCTCTGGAGGGAACCCTGCAGCCCATGGCACCCGCCCCCCTACTGTAGAAACACCTGACTTTTGTATGGATGGGAATGGGATGCAGCCTGCTGTGATTCACATCTGTGCTCAGCCCACTGTGCCTCTGGCCCTGCACACTGCTGGCATGCGGTCCCCAGGTGGTTTCCCATGAGGGAATACTCTTGACTGAAAAGGCTTCCCCATTTCTGATCTAACTCATTGTGTTGGACAGATATGGGTTTTATTCAGACACATAATTTGGCTATGGGCAGTCAGCTCCTGCACTCCATGATCTGGACTGGAGTATCAAGAACAATCTCTGTACTCCCTCCTCCATTCATGTCAGCGGTTTAGGGAATAACATCCTGGTTTGAACTAATCATTGAGATATGAGAGATTTGTTCTGATTGTTGTTTAAAAGAATTTGTAAAATTTGAAAATTTAATAAAAAGGTTATGCAAAAACAAACATATATTGGGAACACCCTGGAGAGCCCTCCTGGCTCGCAAGGAGACCCTCTCCAGAGCCCGAAGAGGAGGCTCTGGGGAGGGACTCCTCACAATCCAGGAGGACATTCCGGGGTTCTCCCCATTTCTGGGATCCACTTCTGGGTTCCCGGCACCATGCATGTGCGAGGACATGTGCAAATAGAGCGTGTGTAAATGGAGGGGGGTTGCCTGTAGAAAGTAGCATGTGGCTCATTCCTAGTCCTCCAAACCAATGTGGGCTGTGCATGCTTCTATTCTGTCCCTGATGTCATGTAGAATATGCCAGTAATAATGATTTGAAGTATGCTTTGTTTTATTTTCAGTTCTGTATTACCATTTTGGGTATTCCTCACCTTGGGGCCTTCGAGTGAAGAGTTCACTCTAAATATTTGAAGTAAGTAATAATCTGAATCCAACAAAGGGTTGGAGTAACATCAGACGCCATGCAATCAAAGCTCCTAGTGCAAGGTAGAGCTGTCCCCTTTCAAGTTCCCTACAATACGCCAATCTATAAGAACGGCCAATATAGCAGAAGGATAGACAGAAAGATTTAAACCTCTCCATCCAGCCAAGTACCATGATGTTACCTGCTGCAGATTCTGATTCTGCCATAGTCAGTGTGGCCAAAGAAATCGCTTGGGGGCTGGATTCAGTCCACAGACCATCAGTTCACCACCCCGACAAATAGTCTGCACGAGTAGTAACTTTTGCAAACGTATTTGTAAGGCTGCTGAAATCCCAAGCATGAATATCTGGCAGCCGGCAGCGCATAGGAATCTGCCGTATGTTTCCCTTCTCGCCAGGAGATGCTCCAACAAGGAGAGTTAAAGTCCCATTTTGACATTTGTGTCATTTTAAGTAAAGCACAAGATTGAAGTAAATTGGATTAAGTGCAAATCTTCCTCAGATGTTTGCGGTTCGGACTGATTTATAGATAGATGTCATTTTCACGTCACTCTGGGTTATTTAAGAAGCCTCTTGGCTGCTGCTTCAACAGTATTATTACAAATCACACATGGAGATGACTCTGAAGCAAAAGGCAGGGAACAAAATAGCATATTACCCACAGCAGCTCCGAAGGAAGGAGAAGTAGGTGAGAAATGACATTAATAATGATCATACAATAAAAGTATCTGGAAAATACAAATGGCTCAGAGAAATAAAACAGGGAAAAGCAAAACAATGAAATCTTGTTGCACCTTAAATACTTAACAGATTTATTGTGGCATAAACCTCACATAATTGCATTTTCCCCGGTAACTGCATTTGTAAATAATTGCAAACACAATTACGTGTAATCACATTTTCCCTGCAGCAGCAGCAGCAGCCAACCTTGTTTTGGCAAATGCATCAAGCTAAAACCCAATGTTTTGTATTTCAAAATGTTTACCCTTTGTTCCACTAGTTTACATGGTAGCTTTCAAAAACTATATGCAGATAAAGTGAAAACACTATTAAAAAAAAAACAACCCCAAGAAAAGAGCAGTATACAGTATACAAGCATACAAAGAATCTGAGCTCAGCAGATATTTGGTGTGATTAAGAATCATACCCAAATGACCGAGGAGAGTTTCCAGTTTGCTTGCATAATTTGCTTGCAAAAGGCCCCAGGTTCAATTCTAGGCAGTTGGGCTGTCTGTAAGAAGCACTTAGCCGCCTGGAAGCACTGCATGAAGCATCCATGCAGCCAGTCCCTTCTAGCCCAAGGGCAGCACAGTTCCCTCCGATGTCTCCGAGGACTCCAGCTCAGAAGCTCTACTGTAAGGTTCCCCAACCTTCTTTGCTCATTGACCCCTTGATGAGATTATAAAACTATCATTGAGCCTGGTCCAGATTGTTAGGCAATATAAATAAAGTCAAGCAATATAATCAATATTTATTAATCACTGATGCCCAAAAATCATAAAAAAGTAAAAAATAAATATTTTATGATTTTCAGAGATTCCTCCCTAGCAAGGGAAGTACACTCTGTGCATGTCCACGCCTTTTATTACTGTAGCTCATACGTTCTAATTAGATTTTTCACACAATACCTCATGGACTTTCCTACCCTTTTTGACCCTATCAGGTCTTATTTCACCCCCTGCACTGTCCCATCAACTGGAGGGGGGTCAATATCAACCATCTGGGGAAACCTTGCTCTAGAGCAATCCATCTAGAGTCAAGCAGGCTGGCCCTTTTGAATCAAGAGGCTTCTCTTAGCAAAAGTGGAGCTAGCGAGGTATCTGGGGCCCCAATTTATGGCTCAGTCTAGGGCTGGCTGCTGCTAAGTCAACATCTGAGCTCTGCTCTCATGGAGTCTGCAGCCTAAGCTGTCCAGGGTAACCTTGCCTCTGCTGAACTTCTGCTGGACTCCCCAGTGACTGCTGGTTGGTAAGATTCTACCAAATATTATTTATTTTTATTCTTTAGGGTCTTATCCCACATCGTCAGTACACTAGTATTCCCAAGGTGACTAACAAAAACCAAACAAAAGCACCAAAGGTCAATAAACGTAACAGAACAGGGAGGGAACTTCTCTGAAAGAATGGATAAATTTTGAATCAAGGTCAGAAACAGGGAAGGAGCCAGAGATGAGCTGGACTGAGCCCCCAGGCTCATCTGACTTGCTAATGCGAGAGTCGGCTCTCAGGTTCCCTGAAGGCAGGTGTATATAACTGAACCGCTAGAGACCAAGAAGCTGGAGCAATTCCCCTATGAGGAAAGGTTACAAGGGGGGTGGTTAGTTTAGAGTAAAGACACGTTAGTGAAGGTTGTTGTTGTTGTTGTACCCCACCCAAGTGGACAGTGAAAAGCTTTTCTCCATCTTTCATAAAACTAAAACTTGGGGACATAGAATGAAGTTGAAAGTTGACAAACGAAAATACACTTCTTAACAAAGCATATAGCTAAAACTCTGCAATTTGCACCCACAGAATGTAGTGGTGGCGATGAGTTTCAATGGACTTAAAAGAGGATTAGACAAACTGGTGAAGGCTACTAACCACAGCAGCTATTCTGTACCTTCACTGCCAGAAGAAGTATGCCTCCGAGTCACAAGCGGGAAGAGGGCTTTTCTTAAGTTCCTACGAAATGCTGTCCGTTGCACATTTAACATGTATCAGGAAGACACAGGGAATCTCCTAAGAACAAAATGAAATAAGCAGGCCACACGAAGCTGGCCAGCCTCCCCCGACTCCCGTCCTCAGCTTTGTTAATGGCTCAAGATTTATGCCCCATGTTACGGCCTCCCTATTAATTACAATTCATTTCTGAACTGCCACTGAGTCCTAATCCAAGGTGGGTGGGGAAAATATTTCCTCCATCAGAAGCAGGGTCTTCCTACATTATTTAACATGCATTCTGTAGGCTAAACTGACAGGCCTATTTTACTTTAAATAAAAGCTAATTGGAAAAAAATTGCTCCTCCAGGTGTCAACACATTGATAGGGTTTCCCGCTGTTTCAGACATCTTGATATTTCAATTTTAGCAGTATGATGGGCCTGCGGGAAATCGGAGAAGGGAAAGCACTTGTACTCCAAAGAGAAACAGTGGAGCTGAGGAGAGTCGTTTTCTTTCTAGAGAAAGGGCCTCGGGGAACAATGTGCCTCTCTGGAATTACGAGATCTGGTTCACCAATGCATCTGCTCCTTCAGAAAGGCGAAGAAAAGCAGGCAGGTGACAGGGAGTCAGATAAAGGCCTGCACCCCCAGCCCCCCCCCCCACTTCTTGGGGCTCAACGTGACTCAATGGTGATCCGGGAACAGACTATCGATGGTGGCACCACAAACAAAACAAGCCAGCCCAAGCTTGCCTCCCTGTGATTCCCCTTTAGCTCAAGGGGACAAATTAAAATGGACTACAATCTAAGGCGCAAATTCAGCCAAGAGCAGACCAGTTACACACAATTCCAAGTGCTCATAGGAGTAAAACACACTTTTTAAAAGCACCTCTTAAGGCTGACCCCCCCCCCACACACACACACCTAGGCGTCTTTTTTCTGGTTCACATTGGGTTTTTTCTTTTTAGTTTCCTAAACAGACCTTAAATATCTGTTTGTTTCAAACGGTGTTCTGTTAGAAATGTCATGAGTTGGGTTTTAAAGGAGTAAAGAGAAAGTTAACAAGCCCGGAGGAAATTGGAAAATTCACAAGAAGATACAAAGAATTACTACAAGGAGAAGAAGAGGTCAAAGGGGCAGAAGGAGGAGTAAGGCTAAGAGAGGACCTGGAAACAGGAGGAGAAGAAGAACAGATAGGGAAAGATTTAGAAGAAGAGGAAGAGGAAGAAGAAGAAGGAGAAGAAGAGACAGAAAATCTATAAGCAAATCAAACCCCAATAGTGGAAAGAGGAATGACGCTAAAAATCTGGAACTGGAATGTTAACGGAATGAATAATAAGAAGAAACGAAACGGAATTGAACATATCCTAAAAAAGAAGAACTTGGACATCATATGCCTACAAGAAACGCACGTGGCCAAAAAACATAGGAAAGTTCTAATTAATAAAAGGTTAGGGAATGAATTTATATCTTCGGACAAAGAGAAAAAAAGAGGTGTGGTTTTATATATCAAAAACAAAATTGAATCTCACCAACTATTTAAGGATGAAGAAGGGAGAATGATTGCGGCCCAAATAAATTGGCAAGGGGAAAAAATGATAATTGTGGGGATATATGCACCAAATGGGAATAAGACAGAATTCTTTAGATCGCTTGAAGAAAAACTATTTGAATACATGGACCAGAAAATTATAGTAATGGGAGATATGAACGGTGTGATCTCACTAGAACTGGACAGATTAAGGAAAACTAAGAACAAAGATGGGAAACTACCTAAAACCTTTTTTACGATGATGAAGAACTATAACTTGGTTGACATCTGGAGGCTCAGGAATCCATTGGAGAAGCAGTTCACTTATCACTCAGAACCGAATCAATCGTTTTCAAGAATAGATCAAATATGGGTTTCAAATGAGCTAACTCCAAGAATTAAAAAAATTGAAATACAGGCGAAGATGCTTTCAGATCACAACCCAATAGAAATGGAACTCAAAGGTTTGGAAGAACGAACCTTCAGGTGGAGATTGAATGATAATTTATGGGATGACCAAAAGTTCGTGGAAAAATCACAAAAAAATCTAATAGAATTCTTTAGAAATAATATGGATAAAGGGACAAGGACTAGTGTGGTGTGGGACGCAAGTAAGGCGGTGATGCGGGGCCTCCTTATCCAGCAAAACGTATGGAAAAGAAATAATAGAGAGAAATGGACTAAGGAGATTCTTAGACAGATCATGGATTACGAGCAAAAATTGATTAAAAAACCCAATAATGAAAAGATAAGACAGGAAATAAAGATTCTCCAAACACAATTTGCGATGACAACAAACAAAGAAGTTGAATGGAACATTAAGAGATTAAGACAAAAAAACTTTGAGTTCGCTAATAAACCAGGAAAATGGCTCGCCTGGCAAGTTAAGAAAAGAAAAGAACAAAATACAATTAGTAAAATTGAGTTCAATGGAGAAGAAACAACAGAACCGAAGGCAATCAGAAGAGCTTTTGTGGATTATTACAAACAACTGTATAGGAATAAAGAAAGGAACAACAAGAAGAAAATAGAGAGATATTTGAAAGATAAAATGATGAGGAAGATCCCGACAGAGGAAAAAGAACAGCTGAATGCCCCAATAGGTAAAGAAGAGGTTGAGGAAGCCATAAAAGAGTTAAAGAGAGGGAAAGCACCGGGGCCAGACGGATTTACCGCGAGCTATTACAAAGAAATGAAGGATTCCCTGATGGTCCCATTGATTAAAGTAATGAATAACATCTTAACAGAAAAGGACATCCCAGGAACATGGAAAGAAGCCTTTATTACAATAATACCAAAGCAAGATTCGGATTTAACACAAGTTAAGAACTACAGACCCATCTCGTTACTAAACACAGATTATAAGATTTTCGCGGGAATCCTTGCAAAGAGGTTAAAGAAGATACTGATAAAGATCATACATAAAGATCAACAAGGTTTCCTACCGGGCAGACAAATAAAAAATAATATAAGGAATATAGTTAACGTTATAGAATATCTGTCCGATAGATGTGACAAACCAGCATCCTTAATATTTGTGGATGCAGAAAAAGCTTTTGATAACGTCATCTGGGAATTTATGTTAAAAAACCTGAAGTTTATGGAAGTGGGTCAAGAATTCTATAACGGTATTGAAGCAATCTATACAGATCAGAAAGCAAGATTGATAGTAAATAACACCATTACAGAAGATATAAAAATAAGTAAGGGCACAAGGCAGGGTTGTCCACTCTCGCCACTATTATTTATTGTGGTTTTAGAAGTTCTATTAAATGCTATTAGGCAAAATAAGCAAATTAAAGGGATTATGTTGGGGGTAAACGAATACAAAAGTAAAGCCTTCGCCGACGACGTGGTATTGACTGTGGAAGAACCCACAGACAGCATAAAAGAAATTCTAAATGAGATGGAACAATTTGGAGAGTTGGCAGGATTCAGACTGAATAAGAAGAAGACTAAAATGATAGTAAAGAATATGGACCGAGATAAAATTGAACTATTACAACAAAGAACGGAGATTGAAGTTGTAAAGAAGATTAAGTATTTAGGAATTTGGCTTTCCGATAAGAACATAGATTTATACCAAAACAATTATATCCCGGTATGGAAAGGCGTGAAAAAAGATTTAGAGATCTGGGCCAGAATGAAGTTATCATTCTGGGGAAGAATATCAATGGTAAAAATGATGATACTTCCCAAACTGTTATTCCTATTCCAAACTATACCCATAATCAAAGGCACCAAAATTTTCAAAGAGTGGCAAAAAGCAATTTCGAGATATGTCTGGGAAGGGAAGAAGCCTAGAATTAAATTTAAGCTATTAACGGATTTAAAAGAAAGAGGCGGCTTCGCCCTTCCAGACATGAGACTCTATTACGAGGCAGCATGCCTGTGCTGGTTAAAAGAATGGGTAAAGCTGGAAGACACGGAATTATTAGATCTTGAAGGTTTTAACAACAAAGTGGGGTGGCATGCGTACCTATGGAATGAGAAGAAGAGAGTAGACAAAGGCTTTACAAATCATATTTTCAAAGGTGCTCTATTAGAGGTCTGGAAAAGATACAAAAATATACTAGAACCAGGGGTTCCCCATTGGTTATCCCCGCTAGAGATGATGGGTATAAAGAAAGTAAATATGAGAGAGAAGTGGGGAAATTACGGAGAAATGGTTTGTAATGAAGGAGGGAAGTGGAAACTAAAACCCTATGACCAAATTAAGGCTTTAACCTATGATTGGTTACACTATTTCCAGATAAATGAAATGTTTAAAGAGGAGTTGAAGGAAAGGAATTATGTAGTGAAAGAATCAATCTATCAAAAAGAGATAATAAATAATGAGTATAAAAATCTGTCAAGAATGTACAAAATATTGCTGGAATGGTACACAAAGGATGAGGAGGTGAAGGCGGTGATGGTTCAATGGGCAAGAGATTTTGGTTATAATGTTCAATTAGAGGACTGGGAAAGGCTCTGGAAAGAGAATATAAAATTCACAGCTTGCACGTCACTGAGGGAAAACATGATGAAAATGCTTTACAGATGGTATCTGTCACCTACGAAATTAGCAAAGATGTATAAGGTGGACAACAAATGTTGGAAATGTAAAAATAAAGAAGGGACCTTCTTCCACCAATGGTGGGAGTGTAAAAAAATTAAATGCTTCTGGGAGGAGATTTATAACGAGCTGAAAAGGATGTTGAAGTATACTTTTGTGAAAAAACCAGAAGCATTTTTATTAGGTATTGTCGGGAAGGATGTGAGAAGAAGGGACCATAAACTTTTCCAATATGCGGTGACAGCTGCCAGAATTGTGTTAGCTCAGAAGTGGAAACAGGAGGAAGTCCCAACGGTAGAGGAGTGGAGAGCTAAATTAATAGAATACGCCGAACTGGACAAATTAACAGGGAAAATTAGATATATTAAAGATCAAAAATTTATAAAGGATTGGGAGAAATTTGTGTGTTATCTGGAAAATAAATATGGTGTTAAAACAACGCTAGCGGGATTTAAAGAGGCTTTGTAAAGCACTAATAAATATTGCTTAGCAGAGAGGATGAGGATGGGAGGGATAAGAGGCAATATGGAAGATAGATGAAATGTGTATTAATAGGATAACTATGATCGATTGTCAGCGACGCTGAAGGAAGTCAAAAAACGGATATGATGGTTGTATAATGAACGTATTTCCTCTTCTTTTGTGGAAACGTATCATATATGTTTTTAATTTTTTTTCTTTTTTTTTTTTTTCTTTTTCTTATGTAAATTTTTCTTTTCTTTTTTCTGAAAACCTTAATAAAAAATATAAAAAAAAAAAATGAATCAAGAGGCTTCTCTTAGCAAAAGTGGAGCTAGCGAGGTATCTGGGGCCCCAATTTATGGCTCAGTCTAGGGCTGGCTGCTGCTAAGTCAACATCTGAGCTCTGCTCTCATGGAGTCTGCAGCCTAAGCTGTCCAGGGTAACCTTGCCTCTGCTGAACTTCTGCTGGACTCCCCAGTGACTGCTGGTTGGTAAGATTCTACCAAATATTATTTATTTTTATTCTTTAGGGTCTTATCCCACATCGTCAGTACACTAGTATTCCCAAGGTGACTAACAAAAACCAAACAAAAGCACCAAAGGTCAATAAACGTAACAGAACAGGGAGGGAACTTCTCTGAAAGAATGGATAAATTTTGAATCAAGGTCAGAAACAGGGAAGGAGCCAGAGATGAGCTGGACTGAGCCCCCAGGCTCATCTGACTTGCTAATGCGAGAGTCGGCTCTCAGGTTCCCTGAAGGCAGGTGTATATAACTGAACCGCTAGAGACCAAGAAGCTGGAGCAATTCCCCTATGAGGAAAGGTTACAAGGGGGGTGGTTAGTTTAGAGTAAAGACACGTTAGTGAAGGTTGTTGTTGTTGTTGTACCCCACCCAAGTGGACAGTGAAAAGCTTTTCTCCATCTTTCATAAAACTAAAACTTGGGGACATAGAATGAAGTTGAAAGTTGACAAACGAAAATACACTTCTTAACAAAGCATATAGCTAAAACTCTGCAATTTGCACCCACAGAATGTAGTGGTGGCGATGAGTTTCAATGGACTTAAAAGAGGATTAGACAAACTGGTGAAGGCTACTAACCACAGCAGCTATTCTGTACCTTCACTGCCAGAAGAAGTATGCCTCCGAGTCACAAGCGGGAAGAGGGCTTTTCTTAAGTTCCTACGAAATGCTGTCCGTTGCACATTTAACATGTATCAGGAAGACACAGGGAATCTCCTAAGAACAAAATGAAATAAGCAGGCCACACGAAGCTGGCCAGCCTCCCCCGACTCCCGTCCTCAGCTTTGTTAATGGCTCAAGATTTATGCCCCATGTTACGGCCTCCCTATTAATTACAATTCATTTCTGAACTGCCACTGAGTCCTAATCCAAGGTGGGTGGGGAAAATATTTCCTCCATCAGAAGCAGGGTCTTCCTACATTATTTAACATGCATTCTGTAGGCTAAACTGACAGGCCTATTTTACTTTAAATAAAAGCTAATTGGAAAAAAATTGCTCCTCCAGGTGTCAACACATTGATAGGGTTTCCCGCTGTTTCAGACATCTTGATATTTCAATTTTAGCAGTATGATGGGCCTGCGGGAAATCGGAGAAGGGAAAGCACTTGTACTCCAAAGAGAAACAGTGGAGCTGAGGAGAGTCGTTTTCTTTCTAGAGAAAGGGCCTCGGGGAACAATGTGCCTCTCTGGAATTACGAGATCTGGTTCACCAATGCATCTGCTCCTTCAGAAAGGCGAAGAAAAGCAGGCAGGTGATAGGGAGTCAGATAAAGGCCTGCACCCCCAGCCCCCCCCCCACTTCTTGGGGCTCAACGTGACTCAATGGTGATCCGGGAACAGACTATCGATGGTGGCACCACAAACAAAACAAGCCAGCCCAAGCTTGCCTCCCTGTGATTCCCCTTTAGCTCAAGGGGACAAATTAAAATGGACTACAATCTAAGGCGCAAATTCAGCCAAGAGCAGACCAGTTACACACAATTCCAAGTGCTCATAGGAGTAAAACACACTTTTTAAAAGCACCTCTTAAGGCTGACCCCCCCCCCACACACACACACCTAGGCGTCTTTTTTCTGGTTCACATTGGGTTTTTTCTTTTTAGTTTCCTAAACAGACCTTAAATATCTGTTTGTTTCAAACGGTGTTCTGTTAGAAATGTCATGAGTTGGGTTTTAAATTTTTGTAATTGTCTTATTTGTTTTTCAAGAACTGTTTTAAACTTTAATTAGATAACTGCAATTCCCCGCACAGAACTATAATTCCCAGCATGGTTGAACGATCCTCCTCAGGAAGCTGTTGCTCTGTAAGAGGAATTGGGTGCCTGGCTAACAGCTCTGAGCACCCATAACACAAACTACACTTCCCAGGATACTTGGAGGGAAGCTGTCACTGTTTAAAGTGGCATGATAGTGCTTTAAATGTACAGTGCAGATGGGGCTTAAATGCTCTTAGGACACATGGGAATCCTATAGCTAAGTGGATTTGCACGTTCTGAGACAGTGTGCCCCTTCCACACTTTCTGCAGTTCCTTAATTTTATTTTTTAATATCTTCTACACATCCAAATTCATTTAATTTGCTCATTTAATTATCTACTTTAAATATACTCTTATGAAACTGCAGGTTATTACAATAATCCTGCTAATGTTTTGATCTGTTTGCAATTTATCTGTAAATATTCAAAAAACCATTTCCATTCTATAACAAAAAAGTTTGTTATTTTTATTTCTTATTCTTCCAGTAAGTTTCACCATTTCTGCATATTCCATAAATTTTTGTATCCATTCTTCCTTTGCTGGGACTTCTGCTTCTTTCCACTTTTGGGCAAGTAGCATTCTTGCTGCTGTAGTAGCATATATAAATAAATTTCTGTCCCTATAATTCCCAAAAGAAAAGCTTCTGGTTTTTTTACAAAAGTTATTTTGAACATCCTTTTCAATTCATTGTATATCATTTCCCAGTATGCTTTAACCTTACAACAAGATCACCACATAAGATTTAAAAAACCCTTCTTTCTCTTTACATTTCAAACACTTGTTTGATTTAGATTTATACATTTTTGCCAGTTTACTCGGTGTTAGATACCAACACTATATCATTTTTAAATAATTTTCTCTTAAACCATAACATGCTAAATTTTATATCCATATTCCACAATCGTTCCCAAACTTCCATATCTGTATTATGATAGATATCTATTGCCCAGTGTATCATTAAGGATTTTACTTGCTCATCCTTTGTCTCCCATTCCAGTAATATTTTATACAATTTAGACAACACTTTTACATAACATTCCAACAGGTCTTTCTCCAGCTCCCCAAACCCTCGCATCCCATCTTTCTTAAATACTTCATTCAAATGGTGATATTGTAACCATGTTGTTAATTTCCCAGATAATTCCTCTTGTTTTAACAAATTTCTATAAGATGTCTACCCTTCTATCATATTCTTTTTCTTTACCACTTTAGCTTCCAGCGGTGAGAGCCAAAGTGATGTTCTTACCTCTATTCTAACTGTTATATTTTATCTGCACAATCAGAATGAATTTCTGGAACCAAATTGTTTTTTTCTAGGCAGCCTGAGCAGGAGCATTCACCATCAAGAAAAAGAGGATGGAATAGGCCAATATATATGTACACTGTCCTTGGATCAAGTGACTTTTCTTCTTTACGTTCTCAAAGCTCTTAACCTGGCTCAAGGTTGTCATCTGAACTAGCCAGATATATTACTGAGAATCAATTAAAGTCAGTCCATCATTTGAAAACTAAGACTTTAGACCTGTCTTGCCCAAAAATGGCAACTTCTGTTTTGGTGACTGCAGCCTTGGTTTAAGGAGCCATTTGGCACCTAGTTTTTTATATCTGCATTTCTAACACTGTGCTTTAGTTGAGATTCCTGCCATGCAGGAGGTTGGACTAGATGACCCTTGGGGTCCCTTCCAACTCTACAATTCTAGGAATGCCAGTTGCATGTTTCTTGCATGGATCAAAATAATGTATCCTTGGAAGCCCAGTCAGTAACAATGCATTAAATCCTGCGGCTTTCTCTCAGTACCCCAACCAAGGCAGGCCTACCAAAAATAAAGCCCTTTATCTCTTGGTTGGGGGGGGGGGTTGCAGCCAAAAATATGAGTAGTTCCATCCGTCCCCCCGCCCCCCATTTCAGTTCTGGCAGTGAGCAATAACTCCTTGTAGCTATGGTAACCCTGGCTGCCGCCCAAAGAGCCTGTGGGCGAATTGACACACCACTAGGAGGCCTGATGGAGCCGCAGGAAGGGAGGGCTCCAAAAACAATAGTTAAGCCAGCCCAAAAGCCTTGTCTCCCCACCCCACTTTAAAAAAACCATTTCCTTCACTGCAGCTTAACCGATTTCTACTATCAAGCTTCTCTTTCTCCAGTTTTGCAGGGGTGGGTGAAAGGGGTGGGTGGGTTATGGGTTGTAACCAGCGAAAAATTAATGAAACTGACTTCACCAGGTCCACTAATTTCAATGTCTTTACTCTTGAGTAGCACAGGAAACAAAAAACCTTTTATTTCCACACCCTTAAATTTCATACAATCTTAGAATTGTAGAGCTGCAATGGACTCCAGGGCTCATCCAGTCCACCCCCCACAATGCAGAAATCTCAATTAGATCATACATAATTTGCTTTACGTTTTGGCTATGTTTTCCAGTGGGTTGCTGCATATTATTTTTGGAGGTTTTTCTTGGAGGTGTGTCCCATAATTAATTATAATTGCCTTCCACATACATCCCAAGGTGATGTACAAAATAAAGACAAATAAAAAACAGGCACCAAAAATAGTACAGAAATTAACAGAAACTAAGTTTAAAAACAATTTTAAGAATGAAACTCTATGGCAGATATTTATACATCCAGCTGGGAAAGTGTTTTTTTTTGGGGGGGGGGAGATGATGTCGTCAGCTGTTTCTAGAAAGTGCAGATGTTGTGCACCTGTGGTACCTCAAGAGGGATGCCGTTCCACAGAACAGGGGCAACCACCCTGAAAGCCCTGCTCTAAGATACTGCTGAGCTGGCAAATTCTTATCCTATATACAAATAGTAACCTCATTCTCCAAAATGGCACCATCCTTGCACAACAGACAACAGACCTAGGGGAACCCCAAGATTTGCAGAAGTAGAAAAAACCCCTGTAAAGAACCCCCTCCCAAACACCCCAACATAGATAGCTAACACTAGTTAGCTGCTGAGAATGGAAACCTTGGGGGATGGGATGGAGTATCCTGGGAAAGGGCATGGCTGACTGGCAAGCTTGATGAACAGCAACATTCCACATTGCAACATTTTGTTTCAGGTCCCCCCTCCTACCCCCACTTCTTCTTTATTAACAGATTTGCCAACTCTTTTACATTGGTACCTCAGGTTACAGACGCTTCAGGTGCCAGACTCCGCTAACCCAGAATAGTACCTCGGGTTAAGAACTTTGCTTCAGGATGAGAACAGAAATCACGCAGCGGTAGCGCAGCGGGAGGCCCCATTAGCTAAAGTGGTACCTCAGGTTAAGAACCGTTTCCGGTTTAGAACGGACCTCCGGAACAAATTAAGTTCTTAACCCGAGGTACCATTGTACTCCCTTCATGCTGTCTAAAATAGCTGCTGCGGTTCAACCAAAGAACAAGGGTGGGTTGGAATGGCTTGCTCATTCATTCATTCATTCATTCTTTCATTCCTTCATTCTTTCATTCCTTCCTTCCTTCCTTTATTTATTTATTTATTTAGACTCAGAGCAACTTACAAAATAAACACTAAAACCAACTAGAACAAAAACTTAAAAACAAAAGACAGGACTTACAGATCCTGCCCCACTAAACATTAAACCCTTCAAATTAAGGGCCAGAAGCCTGAGTAAAAAATGAAAGATTCTGCCTGGTGCCTTAAAAAGATGGCGTGGGCAAGCCTCTCTGGAGAGATTGTTCCACAAGCAGATTACCCAAGAAAAATCTACATTGTCATTTGCCTACTTTATTTGTATCCTGTGTCATCTCCAAGAGCTCAGCAGGGTTTATAGGGGCTTCTCATTTTACCTCATAACATCTCTGCAGGGTAGGTTAGACTGAGCACATGCAAACTGGCCACCAAACGCCATCTTAGTAAGAATCATGAACTGGGCTGGGAAAGTGTTTCACATACAGCAAATCTGCAAATCACTTCTGCAGAAACAAGATGGAGGTTTCGTGTAAATTCTGCAAGAAAGGAAAGTGACCAGAGCACCTTCCACGAACCTGGCCACCTCCAAGTGTGTATTACAACTCCTATCATTGTCAAGGAATTTAGTTAAAAATATCTTGCTAGGTACTACATTGTCAAAGGGTACTATTTTCTTTTTGTGTACAACATAAAGAGTTGGAAACATTTTTTAAAAAATGATGACAGAACTTGTGCAATCGTACTTTGCAGTCTATTAGACGCCCCCATGTATAAGACTCAATTGGGGGACTCAATTTTAAGAAAATGAGGGGAGTTGGCCCAAAGTTGTTGAGCCTCTCCCCCCCCCCCCCACGCTGCTGATAGGAAACAGTCCCTAGATCGTTTCCCGCGTGCAGGAAGGGAAAGCATCAAGGGAAGTGCCACTCCAGCCAGCCAACAAGCTGGTTGGCACCTTCCCCCATGCCGCTGGAAGCACTTCCCATGTGCAGCGGCATTGGGAGAAGTTGTGTGCCGCCAGCCAGCACCCCCAGATCGCTCCCTGCGTGCAACGGCATCTCCCCCCCCCCCCAGTGCCACTATCCATATATTGGACGACCCCAGTTTTTTGACATGATTTTTGTGTCAAAAAACCTCATCCAATACGTGGAAAAATACGGTAATTGCTCTTCTGTAAATCTGGAGGTCACAAGGATGGCAAAGGCTGTGTTAGAGAAATCAGGAAGAACCAAGTTCGCATTCCCCTCCATCTAGTAAGCTCACTGAATGGCCTTCGTCAGTTACTACTTCTCAGGCTAATCCAACTCATTTCTTGGGAGGATAAGACTGATAGGGGGTGGACCATGTACACTAACCCTGAGCTCCTTAAGTGCAAGGGTAGTGTTTGTAAATAAATAAATAATATTGTGTGAATCAGCACCGCAATCTTCAAAATCAGACCTCCTGATTTCCATATGAAAGTGGCAAGGAGCCTACCACCTCCTCTGCAATATGTCATTTCCCCCTATGGCAATGCAATTTACTCTGCCCATATCAGAGCTCTTTTTCATACTGTAAAATGCAGAGAGAACCGCTTATATAATAAGCTATTAGCATGTAAGGGGCCCATGGGACCCCCTTGCCACATTTCCACGCTGCTCTCGCATTTGGGGGGTGTTGCAGGGGAGAGCCTTTTCCAGCCATTAGAAGCTGGTGTTCAATGCTGAACGCATACAGGAATTCCACACACCACAAAAACCCTGTTTTATAGCCTCATCAAATACACAAGCACTGGGGCACAGTGCAAGGATCCTTTCCAACACCGGGTAAATACATGCAGATTTAAAAAGTGTTCCTGGGCTAAGACTGAGCTTGTGCTAAAGAAGGAAAACCAGCTGGTGGCTTTCAAAACAAAGAAAGCAAAAGCCCCAAGGGACAGTTTTAAAGCCTCCCTGTGAAAACCCTGCTCTGGCATGGATCAATGCTTTTGATGAGGAAGAGAGAAAGAGAGGGGGAAAGGAGCAGAAGAACACAGAAGAACACATCCTTTAATATTTATAGCACACCTAAAATGTACTCCCAACACTTAGAGCCTGGTTTATGCCCAGGCAACTGGCAAGAGCAAAAGCTATGCGAGCTTCTTGTGTGTGCTGAAATCCATTTAAAATGTGCTTTCCATGTGTGCAGGGAACTTCATTTTCATTCATATCTATATTTCTTTTATTGTATTTGTGGATCACCCATCCCGCCAAGTTCTCTGGGTGGGTTTACAGAAAATAATAAAAATACAGTTAATAATTAAAACACAAAAAAACAAAATCACAAAAGCAGTAAGCCCAGCCCCAACCACAAGCCCAGAAACCCACAACCAAATAAAATCACCAAAACAAAATCCCACAGTGGCTTAAACTATCTAAAACCAGCATTAGAATCCAAGAAAATGGAGCTTTATATTTTAACGTGTGTGTGGCTGGTTTTTATACTTAGAAGTCTACTTTGGCATCAAGAGGTACATACTTGGTGCAAGGACTGAAAACGGTGATCAACTGAGAGTTAAAAGACCTGGGAGAACAAAGCAAGCTTTGCAGGTGCCAGGCAAGCCTTTCTTGGGAGGCCCTTCTAGAGGTGGGGGCTACTTCTGAAAAGACTGCAGCCCAGCAGCACCTGCTGCGCATCTGTGGGGTGGGGAGCAAACATGGAGAAGGGCCTTGGGATGACAGTGACTGGCGACCCAAATGGACACACACACACACACACACACACACACACACACACACACACACTGGTGGCATGCTAATGAGAGCTTCGCCAGAAATCCTTTTAACAAAAGTTTTATTTGTTGATATTTCAGGATTTTCACAAATTTTCACTGTATTTTACTCCCACCCTTTGTCAAAGAAGCTCACTAGCATTTGCCTTGAACAGCAGAACACAAGAGGTGGTGCCCCCTCACCCCCACCGCCTGCCTCATCACCTCCACTGCCAGAAGAGGCAAGAGTTTGCTGGAAGCCACAGCTGCCACTGGCAGCTGTGGGGGTCACTGCAATGCAGGTAACAGAAGCACGGCCCAGTGAGGCAGCAGGTTTCTGTTTCACCAAGTGATGAAGCAAGGCGCACCTCCCCGACTCAAGATGCTGTACATGGTTTCCCCAACTCCATCTTATCCTCACGAAAATAGTTTAGGCCTAAAGAGTGAGTGCCCAGACCAGTCACCCAGTGAACTTCATGGATGAGCAGGGCTTAATATTTTCCAGCACCAAAACTCAGAATTCAAACTCCAACTGGTCTCTCTCCCCATTTGTTCCCAGGTGACACCTTTGAAGAGGAAGCCGGTATGGACACATCCAAAGCAGGACACTGGAAGAGGTGCAATTCATGCCCAAATGTTTAAAAAGGGTAACCAAAACACCGTGTGCCTATGGTGTCTATAATACTACAATTACCAATGCTCCTGGAACAACTCCACTTGCCATTGTTCTAAAACTAAAACAGAGGGGAGGCACCTCCTCTACAATAGCTGCAGGAAGTCACTGTTATACTCACTTGTAAACCAAGATTTAGATACACTTACATTTTAAAATATAACTCTTTGTCCCACAAAGCCATGTATCTAATACCTTCAGATGACCCACACATTTTTCCAGCTTCTTTTTTGTTCCTGCTTTGAAGAGACAGAGGCACAATCTTGAAAGGCTCTGAAGAGTTCAAGCCATTTATAATCAAAGAATCTGGAAATTTGCAAAGGGCAATTATACCCAGTTTGCATGCATACATCCAACACCTTAAATTGTACACAAAAAGCAACGACATAGAGCAGTCTTTGGTCACCTGGTGCTGTCAACATGTTTTGCGCTGACATTCTCATCAACCCTATCCAGTAGTCCAAAACATCGGGGGGGGGGGCACCAGGTGGGCCACAGGGAATTAAAGAAAGGGGATAAGCACAAGCAATTGCTATTCAGGCAAGAAGACCAGCAAGCAAAGTTGAACCTGGCCTGAATGGGATATAAAGGCCTTGAAATACTGGTCTTCCTCTTCTAATCTTTTATTTCCACTCCCCTTTCCCCCAGTGTCTTGTAATCTTATTTTGAAAGTTTGGTGGCAAGTCACCTCCCTCTATTTTTAAATTGATGTGAGCCACTTTGAGAAGAATTGCTGTCTTAAAAACAGGGAGGAAATACAATCAATCAATCAATGTGTAAAAAGGTAAAGGTACCCCTGCCCGTTTGGGCCAGTCTTGACAGACTCTAGGGTTGTGCGCCCATCTCACTTAAGAGGCCAGGGGCCAGCGCTGTCCGGAGACACTTTCCGGGTCACGTGGCCAGTGTGACAAAGCTGCATCTGGCGAGCCAGCGCAGCACACGGAAACGCCGTTTACCTTCCCGCTATAAAGGGTAAAGGTAAAGGTACCCCTGCCCGCTATAAAGCAGTACCTATTTATCTTCCCGCTATAAAGCGGTACCTACTTGCACTTAGGGGTGCTTTTGAACTGCTAGGTGGGCAGGAGCTGGGACCGAAAGACGGGAGCTCACCCCGCCGCGGGGATTCGAACCGCCGACCATGCGATCAGCAAGCCCTAGGCGCTTAGGTTTTACCCACAGCGCCACCCGCGTCCCTTCAATCAATGTGTAGGGGTAGCATAAACCTAGAAAGTTTGGTTGAGGCGTGGGCTATGAAAAGTCTGCTGCTACTTCATTACTATTGCAGGTGTCCCCACACTTGTGGGGGAGTTATGTTCCAGGCCCCTGCGCACCTAAGTGAAAATCGCTTCTTAAGTGGTGAGCATCCTCTAAACCCCCTTTAAACATACTTTCAGCTGCTTTCTCTTCAAACCACACCAAAAAGACTATATCCAAAAATATCCACTACTAGAATTGAAACTCTGGGGCTGGCAAGAGGCTGGAGGACGCGTGAGAAAGTAGCAGCCCCGCTGTGGCTCTGGTCTCTTCAGGGCTTCCTCCACCCTCACTGACATCCTGTGTGGGCTCCGGGGGGGGGTCTCTTTGAGAGCCACGGGGACCCCCCAGCTCTCTCCTGCCGTTTTCAGGTTTGAACTTATTTATTAAATTATTTCCCAGCGCTGCACATATACATGGTCACGCACAAGTCAATTATGTATAAGTGGGGGGCGCCTGTATTATATTCCCTGACTGCCCTTCCCCAGCAGATCCCAAGCTGGGGTACAATCCTCTAAAATTTAACATTAAAAACTGTTTTAACAAAAACTGATTATTTTCATAAGAATCTACTTTACATGAGCAAGTATTGTGAAAGTTATTTTACAACTTTTAAAAATTGTTAAAGTAAAAGGTATATATTTAAATGGAGTCCATTCACACATGTTTGGTGCAAGCAGGCAATGGGAGATCAAGGGTTGTAAACAGCGATTACATTACTAGTTTGATCATTAGGCCTCTAACGACCGAAATGCTTTCCCTTCACACATTCCTTATTTATGCCCCCAACTGAAGGTGAGCCATTTTTGTAAGCATTAGTTTAAGGGGATGGGGGAGAGCTGCAGGGAGACTGGGAGGAAATCCCAGCAATTAACTCAAGGAGTTCTGACAGCAAATTACACTGTTCAGTCATGTGTGTTCCCAAATGGCTTGATAAAAAGGATTTTAGAAGAGAATGAGCAAGAATGGCATTCCTAACAATTAGCTGAGGTAGGATGGTTTAATCAAGCTTCCCCACTACAAAATACCAACTTGTCACAAGCTAAGGATGAGAGGGGCAATTATCAAAATCAATCACCATGTGGCACTTGGTAATTGAAGGCTCCAACATTACCTTGGGCTGAGATCTCTTCACACACAAGAGCTGTCTGCGCAAGCAAGCAACATAATATATGTAAACTGCAAGCTTGCAGATCTCTGATGCAGCAGAAACTCTCTAGGTTCCACAGTGTAACTTTAACACATTCAGGGCCACCTAGTACCAGAGACCTGAGTCCTGTGCTCAACATCTAACGGTGCACTTGCTGCTCATGCAAATCTCTGGCCTGTACAAGTGAGACAAGTAGTCAGAAGTCAAACTTACAAAAGCACAGAAATTGTATTTAGTACTTTGGACAAGTGGCATGCATACACGTACGCAGGAATGCAAGCATCTTTCTGGCATGCAAAGGTTTTATTATTTGCTAGCATAAATAATACATGTATATTTATATAATACCGGCACTGTGCAAAATTCTTGATTGAAAATGTACAGTCCCTGTCTCAGACAGCTTGCAATCAAGAATTTGCAGGTGAAGAGGCAAGAGGGCAAGCAGAGTGAAACGGAGGAAGAGGTAAACATTCTAACCTTAGTAAGATATGGGGGATATGCCGCAATGCCAATCCTGATCAATGAGTGGGATCAAGGCAATTTCCTGGTTCACAGTTTGCACTCATCACACAACTTTTCAATTTACAGAAGCTTTGCCATCTGTATTGTGTTCCTCTTCATAAGAGCCCAGCAAAATAGGTTACTATTACTCACATTTTACTGGTAGGACTGAGGCTTAGAGATAGGGTTAATAGGGTTAAGCCTATACGAAGGGGTCACGCTTTCCGTTGGTGGCAGAGCATCTGCTTTTCATAGTCTGAGAAAGAACCCCACCTGAAACCCAGCCATCGAGTAAGCAAGACTGTGCTAGATGGACAGGCGCTCTTTTGACGGGGAGCCCGGAGAAGAGAGGTTCATATTGAAAGGATTCTCCCTGCATGTAGAACGGCCATGGGGAACCTTTTCGGTCCGAGAGCTACATTTCCTCAATCCAAACTTTGCAGGGGGCACATAGCAACGTCAGAGTCAGATATTTGCACAAACACATACATACATATACCCCATTCAGGTAAGCAATGGGCATCAACACAGTCCAAATACACATTCCAGTCAGCGGGGGAAACACAGAAAGCAAAGGGCAGGAGTGCGAAAGGATACGGTCTGTGGAGGGGTGAGTGGCACAGAGTCCTGAGAAAAATTAATAAATAAAAAATAATTCTATGTCTTTTTAAATGTGTTTTGGGGTGCTGATATAGCTGTGTTTTGTTCTTGTTCTTATTGTGTATTTTGATGCTGTGAACCCCTGAAATCTTTGGATGAAGCGTGGTATACAAATTTAATAAATAAAATAAATAAACGATAACCCAGAAGCCTGAAGGAACACACTGAATGCTTCATTTAATGGCAAACCACATTATACATAATACATTTCATGTTCCTAAAATAACAAAGTGACTTTCAATCTGTAAAGGATGTTAAAAATGTATAATTTCTCTCTCACACACACCCAAAAATATTCTGTCCTCCCTGCCCGCATCGCGTCAAAATTTCCAGAACTTTTACATTTTTATTCACAGTTGACAACACTACGCTACGTGGAGCCTGGCATGGTCTGAAGTAGCAGATTCAAGTGTTGCACATGGTTTTCAGGTCAGCTCACCCTCAGGCACTGCTCTGTCACCTGTTCATAGCCTCAGCTGTTGAACCTGAACACGTGCATTTAGGATGCTCACTGTATTCACCGCTCCACATTGACTCCTAAGCTGAAAAGAACATCGTCACTGAACCGCACACTTCCAATACCCAAATACCAAAAGAAAAAGGACCACACCGTGGTTTTCAACGCATTTCATCCTTCACTGGAAACATGACAACAAGCCCTTATAAGATAAAAGCTATGACAAAGATGGATAAACACGTTTCGCGGAGATGGAAAATTGGCTGGAGACGTCAAAGCCATTTCACTTCAATATCTGGTCTGTGAGGCATCAGTGCATCCAATTTAGCCTTACTAAAAAGGACTAAAAATAGAACTAAGAGGTTTATATTCTGTGCACAGTGGCCAAAAATAAAGCCTAGTTGTATTTTTTAAAAAGAAAAACAAAAACCTGAAGTGGTAACAGAAAAGAAATTCAGAATGATAAAATGAAGCGGAATTGCCACTGGCAACAAAATATCCAAAAACATCTTTTATTTGTGGAAATTTGCACCTCACTCTGTAATTTACGGCAAAAGCGGCTGACTAAAGGAAAACTGCAGAATGCAACTGCAACTAACCAGTACAAAATTACTGCTGTATAAGATAGCCAGGGCTGAAAGTTGGGATATAAACATGAATGAATGCCATGTTGGTGTGATATAGTCCCTCCAACAACTTAAAAGGACTTTGAGGACTAAAACGCATAGAATTTGATCTCACATTGCACAGGACATATGGAGGTTATGGCGCAATCCTGCTCCCTTATCCACGTGGTTCAGTGACTGCGTGAAGATGAATCTGAGAATACAGTTAGCAATGGGAAATGGGGGAATGGTCTTAGATGTGCTCAGCTCAGTCATTTGCCTGAACCCATAAGTATACTTTATTCAGATATACCTGCAATTTTAGGGATTTTAAAGAGTGCTTGATTGAACACCTTTAGAAACCTCCCTGGGAGCAGGGAGCCAGGCTTGTTAGGGACAATGCCAGTGGGCTTTGCAGGTGTGCCCTGCCCCAGTCACTGGATTAACCCTTTACATGGTCAGGTGAAGACCCAAAGACAGCACTTGGAACTCTTCCTCTGAAGCTGGTAAATTAAAGGCAGGAAAAGATGGTCCCGTGTTTTCACTGTTCAAGTGATGTACAAAATATTTCAAGTTAAGAAAAAGTTTAAAGTGCAATGTTCAGGGAAGACTACAGCTGATATTTCCCCAAACTTGGCTTCCATGCCTGTGTTAACTGTACAAAGCCCAACTACTTTCTTCCACAGGGAGAATCTCTGCCAGAAGTTGCTCTAGTCAATATATTCTTGTGGCTTAGACATGTGACAACAAGGGCTCAAAGGGAGCACAAGAGGGGCCCCCTAAATTGAATGCAGCTTAGATTTGACCATGAAGGGCCTATTCACACTTCTTGTCCCACTGCTCCCAGCCCCCCAAAACCACTTTAGCATCCAGTAGGAGCAAATGGCAATCGCTAAAGAGTGTGTTTTCCCTTTGAAAGGAGCGAGGCAAGGGAGAAACAACTCGGACCCATGCTTTCTAAGCATGGCACAAGCAGAAGTGTGGCCGAGCCCAAAATTGCACCTGTCAACTGCATTAATTTCTCCATCAGCTTTTCTTAACCTTACGACCAAGGAGGCTGGCTCCTGGAATTATGCTACACCTTGACAGCCCCTTGAGAGAGTCTGTTAATTTATTAGACACTTCAGTGCTCCCTCAGTCAAATCTACCAGTCACTGCTGTCTGTTTGGGTTTCTTAAGATGTGGCAACCTTTATGAAACCTGTGTAGTCAGGGCTAGAAGGCCAACAGAAGGCACAACAACAATGGCCACAAGGCAGGAGGGAGACCAGCAATGATGGCCAACCATGGTGGGAGGCAGCAGACCTAAAGAAGGAAGGTCACCCTTACAAATTAGGAGCCCCCATTAGGTTTCCTTGATGCACCTCAGATTTCAGGCGGACGGGCCTAGGCCTCCCCAATATTGAAATGTCTGAGAAGGATTCTAACAGCCTGGTGCTATGCAGAATCAGGGGCACCTAAACTCATGGAATCAAGCGCTTTGGAGCACCTAACCCTGCAAAGCATCAGGCCTTCACCAAGTCTTTCAGACAATGCATTAGGGGAGCTCTGGGCTCTGTTTTCTTTCTTCCCACTCTTCTCAGGAGTTAGGGCAACATAGGAAGGTACATCCTACCAAGTCAGACCCCTGGTCCATCCAACTCAGTACTGCCTACACTGACTGGCAGTAGCCCTCCAGAGTTTCAGGCGGAGGACACTCTCTGTTCTACCTGGAGATGCCAGGGATGGCACGCAGAAGGTCCCTGGTTCAAAGCAACTGTTCTGCTACCAAGACACAGATCTTCCAATTATTTCACTGACAATCAGGGTTGTGTTTCAGCAGACCCCTTTTTGTTTGTTGTTTTTTAAACTGTTACTGAAATAGCAGTGCTTTTTATGTGTTTAAAAAGAGGCCTACTGAAGCCTTTCTGTTCACCTTGGGTACCTTTTTTCTCTTCTTGTACATTTCCCCCCTTGCTCCCAAAGAACAAGCATCACCCACCCACCCACCACCCTATATTTCTTCCTTTTTACCTTATTAAAAAGAACAGGCTGCTATGTGCCTTACAATAACTCCAGCTTCCTGGCTCCAGGAAAGGCAGTTTTTCATTGTTTGCCTTTGCTGTGCTCTAAAGAAAGCCAGTTGTATTTCAGTCATCCCCCAAGAGCCTTCCAAAAGACAATCCAGGACAAAAGCATTGACAGACAATGAATACAAAAACAGGCAACAATGCTTTCAGGATGCAACTTGCCCATTCTTAGTCTCCTTACACGCAGGCCTGGGAGGAGGGGGAGAACAAGGAGGAGAACAACGACAAGAACAATTCTGTACCTGGACAACGCTGTAACAAGGTGCACTCTGCAGCCTATTTAATCATTATGCAACCTTTTTCAAAACAAAAAACAAAAAACCCTACTGCCACATATTTATTTGGCTTCCACAAATCATTCAGAAAGAAAGTAAGGGGCTGTGCCTAACCTGGTCCTTTGAAATCTGGCCCATCCTTTTCCACCTTTTCTTTTTAAAGCTTATGCCAGACCTATGTACAGTACTTCTGAATCTGCAATCACAACAGCAATAAACTTGAGTGTAAAAGGAAGTGGAAGTATTTAAAGGGACAATTTCTCTGACCACCACACTTGCATGTAATCACATACAGACAGCGTGCAGCAGTGCACAGAATGTTGCACAAGTAAGACACCACTGTGAAGCTCAATGGGTCACTGACCATCTCTTAGTCTGACCTACCTCACAGGGGTGTTGTGATGATAGAACTGTGGAGGTGGGAAGAAGAGAGCCTTGGAGGAAAGGACAGGGGGGAACAACATTAGCATTCTAGCATCCTGTCAGTCCCCCCCCCAATCATAGGATTTACTCTCTCACACCTTCCCCATGACTGTGCCACAGTATCCTCTCCATCCAGCACAGAATGAACACAATCAGCCCTCTCAAGCAGTGGTCCCCATTTATCTGCACAGTTTCAGGCAGCAGCTGATCAGCCACATTAGCAGGCACATATTCCCCTTTTTTATTTGGCAAACTTATAAACCACTTAACCTTTTCGGCCAAAATCCCAAAGCAGCTTAAAGATATTATGAATTCAAAATACAGTAAACACAATAAAATAATATAGATGAAAATAATTGTGCCATAAATAAATTGTAAAAACTTCATCACTTATGACAGCAAGTCAGCAACTGGACGGGTAACACCACCAAGCATCCAAAACATGTGTTTTTAGGAGACATCTGAAGCATCCCACAGACAGAGCTTCCCAAATCTCTTCTTGGGTCAGCGTTCAAATCTCTTCTTGGGTCAATCTCTTCTTGGGTCAGGGGGCCAGTGCTACATGTGAATAGGCCCATTTCCCAGAGGTTTATTATCGTAAAGGTTGATTCGGCTTGTAATAGAGAAGGTATCCTGGTCCCAAGTTGTGCTTTATATGTCAATAAATAAAACACTGTGCTTGGCTGAGTAGCAAACAGGCAGCCAGTGCAGATCCCTAAGCAGCAGTGCAATGTTTGTGTGGCTAGATCAAGCTTCCTCCAGATGTTTTTGGCCTACAACTCCCATGATCCCTAGCTAGCAGGACCAGTGATCAGGGATGATGGGAACTGTAGTCTCAAAACATCTGAAGGGCCGAGGCTGAGGAAGCCTGGGCTAGATGTACCACCCTTAAATCTATATGCAGCTTCTGAACCAAGCACAAGAACTGCCTCACGTTACAGCAATCTAATATAGGAAGTTTGGTCCAAGTAAGCAATTTTTTAAAAATAATATTTATTAGTTTTCAATTACAATCCAATAATAGCCTATTTACCAATTTATAATACAATTCTTAATACCAATCGTTCAAATACCGAATTATGTAATTTAGATAAAGTGGCCCCTTGCATGCCAGATCTGATGATTTTCTTTATTCTGTGTTCTCTCCACTGGTGAAATTGATGTCAAAGACAAGGCCCGACTTTCTTGCAGTAAAGGAATATTGAATCATTAAATTGTAGTGTTGGAAGGGTCCATGAAGGTCAGCTAGTCCAATCCCCTGCAATGCAGAAATCTTTTGTCCAATGTGGGGCTCAAACCCACAACCCAGGGATTAAGAGTCTCATGCTCTACCAACTAAGCTTTCCAGCCTGAAAAGCACTCTCTGCTCTGCCAAAGACTCTTCTCTCTCTCTCTCTCTCTCTCTCTCTCTCTCTGTTTCTTTCATAGGGCAACAGACTATTCTTGGCACTGTGGTGGGAAAAGCAGTTGACATGTCATATGCACGGTTCTTTCCTGTGCTCTGCTGACCTCCACGTAATTTGCACATACTTCTAAAAGCACATGGTCCAAAGGCCTTGCTTCAGATATTGCACAGCAATGGATTCTGTGTCACTCCCTTTAAAAATGGATGTAGGAGCTATACTGGTGGTCCAACTTAAATGGGGAACTATTCACAAACATTGCAGGAGCTCAGGCACTGGTTCCCACCTGCACTGGGGCAGCTAACTGCAAGCCATTTCAGATTGGAATTCCATTCCTGGGTCTACAAAGTCAGGTGATACTGGCGGACTAATCCAACGCTACCCAAGAACTAGGAAGGCTGACATCTCTGCTTACTTCTTTCTATCTGAGCAACTCACAGCAGGAAGAGGCCATTTTCATCCTCTTCCTGCTGTCTCCAGGCTTCTGGCTCCCAGACAGTCTCAAGGTACCTGCCTGTCCTTGCCTGACAATTATGTCATTAAAAGCACTTAGCATATTTCACCATAGTATTGCAGGGCTCAAGGTTTATGTTCCATTACACATCACTTTTTATCTTCCCTGGAAATACTGGTGCATATGTTTCAAAATTAAAACAAGAAGTAGCATTAGAACACACATATAGATTTTGATCATCCAAGCTTCAAAGAAGATTCTATATTACACAAAACAAATAGAATGCCGATAGAGATATCAAACCAAACAGACCAGTGGTTGGTATAATTATATTGCAGCTATTCCTTTATTATGAGATCCAAAAATATGACTTGGGAAGGTGATATTGTGCATTTTCCATATGATCTAACTTTAAGGTGGCCATGCGCACTCAAAATGGCCGCTCAGAATGTTCCTCCCCCCAGTTCAGAGGCCAGTAAGTCAGGAAAGAATGTTGATGGTACCATTTGCTATCAGATAGGAGTGTAAATATATGAGGTCACTTTCTTACATTTCTACAGGACCCATAAAGCCAGAAAACAACTTCCACACCAGCCCCAGGCTAAAAGGCTCTCACTTACACCAGCCAACAGGCCTCATTTAGCTTTTCTCAGCGTTTGCTTAGTTACAACAACGCAGATGCAGTTTTGACAAAAACACTACATTCTGCAAATGCAGTTCAGTCCTCATAGTGGGGGTGGGGAAGTCCGTCCACAATGCAAAATTTAAAAATGCTTAATGACTTCCACCCCAAAATCTATGAGTCATGTTTGTGTGTTGCAACCAGTCAATCCCAATGTTTTCAGGAGGAGGCTGTGGCCATTAAAACTGCTCCCAAGCCAATTTGTATTTCAAGTGTGAACATTCCCTCCACTAGGGATGGGGACCCAGAGGTTGCTGAACTCCCAAGCTCACATCAGCCCCACCCAGCATGTTCAAGCTTCAGGGATGATGGGAATTTTAGTCCAGCAACATCTGGAGGGCCACAGGTTTCCCACCCCTGTCCTAGATTGACTGGAAACATGAATCCCAAAAAAGGATTCTACAAACAGCTCCCCTCCCTATGCTTCTTACAACAGGGGACATTTGCCCCACATCCATGATAAATACACAGCACCCAGGCACACCACAGCAGCAAATGTGCTATAAATAACCAGGATAAGCCAGTTAAGAAATTCCTTTCAGTAATTCCATCCTATTACTTCTGGCTCTTCATCCTTCTACTGCTATACACAATTCCGACTCCTTGGTATTTGCCAGTCAAATATTTATAGACTATTAACAGTGCTAGTCCAGGGGGATTGCTGCAACGCAAGAGAAGAGAACATGCTTTGCATGCAGAAGATCCCAGGCTTATCTCTTGCCATCTCCAGCTGAAAGTATCAGGTACCAGGTGACAGGAAAGATCTCAGCCAAAGGCCCCGAAGAGCTGCTGCCATTCAGAGTAGATAATACTTGGCTAAAAAGACCAGAGACCTGACTTGATTCCTGGTGCGATTCCATTAAGTCAGTGTGCAGTCAAACATAGGAAGAGATGCTGGTTTAGGAAAGGGCCACAGCTCCAAAATGGGGATCCTGTTTTGCATGCAGAAGGGTTGCAGGTTCAATCCCTGGCATCTCGAGAGACCTCTGCCTGAAACTCTGGAAAGCTTCTGCCGGTCAGTGTAGACTATACTGGGTTACATGGAACAATGATCTAACTATGTACCAGGATCCTATGTAGCCACAGCACATCCCCATAGAAATCACTGAGCAATTTGTGTTGTGAAGGCCAGCAGTTTGTCCCCACAAATGAGGTTGCTAGAATTTATTCCAGCTTTGGTTTTGTATTACATAAAAGCAAGCAAGCAAGCAAGCAATCCAGCGATTCCTCTTTTCCCATTCAGAATTTAGGGAACAAAAAGAGAATTTAGGGAACAAAAAGAGAAAAACCCAGCTAAATGTGAGGGAATTTAAATCGGCTTCTCTAGCTTCTCCCCTTAAAAAAGAAAATGTGTTGCATATCTTAATAAAACTATTTGTCTCACTTCTTTGTGCCATTTCTGTGCAGGAAATACAAACAAACATGTTTGTTCCATACCTAGAATTTAACGCAAAAATATTATCCAAAGCACTTTGCAAGGTATGGCAGAGTATGGAGAATGAACTCTCACCAATTTTGCTCCTGAGTTTGGACTTATCCTCAACTTCAAACTTAGGCTTCAGAAGAGCTCAGAAACAGTCACATCGGTATGCCTTCAGAATGCAACACAATGTCAGATCTGAGGTTCCTTCCACCACACCCAGCCGAGTCTTCTCTGCATGCCAGAGGACACAGGGAGAAGTAGAGCTGGTGGCAACCACAAACATTAGCTGCCTGTTACGGCTGGAGAAAATATGTGAGCGTGCAGGCAACGGGGAGGAGCTGCAGCTCACCTGCTTGGCATGCAGAAGCACCCCAGGTTCAATCCTCACTCAGCATCTCCAGAAGGGCTGCCTAAAACCCGGCAGAGCTGCTACCAGCCAGTGTAGACAATACTGAGCCAGGTGAACTCTGCAAAAGGTGGCTTCCTGTGTTCTTACGGAGGTGGGACCACCCCCACAATTATGAGGCCAAAGTTGGAAAGGAGGGTGTCGCAAGGGGGGCGGGGGGCGGTGCGCCCCGGGTGCCATGTCTGGGGGGGTGACAAGAAAGCACCCTGCAGGGTGCTCACCCCACCGCCACCGCAGCCACATGTGGAGGATCCTCTGTTCGCGGCTGCAGCCGTGAGCAGAGGTTCCTGCCACCATCTGTCCGGCATTTGAGTGGCGCCGGTGGCAAACCGCTACGTATAACGCATGCACGGTGTCGCACACATGCGCTATATGTAGCGATGCCGCACATGCGCCCTACGTAGCAACGCCAAGCATGCATCGTACGTAGCGGCGCAACGCATGTGCAGCCGGCAATTTGCCCCGCCCCAGGTGTCAGTTAGCCTTTGTTCGCCCCGGTGACAGAAGCCAACAGGTTACAAGCAACCACAGTTCTCAGCTTGGCTACCAAGGAAGCCAAAGACTGGACCTCCAAGGCCACCCTATGCTTGGGGCCAACTGAAAGGGAGGCCTACGCACTCTGGGGCAGCTTTCCTCAACCTGGTGTTCTCCAGTTGTTGTTTGGCCAAAAATCCCATTAGACCAAATGTCTAAGGAGTGATGGGAATTGTGATCCAACAACATATAGAGGATACCAGGATGGAGAAGGCTCTTGGAAGAGACGCACACTGAGGCCACAGGGATGGGGAGGTGCAGAAAACAGCCTTAAACATCAGCTCAAATCACTTTCAAATCAGTAAGCATGGCAGGGCAATTTGCCACTGGGCTACACTTCCAAAGCTGCCCCCTTCACTCTCTTCTCCCCAACAGCTGGACATTTTCACCGTCAGGTTACTCTGTTTTTAAACAGATCTTCCAACCATAACAAGCAGAACCCAGGGAGGGCTTGAAACCGGCAGGAGAGAGAGAGTTTGCAGACAGTCCCGTCTAGACGGATTTGCATCCTTGTAAACACAGCAGTCCCTATTTTGGGGGGCTGCCACCTGCCCCAGAGCCAGAGGCACTGGGATGCAGTAAAGCTCTGTGTCTGATCAGAGCTTCCTTCACAAATGCAATATGACAACTGGAATGAAGAAGGGGGCAGTGAGAAGAAGAGGAGAACCACATAAACGCTCCTTTTCTTCTGTCACAGCATTGCAGCTGCAAGCTGGCCAAAGCAGTGCCCAATTCTGAACAACTCCATGTTGATCAGATAATTTATGCAAGTATATAAACAGTTTCTCACCTAGTCACCAATGGAGGGTAAAGTGTCGCTCCAAGCGACCAGGCATAAGGCAAAAACTGCAAACCAGCAGAATACAGTTTTCATTCTGTTGCTTGGTGCGGTCTCAACTGATGTTTAAAAACTATTTTTTAAAAAAAATACTTCATTCATAAAATTTATATATTGCTTGACTGTAGACAAAAACCTCAGAGATTTGACCCCCAAAAAGACAATAAAATTAGCAGCAATACTAAGAAAATGAGCAAGGTAAAGAATACGCACACCCAAAGAATCAAGTGCATCTTTCAATTCTACCAAAAATAGGTTTGTTTGTTTTTTTTAAAAAGATTAAGCTAATCAATCAAGTTGGTGAAACTTTGCAGTCAACAGACAGCCGAAATAAGTACAGAGAAAAGGTGTTCTTACTCTTCAACGTTTGCTGCTTTTTTAAAATGAAAGTACATGTACTTGACCTTGCTATGGACCTGTGGTTGGTCGCCTTGGTTGTCCAAGGGGCCTGGTAGGAATTTTTCTCCAACTGGCAAATTGGCACCAGCCACTTGGTTTTTCGCCTACCTGGTAGCAAATCATCACAACTTTTAGGTATTGGCGGTTAGGCATTGGAATATGTTGCTGGTGTATTGGAGGGCAGGGTGTGGCCATCGCCTACCCCTCCACTTTATGGGTATTCCATTAAAGGAATCAGGCGGTCGTGGATCCTGTCCGATCCCATGCTAGTGGCTAGGGCCATGGCACGCCCCCCCCCCCGGTGACATCAGGGAGAGCTTACAGTTGTATTTACATCAACAGGCTCCTCCTACTGGTGGTTAACCCTTGTTAGACTCACCCCTTCCTGAGGGGATGGAGTCAAGCTCTGTTGTTTTATCCAATGCCTAAGCCAATACCTCTCACATGCTGTAATCAATAAAGTTGTGGCCTTTTTTAGCCCATTAACCTAATATACTGCATCCATGTGTCTTTCTTATCCTCAAGCGGGTGGCGGGTCCTCGAATCACAAAAAAAAAAGTGGTTTCATGCAGTTTGTGGGAACAGGATGCTAGACTAGAAGGGTCATTGGTCTGATCCAACAGGCTCTTTTATGCTCTCATGTTATTCCATACCAGCTACACGTCAATTTGAGAATAGTTGTCATATTCAATTCACTGTGAAGCCCACATGTGTACATTTAACATGCCTGTGACAGGGGGTGTCCTACAGGTCTGATGTCAGTGGGGGAGTATCGCTCAGGAGCATCATTTGCCTTTCTAGAATCCTTGCTAGCACCTCAAGAGACTGGTGGCCCCTGCTTGGAGCCAGTCCCTTGAATCCCCCTCCACATTTGATTTCATTTGGGGGCTCTAATATTCTCATCACCTCTCTCTCTCTCTCTCTCTCTCTCTCTCTCTCTCTCTCTCGTGTGTGTGTGTAGCTGTTTGTAAAACATGCTTTTCCATTAATAACAGTTGTTGTTGGCATCCATCTGTCTCGAGAGACAATGGAGTGTGCCTCTGGAGATGAAGTCATACCGCTGGAGAATCACAGCACCTGCTGTGGCTGCAGAGACTGGGAACTCGTAACTGCTGCCTCTCGTGTTGTTTCTGCTGTGTTCGCAGCACTGAAGTGGCCTCTGCATGGCGCAGGCCTAGGCAGTGTATGTGGAGGTCCTGGGCTGCCCAGATGTCAAGACCTCTCGTTGATGTGGTCCAAAGGAAAGCAGAGCAATACGTTAAGCACCGGCTTGGCTGCAGGAGTGGCCAGAAGAAGGCATACAAGGTGCCATCCAGCCATCTTAGGGAACCCACTCCAGATCTGTGTAGGGTTTACTCCTTAGTCTTTCTTTCCCAAAGATGTCTTGCAAAGCAGCAGGTACATTAAAAACAGAGATCCCAGTTCTATAGCATTCTCGGACTGCCTTGTAGTACAGACAACAGTTTGGTTTTCTGGCACCTTAGAAGACTAACAGATTCTATCCATTTCTACTCAGACTTGAGTCCTACAGAAGTCCGTTGAGCTCACTCCCAGGTAAACGGGGTTAGGACTGCCCCCTTAAGCGGTAAGCCTATCTCTGCTTATTTGGGAGTAAGCCCTATTTAATTAGACTTAGTTCTTCATGCACGGGGCTCCAGTGTTGAGGTTGGTACTTTCACTTACTCAGAAGTGTGATGACAGCCACACAAATAATTATTTCTAGGGGGTGAGGTTTGAGGGAGGAAAAGCTTTATGAGTAGACATTTGGGGGTGTGGAGGAGCAGGTAAAGCAAGCAATATATTTGGATCAGGCTAATGCATTCCATCCCCTCTCAGCAGGGGACAGAAAGGAGGAGACATGGAAACACATCAAAGACAAGTGATGTGTATAACAATGTGCAAATTCAAATTGAAATGCAGCAAAAATACTTCACTGCATTTCAAGACATTAATGTGTGCACACAGCCTTATTTTCTGCATCATGCTGGCTCATGTTGGGAAACAGCACTGCCAATGTTGCATAATTTTTATCTCCAGTGAAGAGTTTACAATTGCATCAATTTGGCATGCATTTTTTGAAGCACAAGAGCAGCATCTGCCTGCTCTGGTCTGACAGGAATGTAGGGCATAGGTTACTACAGAAGCCTTAGGGAATGGAAACGAAAACAAGATCAATAGTGCACTATGTGGTTAAACCTGCTTGAGAAGAGAAATTAATTTCTGCTTTGCCAAATGGGAAACTTTCCCCCAAAATTTAAGTCAGCCACCTGCCAACCTACCATCCAGCAAACCACTCCAGTTCAATTACTTCAAATTTTTATTTTCACTTGCCTAAAGAAGGCAAAAAGCTGCCAATTCACCATTCATCAATGGGACAAACTACTGGGAGTACTGAAGTTCTGCAAAACCTGGTCTGTTTTATGATCAAAGCAAGACATTAACTGTCAGGCAAGCAATGTACACCTTGAAAGAGATCAGCGGCACATTAAAATTCGAATTTAATAACCAGCAACCAAGAAGACAACACTGTCCTAAGTTTCCATTCTCTGTCCATAATTCTAGTTCAACAAATCCTCTTAACCGTAACGAGTGTTGTGTGTGCAAAGGTCGCTCAGGACTGCTTGGGTGTGACCCTTAGCTCCCGATATGAAAGTGCCCCAAGGTCATCGCTACGTAGATGTTCAACAGCAACGGGGATGGAACTGAACCCTGAGGAACCCTGGGCCAAAGAGCACTCGCCAAGCATCACTCTCTGGATGACTGCTCTTATTCTGCACATAGTGTGCACCCATTAGAAATTTCTGAAATATTAAGCTGTTTAGAAATGGTTTTGTTTTTGTTTTTCATCTTTCTGATGAAAAGTGGTATATAAATACTGGAAATAAACAAATAAAACAGGCTAATTTATATGTAGAGGTGTATATATAAATGCAGATTCTCATGCAAATTCAGAGAGGGGAAAACAAACTGTTTCTTGCCATCAGGTCTTTTGTGCATACAAATCTTGTCCAACATCTCACACTCCCTCCCTCCCATCTCTTGTTCCACACCCCATTGAGCTCTTTCATGTGCTTACAAGTTTCCTGTTAACACTATGCAGACATGATATCCAGCAACTAAATATCAATACAGTGGTACCTCGCAAGACGAATGCCTCGCAAGACAAAAAACTCGCTAGACGAAAGGTTTTTCCGTTTGCGAGTTGCCTCGCAAGACGAATTTCCCTATGGGCTTGCTTCGCAAGACGAAAACGTCTTGCGACTTTGTTTCCTTTGTCTAAATAATAATTCGCAAGACGAAAAATTCGCTAGACGGCAAAACTTGCGGAACGAATTAATTTCGTCTTGCGGGGCACCACTGTACAGCCTATGCCACAACTGGAAAAAAAGAAAATAGACTATGTGAAGAGCAGATTAAAAAGTTAGTTAAGCTACACATTTTATCATCTTGAAATTAAGCAAATAGATTACATTCCAGAAAACATATCCCCATTTGGGACATGGTAACACAGACACTTAAGCCTGAGTGATGTAACAAGCCCCCCCCCAAAACAGTCTGAGATTATAAAACAGCCCCCCTCCCTTTCTGAATTCCAGGTTTATTTATTGGAGGGGAGTAGTTTCTATTACTGTTATGTCTTTCTTGTACAATTTTCCAGACACACTTAATTCATAACTTGTTTGCCCTGCCTCTTCTTTGATGAGCTCAGGGCATCTGCAGGGCAACAGGTTGGAGAAAGCCAAGCTGGAGGAAGGCAGGCTAGATAATGAGGAAGTTTGGGAGCATGGCACCTATCAGCATCTTGCACTATTACCTTATTAGAGAACATGTGCCTGCTCAAGAGGACCTTCTGATAGTCTGGTTTAATTATTGCTGGGTCCTTATTTATTGCAATGGTTGTGTTGTAGGGCTGCTTTAATTAATTGGCTAGTTCTCTTATGAGCCTCAAGCCGGGGTTACCAATCTTTCTGGGCCTGTGGGCTCATTTGCAAACATGAGAGGCTGTTATGAGCACCACACACACCACAACCAAGTACAGACCACAATCTATTCTACTGGCTACAAGCCCAATGGGGTTGGGGGGGATGGAGGGGACTCTGTGGGCAGCAGGAACAGTTTCTGAAGATGCACAGGTGCCCACAGGTGCCACCCTGGCAAATTCTATCCTAAGCCATGGTTCATTTAACGAAAGTGCAGCATGCATGAAAGTACATACCCAGCCAGGAACCATAGTTTGTTTACCAGCAGTCAGTTGCTTTTGGCTTAAGGACCATGGCGTATTTTAACAACGGCTTCATGTTACATGCGATCTGAACAGCCTTGCTTAAAGCTGGTCTGTTTGGTCATTCCACCTCAAGATGCTCAACACACTGCAGATGCATAAGTGACGAGCAGCTGCAAAATACGCAAGTCAAGCTTTGTAGAAACAAGTCACAGCTTATCTGCTTGTTCATGGGCCTCTGTGCTGTATGCTGAACAAACTGTGGCTTAATGTGATGTGCAAACTCAACCAATTTGTATGAACTGTATATAATGTTTACTGAACTGTTAATTTCCCCTTACTGAATTGTCATTTTATAAATTATTGTAGCTTTTATATTTGGTCAGTTTTCATATTGTTTAATTTTAATGAATTTGTTTTGGGGTATAAGCTGTTGGCCACCTGGGGCTTCATTACTTTTAGAAGGAAAAGCAACATATAAGCATTAACTGAAATAACAATTCATTGAGCACTGAAAGTTACCTCTTATCTTCAATATCTCACCATCTTCAAAATCTCAAAGAAGCACAGGTGTTGAGGTTCTGGTAGTGTACAGAACTGATTAAATGTATTACAGTGGTACCTCGGGTTAAGTACTTAATTCGTTTCGGAGGTCCGTTCTTAACCTGAAACTGTTCTTAACCTGAAGCACCACTTTAGCTAAAGGGGCCTCCCACTGTTGCGCGATTTCTGTTCTCATCCTGAAGCAAAGTTCTTAACCTGAGGTTCTACTTCTGGGTTAGCGGAGTCTGTAACCTGAAGCGTATGTAACCCAAGGTACCACTGTAAATGATTAATGGATTATTAAAAGGATTTAATTGGCTACCAGCCTTTATTTTAAACAAGACAGGAATAGCACTAGGAAACAACCTTGCTAAAATAACAGATTCACCGTATTTTTCGCTCCATAAGATGCACCTGACCATAAGACGCACCTAGTTTTTAGAGGAGGAAAACAAGAAAAAAGATATTCTGAACGAAACAGTGGATATATGATTTTTGTGGTTCATGCTGTGGCCACAGACATGATATGTGATTTGACGGTGAGTTTGGGGTAGCCCAATGCAAAAATCCTGAGAATCCATGTGGATCTGTGTTTTGCGCCATTGTGGCCCCACACAACAGTGGGTGCGTGATTTTTTTTGGGTGCAGGCTGTAGCCATGGACATGCTATGTGATCTGATGGTAAATTTGGGGTGACCCAATGCAAAAATCCTGAGGATCTATGGGCTTTTACCTCCCCCCTCCCAGGCAGCCTCCTTTATCGTTAGCGTCCCTTATCTCCCTCCCGATCGCCTGCCGATCAGCTGCTTCCTTTCAACACCCCCTTCCCTCTTGTTTACCTTAGTGTCTTTTCCTTAGCTGGAGCAGTTTTTTGCTCCTCCTTTTCTTCTAATTTCTCTCCTCATTGCTTGTTTTAGTATTCCTGTGTCCTCTCTTTGCAAGTTCACTGTCTACCTCCCCACTCCCAGGCAGCCTCCTTTATCGCTAGCATCCCTTATCTCCCTCCGATCTCTTGCCGATCAGCTGCTTAGCGGCTTTGTTTCAACACCCACTTCCCTCTTTCTAAAAAAAAACCACACATTCGCTCCATAAGACGCACAGACATTTCCCCTTACTTTTTAGGTGGGAAAAAGTGCCTCTTATGGAGCAAAAAATACAGTATATAAAAATGAGCCAAACATTTTTGATAATAATAAGCTAAAGCAAAAAAGGGGGAGTGGAGTGACTATAACCCCTTCTGAATGAGAAAGCCCTCCATGCACTCACATTATTAAATTAGAAGCTGCCTCATTATCTGTCATGTTTACTACCTCTATGCAACCATGCTAAACAGCAGCTGCTTTTCATGTTTAATAATCCGCCCATTCATAATTGAACAGCAAGAAGTACTGCAATGCACAGAGGAATTAAATCCTGCAAATTTTTATAAATTCGAGAGAGAGAGAGAGAGAGAGAGAGAGAGAGAGAGAATATTATGTCTTTTCATTAGCATTACAAATAAAAAAAATGCACTCAGAGAAAGAAAAACTATCAACATGGTTTGGGGTTTACTTGCATAGTAAGTGAGGGGGAGTTTTTTTCGAATTACATATGATCTGCAAAAAGAAGTTAAGAAAGGAGTAGGAGAGGAATTGCATGTCTTATACACCAAGGACTTCATTACCTCAGGGGCAATATGTTTGTGGAGGCATGGTGGTGTGGGAAGGGGGCAGAACTATTGCCATAACACACTCCCCCCCTCACCTCATGAAGATATTAGGCACATGCATATTAGGAAAGGAGGGAAAATTTGGCCCCCAGAAGTAACCGCTGCATCACCTGAAGACCTTCTTAGGCCAACAGGCCTTTGTAGCAGCTTAATTTGTATTTTTTATTAATTAGTCACTGTAATGTGGTTGTGCTTTCTCTTTTAACATCATATACTACCCTGAAATCTTATGATATGGTGATATAAAATAACTTAAAATCTGCACACTCCCAAGATGGTCAAAGGCCTGGAAACGATGCCTTATGAGGAACGGCTAAGGGAGCTGGGCATGTTTAGCCTGGAGAAGAGGAGGTTAAGGGGTGATATGATAGCCATGTTCAAATATATAAAAGGATGTCATATAGAGGAGGGAGAAAGGTTGTTTTCTGCTGCTCCAGAGAAGCGGACACGGAGCAATGGATCCAAACTACAAGAAAGAAGATTCCACCTAAACATTAGGAAGAACTTCCTGACAGTAAGAGCTGTTTGACAGTGGAATTTGCTGCCAAGGAGTGTGGTGGAGTCTCCTTCTTTGGAGGTCTTTAAGCAGAGGCTTGACAACCATATGTCAGGAGTGCTCTGATGGTGTTTCCTGCTTGGCAGGGGGTTGGACTCGATGGCCCTTGTGGTCTCTTCCAACTCTTATGATTCTAAGATTTCCCTGTGGTGTTTGCCATTTTGAACAGCCACCAACAAGGGCAAGGAGTGTTCCCAGTGCCAGTGACATCTAGATTTTCAGCCACCACAAACAGTTACACCAGTGTGCACTGACTGACAAGCCCACTATAAATCATAAGATGCGCCCAGCTGTCCACCATGTGCAGCATATATTACATAACAGCAAGTTAAGATCAGTGCCGATCAGATATGACCAACTGAGGGAGGCCTGCTTCAAACCTGCCACACCCAGATTGACCTCTATGAGAAGCAAAGCCTTCTCTGATGCAAAAAACCCCAAAGGGCACAGACCACACAGTTCCACAGGCTCCACATCCAACCCCATCCCTTCTGACCTTTACAGCCAATAGTTTCCACACTCTGTTGATTGTTGCTGCTGCTGCTGCTCTCGGTCCATTTTTAAAAAAATCTGAATTACTGGCCTGGTTTACATGCTGCCTTAAACAAACTATGGCTTACCAGAACCCTGCACATACATGCACAGGCGCCCACCGAGAGGAGCCTGCAACCGCTTTGCTCCTCCGTGGTTTGTCTCACACCCTCACTGCACTGGATGAAGCCAAGGTTTGGCTGAGGAGTCCCGAGAACAGTGACTCATCCTTAAGCTCTCTCCTCCTCACTAACTCTCTGGGGGCAGCAAAGCCTGCATATTTGCACAGTATTGCAAAGTCATAGTTTGGGCTTACTGTGACATGGAAACCAGGCCGTCAAGTTGAATTTGTTTATTCATTTGTTTTTTACTTACTGCCGCCTTTCACCCAAAGTTCCCAGAGCAGTTCACATAAAACATCACAATTTTAAACAATACAAATCATTTAAACCAAAAACAAAAACAAAAAACTAAACTAAAATCACAAAAAAAACCACAAAGGGGAGTGTGCATCAAACACACCAGGAGAGGAAACATCCACTCACCCATAAGTGTGGTGAAACTGTTACGATTATTTACTAGATTTGATGGTCCCTTGTTATCCAAAGGTCTACAAACTGGCTTACAATATGTTTTAAAACTTTAATGTAGATGCATTATCCCATAAAAAGCAAAACAAACAACCCCTATAACAGCCACAGGAAGTTTTGACAGTAAGGAGATGCATTTAAAGTTTTCATTTTTACCATAGCCCACTTTGAAATCTCTTCATTTAGGGGTGAAAAGTAGTCTAGAAACATTTTGGAAACAAATACCGTAAGTTAAATAAATGTGCGCACATGCACACGCTCCCCACCATAATTTTTGCCACATTTCACAGAAATAAAACCTTGCATCAATAGAAGAGAGGCCCTGCTCTGAAGGGTTTGCACAATATTGAGTCATCAGCACCACCAGCACAGAGGGACAACGCTGGAGGACAACTTAATTACCTATACAGAACAGGCTAAAAATAGAGAGCAACACGCTGTACCACTGTAACGTTAGACAAAGCCCAAAACAACAATTACATCGGCAGAGGAGAAAAAGAACAACCTGCCATAAAGACGTCAAGGACTCCAGAGAACTTCATCTCCGCCTCTTGAGTCTCATTTGAAAATAAAAAATTGGCTTCCCTCAGGAGGGAAATAAAAATTAAAAAGAGAAAAACAGGCAGCTGCTGGATAAATGGAGGGAGGGAGCAATTTAATTTGCTTATCAACAGTAGAGCTTGGAAGAGGCACGAATTACATCACTTGACAGATGAGCCAAGATATTTGGAACTAAATACCATGATAGCCAGTAGGGAAATATTTGGAGGTGCCGCCTGCCTGTGCAGCAAGGAGAGGGGACTGGCAGCCCAGCCAGCCCAATTCTGCCACACTGCAGACCTCGGCCGTTTCCTCCCAGAGCAAGGATGGGGCCCTCCAGGTGTTGTGAAACTACCACCCCCATCATCCCCAGCCATTCTGGCCACCATGTGTGGCTGCTGTTCATTGGGACTGGCAGAGGAAGTGACAGACAGAAACAAGAACCAATGGAAGGCACAGAAAGCCAACTCTAGTTTTGCTCCCTGATGAGTTCTGCAAGGGCAAAACTGAGGACGAAGAAGAGGAAGAGCAAAATATAGACCCTCACTGTATGTGAATAAATGACAGGATATATATTATATAAATATAGTAAATGGCCTTAAAGGATTTTTTTCTTCTTCTTTCTCTTTTTTCTTTTGCTTTTTAAAAAAATATTCTTGTTCTGTAGACTAGTTTGATTCTTAAAAAAAAAGGGGGGGGAATGAAACAAACCAATAATGCCCTTCCCTCCCTGCGAGAAGTGAAGCTACAGGGAACCAGGCAGAGGGCCTTCTTGGTAGTGGCACCCGCCCTGTGGAACGTCCTCTCATCAGATGTCAAGGCAATAAACAACTATCTGACTTTTAGAAAGTTTTTAATGTTTGATGTTTTATCACTTTTGTTGTTGTTGTTCTGTTGGGAGCCACCCAAAGTGGCTGGGGAAACCCAGCCAGATGGGCGGGCTATAAATATATTACTATTATTATTATTATTATTATTATTATTATTATTATTATTACTCTCCAACAAACACATTTAAAATGATATTGTATGTTAATCAGCCAAAGGCCTGGTTGAAGAGGAACATTTTTTGCCTGCTGCCTAAAGTTGTATAAGGTGCCAGGTGAGCCTCCCTGGGGAGAGCAATCCACAAGTGGGGAGCCACAAAGGCCCCTTCTCATGTTACCACCCTCCGGAGGCCCCTCCTGGAAGTGGAAGAGGCAAACAAAGACGTCTCAGAAGATTATTGCAGAGTCCGGGTCGGTTCATGCATTTCTCTTTAGTAAAACTTTATCTACAAAGGCTCCAATCTTCAGCAGATCTATAGGTTCACTCCAACATCTGGGGGGCTATAGGATTCCCATCCCACCTTGATTTGACATATAAATATAACAAATAGAATGCATGGAGAACACTAAATGTATGAAGAGCTAACATAAACTGTTTGGCATTTTAATGCACATCTGCAGACGGAGAAGCTTTAACAAGTATAAACACACACACATACACATACACAGACCCACACAGACCCCCAAAAAGAAAACTGCTTGTCAAGATCTGGAATGTCAGCACTAAATCCCGGAAGCATCTGAGTGAAAAATGTATCGGGGAGATGGGGAAAACATGCCTCAGCATTCTTTGATTTAGTTTCTGCTGCTTGTTAGTCAGTATATGATAGTTTGGATTAATAAGAAGTTCATTCACAAGCAGCACAATGCCATGGTTTATTTGTCCTGAAAGATTTGTAAAACCTCCTTCTAGCAGCAATAACCACATGGGCTTTGGTAAACCTTGGGCAAATCTCAGGAAAGGAGAGAGAGAGAGAGAGAGAGAGAGAGAGAGAGAGAGGAGAGCTGGTGGTAGTTATGCAAAGATAATTTAAGATCTTTGACCATCCTAAGCACAATATCCATTAAGTTGTTGTTGTTATTGTTTTATTAATAGCTATCTTCATACCAATCCTGACACAAGCATTCCCATGATCTCCTGTTTTAATGGGGTTGGTTTTACTACGTATTTTAATAATGGACATTAATATTTTAATGAGAGTGTTTTATTGTGTGCTTTAACTATGGTCTATCTTTAATTATTGTTCATTTTGACAATGTTGTACAATTTGTTTTATGCTTTGCAATCTCCTTAGAAGCCATCTTGGCATTAAGCAGCATATAAATAATTATGTATAATATTGCCTCCGTTAGCAGAGGTAGAACACAGTCATCATGGCTAGTATTCATTCATACTTTAAAGCATGGGTAGGCAAACTTAGGCCCGGATCCAGCCCCATCGCCTTCTCAATCCGGCCCTTGGACGGTCCAGGAATCAGCATGTTTTTACATAAGTGGAATGTGTCCTTTTATTTAAAATGCATCTCTGGGTTATTTGTGGGGCATAGGAATTCATTCTTTTTTTTTCTTTCTTTCCAAAATATAGTCTGGCCCCCCACAAGGTCTGAGGAACAGTGGCCCGGCCCCCTGCTGAAAAAGTTTGCGGACCCCTGCTTTAAAGCAACGTTTCCCAAAGTGTGCAAGGCGGACAAAGGGTACAGAGCGTATTTTTAATTTTACTTTGTTACAGCTATTTTTGCTGCAGAAAACAATTCAAAGATAAAATAGCATTACTGAAACTACCCCCAAATTACCTACACCCAAGAAGGGATACAACAGCAAGACTACTCTCAGAAGGACTATGCAACTTTTGTAAGTTACTGGGAGTAACTTCTGGCAACATGGAATAATAGAGCCTTCTCACCTCACAGTGCCCAGTCTGTTGTATGACTGGCACAGACATTCTATCATTTTGTCACTAGGTTAAGACTGATTTATTTGCCCAGGCATTTTATGGATTGTTGGTAAACTGCTCCATTGTATTAGCAGCAATTATTTGTTCCATGGCTTTTTAAAAATTATTTTTAAAGTACCGTATTTTTCGTCCCATAGGACGCTCCGCCCCATAGGACGCACCTAGTTTTTTGGGGGGGAAATAAAGGAAAAAAATTTTTCCTTTATTTCCCCCCCCCCCCAAAACCAGGTCGGGGAACAGTGGGATGGCAGCGCTGCGCCTCCTCGCTGTCCCCCGAGCTTGTGGGGCTGGCCGATGTCTGCCCGAAGCGCGGGGCGCTCTGCTTCAGCGCGCCCCGCGCTCTGTGCAGCAGGCTGCTATCCGCAGCCTAGGGAGCCCTGTGGGAACTCCCGCGGGCTCCCCAGGCTTGCTGATAGCTTCCTGAAGCCTGGAGAGCAAGAGCACACCGACGCCTCTCGCTCTCCAAGCTTCAGCGAAAGCCTGTATTCGCCCCATAGGAGGCACACAGATTTCCCCTTCATTTTTGGAGGGGGGAAAGTGCGTCCTATAGGGCAAAAAATACGGTAAGGACTGTTGTTTTCTTTTTTGATTTGCTGTCAGTCTTTATTTTGGGTTCTGTGGGTTCTGTACCATGCCCTAGATTATGCATCAATAAAGGGCAGCTTAGTTTTCAAATGCCCACATGTTGCTTTATTCTGGAATGAAATGTACCAGGAGGTATCAAAAATTATTTTGAAACACATATTCAAATTTCTCTTCAGTTATCCCTACTAAATATGTGGGCAGATACTATGAAGACATTTTGCCAAAAGGAACTTTTGGAATGGATGCCGGCAGCTGCCAGGATCTCTACAGCACAACAGTGGAAATCATTTCTTAAAATCTGAATATATCCTCATGGTATAGAAATCATTGGCATTTAGTCCTTGCAGAAAACGTAACACATAAGTTACAGGGCTCCAAGGGACAGCAAGATCCTGATCATTTCTACCCTGTGTGGTGGGATTTTATTTTATATAATTTAGTTAGTTAGTTAGATAGATGGTTAGTTAGTTAGTTAATTTCATACACCACCCCTCATCCAAGGATTACAATATAAAAACACAAAAATATGTAACATAATGACACACAACAGAGGTTTGGTGCATCAACAGAAATATAGTATCCATGTCAAGGAAAGTAAAAGTGCTGCTCTAGTCTGTCTTGGTCAGACCATACCTGGAATATTGTGTCCAGTTCTGGGTGCCACAATTAAGAAGCACATTGACAAGATGGAACATGTGCAGAAGAGGGCATCCAAGATCATCAAGGGTCTAGAAACCAAGCCTTATGAGAAATAGGGCTGGGCGATATCAAGCTTTCATCTTTGCGATATATCACCAGCTAAACATTGCAATAAACAGTGGTACCTCGGTTTAAGAACAGCCCTGTTTATGAACCATTCGGTAAAAGAACTCTGCAAAACCGGAAGTAGTGTCCTGGTTCGGTTTGCGAACTTTACCTCGGTCTAAGAACGGAATCCAAACGGTGGAAGGGCACCAGTGTCAGGAGGCCTCATTAGGAAAAGCGCGCCTCAGTTTAAGAATGGTTTCGGTTTAAGAACGGACTTCTGGGATGGATTAAGTTCGTAAACTGAGGTACCACTGTAATGATGTATCACAAGGTCTGAAATAAGGATGGAGGCATTGGCTGGCTTCAGAGTTTTCCCCATATTGTGATTTTTGCACGTCCGCATGCACACTCACACATGTTTTGCAATATATTGCCAGGTCAAAAATATGAAACCAATTTCATGATATGGTCTTGAAACTGGTTTTGGATGATATATCAATATATTCCCAGCCCTAATAGGGAGCTGGTATGTTTAGCCTGAGTGCTCACTGGAAGGACAGATCCTGAAGCTGAGGCTCCAATACTTTGGCCACCTCATGAGAAGAGAAGACTCCCTGGAAAAGAGCCTGATGTTGGGAAAGATGGAAGGCACAAGGAGAAGGGGACGACAGAGGACGAGATGGTGGGACAGTGTTCTCAATGCTACCAGCATGAGTTTGACCAAACTCTGGGAGGCAGTGGAAGACAGGTGTCCCTGGCGTGCTCTGGCCCATGGGGTCACGAAGAATCGGACACGATTAAGCAAACAAAAACAAACATGTTTAGCCTGGAAAAGAGGAGACTGAGAGAAGATATGATAGCCATCTTCAAATATCTCAAGGGCTGTCACATGGAAGATGGAGCAAGCTTGTTTTCTCCTGCTCTGGAGGGTAGGACCCATTTCAATGGACTCAAGTTACAAGAAAGGAGATTCTGACTAAAATCAGGAAGAACTTTCTGACAGTAAGAGCTGTTTGACAGTGGAACAACCTCCCTCAGGAGATGGTGATGGTCATGGATACGTTAGTTGAGATTCCTGCACTGCAGGGGGGTTGGACTAGATGACTCTCAGGGTCCCTTGCAACTCTTATGATTCTATGAACAAGTTTCAGATATACAGGTATAGATATATACCTGCCCATGCTGTCTAGAGAAATATGGTTTTTTCATGGTTGTCATATGGTTGTCATGACTGGGTGCTATTATTTAATATGTTTAGGTTTTACATGCCCTGCCTTTAACTGGATATATTATTGATTTTTTGTTACTGTTTATTTCTCAGGTAGGTTGTCAATTGTTAATCACACACCCCTCTGCGCTATGAAGTAGTCCAATCCAGGCTTCTCCCACCTAGTCTACAAACCACACTTGTTCGAAGGGCCCTCCCCACCTCCACTGCCACACCATGTTCTGCGTCCTTAAACATCAAAAGGCAGAAAGAAAAATCAAGTTCAGCCAGTAATCAATAATCTCCCTCAAGCCAGGCCTCCTGCTACCCCTGACAGAATTCAATATTATTTTTTCCGCTGTTTTCCCCAACTCCCCACCCCACCAGATTTCCCTTTGGCAGCTGAGTCAACAGCTGCAATCACACTCAGGCTGCTCTCTTTGAGCTCAGAAATAACGCTCTGGAATCAAGGCCCCCTCGCTCTCCACCCTGCCACTTTTCCAGAAACCACTTTTTAGCTGTGGGCTCGCTTACCTGCCAGCAGCCGTGAACAGGGGCAAGACGCCTAGACAAAGCCCAGCAGGGCATGACTTACGGATGCCACTGGCAAAAATGTCCCCACTGCTTGTCATCTATTAGCTCATAATTTAAGTCAGAAGGCAAAAAACCTTATATTAACTGGGTTGTACCTAATGCTAGTACTACTCAACAGTAGACCCACTGAAATTAATGAACCAAATGGGTCTACTCTGAGTCAAACTTGGTTGAATTGTACCCTGCAGATATTTAGGAAACATGGTAATCTGCTTTTCTTAAGTCAGACCATGGATCCACATGGCTCAGTACTGACTCCATTGACTGGAATTGGCTTTCCAGGGTTTCAGACAGGCGATATTCTCAGCCCTACCTGAAGATCACTGAACCTGAGACATTCTGTATGCCAAGCAGGTGCTCTGACACTTTTTAAAGCAGGCAATAAAAACTTAGTGGTGACTTTTCATAACTGTATTGGACTACTGTTACTGTGCTATTACTCTGTGATTTTATGGTGCGAATGATTGTGCAGCATTAATATTTGCCATTGCCTGAAATGTGTTGCATGATATTGAGGTTGAATGTTTTGAAATGTAAGGAAAAAGAAGGAACCTTTTACCACATGTGGTGGACATGCCCCAAGGTAAAACACTTCTGGGAAAGGATTTATAAGGAACTGAAAAAAGTGTTGAAAAACACATTCATTAAGAAACCAGAAGCCTTTTTACTTGGAATAGTGGGGGGTGAAATCCCCAAAAAGGGTGTTACTTTTTTTCTGTATGCCACAACAAGCTGCAAGAATATTACTACGGCGTCGGTCCAGTATACCTGAAGGAGCGTCTCCACCCCCATCATTCTGCCCAGACGCTGAGGTCCAGCGCCGAGGGCCTTCTGGCAGTTCCCTCATTGCGAGAAGCAAAGCTACAGGGAACCAGGCAGAGGGCCTTTTCGGTAGTGGCGCCCGCCCTGTGGAACACCCTTCCAGCAGATGTCAAAGCGATAAACAACTACCTGACATTCAGAAGACATCTTAAGGCAGCCCTGTTCAGGGAAGTTTTTAACGTGTGATTTTATTGTATTTTTGGTTTTTATGGAAGCCGCCCAGAGTGGCTGGGGAGGCCCAGCCAGATGGGTGGGGTATAAATAATAAATTATTATTATTATTATTATTATTATTATTATTATTATTATTACTAGCGAAGAATTGGAAGAAACAAGTTTTACCAACTATCAAAGAATGGCAGATGAAGATGATAAGACTATATGGAACTTGCCAAACTGATTGGGAGAATCCAAGACCAGAGAGAAGGGAGGGTGGAAGAAGATTGGAAGAAGTTTAAAGAATATTTGAAAAAAAATATGTTAATAAGTAAATCTTAGAATAGCTCTGGAAGTGGATATAGGCTGTAGGGTTAGAAGTAGAAGATAGTGTATTTTAAAATAGTATTATTTGTAAGTGATAAAATGTGAAGATTTTTATGGTAAAAGTAAGTGTGATTTTTAAAAATGGTTAAAAATTATGATATATGTAAACTGCTAAAGATGAGGTAAAATGAAAATCAGATAGGGGGACTTGGGGAAGCTCATCTAACAATGTTTAGAAAAAATAAGGATAAGACAAGAATCTGTTTGTATTGTTTGTTTTTCTGTGTTGTTTAGTTGTGTTATAAAATAGGAAAAAATTGGAAAAAAAAATTTATTAGTTTTTTAAACAAAAATAACAAAAGTAAAAACAAACAACAACAAACAAAGAAAACTGTAGATAAAACAGTATCAAATCCATGAAATGGGATTCTCCAAATCCCGTTACTTCCCTTCCCCCCTCCCCTGGTTCCTTTATTTTCTTTTTCAACCGCATATCATTTCTACTCCAAATTATTTTTCTACCTCAAATTTCTTACATTATTTCTAAAATTACAAGTGCTCTTAAAACCCTGTCAATGTTTTAACCTGTTTACAATATGTTTGTAAGTACAGTGGTACCTCTGGATGCGAATGGGATCCGTTCCAGAGCCCTGTTCGCATCCTGAAGCGAACGTAACACACGACTGCACGTCTGTGGGCAGTGTTTTGCTCCTCCGCGCATGCGCGTGACGTCATTTTGAGCGCCTGCACATGTGTGAGTGGCGAAACCCATAAGTAACGCGCTCCATTACTTCCTGGTTGCCGCAGAACGCAACCCGAAAATGCTTAACCTGAAGTGTACTCATCCCAAGGTATGGCTGTACATAATAAACATTTCCCATTCTTTTTAAAATTTCTTGTCCTCTTCATTTCTGAGCTTTCCAGTTAATTTAGCCATTTCAGCGTAGTCCATTAACTTTGGTCGGGACTGTCTTAAGTGTTATCCTGAGTTGCAGGTCACACACACAGTTGGGGACTGGGGAGACTTGTAAACACTGAGACCAGAACAAAATGAGATGCAGGGGAGGGGGAAAGATTGTGGTACTTATTTACAGAGGCCATTCTCACTCACACACACAATCATGGTTCGTTGTTGATAACACATTCATCATTGCATTGGTAGGTCAATTCATAGATGTTATGTGATAAGAATCCTTTGACTCAATTTGATCCACAAGCGATAGCATTGTTAGAATTTGAATACTTTTTATCAAACTCACCTGGAGAGGACAGCTGCAGAAGCCAAGAGGCTCAATCAATGAAGGCTGGACCTCTCCACTCCTTGCCTTAGCCAATTAAGGTATCTCAATTTCTCCACTTCCTTGGCAGCTTCTAACTACCACCCCCACACCACATGACAACTCTCCTGCTTCTGGGTCAATCTATCAGCTGGATATGCCATCACACCCACTGAAACCAATCCAAAAAGGTCCATTGTTAAGACAGAAGTTGAGGACAACTACACAGCTGCCTGCTCTGGTGCCACAAGCATAAATGACCTACATGAGGACAGAGGAGTGCTTGTGAATGTTTGTGAAGTTTGTGAGCCAGAAATCTATTTGCAAGGCTATGTTGAACTTCAGGAACTGCATGCAACACAGCCTGGTGTTGCTGCTCTCTCCTACTCCCATTATTATTAGCTCTGGGAAGGAAAAGCAGCAAAAAAGCAAACATTCACCTTTAAGTTTATCCACTGAAGACCTCCCTCTTGACTTAACCTTTAGGTTCTTATCTTGCCCTTATAAAAGGCCACCTTCCAAGACTCCAATTATTTGTGTACACACAAAGCCATACAGGGAACATCACCATGCCAAGACAATGAATGTTCCATCGTTGCACTGAATTTGAGAGGAGACAAGGGGGTCCCCCAGGTTCTGCACCGCCAGAAATCTTCCAGAACAACTACATCAGCAGTGTGCTCTTCAAATCCTGTGTGCACTCTTCAGCTCTCTAAATTCTCACTAACCCTCAGGGCTCCCAGGAGAAGCAAAATGCACATCCAGGAGAGGGGGGAGGAAGAAAGCCACAGCGCAGAACAGCTGAAAAAAATAGGCTCATTTCATCCTCTCATGGCTCTCTGCTTATTGCAAGCGAGTTGCAAGCGAGAGAAGGGGGAAAGAAGTGAACAATGAACACGTTTGCCAAAATGAAGGCAACCAAGGGAGCTTTAACCAGGGATTGTCTTCACACGGGTAGCAACTGTTGCAATAGTGGCAGACCAGAGCTTGCACTAATCCTAAAGGGGGGGGGGGGTGTCCTTCTAAGCAGAGGCTGGCTGCTTACTTCCACCTTGGGTTGCTGGACTGTAATTCCCATTACAGTGAACGCTCGGGTTGCAAACGTGATCCGTACGGGAGACATGTTCGCAACTCGCAGCGTTTGCAAACCACAGAGCCGCGTCTGCGCACGCACAGGTCGTGATTTGGCGCTTCTGTGCATACGCAAAGCATGATTTAGTGTTTCTGCACATGCGAGAGCGCTGAACCCAATAGTAACCCATTCCGGTACTTCTGGTTTCGGCGCGGTGCGCAACCCAAAAACACGCAACCTGAAACATCTGTTCATACCTGCGGTATGACTGTTTATCCAGCCAGCTGGGGAAATGGTCAGGGATGGTGGGAATTGTATTTCAAAAACTTCTGGGGGACCAAGGCTGAAGAACACTTGCATACATAGCTTCCATCAAATTTTGCCTAAACTGGAAGCTTCAGGTCAAATTGGGAAGTTTCACTTGGGCAAACATCTGAGATATTTCAAAGAAAGGATAACACTAACCATCTTTTCCAGGCAGGATTCTGTGCATCCTACATACTAAGAGCAGCTCACTCTTTTGGCCCCAGAGCCAAGGCTGACCAACCCTCCCAAGGGCCATGTGTCTACAGTGGTCATGGCCAAAGTAGTCGTGGTCACAGAACACGCCTTTGCTCTGATGCTTATATGCGTATACCCAAGCCACATACCTATCACCTTCATCACAACACTCTCTCTCTCTCTCTCTCTCTCTCTCTCTCTCTCATATACAGAACATAACCTGCATCCTTGAAGACCACTCACACCACACCAGCACCTGGGGTAAACAGCTCAGGGGTAGAATATATGCTTTGCAAGCAAATGGTCTGTTTCAATCCCCAGCATTTCCAGGAAGGTCTGGGGAAATATTGTCTTAAGAGCCCCACTGCCAGTTAACACTGACAATACTTACTACATGTACCAGTGTCTACTTGATATAAAGGCAGCTTCCCATCTTCATAAAGAAATTTCTTTAGAATTTTTGCACAAATCCCCACCCACAACTTAGTGCCTCTTTTTTGTGGGTTCCATTTCCTGCACTTCTGGTTTCGCCTTAAAATTGCACAACCAGTAGCATGGGAAATTGCTGTCAAGATTCAGGCAGATTGGCCAATCCTATCACTCAGATTCAGACTTTTGAGAGCAGGCTCTCTTGTCAACCCTGAACGTGCAGCCTCAGAACTGTTCACCATCTGCAATTAATTTATAAGAAAAACGGAGGGTTCTGTAGCCCTTGGAACCGCAGCCAACCTACAAGTTTCCATTTCCCTGGAGCAAGCTGTTTCTGGAAATTATGTGCCTCAGCTATGACATAAGTCTCTGAAAGACTGCATTCTTCCTCTCTCCAAAAACATGATGAAGAGGCAAGTCTCCTCCTCACTACACCAAGACTTCAGACTTCATCTTTTTCCCTATGGAATATCTCACGCACTGTCTATGATCCTAAACGTCCCACAAAGCAACCCAAGGCCATGTAGAAAACAACACTAGACATTGCCTGACACTAGCAATTACCTCCAGATCGCAGATACAAAGCCTGCTATTGATCTATTCCTAAAGGGAAGAACAAGCTTTCCAGTTAAAAAAAACCCCACTGGTGTCACATTATTAAATTCTGAAAGGATAATAACAACCCTTCGGAGAGCTGTTATTTGTATCTTCCCCTGTTTTCACCTAAAACAAAAGGGAGTGCAGAAGCATAGTCAGAGCACTGAAACATTAAGAGTGACAAAAATTATATGAATACATGACTATATCCATATCTAAACCGAAGGCAGGCATGCCAGCACTGTTCAGGTAGACACACTGATGGCAGTCCATGGGGTCCTGGCACTAGAGCAACCTCAGAGACTGCTGACAGATGGAGGAGAAAATGCACTTACAAAACCAGGGATGGGGAAACCTGCTGCCCATCACCCCAGACCACAAGACATTCCATCTAGGGCTGATGGGACTTGCCACAATGCTCAATGGATGATGGGCCAGTCATCATCTCTCAGCCTACCAGACTACAGTGGTACCTCTGGTTACGTACTTAATTCGTTCTGGAGGTCTGTTCTTAACCTGAAACTGTTCTTAACCTGAGGTACCATTTTAGCTAATGGGGCCTCCCGCTGCCGCTGTGTGATTTCTGTTCTCATCCTGAAGCAAAGTTCTTAACCCGAGGTACTATTTCTGGGTTAGCGGAGTCTGTAACCTGAAGCGTCTGTAACCCGAGGCACCACTGTACACAGGTCGCTATTAGGATAAAACCAGAGCAGGGAGCAAAACCAGATACACAGTACCCTAAAGCTCCCTAAAGAAAGTACAGGGAAGCCATTGCAACAAATGAATAAAACACACAGAACTGCCAGCCAGGCCTTGCCGCTATCCCCCGTGAAGCCCAGTGCTCTCTCTGTGACCCCACATCTGCAACACTGGTGCTGCAGAGGACATTGCCTGCCATTGCTCGCCTTGCCTTCTGAGGAATCCCTGGGTCCCCTGAACACAGCTGAGAACCCCAACGGCCGTGGGTCACTAATACCATGCTGCCATGACCACTTCTGACCTGGAGCTATGCAAAGCCATGAGTTGCCGAAAGGGGAGGGTGAAACTCCAGAAAGGTTCTTCTAAGTAACCCCCATTACAGAAGATGCCAAGCGCCCATCATCGGAGGAGTTCAGTGAGGCATGAACACTTTCGCCCCGAGGTGCCCTCGCCTTAATGGCCCCCTCAGCAAGGCCTGTCAGCAAGAGACAGGCCCAGGATTTAGCCAGGCCTGCTTGAGTTTCAGATGGCGAACAGCAGCAGCATTGATCCATTTGTCGTCTGGTATGTTGCCATGGAGACCACAAGTCATTCCCCCGAACCCCTTTTTCTTCTTCTCCTCTTTCCCCACCCCCTTCCTCCACCACCCCCCCTTGCAAGCTTTTCAAACTGACAGCTGGGCACTCAGGAGACCATTCTGAGCGCCGGGGACATTAAATCCACAAAAGAGGGAATAGCGGGGTTTATTTTATGTTCTATTTTGGACCCAAATGTAAATCAAGACTTTCAGGCAGGCCCTGCCTCCTCTGCTCTCTCCACTACCTCCCTCCTCGTCGCTCACTCACAGTTCCCCTCATGAAATAAATATTACTATAATTGAGTAGGCTTTCCGAAATGCCGCTCTTTGGATTTTCCCAGCACTCTATAGCCAAAGAGGCTTTGTGTGACAGGACACATTCTGCAGTTCTGCAGAGGGTACAAAAGCACTGCGTCACTTTGCCAGCTTCCTCCCGTCCTCTTTATTGGAGAGAAAAAGGGGACCCTACTAAATGTTAGCAGGCTGTTGAGGGCCAAGTTTGGATTTGAAACTTAACCAAAGGGACTTGGAATCCAGTGTGTAATTCTGGCAGCTTGCCTTCTTGCATCTTGAAAGGCAAGTAAACACAACAAGTCAAGTTTAAAACAGTTTTGGGTAGGGGTGCCAAAATAAATAAATAAAATCTATGCAGTTCCCAAAAAAGTCAGTGTGGGGAATCTCCACATGGTGGAATGAATGTGGCTGCCCGGGCCTCTCTACCTGACCCATGAAACTCTGCCTAGGACACCTCCCTGTGCATCCCCGCACCCTCTCCAAATCCTTTGGCCTAGCTGGAATCTGTCCCTGAACTGTGGTAATACCTTGTTTATCTGGGTGGGTGGTTTGGTGGGTGGGTGGGTGGGTGGGTGGGTGTATGCATGCATGCATGTGCAAAAGAAAGCCTCCAACATCTGCATGGCTAGAGGGTTGCCTATTGTGCAAAGGTTGGAGGCACACCTGTTGCTCCACTCACTTTTTGCTTCTGGTCCCGCCCACCACTGGTAAGCAGTTCCTGGCAGGTTGCCCACAAAAAAGGGCTAAGTAAAAAATAAAAGACAAATCCTCACCTCTGCCTTACCGGCTGATGAGATCTCAGCTTGACCTTTGGGGGGGGGGTCTAGGAGAGAGGAGAGCTTCTCTACATAGGAAGCTTCAAAGGGGAGGGAGCAACTGCCTGATACTACTTGTGACTGTTAAGTCGTCAGGAGAGGGTTGTGGCTGAATGGGGAAACTTCCAAAGACCTTAAATGTGCAGGAAGATTTGCTTTCCCCCTTAAATAAATATTCTGGACTCAAGTCATGGTGCAAAGCAGAGAGACACACACACACAGAGAGAGAGAGAGAGAGAGAGAGAGATACATTGCTGTCTTATTAAATTATTTATACTGGTTTTGGTTTAATTTTTAAATGTTATTTGTTTTGTGACAAAATATGCTGTCGTTTCTACGGCATTGTAATTTTAAATGTCGGAAGCCGCCTTGAATTGTATTTTTGCAATGGAAGGGCAGGATCTCTCTCTCTCTCAGGCACCCCTTGAGCTCTTGACCAGAGACTCCTGTTGTAATTGCAGTGTTGTTTTAGTTGAATTGTTTCGTTGTAAATTTTAGTTACTGGTTGCTTTACTGTGTGTTTTTAATTATGACTGTTTATATTTGAATGTCTGTGCAATGAGTTTTCATGCTTTGTAAAACACTTAGGAGTCCATTTTGGCATTAAGCAACGTATATATCAATTTTAGAACATTTTAAAAGACTCAGGAAAGAGTATGTGTGCCATAAAGTAAAGTAAATCAGCCATCAGTATCCTTTCCTACCCATAGCATGGGCCCATACTGATCAGGCGAGGACCACCAATTCTGCCTTCTCCCCACGCCCCGAAGTACATGAAAAGTGGGTGCTCTCAATCCCCTCCCTTGTAAGGCCTAAGCAGCCAGGCCCTTCTTAGGAAACAGCTCATTCCTGCGCAATGCACAAAAGGCTTCTTTGAAACCAAAGGTGCAAAGGGAGAGACTGTTGCAGAGAGAGAGCAGAAGCCAAATGCTTTATGGCTATAAAGGGATCCCAGAGCCAGCTATCCAGGAGGAAAGACAATGATAGAAGTGAAAAGAGAAGAAAAGCAGGAGAGAAGAGCTCCTGTTGGGAGGCTGCAACCCTTAAGAGTGGTGTAAAATGCTGCCTGAGCACCAGCCAAGACCTGCGTGTGGCATTTCCTGAAGGTTACCTCTAATAAGTGCTGTCAGCCTGCCAAGCACAGACAGCCTGCAGAGCTTTTTATCCCACAAGCACCCGCCCCAATCCTCTGGCACTCTCTCCGAGGAACACGGCACAAAGCCACCCAGACTGCCTTGTGATTGTCACAATCTGTGACAGCAAGGACTTGCAAAATAAAAATCCATTCTGTGTGTCACAGAGGAGGCAGGTGTCGGGAGCCTCAGACCTGGTGGAGAGATGATGGCACACCACAGGCCGGGCTGCAGGGAGGCCAAGAGGGAAGAAAATCTCTCATTCAGATTCAGAAGGAAAAGAACTGATTTTGAGGCAAAACTGAAGCAGGAGACACAACAGCTAGCCGGAGGAATCTGTATGTGGGAAGGGGGCCCTCAAACTGTTTTTTGGCCTGGAAGACTAAGAAACTGTTGCATGCACCACAGAACAGCCATTGATGGGGGGAAAGCCGGCAACACTTCAAACCCCCCTCCCCCAAACAACCACGTGAATACCCCAAAACAAAGAGTAAAAAAGCAACCCGTGCCCCCAAAGTGAGCTATCAACACAACTAACCAACCAGAGACTTTATAAAACCTCTGTTTGAAAAATTAATTAATTAATGGGAGGATCAAGGGGTTGGGGAAGGAAGATGCTGTGGCACCCACAGGTGCTATGTTGGGATCCTTCCCACATAGGAAGTCCTGCTATGTACCAATGAAGTGTCAGGACCTCACTTGCAACCAGGATAAATTAGGATTCAGGGTTGATGTGCCAATATGTGACCAACAAAGGTAACTACAAGATCACCAGCTTTGCTCCTTCCTGTGGGTCTGCCTTTCTGCATCCAGAACCATAGTCCCCCTTCCACGCACCCACCACAGGAGAGATTAAATCCAAAGACAGCAATCTCAAATGCTGTCCTCAACATACCCCTTCTCTGCCAGTAATCTAGAACACAGCATCAATACACTTACTACACAGTGGCTGCTGGTGGTGCAGTAATATTATGCACTAGCGCACACAGCATCCTTCAGTAGGGATTTACAACATCAAAAGCAGAAACACTGAGTCAAAGAGACACATACAGTTGACAGTAAAATGGACCGCAGGATCAGACCACAGGCTGAATGTTCTGCAGAAGTTATATGTGGAACAGACAAAAGAAGAGCAGTCACTGCTAGTCAAATCCAGGGATGCAGTTGCTTCTGCAAATGAATGAAACTCATATTGGAAATTATTTCACATTTGTGGGGGCCATAAGCCATAAGGCAACACCATCAAAAAATGTGCAGATGCCAGGTCAGCCACTTAACTGGGGTTTCCCCCCAAAGTCAGCAGGGATGTATTTCCCCACCCCCACCCCAGGTTACGTAACTTTCATTTCCATGTCTTTCAGCTACAGCTCAAGTTCAAGACCTATATTGAGTAAGCTACAATAATCCTCTTAGGAATTCCCCTCACATCCTAGCTTGAACAGACCTGCAGGAGAGAGCTTACAGGGTTGCCTCCAGTTAAAAAAAGTAAGCACAGGCGGACACACTTTTATTTATAGCCCTGAGAAATGAGAAGCACGAGATAGGATACTGGGAGCTGAAATGAAGAGATCACAAAGCACTGTCCAAATAACCTTCTCCCCCTCCACACACAAGATCATCAAAGCTGTTCTTAATCATGCAAACACTCCCACATATATATCCCAGGAGCCAAAGTGAGTTAGCACCACCACACTCAAGGACAACACGAGGGTTTTCGTGGACAGAAAGAATGTGAATTACTGATTAAAACAGGCTAATTTCACTGTGTCCTGGTCTAAAAGCACAAGGGAAGCCTAATGATGTCCCATCAAGAGTTTAAGGCTGGAGTACAAGGTTCCCCAGCCCTTCAGCACCTTGGACATTTCAAGTCAAATGCCTAGCTCCAAATGAAATTCTATACATGTGGTGCCTTCCCAAAGCAGCTAGTTGACTGTTAAAGAGCCCTCACCTTAATTTTCAGTGTTTGGCTCCTATGGGGTTGCAAGGACATAGGTACCATGAGAGACTCCTCTTCTGAATCAGAGGGAGGCAGCAAGGCTGCATCCTCCAGTCAGGAAGGTCTTGAGTATGGTCCTAGCAGTTCTTCCCCGAAAGACGGAGCCAGAGCACATCATCCTCTGAGTCCATCACACTGGGCATGATCCCAGGGTTGTGGCACCTTTCTCTACTCTAACTGGCAGTGGCTATTTGCGGTTTCAGGCTTTTCCCATCATCCATTTTTTATTTTAAAAATGGTGGGTGCCTAGGATTGGACCTGGGATCTTCTGCATGCAAAAGCAGAAGTGATCCACCATTGAGCTATGGCCAACCACTGACTTGTGGTGAGCTGAAAATATCTTCCAGGTGACTAAGCCTGGAGATTCTCTCAAGGTATGACCATTTCAGAGAAGAGCTGTGAGTTTCATAGAGTTTGAGGCATTCTGAAGAAAATCCTAGTCCCATTAGGAGAAAGAATGAAAACTCTGTATTATCATTTCCTCAAGTGTACTTAAGAGATTCCTTACCTCTCTCCAATTCAAAACAACATTTCTCTCTATCAGTAGCTCATTAAAGATTTGTTCATTATCGGCCTCATCCTCAACCTAGTGCCATAGATGTTGGATTCCAACTCCCATCAGTCCCAATCAGAATAGGCACAGTAGTTCAAAACATCCAAGGCACCAGGTTGGGGAAGGCTGATTTATTACAAAATAGCAACTACTACCATACCTCTGCTACTACTTAAGAAGAGGAACCGTAACTAAAATTAGAATGAAAAGTTTTGAATAGCAAATATATTGCCCCTTTGAATGGTACAAACTATCAGGATGTCCAGAGGCTTCAAATGTTTAGATTATTTCCCTGTATATATAAACCCTCCTTCCCTGCACATCATAACGATGTCCTAAAAGGTAAAGGTAAAGGGACCCCTGACAGTTAAATCCAGTCGCGGACGACTCTGGAGTTGCGGCGCTCATCTTGCTTTACTGGCCGAGGGAGCGGATGTTTGTCCGCAGACAGTTTTTCCGGGTCATGTGGCCAGCATCACTAAGCCGCTTCTGGCAAAACCAGAGCAGCGCATGGAAATGCCGTTTACCTTCCTGCCAGAGTGGTACCTATTTATCTACTTGCACTTTGATGTGCTTTTGAACTGCTAGGTAGATGCACTTGCTTCAGTTTTCCTGACCCAAGAGATCCAAGTCAAAGTAAAGAGCATTAGCAGTTGGAGAGGTTTCTGTGTCTCCAGGGTTTCATTATCATGCCAGCAAAAGGGATTTCTAGCTGTTTGACCTCAATTAGAAGCCAGGCCCTGCCCCACACTCAAGAAGCAAGCTATTCTGTTCTCTGCGACTGCTTTCAAGCAGCGCACCTTTCTTACCCATCCACAGACACCCCCCTTGTTTAATTCAATTAAGTAGACACTTGGGTAGACAGGGTTAGAAGGAAGGCACATTTTTAAAAAATCCAAATTTTAACTATCAGTTCCATAGAAATATGCCAACATTTTAATTTTTGCTTTTGAATATGCAGCTGAATGGGGATGGGAGAGTCGTATAGTCTTGCTGTACAATGGTTATGTTAGTACAATTTTTTTAAAATGTATAATTTATCCACATTCCAAATGGATAGAATATAGGTTGCTATTGTTGTTGTTGTCTTCATCCCACCTTTAAAGCTCACAAATCCTCTCAAGACCCAAACACAATAGAGTTGTAAACTTTTTATTCCGCTCTCACACATCACTAACGATTTACAAGTTTGGTACCTTGAGAGAATCTCTGTCTCAAAGAATCTTACGGGGGGGGGGGGGGACATGGACAATGTACAAAACTTATAACATAGATTAACACATCAGAAAATAAAAATGTAAAAGCAACATTCATAGTAGAAAGGCATCCCAGAATAAAACAACTTTATCTGCTATCATAGGAAAGGATCAGTAGTGGTCTTTCAGCAGATTGAGGCCAGGTTTCCCCAAAATGTTTCTGGGAAACGTCAGGGCTCCCATGAACAGACTGAAAGCCACTGGTCCAATAACACCTGCAGGGCCACCAGGCCACCATTGCAAGATTACAATATTCCCCTAGGAGTAAAACTGTGTTATGAGACAACTAGCAAACACAAATAAATAAATTAGAGGATTATGAACGACATGGGAAGGTGTTTTTCTCCTTCCTTCTCCTGATTGCAGAACACCCCAAGGAGGTCATTTGCAGTCCATTCATAACTGATAAAAGTAAGTAAATTTCCATGCAATCCATTATTAACTTACAGAATTCATGACTACAACACCGACCAAGATTCAGCAGCTTTGATGGCTTTCCCAAGCAACAAGACAAATTCACAGCAAAGAGCTTTTGACAGCTATTAACCATGGCCATCACTACCTCCATCTCCTATCAGCCATCAACCCCAGCAAGCATGGGCAGCTGGCGAGAGTTGTTGTCCAGAAACTTCTGGAGCACTGCTGGATCTGTACCCCTGGAATGGACAGACTGGACAGTGGGTCTAGGAAGGCCATTCTGATGCTCACATTCCTTTCACCAGCTTGGAAGGTTTTGCCTCCACATGAGAGAAAGATACACAGTTTAAAGATTACCCAACACCAGGAAGAATAATGTTCGCAGGCAGGGTGTTGCCTGTCCCTTTCCAAGGCAAATGAACTGAAATGAACCACTCAGCTTAAGCAGAACATGGGCTTGTGTATTTATATAGATGCCAAATCCCAGGGCTATCAGTAACAGTCTCTTCAGTAAAACCCAGATTACAGTGCTGGAATCTCTAAACTCCCTCCTGCTTGCACAAGCACATACAGGGGCTTCCAACTGCTCTCCACCATTTCCTCATTACCGAGAAAGGATTCAGATTTATTTATGAGGCCGCAAATCCACTGCAAAACACAACTGGAGAAACAAACCCCAAACATCATGGAATGCTACATATTACGATGGTATTAACATCCCACCTGTCCTCCAAGGAGCTTAAGCTGGCATGCATGGAGCCTCCCCTCCCAATTTTATCCTCATAACCTCCCTGAGCTTAAAGTGACTGGCCCAAATGAGCTTTATTAACTGGGTGGGGACTTGAACCCTGTGTCCCAGCTACTAGCCTGATGTTCTAATCGCTATACGACACACAGCAAACAACACAAGTAAAACAACACAATTCTCAGTAATAATATCTGAGCTCTTACCTTGAAAAATTATTAATTTTTTCTTTAAAAAAGGCTACACTTCTAGTAACATATTTGTCCCTTCATACAAAATTCTAATATAACATCAATCGATCTACTAGGTCAGGCATGTCCAATAGGTAGATTGCAATCTACTGGGAGATTGCGGGGTGTTCCTGGTAGATCCTGGTTGATCCTTCGCCCCTCAGCGATCTCCTTACAAAAAAGCAAAAAAAAAAAACAAAAAAAAAAAAACAAAACCCCCACCAATGCTGGCTTACTGAAAAAAGCTCCACAACTTTTGCCTTTCCCAAAAAAGCTCCACAACGTTGGCTTCCTAAAAAAAATCTCAACAACTTTGGGTAGATCACTGCCAGTTTCTTTATACTGTGAGTAGATCAGAGTCTATTGGGAGTTGGACATCCCTGTACTAGGTAAATGCTCTAAAAGTGTGAAGATCTAATCTTTCTTCAGTACATTATAAAAGTGGTTCCCAAACCTTCCCTCACACCCACAATCCACTTGAAAATTGCTGAGGCTTTGCAAACTACTTAATATTTTTTCTACCTGTTCTGGCAAATTGTTGTGTGCTATGCTAGATGCTGTACTATTTTTAAAAATAGTACAGCATCTAGCATAGCACACAACAATTTGCTTAAGTTATTGCATTGTATTTTATTGTATAGTACACCTGCATCTTACATGATTTAACTTGTGTGATTTCAATGGGCGCAGTGGGGGTGCTACTGTCGGCTCTTACAGGAAGTCAGATTATCCCACAAGAGCATCCTGGACACTCCCTGAGCTGGAGTGCAAAATGGGCCTTGCACAAGAAGAAAGGCCAAGTGCTTAAAAGCTCTTTTTTGCATTGGATAACTCCAAATGAACATGGTGTGAAGAGAGCTTTCAAGCTTTCCAGGCAAGGCCTACTCACTGGCTCTGGAACTGGTAGGGATGTTCTCTCTGCCCTACCCACCACCACCACTCTGGCTGCTTTATAGAAACCAGGCTGGCCAGCTGCAGTGGCCCCAATGGTAACACCATTTTGGCTAGACATAATTTTCGCATATACTGGTTACCCTTGGAACCTAAATCCCATGTAGGATGTGAGCCAACTGTATTACAATTTGAATTCCACAGAATATTAAATAATAAAAAATAAAAGCAAGCCATAAAAATACAAATAAAAAAACACTTTTAACATTTCATGCACTGTGCTTGCTGTTCACAGCTGCTGCTCCCACGGTTCCTCACAGACACACAGCAGACCACCTGAATGAAGTTCGCAGGCCACCAGCAGTCTGTGGACCAATGTTTGGAAACTTGTATAGTGTAGCATTTACAATAAAACATAACATGCAAAGCGTTTTCTGATGGACCTCATCACTAGAGCATAGGCTTTCTTCCACTGGAGTCTCACTAAACTGACTCTCCGGGTGAGAAAATTTAGGTATGTGTTGATTCTACCAAACAAGTTATTATGGGCTGCCCTGCCTAAATGGTGGCTTTAATTTAAAGTGATTAAGAAGGCCTGGGGTGGGGGGAGCTGAAAATTAGAGAGTGTAGTACACCTACAATTGCTCTGCTCAAACGCCAGTTGTGTTTCTTAGCTGCTTTTCAACTACAAAGGACTCTAAGTTGCATGCATTATTAATACATTGGCCATCGTCACTATCTTCTTTTAAAAAGCAGAAAAAAATAAAATTCAGATTCAGCAGATCTTCACGCTGGGCACACCTAGCAGTTATGGAGCAGGCTCACCAACAAGGGATAAGAGGTCTCAGTCACTGCAAAACGCACTGGAATCAACAGAAACCCTCTCCTGAATGGCTCCCAACTCAGCCTTCCTATCAGCAATGAGCTTCCTGGGACAGATTGGCACCAACACAGAATGCTCTATCCACAAGCTTCCTAGCACAAAATCAAGAATTTCTGCATCGCAGGACACTGTTCTGGTTTCCTTCAAGAATAATGTGGCTGGCAACCCAGGAGGCTTGCAAGCCTTTGCAATTAAAATTCCATTTTTACTCACTTGGACAAATAAGCGGAGCAAACTCACTGCAGCATATTGGCTGCAGAGGGAAAGACTCCTTGCCTCCACACAGGATGAAAATAGAACAGTGAAAATGTTATTATTTATTAAATTTATATATCACCCTTCATCCAAAGATTACAGAGCAGTTTACAGCATAAAAATACAAAATGAAAACACAAAATACGTATCATAGTAAGAACAACAAAAAACCAATAGCCCCCTCCCACAAACACATTTAAAAGACCATAGATTGTTTAATTAGCCAAAGGTTTGGTTATAGAGCAGGGTTTCCCAAACTTGGGGCTCTAGCTGTTGTTGGACTACAACTCCCATCATCCCTAGCTAGTAAGACCAGTAGTCAGGGATGATAGGAACTGTAGTCCAAAAACAGCTGGAGACCCAAGTTTTGGAAGCCCTGTATAGAAGGACATTTTCACCTGGCATCTCAAGATATGCAGTGAAGGTGCCAGGCAATCCTCCTTGGGGACGGCATTCCACAAACAGGGAGCCACCATAGAAAAGGCCCGTTCTCATATTGCCTTGCCACCCTCTGGACTTCTCATGGAAGGGATACACAAAGAAGATGATTGCAGGGTCCCAGTCAGTTCATATGGGGAGAGGCAGACATGAACCTCCTTGTCACGCTATCTCCAGGTAAGGTCTGGAGGATGGTGAAGAGAGAGCAGGGCCTTTTCTGCAGTAGCTCCCCGTCTATACGGAGCACTCCCCTTAGGGATGCCATCTTGGCACCAACTCTGTCATCATTTTCATGCCAAGCAAATATGTTTTTGCTTTCTCTGGCATTTTGGCAGTACTAGCAAATGGCCGCTTTAACTCTGTTTTCAGTACACTTTTTTAGTATTACTTTATTTTATTTTTGTTGTAAATGAGTCCAGGACAGTTTGTTGTATAAATTCAATAAACCTAATCACAGTGCTATTTTGGTATTTTTTAACAATATAAGTTGTTTGTACCCATATCCTGATATAAGTGTCATAACTGCTAGCAGAAAATGGATGCCATGAGCAAAAAACAAAACGGTCATTACCAAAAAGGTATTGCCTTAACCTAACTATTTCATGAACAGAAAAGCAGCTGCAGCCTTCCTACCCTGATTCTTTGAAGTACAATCCCGTCCCCCAAGGGTGTTGCTACCAGAGACAAATTTGACCTCACACACAAACATACAAACCCTTGAAACTACAAGCCTCCCCTCTCTAAGGCGCACACCCGTCTCTTCTTCACAGCAATGGCAAAATGGCTCCCAGTGGCCCACTCCCTCAGTCAGAGCCCCAACTTTATTTCATCTTTATTTAAAACATTTGTTACCCACTCTTCCCTAAAGCAGGTATCTGAGAGCAGGATACATAAAAAAATTAAAACACAATGTATTTAAAACACACCCACCCAAACATAACAACCCACTCTAAACCTCCAGAAAACGAACACCTCTTCGCAAAGAAGTCTTCTGCTGGCCCTGAGAGCTCCTGCGGCTGAGACTCCTCTTGCTATCCCTGCAAGCCTGTATGATGGGGCAGACTATTGAAAGAAAGCACCTCCATCAAGACTCCTCTTGCCCTCTGCACCTATCACTGTGTTCTAAAATATCAGTATTTTATTTGAGTCTACTTCTAACAGCGCAGGTTTGGGGCAACCTTTTCAACACAGGGGCCACATCCCCTCCTAGGCCACCTTCCAGGGGCCGCATGCAGAAACAAATGTGGGTGGAGCAAGCTTTGCGCAGTAGGACACTTTCCAGGCCCACAAAAGCCAAAGGTTTCTACACATCCCTACACACGTTTATATTCAGGCCAGCAAGTTCAAGCACATATTGCAGCCAGGCAAAAAGCACTCAAGAAGGATGCAGAACAGAGCCAGTAAGAGGTCTGGCTGAGAAGAGTCTGGAGGGCCAGGTAGAAAGGCTTGGAGGGCCACATTTAGTCCCAGGCCAGAGGCGTTCCCCCCCCCCCCCGTTACAGAGGATAAGGCTACTTATGGCCATTAATCATGACAGCTGTGTGTTATTATTTCTGTGCCAGAAGGCAGTTCTGAGTCCTCAGCACATAGGACGTCCCATTCAAATCCAGGGCTAGCAGTGTTCATTTATTACAGCAAAAAAGCAAGACAGTCTATGGATACCTTAAAAACTAATGGATTTTCTTCATGGATCAGCACCTCTATTTTCTCCACTTTTGAGAGGCTTCAAGAGTACTAGGTTAATTAGCATCCCCAGTTCAATCTGGTCATTTTATAACATTGGAAAGATTAGCTAAGGAAGGCCACAGCTCAAACAAACCAGCTACTGCACTCCAAGTGAGACTTGATCCACCCCCTTCCAAGCGATAAGAAATAGTCTATTTTAGTAGCTTATGGGAATCCTTAGTTGGCACAAAACGCACTCTCATTTACAGGACAGTGAATGAACAATACCAGAAAACAACAGCTTAGGTCAACAACCAAGAAGCCAAGAGCAGCAGCTCAGGACTTTTTGTTTGGAGAACTTCATGTGCCACCAAATTTTCTGAACCAGCCTGGACAGATCTGCTCACAGGCACGTCTCCACAAGCCGAAGAGAATGGCATAACATCCAAACCCACAAAACTGCTACTCAAAGAGAGCAAAAATAAACTCTGTGTAGCCTTGAAGAAGTTGGGTAGGAGATGCTGCTCATTAATTATTTTCTTAAAAGCTGTCAAGACTGCCAACAGATTTGTGGGTTTAACAAGCAAGCCACCTCTAACCGCTTAGCTCAGATATATCAGTAGTAGCCCCAGTTCATCTATCATAAATTGCATGCATCTGTTATAACAACAACAGCAGCTAAAGCAATATTGCCCCAAACCAGGAAAGTTTTATTGCAAACAGTGCAATTAATAGAAGTGTCTGACATAACTTCTATAAGCAAAGTGGCACATCAGATGGAAAACATCATACAAAAATCTTTTGCAGATGTATGGAGACCCTTCTTTCATTATGGGGACTCCCCAGGTTTTACTTATATTTCTCTAATATTTCTTTCGTGCTAAATAGCCAATAAAAATAAAAAATGGCCACCCAAAATTTAAATATCAAAGTATGAAATTTTTAAGAATAAGACAAAACAAAACAGCAGATATAGCAATTATATGGTACAAGATCATCTTATAATTATTATTCTATCCATTTCTGATATTTAGGATGTGAACACTGTTGCTCACACCCAGGAAAAATGCTGGGCAAAACGATTGCCAAATGAGGCCAAAGCATGCTCAACTGACCAAAAAATAGTGGCTGTTTCAGGGGAGAAAAGAATTGGGTGGGAATGGAAATGCAATAGAGTATCCTGGAGAAGGGATTGCTCTACACGACATCATTTTGTTCCAGGTCACTCTTTTCCTGAGTTCATAACCATTTCACAGATCTTCTTCCAGTAGTTACATCAAAATCCTGTATAGGAGGCTCACATTACCATTCTCATAATGGGGCAGAGATAAGGGGGAAATGTTGTTACTAATTTGACTTCTTTGTTGCTTTACTACAAAAACTTTCAAAAGTGACTTACAAACCCTGAAACCCAGCAGGAAAAAAAATATTCAGCAGAGAACTTTCTGCACAACAGACCACCAACCAACTTGTAATAATCCATCAAATGTCTGGGAGAATATATAAGTTTTAATCAAACACTGTAATAATGTTAGTGATGGCTCCAGGAGAAACTCATTGGAGAGAGTATCTGACAGATAAGGAGCCACAACCGAAAAGGCCCTCCCCTTGCTGCCACTCTCTCCAAGGGAGGGCATCAGGTGAAGACCAAAGAGTCTGGGTAGATTCTTATCAGAAGAGGTGCTCCAAAAGATACTGGAGTCCTAGCCCACAAAGGACTTTATAAATAAAAAGAGCACTGTGAATTGGACCTAGAAACATATTGGCAGCCAGCACAGCTCTGTTAAAATGCGACTTATACGATCAGCTCACTCAAGCCTGTCAAACTTTAGATGGCCTCACTCTTCACCAGATGCACTCTCCAAAGCATCTTTAAAGGCAGCCCCATGTAAAGAACATTGCAGTAATCCAAGCTTCAGGTTACCAGAGCACTGATGACTGCAGCCAGGTTATTCCTGCTCCCATAGAGCTAAAGCTTACAAAGCAGCAATTACTACCTCAATCTAAAGAGAGGCAACACAAGATGGAGAAGATTTTTACATCTATGTTTTCAAGCAGGCAACAAGAACCAGACCTTCAGCAGGCTTCTGCATAATCTGACCAGTTCAAAGGGTTTACTAGTTTGTTTGGCTTTGGCAAACATAGAAATGAAGTGGATTAGGGCCTGTTAAATATTGAGCAATATTCATGTGGGACTGAGAAGTTATGGAAGTTTCACTACAGGCTTGTCAACCCCTCCCCACCACTCTCATCCCAAAAACATTCTCCCACACCTACTTTCAGTTTCAATAGCATGGTTACCTGAGCACCAAATCGCAGTTTGCAACACAATTAGAAGGAGAGCTGAAAGCAGTGGATTATGCTAACCATGGTTGAAGTTCGCTGCATGTAACTCTAACCACAGTTATTTGTAACTAAAAGTGAGAACATCCATTCAAGGAAGAGAAGAGGAGCACCTAAGCCTTTGCAATGCTCCTGATCACCTAACCATGGCTAGGAAATGGGGCGGTATTATATCCACACAATGCTAAGAAATATTACAGTGGTACCTTAGTTCAGGAACTTAATCCGTTCCAGAAGTCCGTTCTTAAATCAAAGCCGTTCTTAAACCAAAGCTGTTCTTAAAATGAGGCGCACTTTCCCTAATGAGGCCTCCCGTCGCCAGTGCCCTTCCACCGTTCAGCTTCCGTTCGTAGACCGAGGTAAAGTTCGCTAACCGGAACAGTACTTCTGTTTTTGCGGAGGTCTTATACCGAATAATTTGTAAACAGGACTGTTCTTAAACTGAGGTACCACTGTATTTTTAATTCAAAGCAGCCTCTGCATTGTACATCCACTGTATTTCCCAAGTTTTTGAAAACTACTCCATGAGTTTTATGTTTAAAGTGTTTTATTGCCATGAAGCATTTTATGAAGCAGCAGCCAAATCCCATCATCTTGTTGTATATTATATTATATTATATTATTATATATTATATTATATTATATTATATTATATTATATTATATTATAATATTATATATTTTTTTTGCACTGGAGTTGGAAGCACCCCTGCAACCTGCTCCTTTGTGCTCCACCTCCTGCACTTGCCATTCCCCTTAAGGGACCTCCTACCAAGTTGCTTGTGTTGTTGTGGGTTCTCTTTTCTCTTTTTAATATGCTGAATGAAAAAGAAAGCACCCAAGGGACCACGAAGGAAATGTGAATTTAGCAAGCTTGCCCAATTTTGCCTCTGAAGGAGCAGGTTAATGCATTGCTGAATCAAAAACACTAAAAATCGGCTAAGTTCAGCACACAAGAGGGGAAAGCAGCGACCTGGAGGTAAATCTATGTTGATGCAGCTTCTTGGGAAATGAGAGTTTTGTGGAGGAAAAACAAAGAATTCTTATGGTAAGAGGGGAAAGTCTAAAAGAGGGATTTGCCATGTAACAACAGTATTTTGGAGCTCTATGATGCAAAGCGTTTCAAACATCCTTGCTTCAGGGGAAAACTTTCTGCTGATGAATCAGTCACATGCCATGGAACCTCTGCATCATGTAAGGGTTCTGGGAGCATTTTAAGGCACACACACTCTGTCCACCCAAGGCACACCGGCATAACCCATTTGGGGCCTCCCCATGAACTGAGGGTGCCACTTTCAACACACTGAACAAGGCCAGCCCTACCATGAAGAGTCAGGCAACCACCTCAAGCCAGTGTGGTGTAGTGGTTAAGAGCAGTAGACTTGTAATCTAGTGAACCGGGTTCACTTCCCTGCTCCTCCACCTGCAGCTGCTGGGTGACCTTGGGCCAGTCCCACTTCTCTGAAGTCTCTCAGCCCCACTCACCTCACAGAGTGTTTGTTGTGGGGGAGGAAGGGAAAGGAGAATGTTAGCCGCTTTGAGACTCCTTAGGCTAGTGATAAGCTGGGATATCAAATCCAAACTCCTCCTCTTCTTCTTCTTCTTCTCCTCCTCCTCCTCCTCCTCCTCCTCCTCCTCCTCCTCCTCCTCCTCCTCCGGTGCTGTTCCTCCCAAGTCCTCCAGTTGTTTGAGGGCAGAGCTGTGTGCATCACACAGCCTAATCTGTGCCTGCTGCCCTGAAGAACAGTGGGAGGATGCTGTCCCACCTGCAAAGTTGCAGTTAAGATTCAACTGCCAGTCACACTGACTTCTGCATGAGGAACAGTGTAGCACCGCCTTGTATTCTAATTCCTCTTCCATGGCTCTGCATCCCAAGAAAAGATTGGTACAAGTAGGCAAAATGCATTTCTGGGAAATATTTCAAACACAAGGAGCCCGATCATCTAGTCTAGCATGTGTCCAGCAGAGTCCTCCAGAAGCCTCTGGGTGATCACAAGTGAGGTACAAAGGTGATGGCCATTCAGAGTTATTTGTTTGGGTATTTAGAGCAGCATGCTACCTGTTAAGTGTTGATAACCCCAGACTATGTGAATTTGTGTGATCCTTTTAAAAAGACACCCCCGCTTTAATTCAGTGTTAGAAGCTGGGATAAGAAAGGCTAGGAGCCAAATGGCTTCTGGGACCTGGGTTGTGGGCGCCAAAACAGAATGTCCAGTTGCCGGGTGGTGGAGTCGGCAACACTTTATTTATTATTGCCATAAGCATAAATTAATATGCAATCACAGTGACAATTTTTAAGCAGAAACTGTTAATACATGTTTAATTTGGTGTTTATAAAAAAAATATTGGTATCATAATTCAGTTTTCAAAACACTCTACTCTTTATTGCGAAACTCCTTAACATATACTTCGAGGCTTCAAAGCACATACATTTCAATAATCCTTGAGTGTCAGCCAGGCGCAAAAAATGGCACCCAGACTTTTGGAGGTGCTCGCAAATGGAGAATCTTTGGGCAGAAAATGCACCTGGTGCCCTGCTAATTTCAAACCCTGTGCTTAATGCTTACCACCACACTGCCCAGCCGAGGACCTGGTCTCAGGGCAGATGATGCAGCTGCCTTGCTGAAGCTAAACTGGTCCAGACCTGGCGGGACATAAATGTACTAGCTCAGAGGTGGGGGACCAGAAGCCCTTCAGATTGAGCTGGACACCCTAGACAAGATGGCCAATGGGATGGGGTGGTGGGAGCTGCAGTACAACTTCTAGTGGGTCACAGGTTCCCCATCCCTGAACTAAACGAACAAACATGGCTGCTAATTATGCATTGTGCAAAGAAATAAGAAGTATTAGTGTTGGTCCTGAAACTGCTGCTAATCCATTCAACTAGACTGTAACATTCAGTGTAGGGACGAAGCCTGCCCTGATTATCAACCTTACTGTGTATTAAGCTAAAATGGGAGATACTCAAAACAAAATTAAAAAATTCCTTCCAGTAGCACCTTAGAGACCAACTAAGTTTATTATTGGTATGAGCTTTCGTGTATTTAGGCTCAATGTTGTTTGAGCCTAGGACTTGCCGATCAGAAGGTTGGCGGTTCGAATCCCCGCAACGGGGTGAGCTCCCGTTGCTCGGTCCCTGCTCCTGCCAACCTAGCAGTTCGAAAGCACGTCAAAGTACAAGTAGATAAATAGGTAGCACTCCAGCGGGAAGATAAATGGCGTTTCCGTGTGCTGCTCTGGTTTGCCAGAAGCGGCTTAGTCATGCTGGCCACATGACCCGGAAGCTGTACGCCGGCTCCCTTGGCCAATAAAGCAAGATGAGCGCCGCAACCCCAGAGTCAGCCACGACTGGACCTAATGGTCAGGGGTCCCTTTACCTTTACCTTTAAGTCATCGCCAACACCTTGAATTCTTCCCCATATTCTATCAGTAGTCAACACAGCTCTTTCAGGATCAAGGTCACCTTTAATGGCAGCTCCACATACAATGCATTAGATTAACCCAACTACGTAATGTTATGGGGCTGCCAACTACCATCATCCCCAGTCAGCAATCCAGTGGTCAAGGATGACAGCAGCTATAGTCCAGCAACATTTGAAAAGCCACAGGTTCCCCAACACCATCATGTTCTCAGAAAAACAAAGACACCACACAAAACATACTTCTCACAAGCCATATGTTCGGGGGGAGGGGGAGCAAGAATTTCTCAAGAGTTATGATATACTTGCCCTCCCAAGGCTAACACCACTAATCCATCTGAACTAACCATCTATTTTCTTTTTGAAAAGTTCAAGGAAGAGTAGCTGGGAGGCAAACATTCCAGAAGATCAGAGCTTGGAGAAAACAGGCAATTAAAACGGAGTTCTCTGACGCATTAAGACCTTGCCCTGCACAGAGACTCTACAGTGAAGGTTTTATGGTGCTTTGGTTTAAAAAAGAAACAAAGAAAAGAAATCCACTTAGATATCAAAAGCAAACTCTGCCTAACCACAGAAGATGTTTGGCTTTCAGAGCAGAGGGAAAATAAATTCTGGGAAGGTGATACTCCCACCCATGTAAACCAAAATATGCAGATACTCTGGAATACAAATGAACACAGTCTCCAGTAAAGAGCCGATTGATTGATTGATTGATTGATTGATTATAGAAATGATTATTTTGAACAAGATGTGCTAAATATGAAATGGTGTTTGTGCTAATAGCTACTGTTGTCAAACGCCTACGGATGTTTTTATTTTTACATTTGATCCCACCACTTTCCCTGAGAGAAATCTGCTTAGCAGCCAGTGTATTTGCATATTTTTAAATGTATCCATTGGTTCCAGGCAGTTTAAGGGAACTATCAGTAACTAGCAAACTGCACATAGTCATTTTGATGGATGGGGCTGAACAATTGGAGACTTGTGCATGGAGAGGAGGGAGCCCCAGCCTGCAAGAGCTGGGCCCTCCACTGCAGGCTCTGCTCTCACCACAACCCTGTTCCAAAACACACTTTTACTCTTCCCCAAAAGAAGCGACCGACATTCATCCAGAAAGAAAGAAGCAAAGAAGCACACTTGGAATCAATGAATCATGGGAGCTATATTCTGCCACTGTCAATCTCGACCCAACCACCACCATCACACCAGCTCCCTTGTGCAGTCTGCCCCTTGATTTGACCAGCCACATCCTGGGCTTCACTGGTCACACCTGCATGTGACAGAATCTTGAAAAGTGGCTTTTATCAAGATAGGTCAGGAGAGAAACAGCACCTTGGATCAAGACATAGGAAACTCCTAAGAAGTCAATGCTGGTGGTGCATAAGGGATGGCGTCATTCGCACAGCCACCTGCTCTTGTGGGAAGATGCACTGTGATATTCTGCACTAACCTCAGTAATAGTGCTGATAAGGAGCACAGGTATACTGCTCTCAAAGCGTTTAAGAGAGGGGTAGGAGATCATTTTGGCTCCATGGGCCAACTCAGGATCTGCCTCACAGGCCAAATGTGTCAGGTGGGTGGGGTCACCCACCTGAAAAACAGTCACTACCACCCCGTTTAAGGGGAAAGAGTTGAATTCACACCCATCAGCTGATGCACGGGGACCAAATCCTACTTCCTGATCTGTGCGGCTCTGCTCCCTGCTAAGAGCAGAGCACAAAGCTAATGCAGGGTTAAAGCCTGTTCTCCTGCCCATAAGGTGATGGGCAAGCTGGTGCAGTTTTGGGGAAATAGCCTTATGGGCCAAACTGGAGTCCCTGGTGGGCCAAGACTGCCCACGAGTCATTTCTGGTTTAAAGAACGTAAGGTGCATTTTCTGACAACTACCATATTTTTTGCTCTATAAGACTCACTTTTCCCTCCTAAAAAGTAAGGGGAGATGTGTGTGCGTCTTATGGAGCGAATGCAGGCTGCGCAGCTATCCCAGAAGCCAGAACAGCAAGAGGGATTGCTGCTTTCGCTGCGCAGCGATCCCTCTTGCTGTTCTGGCTTCTGAGATTCAGAATTTTTTTCTCTTGTTTTCCTCCTCCAAAAACTAGGTGCGTCCTGTGGTCTGGTGTGTCTTATAGAGCGAAAAATACCAGACAAAAAGGCTGAGGCTGAGAAAGGGGGGGGGGGGCTTACTTAAGGCCACCAAGTAAGCTCATGGCCAAGACTCATTTGCCAGTACGCAGCACCCACGCCAGCTCTAATTAGCAGCTGTCTCAATTCCAGCTCAGGATTAAAAATTATATTTCAAACATTTAAGTGGCTGGGTTGCATTACGGTGTGCAGAACACAGCTTATTACCTCAATTAAACAGCCTCCAGATAACACCTCCGTCGAGACAGATACTGCAGTATCTATTTTAGCCCATTAATGAATCAATTAAAAGCAAGGAAGTTTAAGACAAAACACACATCTATCTATTCGGTAGCACAAGCTTTCATATATTGTCTTAGTTTGCATATAATTATCCCAATTGTCTCTAATTGGAGTTGTGAGGTTGGCTGGTCTATTAAAAAAAGGAAAATAATAAAAATAAGAAACATGAAAACATTGACTCTGAGACTGCTTGCATCAAGAATAGCCTTACCAAGGAGGAACAAAAATTAAGAAGTATTCACAGCAGGCACAAAGCGCACCAGATTTTGTTCATGTGCTGCTCTCATTTCCTCCCCAGTCCCACAAATAAAATGTTATCTGTATACCATGAATAATTTATACCCATTACACGCTAGAGCAAAGTGCCAAAATCCCTCCTTCCACAAGTCAGAGGAAGTTGAAAGGGGTTTTTCCCCCTTAAACAAAAACACACACACACACACACACACACACACACTTTTTTTGGTTGCTCAAAAGAACTGCTTCACTGCTGAGAGTAATTGCTAAGACACACTTCAGGCTACGCAGAGGCGTTCCAGAGAAACAAACTGTTAAGTGTTTATAGTTTCTGCACAAAATTATTCCTTTTCCTCTCACAGAGAGATGAACCAAGGACACTCGGTGAGTCATTGACTCGGGAAGGAGCCTCGGAAGAAAGAAAATCAGATGCCGGCAAAGAAACCTGTGTGTGTGCAGGTCTGTACCTTAGAAAGGGAAGCTAATGTGCAGGTGCAATACTGTCCAACCTCCTAACCATGGTTAGGAGACGACCAGGATCCTTCCAGGGTCCACACGCCTCTCCATCCCTCTCCTCCTGGTGTGAAACCTGCTTCAGCCCCTGCTTTAAAGTCTACCATGGCTAGCAGCATTGAACTTGGTAAAGATACCTGCTAACCATGGTTAATGCAAACAACAACAACAACAAAATGGGAGGGAGGACAAACCTGATCAAGAGGGGAGAGAAGCCGTGTGCAAGTCTGATGGGCAGGATTTTTAAATTAGTTTTAGTGATTAAACTATCCTACAACTGAATTTCCAGGATGCTTTGAAAGATTTATAGAGGGATAGGTGCATTGCTCTGTTGTAGCAAAGGCAATGAAGAGTCTTGTGGCACCTTAAAAATAGGAGCAAATCTGTTATGGAACAAGTTCATCCATTAAAGGTTAGGCCATAATAGATCTGTTAAGTCCTTAAAGATGTCATAAGTCTCCTTTTACTAAATTTAAACAATAAAGCAAATTTTAAAATCACACATTAAAAATATTCAAATATGCTGTTATGCATGTCGTTGTATTTTGCCTTGTACCATTCAGTTTCTTTGTCTGCATTTTCTAAAGTAAGAAATAAACTGTATGTGCTTTTCTTCTAGAGAAAGGGTGCTGGCATGCGTACCCTTTACCCCCAGAAAAAAGCACCAATTACTACCACCATCTCTGAAGGAGTCATACATACTGTGTGGTAAACTGCATTTCCTGCCTCCAAACTAGACCATCATCTGCAGAAGGGAGCTATCATCAGTGACCCACCTCCTTGGAGAATATAACAAAGCTGGCTATCCTTCGCAAGGTACCTCTCACATCCACCAGGAAGACATTTATGCTCCAAGGCTCCTTGAAATACAGGACTGTGCTCTGGTCCCATTTCAAAACATTCCAGGAACAGAGGCAGCACGCTTCTGAAGACCAACTGGCCCGGGGTCCCCAATGGAGATTGCACTGTGGTGCTTGGGTCCTGTTTGTGGACTTCCCACGTGAGAAGAGAATGCCTTAGGCCTGATCCAGCATGGCTCTTCTTACAGTATTAAAAGATGCTACTTGAAAGAGCCTATCACTAACCTAATGGCCATCGTAAGCAAAATAAAGAACCTTCCATGCCCTTCCAGCTGAGTGAAAACAATAGGAGGGCTCAGACAAGAGAGGAATACTTGGCAGACTGAAGAGACCTCTAGAAGTCTGGGTTCAAACAGAAGCTGACAGGTGCAAGGAATTTACAGACAAGCCAAAATTGGAGGGGGGAGGGGACGTGTTCACCATCTAATTATTCACACTAGTACAGAAATATTAAACTAAGCTTAAGCATGTTCAGCATCGGGGGGAGAGAGCATGTGACAGCTCAAATCTTTACTTCCAACTTTATTTTCTAATAGCCTTCATTTTCACAGCCATAAAGCAAATTGGAAGTTCTCTAAAGTCCTGTTCAAATTGGCAGTGCTGTTCTCCCTTCACATTAGTCAATGTTTGCTCAGGAGCTCTTCAGAGGCATAGCCCTCTCCTCTAAGTTAAAGAATTATCATTCACTCTGCTGCTTGGCAGGTTCATAGCCCTGGTGTTCACCACAACCTGCTTCCCGTCTCCTGCATTAAAACCACCCCCCACCCCCCTTTCCTCTGTTCCTCAGCCCCCAGCATTTACTGACAGTTATTTCAGGACTGTATTGTTAAGGGGCCATGCCAAGAGAAAGAGACAGAACACTCACCATGCAGCATGCTACTTTATGGTGAACAATAGGCATTTCCTCAAGGGTTGCTAATAGCTCACCGGGCTTAGTAATTAACTAAAAATAAATTCCTGAAGAAATCTGAAGCCACACCTCCAAGAAGTGTGGGGACCAACAGAACAATGCATGCCATGACCACACAAAAAGAGAAAAAGTTTGAATTTTGGAACAGCCAGGGAAAAGGTAACCAAAAAGTCCATGAGCAATTCTGGAGGGGAGGAAAGGGAGTGTAAGACCTTAGGGAATGAGGACCAACACCACCTTGGATCCAGTACTATCTGCCTCTATTCCCAACCTGCTTCCCACTTAACTCAACCTGCTGTAACATCTATTCATAAGATCCTAGACAAAAAACTCAGCTATAATATATGTGCTGATTATTACTAACACAACTGGATGTAGTTGAGGTTGTTGGGGAACTGAAACTTATTGCATGTTTGTTCCTATGTTCAAACTTACTTTTTTTGAATAAAGAAAGTATATACAGACTGTAAGAGCATATAGCGGTACCTCTGGTTGCGAATAGGATCCGTTCCGGAGGCCCGTTCGCAACCTGAAAAGAACGCAACCCATGTCTGCACACGCGTGGGTCGCAATTCGCCGCTTCTGTGCATGACGTCATTTTGCACGTCTGCACATGCGCGAGCGGCAAAACCTGGAAGTAACCCTTTCGGGTACTTCCGGGCCGCCGGACGCAACCTGAAAAAATGTATCATGAAGCAAACGTAACATGAGGTATAACTGTATTGCCTGGAAACAATATATATAAGTTGCACATACATACATACATACATACAGAGTTAACGAAGAATCTGCTTAGATGCAGTGGTGGATTCATAAATTACACCTGAATCAGCAATAAATTTCAGAAGTCCAGACACCAACTTCCTGGTTTTACATACTGAAGCCATATAATTAATAAATACATATAGACACAGTCTATTCCCAGCAATTTGGCAACCTGTTAGCAAGCTCCATGCCAAAACAAGAGCAGGAGTCAGAGTAGAGTTCAAACCCATAAAAGCAGATTAGGAATTGCAAAACATGACATGTGTTTATTTTATGTTCGCAAAATAACAGAACACAAAAGTCACCAGCACTAAGCAGGCTTCTACAGAATTTCACATCTGGCTCCAAGAGGCACCACTCAAGGAAGGACAGACCAAACAGTGCCTTTGCAGCAGGTAACACACCTCACAGAGGTTAATTACCTGAACTTGTAGAAAAAGTTCAGTCATTTGCATGCTGTCCTGAAACAACCTGTGCCCTGACTGTACTTTATACCGCTGTGAGGCCAACAGTCTCCCTTTGAGCCAGGGAGCTCATCACAAGTGAGCTGTGGTTTCAAACTAGGTTTCCAAGGAACCTGGGGTGAAGAGGAACAGTTAATTTGCCCACACCATCTGGTTGGGCTGCTCCCAAGATGTGTGAACAGGGAGTGCACAGGACAATGCAAAGTCCAAACAGACCTCACCAGCCTCCACATGAAGTGAGCATTCTGTCCCAAACATTCTCCAGAATTTTCCACAATTTTCCACAGCAAACAGAACAATTCCTCAGCAAAAGAAGTCAGCTTATATTGAGAAGACAATTGGTCCAGACCTCAGAGTTACAGAATAGAATCACAGAACTGTAGGGTTGGAAGGGATCCCCAGGGTCATCTAGTCCAACCCCCCCCCCCACAATCTGGGAACCACAGCTAAAGAATGCCTGGCAGATGGCCATCCAGCCTCTGTCTAAAACCTTCAAGAAAGGAGAGTCCACCACCTTCCAAGGATCTACAGTCATATCTGGGTTTTCGAACTGCTTCGTTTTTGAATGTTTTGGCTCCCGAACACTGGAAAGTGAGTGTTCCGGTTTGCAAATGTTCTTTTGGAAGCCAAACGTCCAACAGGGCTTCCTGCAGCCAATTGGAAGCCGTGCTTTGGTCTCTGAATGTTTTGGAAGTCAAACGGACTTCCAGAACGGATTCTGTTCAACTTCCAAGGTACGACTGTACTTCTTTCTTTCTTTCTTTTTTACTAGAACCCCGATTTCCACCAGTTGTAGTCAGGTGTAAAGTAGTCAGTGTTAGAAACTAGCTAATCTAACTGCCAAATGGCACCTTAAGCCTAGGCCTTAGTCACCACCATGGAATGCCTAGGCACCATTCCATACCCCAATGGGATTTATTTATTTATTTATTATTTGCATTTCTATACCACTTTATATTTTAAACAACAAATCTCAAAGCAGTTTACAACACATTAAAACATCAAATAAAACAATTCAGAATAAAATTAATTCAAGCTTCAAGGAAAATATTTCAGATTCTTCTCTAAGTGACATTTTGCTTTCCCCAGTTGCCAACCTGGCGTCCAGAGATCTTCATGTGGTTGCAAATGGACCCTCCTCAGTTGCAAAATGCACCTGGTGCCTGGCTAGTTTTGAACACTGAAAGTAGTAGATCAAAGCAGAGAGGTATACACTAAAAATTAAGAAACAGAGCACTCAGTCAAGGACTTAGTAATCAGTACCAGAACCAAGCTAGCATGTATTTTCCCAAACAAAAATCCAATCCTGGTTTCCCCCTAAGCCTTCTTTTTCTACAGCCTAATTGTTGATATGTTGGGGATGATCTGTTGCTGTTGCTGCTGCTCAGTTGGGAATCAGAGGCTCTTGCAGATACTCTACAAATCACCTAGAAATCCTTACCTTCTGCCTAGCCCTTCTCTAAACCCCTCACAGAGCTACAATCCCCCAAATTCCCTGATCAGAGGGGTTGATTATTAAACAGCTCTGAGAATTGTAACTTTGGATAGCGATAGGGGTTTCCTTACCACGCTCAGCACCCCTAACAAACTACAGTTCCCAAAATTCTTTGGAGGCTGTTTAAAGTGGTATGATATTGTTTAAAATGTATAGTGCAAAAAAAAAAAAATGTATAGTGCAGATGGGGCCAAGGAAAGGAGACTGCAAGTATGTTTTTCCACCCTGACAAAACTTGCTAAGGTGTTTACATGCAGGGAAAAGAAAAGGCAGCAACCAATCACAATAAAGAGTTGTGTGGCTGAGGTAAGAGCCTATAAAGCTCCTTAGGGAAGTAGGAATAATATAGGGTCAAACAGCAGAACTCCTGCCCCACACAACTCAAGGCTGCCTGCAGCTTTCATAAATGACTGTACGAATTTCCTCTAGAAGAGAATGTTGCAGACAAAATACTGTATGAAGCCCTGGGACAAGACACCGTATCTAGACTATTCAGGAACGTGGGATAGGAAAAGCTTGCCAACCCAGTAAAGATGAAGGTGCATTTGTTGTTTGGTTCACATAGGCAGGAAATGAAAAAAGGCACCCTGGGTCTCAAGCCTGAAGAAGTCCCCTCCAAGCGGCAGGTTCAGCTAGGGATAGGGGGCAGCTGCCTCCAAGATGGGAGTCTTGGAGTGAGTCTCCTGCCAACTGTACTTTGTGCAGGCCAAGAAGCAAGAAGAAAAATGTAAAAAGGCAGCAGAGTTAGGAACAGTGGGAAAGAAGAAACCTCAAAAGCAAAAAACCAACACAACCCGAGTGCAAGAGCATTCTGAGTTTCTTCCTACAAACAGAGATGCTCATAAATCCAACTTCACTTTCTCAACCAATATTTATATATCAACCACCGAATTCAACACAGAAGCATGTTCGATGCCTTATCAAAACAGGAACCAAAGCTGTGTTTCACCACAAACGCATTGTTTTCCCACAGGGTGCGCACGCAAACTAATGAAGGAAGATGAGTTTACTCAGAGAAGCTTTCTGACTGCAAGAGAGACAGGACAGGGCCTCCTCCAAAGGACCAAGGTTGCCCAAATGCCAGCTGAAACCTTGGAGAGCCCTTCCTCCAGGAACCCAAATCTCTGGCTTTGCTGTCACAAGTTTGCCATGTGGCCATGGCTTGGAAAAATAAGCAGCCCAGTGGCTCCTTGCCACCAAACCCTCATCAAGGAAACGGGAGACATAAACAGACAAAATGCCAGCAAAAAGGAACCACCATTTGGGTGACCAGAGGAGGAAAGAAAGGGGTAAGAGTAGAAGCTGTGCCAGTCCCCGGCCCACTTGAAGAGTTTCCTTTGCAAATGTTGTTGAGGAAAAAGGAGACAAGTCTCAGGCGTGTTTTGATCACAAAGGACTGTGATTTCAGCCACATAACTAACTGCCTGCATTTTCTACTCTTGAATAACCAAAAGCACACACGAATTGGCACCTATTTGCTCCGGATTCTGAAATCCTAGTATGTGTTTACCATTCCTGATGGGGAACCACTTTCTTTCCCTGAGTTCAGGAGCGCAAAGGACACCATTTGCCACTTTCCTCCCTCATGATGGCCTCCGCCAGATTGAGAAACTGAGACAGCACAAGTTTAGTTAAATGCATTTCTGGTACATTCTCTCTCTTTCTCCATGCAGGCCCACAACCCCATTATCTACATGTTTACGCAACAGTAAGCCAGACCAAGATCAACCGGTCTTACTCTCAAGTAAGCTGCCTCTCTTGGAAACAAGCTCCAAAGACTTGGCTGCAACTTTTAGTCGCAAGTTAAGGGATCAAAATCCTGGCCTGTGGCTCCAAAGCCGGCTGGATCCTGACTTGGGTCAATCTGCCCCCGTCCGCCGCACACACACAACCAAGTGAGGCTTGCACCGACGTAAACCAGCGCAGCTTCGGAGTCACTGCCAAGCTGCAATCCTACCCACGCTTACCTGGGTGTAAACTCTTTCTTCCACGGATTTCAGCCAAGTGAGAATTGGGCCGGGCTGGAGCCTTGCTCGCAAGTAAACTTTGCTGGAATCTATCAGAACTTAAGTCGAAGAGGGCAGGATCAAGGCGCTAGAAGACTTTCCCAGAGTTTGAGGGCTGGAAAACTATCTCACCACGTCCAAGACACGCGCAAAATTAAACACAAATTAAAATTACTGGGCGGGCGGGCGGGGGAGGGGGCGCCGTCCAACCTGAAGGAAATTCCCAGGGTCGCCCCCCCCCCCCCCGCGGACACACAGCACTTCCAGGGAATTTTCTACTAGATCCACAAGGAAAGGAGAAATTGAGGCGGAGAAGACCGCGGCGGAACAAGGGGGTGTTTTGTTGTGTTTTGAATTCTGGGATTTGCTTCGCCTTCTCTCCCCCCCCCCCCGTTACTCCTCCTACACGCAGGAACTCGTGCAATATCTCCCCCCCCCCGCCCGATTTTCAAAAATGCATTGCTTTGATATCGTCATCTCCGTTGCACATCCAAATATATTTTTTAAATAATAATAATAGGCAAGACTCCCGACATCTCAGAGGCAACGATCGAGACTGGGGGCGGGGAGAGAATCGGCGTTGATCTATCCGAATTTTTCTGCCCTCTGAGCACTGAAAGAGACTGACTGGTGGGGTGGGGGCGAGATTTGGGGAAGGGGGCCAGGAGGCGCCCCTTCAATCTTCCTCCGCCTTACCTTCTTGCAAAACCAGCTGCTTTTCCCTCCATCGCTGCTTTTTAACTGTTAATCCCTTTTGTGTGTGTGTGTGTTGTTTTCAAATTCCTCTCTCGCTCCAGTTTCAGAAAGATCAGCGAAGTAGAAAGCTTGAAAGGGGGGGGGGGTCCTCCGAGGTTGCAATACAAAAAATGTTTAAGATAATATTTTTAAAAACAGCGAGGAAAAAAGCAAATCCGATAAACAGCGATTAAAATATATTCCTCAAATCAATCCCGGGAGGAAGAGCAAAAGGCGCCTCCGGTTCTCCTCCTTCGCCATCTGCCTGGCGTGTTTTGTAAATCCAAAAGCGGAGCGAGCGAGTCCGGGTGTCTCTTGCTCCGAGTGCCCGGAAATCGCTCCTCTTTTTCTAAGATGTCTGAACCTACAAGCAGCAGCAGCAGGAAGAGGAACAGCAGCAGCGGCGGCGGCAGGAGCAACTCCTCCAGATTCCCTTTCTGGAGCCTTTGCAAAGCACCAAGTTTGAGATCCTCATTCTTTCTGAGATCCGGGGAGGGGTGGGGAGCAGGGAAGATTGATAGCTGCGCTCCGCAGCAGGCAGCTCACGCCAAAAAAACACAGCTCAGCTTTTGCTTGCAGCAGCAACAGTCTCGCTCCGCCGTCACCCCGGCTCCTCTCTTAAAGGGGCAGGTGCCACTTCAGGAGCACTCCCACTTGGTGTGCATGGGCTCAGGTCTGTTGGTGTGTGATGTGCACGCAAAGTGTCACTCTTAACTTCGATTTGATTGCCAAGCAGTCGTGAGGCGCGGAGGATGCAAAGCCACCCAGCATACAAAACCCTGCGAACTTTGTCACTCTGCAAAAATAAAAAAGGAGCCCGGGGCGGAGAGAGTGGGTGCCTTGTTTTTCTTTTCAGCCAGGACTCAGGCCCAGAACTGGCTTGACTGCCAAGTGCTGCCCTACATGAATTAGAAGAAAGATACATATTTCCTCTGAACATGCGCCAAGTGCATTTTCCTCATTTTTCTCCACGCCCCCCCCCCCCGAAAACGGAGCAAAGCTGCAGATGTGAGGGTTTAAATGTCATTACTGAAGTGAGTTATTTTCAGGCAGTATTAGTATTCTTATTCTTATTAGTTTTATACCGTAATTGCTTTTTTATTGTTGTAAACCACTCTGGGACCTTATGATAAAGCGTGGGTAGGAAAAGAAAGGAAGGAAGATTAACATTATGTCCATCTCCCACCTTCTCTTCCAAAGAGCTGAGGTGATGTACAGGGTCACTGTCTTCATTTTATTCTTACAAGAGCCCTCCTTGGGCTAAGAGATCGTGACTAGCTCACTGCTCACCCAGGAAGCTTTGTACAGAAATTGAACCGACTGCTAGTCCAGCCAGACATGGGCAAAGCAGTGGTCAGGGACGATGGGGCCTTCAGGAGAGCTGTGCTGGGCCTGGCCAACAGGCCATCTAAGCCAGCATCCTGTTCTCCTGGTGGCCAGCAAATGCCTCTGGGAAGCCCAGGCGCGCACTCTGAGCACAACAGCACTCTCCCCACTTCTACCATGGGACGTTGGCCTCAGGTTGCACAGCTCTGCCTTAATCACACTATCCTCACACGGACTCTGAGGCACAGGACAGAGCCACACAGAACCTGCTTTTTTGATGCCAGAGGTCTTCCTCCAGTGATGGGAACATATCACCTCTGAGCATGTGGAGAGTGCCTTTCCACACACAGCCATGTGCACACATCACTACAGTGGTACCTCAGGTTACATACACTTCAGGTTACACACGCTTCAGGTTACAGACTCCGCTAACCCAGAAATAGTGCTTTGGGTTAAGAACTTTGCTTCAGGATGAGAACAGAAATCGGGCTCCGGCGGCGCAGCAGCAGCGGAAGGCCCCATTAGCTAAAGTGGTGCTTCAGGTTAAGAACAGTTTCAGTTTAAGTACGGACCTCCGGAACGAATTAAGTACTTAACCTGAGGTACCACTGTATATACCTTCAGACTTGTTTGGGGTTAGGAATAAGAGTCTACATGTGTCAGGCGGCAGAGGAACCAACCCCCACGGCAGGTTGCCAGGAACAGAGAAGACCAGGAAAAGTCCTTGCCATCTGCTTTTTATTCAATATTTACAGAGAGAGGCTTGGGAATGCAGCCTCTTGGAATAATGGCCTTGTCCCGAGTAAATCTCCCCTACCCTTCTCTCCCACTTCATTTGTCAACAGCACCACCCTCCTTACAGTTGCCGCTTAGGGCCATCTGTCTCTGAGCTCTTTGCTCTCCTACTTTTAAGGCTCGCTGGGTTCTGGGAGATGGTGGATCTGGAATGCTTTCTAGTGATAACGTGTCAGCCAGCTGCTCCGGCTCTGCCTCCTCCTCCTCTCCCATTATTTCCCAACTTTTCCTCTCATCTTCCTCTGAGATGTGACCTCCCTCAAACCCCTGTTGTAATTCTGAACTATCATCTTCTTCTTCTCTGGAAGGGTCTCCACCATTCCTCCTCTGCCCAGTCCCTGACAATATGCCAGGGATTGTGAATTCCAGGATGTGTGCACTCAAAATTACTTAATGTTCTTTTCCCCCAAGGGTAAAGGCACGCGCGCACACATGCGCACACACATGCACACACACCTTTCTTCATCAGCACCCACACCCTCAGCTAGTAGGTGGGCAGCTGAACAAACAAGGGCAATGAGGAACAGCAATGGCAGCCTGGAGTTAGTGGTGGACCCTTCTGAGAAGGTGGGGACTTAGTAGCAGAGCTGGAGTTAAAGATGGGCTTGGTTGGCCCACATCCTAGAGGAGGGGTCGCTGCCAACTCCTGCAGCCTCCTGGCCCGGCATCTGCTTGCTTGTTGTGTCTGGCCACTTGCTCTCCCTGAGAGACCAAGCAGAAAGAGCTGTAGCCTCCATAAACCTTGTCAATCCTCCCCACCAGCTTTCCAGGAGGTGGCATGGATTGCAGTATGGATTAGGCCAGAGGGAAAGGCAAGTCAGTAGCAACACTAGTAAGGAGGAAGTGGGTGCATCCAGGGCAGAGGGAATCGTGCACAAGGAACACACACGCCTCGAAAACCAGGAATCACCCCTGCTTAGCACCTGCTGAAAGATGCCAGCCCCTATCCATAGGTAGCAAGAGCAGAATACATTGTGCAGCACTGTCAAGTTTACAATGTAGACAATGCAGAATACATGAGGCAAAAGTGAAATTTGCAGGAATGACACTGGCCACAGAACTTGGACTTTCACGTTGGAGAAGTTTGGCTGAAGTTGATGCGGAAATATTTTAAAGCACAGAATACATCCAAGCCCTAGCTCTGATGAATGTCTCCATCTGTACCAGGCATAGCTCTTGAGGAACACTTCGGCATTTCTATTAACAGCAGTGCTGTGAACAAAGCTCCCCCCAAAAATCCCACTTATTTGGGGGGAAGTTTGCATCCAGGCATGTGTCTTAATGCTGAGTCATACTAAAAGGCTCTTAGGTTATGACTAAAAGTTTTCAACCTCTCTAGCTTCAGAAATATCTGCCCTGAATCATCTGCTGAAGAAGTCTTGCATGTCTTCCATGGAATCATTGGAGGTTTTCAAGCAGAGGTTGGATGTGTCATGGTTTTGCTCCATAATGATCCAGAGCAAACCTCAACCCATAGTTTAGCAGAGTAAACACAGTGCAGGGTTCCAAAAAAGTTTCAGAGAAAATCTGCTTCATCCAGTATTATTTACTGAAGGTAAAAGAGCATAACAGTTCACAAATCCAGCTGTACAGGATTGGCATAGTCCTTACAAATCCAGTTCCTGCAAAACCTTAGCACTTAAACATACTACGTACAGATCACCACACAGGAACAAAAGACAGAACCAAGAAGAAAAGAGAGAGAGAAAGCCAGGCTCCTTCTGGCCTGTTCTTATAGTTTGCATGACCTTGAGAGAAAGTTCCAGAACCTTCTTGAATCAATAGAATGGAAAGCATTTCTACACTTCAAAGCAAAAATGTACCTAAAAATGCAAGCCATGACAGGATGGCCACCTATCATTCATCCTTTAGTTGGGATTCCTGCATTGCAGGGGGTTGGACTAGATGACCCTTGGGTCCCTTCCAACTCTACAATACTTTGATTCTATGAATCCTAGGTGTTACAGAGCATTCTGGGATGTGTTCTGAGGCTCAGTTTCTGCAGCTCATTGGCGAGATCTGTTGGATCTCACTGAACTGAGACCTAGGACACAGCTGACTGTTTTTATCTATATGAAGATCTTTCCTTTCTGCCTCACAAAGTGCACATGACAGCATTTCAGGCATATTAAGGGCCATATCAAATTCAACCACGATTGCAGAAACATATCCCAAGCTATACATTTCAGCCTGGTGCCCTACAACTGTGACTGTGCCAACTCATTGTCCCCCTCCCATTTTTGTGTGCACAAATTATTGCATGATTTTCAGCATCTTTTATAGTCCTAATGGTATCCGACTTCAACAGTATGATTGAACAAAGAATATATTTTCACAAAACATGTTATGTAGTGGCAGAAAGCTCTTCCTCACATCAAATGATTTTTCAGATATTACGTTGAAAGGTGGTGGGTGGAAGCAAACACCTCATCCAGTTAGAATCCAGGTGAGCTTCGTGCAAGTAAATCAGAATGATGCTCTGTAAACAGGAGGAGCTCTGAACTTTTTTCCAAGCTGCTTGCCTATTGACAAGGGGTTTAAGGGGAAGATGGGCATCTTTCTGCCAGGGAGGCTGTAGCAAAATCCTGCAGTGAAACCCTGCATCCAGCAAGGGGTTGGACTAGATGACCTGCCAGGCCCATTCTGCCTCTGTGGTTCTCTTGTCTGGACTGAACATACTGCCAGTCACTTTCATCGGGTGACCTGGTGTTCCCGCATTATGAAAGAGGGAGGGAGGAGAAATGTCTCTCTCCCCACCGCACCCTGCTCATAAATTTTATAAACCATGATCCTGTACTTCTTAGATGGCTACCAATTACATCTCCCTACAGAGGCACTGCTTAGAGGACAGATAGTGCAGCAAATGTACACAAAATAAAAACGAAATCCTCATTTCCGGAGCCAAGATGTTCTTTGACACACCTGGTCTGCAGCTGCCCTTTCCTGCAGAGCGGAGGCTGTGCGGGTCAGAGGGCAGCCGCATATTTCTCCAGAGGCCTCTGATCAGAGGAGCGAGCCAGAAAGCACTCTGCACATTCCTTAGATGCCTGCTCCCCCCTTTTCCTCCCACATCTGCCAGGAGGCTTTGCGTGGGCTCTTTGTCTCTCCAGCCACACTCACATGCCAATGCCTTGCACTTTGGTTGGCACCAGCCAAGGTTATCCTTGCTGGTGTTTGCCGGCGCTGAGTTTGCATTCCCATGCTGACTTTGCATGATATGCAGTTTGCATCGTTGGAGCGCTGTCTATTTAGCACGGACCAAGAGCCAAGTCACAAATTATGAAATTGCTAGGTGTTCTGTCCATGCCAATAGGGTACCTTAGCCATGCCTAACTTGGAGCCCTTCAGATGTTTTGGACTACACTTATCATCCCTGACCCTTTGCCATGCTGGCTGGGGCTGGCAGAGGGCAAAACATATGGAGGGCAGTAGGTTGGGAAAGGCTGGGGTTGCAGTGTGCCCCCCCCCCCCGGTTGGGATCACGTGGTAGTGGCAATCTTTTGATCAGTGCTGTGGGACCCTCACATTAATTTCCCCACAATGCTCGAGATGAAGCATCCCACAACAGGAGCCAAAATTTTAATTTGCTACAATGCTCCACGTGTCAGGCACATAGTGGATAAATTCAGTTGGTGATTTCGTTGTACTGGGCAGCAGGAAAAATATTTAAAGGGAAGCCCACAGCATGTTTTCAATGCTAGTGAGATTTTTCTTACCATCCATCTTCAAATGTTCTAGGATGCGGGTGCGGAAGTTATGGGCCTCTACGTGTCACTGTGGAAGAAAGGGCAGTAGCTCAGAGACAGAAGATCTCAGGAATGAACAAGCAAATATCAACAATTTTTGCTCCTATTTCCATTTTTGTTAGAATTCCCAAACATCAATACTTTTCACACTCACAGAGATGTCCTAAAGTGATTTACAGCATAAAAGACACTAAAACCACATATAAAACTATCATAAAACACAATGCCCAAAAATGCTATTTCAATCATATTCATAGAAAGGAACCCACACTAGTACAAGATGAGCACTAAAACAAACAAAAAAGGATAAAAATAAAATAAAATATCACTATCCTCCACATTAATGGTCAAATGTCAGGGTAAACAGAAATATTTTAGCCTTGTACCCTTCCCTGCAGAGAGTATTCCAATAATGGGGAGTCAACCCTGAAATGGCCCATTCTCGTGTTGCCACCTTCCGCACACAGCGAAGGGTCTCTGAGGACAAACACAAGTTCATGTAGTGAGAGGCGGTCCTTGAGGTGTTAGGGTCCTGATCTGCATAAGGCTTTATAAATCAAAACTAGCACTTTGAATTAAGCCAGGAAGTGCAGTGGCAGTGAGAGGAAGCAGTGGAGCAGAAGGGTGGTTTGTAGGATCATGTCTCCCCCATTACCACACTGTACTAAGCAAGGGAATGGCATTCTAACATTCTCTTGGGTGCCACATCTGCTCAAAAGGAGTGGAAACTTAGTTTTAAAAAAGCCAGATTCCTTAGGAATGACATCAGGCAACTTTCCCAGGTAATGTTAAGCCAGCAGTTGGGCAAATTACTATTATTTGCATTTGTGGCCACATGTCATTCCTCTCTTTGCTTATAAATAAGTACCTGTTTTACAGAGTGCATAATTGGACACAAACTAATTAAAAACAAAACAAGGAGCAAAAGACCAAATATGCCTTGAAGCACTAATGATTAATGTGATACTGCCAAACGCGCTGGGCTAAGCCAAGTATTTTGAGAGGTGTGTGTAAACTCTGAGCTGCTCCTTCACATTTCATATCCAAACAACCACCTACTATTGATCACCAAGATGTCAGTCTCAGTTCTTCCCTCATTCTAAAGACAGCTGTCCAGGTCACTGTTGCCAGATCAAAATCTCAAAAATTAAGAGACACATCAAAACTAAAAATAAAATGAATAAAGGCAGAGATGGCCATTATCTTCCAGCAGGATTTGAAAATGAAGGAACAATCCTTTTAATTACAACTATCAGGCCATTAAAATCAATCAGTCCTGGGGTTTCCATGCTTTCTGCCTTACGGGAAACCTTTCAACATTGATTTGTTCGCAAAGAACCCCCACATATCACAACCCCCCATGGCCAGTTGTCTGTGTGTTTAGTTATGAAGGTGACCCTTTTCACATTGCTCCAGAAGGAGAAAGGCATCACCAAAGAAGAGGGCATAGATCTGCATAAAATGTGCATATGTTGATTTGTAGAGAGAGAGGCACACTTTTAGAAATCATTACTATAACATAACTTAAATAGAAACACAATTATGTCTCACCATAGTGGGAAAGACCAAGTGATTTGTGTGTCTGCTCAGTCTGCCATCCAGGTGCTAATCGCTTAGAAGTTTTGATGATTAAGCAATACATAAATCCTGCTAAATTAAAAATAAATAAATAACTGCTAATGGTCACTTCTGTCCAAAGGTGGAGTGAGGCATAGGTCAGCAATAAAACCATAAATCAGTCGATGTCATTGAAGTTAACTCTTTATTCAAATAAACCCAAACAGCTCAGTCCTAGTGGTCACAGCAAGGGTGCCAACTTTAATAAAATAAGGGGGGCGCAGATCACATGATGAGGCACATGCGCACCATTTGAATGGCAGTGCCCATCAACTCTGGGGCAGGCAGCCCCCTCAAATACTTTAGGGCAGTGTTTCCCAACCTTTTTTGGGCAAAGGCACACTTGTTTGATGAAAAAAATCTTGAGGCACACCACCATTACAGCCCCGTGAGGTCAGCGCGCAGCGTCACGCCGGGAGGGAAGGGCGCCGGGGCGCTGCTGCTGCTGCTGCCGCCGCCGCTCCCGGCAGGCATGGGCTCAGCTGAGGCGGCGGCGGCTGTTGTGGTGGTGGCGGCGATAGCGGGCGGAGGAGGGGGCGGCGGCGGGGCCGAGGTGGCCGGCGGCGGCGGGGGAGGCGGCGGCGGGTGGAGCAGGAGGGCGGCCGAGGCCGGTGAGGGAGTAGGGTTGCCCGGGGCTTGAGGAGCCGTCGCCGGGAGTTGCTGCTGCTGTTGTTGCTGCTGCTGCCCGGACATGCCGGCCTCCTCCTCGTCCGCTGTCTCGCGCTCCTCCCTTTTGCGCGCGCTGCCCCGCCGCCGCCCCATTGGCCGGGTCCTGTCAGCTGATCCTGTGTTATTTCCTGTGTGTGTGTGTGTGAGGGGAGAATGGAGAGAGAAACCTCGGCACCACCACCGCGGAGCCGCCCCCGGCTCGACGCGGATCCTCGCCGCCGCCGCCCCGCCTCTCGCCGCCCGACTCGCCCGCCTCCCTCCCACGGCACACCAGGCAACGTCTCGCGGCACACTAGTGTGCCGCGGAACACCGGTTGGGAAACACTGCTTTAGGGGAGGGCAAAGGGATCTCAGCCCCTGGGAGTCACAGCAACCCTTCTCAGTAGGTCTTGCCCCAAAGAAGCAGTTGCAAGGACTAAGGGTCTCTGGCTTCCCACCGCTCTCTAAGGCTCCTCCTCTGGTTCCTTCCCCAGCGTCTTGTCTCGTTGCTCTGCCTTCTTGATTTCTCTTCATTGAAAGGGGGGGCAGGTCACAGCAGAAGGGGGAGACTCCCTGGATTATTCAGCAACCTGCCTCCACTCTTCCTCTTGACACCTCTCTGCTTCTGCTCCTGATTCTGGACTGCTCTCTGATACTGCCTCTTCCTGCTCATTAAACCCTATTGCTCTTTCAACTTCCAACACCTCCTCCTCCCAGTCTTCTCCTCCTGACCATGCAGCCTCCTCCTGCCACCAATCCCCTGGCTCTGAGGCTTTGTCCCCCGGAGGTCCCCTTGGGGGCTCCCCATTGATGCCTCCCACCACTCCTTAGCATCCAGCCAGTCCATGACAGCTTCATGTCCTCTGCTGCTCTCTCTTCTTTCAATCATGCTCAGAATAAACAGCCCATCAAATAGAGGACACTTTCAAACAGGGGTCTGTCCTCTGTAAAGTAGGACAAATGTTCACACTTCTAATGATATGCAGCTTTGTTTCATACTTTGGCATACTAAAGTACTTGGTCAGGCCATTTGTCAAGAGGCTTGGTGTTCACACACCTCCTCCTCCCCATTTCTCTCCCTCCTTCCCTTTCGTGGTCCATTCTACACACACACACACACTTCTGAATATGCACTAACCATAGTTTACTTCCCAAACAGCACTGGAAACTGTGGTTTGGAATGGAACATAGGAAGCTGTCTTAAAACAATTTGTTCACCTAAGTTAGGGATGAAGGAGTAATTCAGCTTTGTTTGCATTTTAATGAGAAACTTGCACTTGTCAAACCAATACACAAACAAAAACATATCTAACCTTTGAAATTTGCTAGTCTCCCATTTTTGCAATGCAGTTCTCCAAATAACATACTGTGAACACAAATGCATGTATTAGAAGAATATGTGTATGAAAATGTACATGTCAGTGAAAATATATATAAAATGCATTATTGTAGGATAAATTACTTGCAAAAATGTGTTTACTAGTTAAAACCATACATAAAATGTGTATTAGGAGAGATAATAATTTTCATGATGATTTTTTTAATCACTGATTGCTGCATAAATGTAGAGAACTGAAATTAAGTTTGCAACAATTAGAAACTAAAAGAGCTGGAATAGATAGTTTAGTCCATTCCTGGATGAGACCAGTATTGTTTATGCTCATTGGCAGTGACTCTGAAGGGTGTCAGACAACCGTCTCTCACATCACTGATTATATCTGATCTGTTTAACTAGAGTTGCCTGGGATTGAACCTAAAGTGTTCCTCAGGGCTGGCCCAATACCAGACCCTCCAAGTGTCCCTATTTTCCAGGATACTTGAAGGAGTGTCTCCACCCCCATCGTCCAACCCGGACACTGAGGTTCAGGGCCCTCTGGCGGTTCCCTGAGAGAAGTGAAGTTACAGGGAACCAGGCAGAGGGCCTTCTCAGTAGTGGTGCCCGCCCTGTGGAACGCCCTCCTATCAGATGTCAAAGAAATAAAGAACTATCTTACATTTAGAAGACATCTGAAGGCAGACCTATTTAGGGAAGTTTTTAATGACTGATGTTTTAATGTAATTTTAATCTTTTGTTGGAAGCTGCCCAGAGTAGCTGGGCAAACCCAGCCAGATGGGCGGGGTAGAAATAATAAATTGTTATTATTTTTATTTTCCAGGGACATCCCTGATTTAGAAAAGCTGTCCCGGTTTCTGATTTGATCCTGGAATCTCGGACAGGCGTGCGTGTCAATGTTAACACATGTGATAAAGTCCGTCAGGGCTGGGGGGGGGGGCACCCGCGCCAGTTCATCCTTAATGCGGGGATGAAGTCCCTGATGGAAGTGGAACCGACAGGCAGCTTCATTCCACAGGGTGTTTGCAGCCCACCGACGGAACTCTGAGGCGTACTCGGTAACCTGCTGGAGGTTCTGCAGTGCCATCTCAGCCACCTGGGCACGATTCGGCTCCCCAAACATGCCCTCTAGGGCGGCAATGAATTGTCCAAATTCCCCAGCAGAGGGTGATCGGCCTCAAGGTTTAGAGTGACCCAAGAAAGTGCCAGGCCCACAAGGAGGCTGACCATAAAGCACACCTGGCTCCGTGGGGTGGGAAAGTCTGCTGCACAGGTGGCGAACATCAGCCGACACTGGTATACAAAGCCTCAAAGGGCCCCACGCTCCCCCCTGAACCTCTCTGGCGATGGGATGAGGGGAGCACATTGGGCCGGGGCTGCAGCAGGGGCCACTCAAAGCACTTGAACCTCCCCCTGGAGCATAGCTACCTGCGTGTGGAGGTTCTGCAGCACTGTGACAAGATCAACAGGCCGGGCTTCGTCCATCTTGCACCCTGGCTGGGACGTAGGTTGGCCACAGCAAACTGTCATGGTCCAGTTCACGGGCGATCGAAGACCTGGCTGGGGATGTTGGGACCGGGGGCAAGATGGCGGGGTGGGAGCAGGAATGGGAGTCCAGAAGCCAGGAGTCAGAAAGCCAAGAGTCTGAGGGTCAGAGAGCTGGGAGTCAAGGAGCCAGGGGTCCGAGGATCAAGAAGCAAGGAGTCAAGGAGCCAGGGGTCCGAGGATCAAGAAGCAAGGAGTCAAGGAGCCAGGGGTCCGAGGATCAAGAAGCAAGGAGTCAAACGCAGCAAGGCAGCGATCATGTTGCTGTGGCAAAGAGCTGAAGGGGAAATGCTGATCTTATATCCCTTCCCGGCTCTTGCCATCAGGTGCTGTGAGTTACCAATCAGCCTCACCTGTGTGGCCGCGCCTTGCCCCTTCAGAACAAACTTAGGAAGGCCCTAGTCCTGCAGAGTCCTATTGATCACATGGCCTGGCTCCTGCACGCCCACCTGACACCAAGGAGAGAGCATTGGAGGCTGCCTCATACAGAATCACAGAATTGTGGAGTTGGAAGAGATCCTGAGGATCATCTTAGTCCAACCCCCTGCAATGCAGAAATATGCAGCTACGCCGTACAGGCTCAAACCTGCAACCCTGGTGCTATCAGCACCATAGCTAGTCAGACCAATGGCCCACCTCGCTCAATATTGTCGGTGCTGAACAGGATTTCAAACAGGAATCAAACATCACATCCGCACCATACATTTTAGCACATTTTTAAAAATCAATGTTTTTCTTGATTTTCCAATATTGTTCCATAACAACCTCATTATAACAACACCAATTTTCTCCAATTAATACAATTATTAAAACCAATTATTTATATACCGAAGTATACTATTATATAATTTAGGCTTCAAGGAAGGAAACCAAAGCACAAAATGAACACTCAAGCCCTTCAAGATCCTATTAAGTGGGATTGCTTCCAAACGACTCTTAAGGACCATCTGCTTTCAGAATTCCCTGATAACATTGAGGAACACTGGACCAAGCTACAAACATCCATTATTGCAGCCGGTGAACAAACTATTGGATACCAAACCAAGAAACACCAGGACTGGTTTGATAAGAATGACGGTGAGACTGAACACATTATTGACAAGAAACGGAATGTGGGAGTCATAAAGCCAAGGCAGAGGCTTGCAATATTGCAGGGTGCCCCCTGACATTCCTCTGGGCAATGATTACCTTACAAGGAGAGGGGAGTGTCAAGCTTGACCGGATGAGGTAACGTGAGACATTGGAATGCAGCCATGCGGCTGGACAGAACAAAGGATAATAAAAAGTGATCGGAGGAGAGGAGAAGTCTCAATGAGCTCTCTCTCTTATTATGGAATATTACTCGCTCTCTATGTCTTTATTTTATATTAAAGAAGTGCCACTTGTAATGGCTGGCCCGACAAGTGGTGCCCCGTGTGAGGCTGAATAAAAGAATACGACTGAGGTTTTTTAAAGAGAGCTAAGAAGCGATTTAAAGCAAACAGTCTGAGGCAGACTAAGAGAAACTGTGAGAGGATTTTCGATCCAAGCAGTGGATATCATCGGCCCCCTACGTCCGGCAAGGATTGCAAAGCGCTGAAGCATCTTAAAAAAGATCCCAGGGTGAGTCCGATCCCTTTTCTTCTTTTTTTTATCAAGATTTTAGAGACATGGGTAGCTCCCTATCTTCTCCACAACAGAAATTTTTAAAAGACTTAAAATTTCTCCTCTCCTCCAACAAATTGGAAGTTCCTGATGGTGATTTGATACAGCTCATTCTGGCTATTGATGAACATTGTCCCTGTTTTCCTTTGAATGGAACATGGGAAATAAAACATTGGGATATGATTGGGACTCATTTTCATGGACATCCCAGCATAGGAATTCGAATTTTAAATGCTTGGTGTAAAATTCGATATGCTATGGGTTCTTTATCACCAAAAAATATCTCCATGGCTGTATTGCCAACACAACCTTCAGCTTCTCTAATTCAGCCTGCTGTGCTGGCATCTGTTCCAATACTGGCTTTGCCTGCAGCCCCAGACCCCAAACCTCCAGACTACAGTTCCTCACCAGAGGACCCAATCCTGCAAAAATACCATGGTCTGGCTGGGAATGACCCTGCTCTTTCAGCAGCACAACCAGCTACCCCTTTCCAACGTGCAGTCCTTGCCTGCTCCTTATCTCAGGATACCATGGCATTCCCTGGTGCTCCAGCAGGAACTCAAGCCCAGCACCAACCTTTTGACTTTAAAATCTTGAAAGAGCTGCAATTGTCAGTAAGGACAAATGGACTGCAAGCTCCATTTAAACAAGCAAGAGGGAATAATCCTAATCTTACCCTCGCAGATGTGATGGATGCTATGATGGGGCATGGCCCCCTTGCTCAGGCTTCAGTACAAGCCACACTGCTGCAGATCTTATTGAGGGATACTGCTCTTGCTGCTCAACAAGCAATGAGAAAAATCCCGGAACCCACCAGTATCCAGTCTAGGTGGGGTTCAATCAGACAAGAACGGTGGCCTCCACCAAAAGAAAAATCCGCAGCACCAGCTTGTTTCTGAACAGCTTATTTCTGAACAATTGACTTTTGGCCACATTGAACCATCTTCATCCCACTGGCACCAGCAGACAGGAACGGTTTGCTTTTATATTGCCAGTATATAACAATTTGCAGCCCAACCAGCGATATCAGTGGATTGTCCTGCCTCACAGCATGTGGAACTCCCCTACACTTTGTCAGCATTTTATGGATGAAGCATCGAAACCTTTCCGCATGCGCCACCTAGAGGTGCTGAACAACAGCTGCATCTGGCAGTATTTGCTACACCATTATTGCCAACAGGAATTTGACAACAAGAAGACTATCTGCATTATAGAATGGATACAGTTACCTCATACCCCTCCAAAAAACATTTATTCAGTAATTGAATCCACATCAGACATTGTTATCAAAGGACGTTCACGAGCAATAGCTTTGAGCGGTTTTGATGTTGCATCAATTTATTTGCCTTTTTCACAGACTGAACAGCAGCATTTATTGATCACAAATGCTGCCGTGCAAATTGCTTTGGCTGATTTTATAGGTGTCACCATTTTTAATCCTCCAAAGGATGACCGTTTGACATTTCTGACACAGGTCACCTATGTCTTGGCTATCCCCTTGTCTCTCACACCTCTCCCCTCTGCACTAACCCTCTTCACGGATGGAACAAAAAGTAGGGGGGTGGTGACGTGGGAGGAGGGAGGAAAATGGAAATGTTTATTTACCCCTCCACAGTCTTCTGCCCAGTGAGCTGAACTAGTGGCAGTGATTCTTGCCTTTCAATCCTTTCCTACTCAACCTTTCAATCTTATTGTGGATACTCAGTATGTATATCACCTTTTTGCTATTTTACCAGTATCTTATATAACTCCTTCCTTGGATTCTGACTTGTTTTCCTTGTTTCTTGCCCTGCAAGCTTTACTTCAGCACAGAGAGTTCCCTTATTATGTTGCACATCTTCGCTCCCACACATCGCACCCAGGGTGTTTAGCAGAAGGCAATGCACGAGCAGATGCAGCATTGAGGGACATTTCTGCCTTTTCTCTCTTTTCTGATCCTGTACTATGTCATAACACCTTTCATCTCCCTGCGAAAGCATTGGCTAAGCAGTTTTCTATTCCTTTGGCCTCCAGTACAATTGACCCTCCATGAGCCTGCCCCCATTTGTTTTCAAATTAAAGAGGGGAAAGAATCATGGGGGATATATCCAAACTGTCAATATACTTTGAAATTCATGTTTAATAGCTCTTGTTCTCTTACAGGAACATACAGTGACCAATACCAGTGCATACCAGTGCATGGTTAAAAACTAGAAAGGAAGCCTACCATGCAGCTTGGAATCAGAATTCTTATATTCTTGGCTTCCGGATGGAAGTTGGCTTCGACATTTATTGATTATAGTGATTATTATAGTAGTTATTTGCATTATTTTGTGTTGCTATATACAATGTATTCCTTCCTTAATTTCTGTATGTACTGCATGGTTCTCCAGTCCGCGGCCCGCTTCCGGTCTCACAAGAGTCGCCTATCGCTCTCGACATAACCATTGGTACTGATATATATGGCTCTGATTAAAATATAAAGAAAGAGGGCATGTGGGAGTCATAAAGCCAAGGCAGAGGCTTGCAATATTGCAGGGTGCCCCCTGACATTCCTCTGGGCAATGATTACCTTACAAGGAGAGGGGAGTGTCAAGCTTGACCGGATGAGGTAACGTGAGACATTGGAATGCAGCCATGCGGCTGGACAGAACAAAGGATAATAAAAAGTGATCGGAGGAGAGGAGAAGTCTCAATGAGCTCTCTCTCTTATTATGGAATATTACTCGCTCTCTATGTCTTTATTTTATATTAAAGAAGTGCCACTTGTAATGGCTGGCCCGACAACGGAAGGCCTTTCAGATCTGGCAAAGAGATAAAAACTGTGCCACTAAGAAAAAAAACCTATGCCAATGCTAAGGCTGAGTTTCAAAGAGGAACCAGAGAACTAAAGAATACCTGGTGGATAAAAAAAAGCTCAAGAGATGCCAGTGTACTGGAAGAAGCAAAGATCACCAGTGTTGAAGCAGTGATTCTTCAACATCAATTTTGTTGGACTGGTCATGTTGTGCAGATTCCTGATTATCGTCTTCCAAAGCAACTAATCTATTCCGAACTTAAAAATGGAAAGCGTAATGCTGGTAGTCAACAAAAGAGGTTTAAAAACTCTCTCAAGGTAAATCTTTAAAAATGTAGTATAAACACTGACAACTGGGAAACACGGGCCTGCGAGCACTCCAGTTGGAGAATAGCCTTTACCAAAGGTGTCATGGAGTATCTGACGAAGTGTGCATTACACACGAAAGCTCATATCTTGAAAGCTTATATTTAGTTGAAAGCTTATATTTAGTTCTTTAACGTGCCACTGGAATTATTTAAAAAGATTTTTTCATCTTTCATCTTGTTATTTATTATGGACTTTGAAGACGCTGGAACTCAGGACAAAAGGGAGAAACGTGCTAAGAGGAAATCACGTTTGGCAAACTCTCACCATGACCAACTCCCGCCTGGTAATCTATGTCCCCACTGTGGAAGGACATGTGGATCCAGAATTGGCCTCCTCAGTCACTTACGGACCTACTGTTAAAACCGTGTTTATGAAAGACAATCTTACTCAGCTACAAGTGATCACCAAAGAAGAAGAAAATAAGAAGAAGAATACAATTATTAAAACCAATTAGTTATATACCGAATTATACAATTTAGTTAAAGTGACTTCCTGATGTGCTAGTTTTGATGGGTTCCTCTTTGGGGTGTTTTTCCCCCACTGCATTCCCAAATGTTAATAATGTCAATTACATTCCCTTCAAGATAGTAATTCTTTATACAACAGCTATAATCTTATGGTTTCAATTTGTGTTAATATATTAAGTAACTTATAAAGTTTCAAGTGAGGTACTCAGTCTGTAATCATTGCTCTTATCCTGCATGTGGTAATCCTCCCAATAATATTGTCCCAACCATATATGGTGTTGTATCCTTCATTCTTCAAACTGTTGATCTTTCCCATGGGTAGGCAAACTAAGGCCCAGGGGCTGGATTCGGCCCAATCGCCTTCTAAATCCGGTCCGTGGACAGCTCTGCCACTAAAATCTGGAGTGTGAAAAGACTTGGGAGTACAGAAGCACAAAGCTTGTTCATTGTGGCCAAATTACACTTTGACCATTATCTATGAACTGGATGCTCATATGTTTGTCACGTAAAGAACTTACATTGCTGCAGTAAATGTAATTGGCATGATTGCCGCATTGGATATTACTCAAGAGTTTGCCATCAAGGTTATGTCCAAAGCAAGAATTGCCAGTCAATCCCAGCTTGTTTAAGAGTCCACCTGTATGATACATCTGCACATTTAGGGACGCCCTTAATCCATCTCAGGTTATCATTTAAAGCAAACATGTAATGTGTGGAATGGCCTAAAGTACAAAGTGGTATTTAGTGGAAACCCACAGAGCTAAAAGGTCTGGAGTCACAGAAGACATTTCGCCTATTGGATGAGCCCAGTCCAGAGAATAAATAACCATCTCCTGACACATAAATAAATTGCTGCAGCTTTATTAAATCAATATTAATTCATAATCTTTAATGCACAATTACAGTTCTCACATACAAAACTACCCTCTCTTCAAAACCTCCCATCTGTCAGATTTATAATTAGCTTATTACTGGCCATATATCTGCTAATAACTTTTCCCTGAGCCCTGTGAGGTGAATTAAGGAGAGCTAATAAAGCATGGCTGGTAATCCATTTACAAGTCTGTCTTACATTTTTGTCCAGGCTTCAAATTAAAAGATACATTTGAAGCAGAGAGGAGGAGAAGTATGGGATTTCCTTCACACACCTCAAAATTCCTTGGCCTTTCCAGATTTAATTCAGTCTAGAAATCCGGGCCCAGCAGGGACAGTTTACCTGGTTTTCTATGGTGGGTTAAGAAATACGGTAAATTCAGGAACTCAGGCATAAATGTAGGCTGTGAACACCTTCAAAGGACATTTATAGCACAGTTTCCCCCCTCAAATAATTCTGGGCACTATAGTTTGTAAAGGGTCGCTGAGAATCGTAACCCTATAAGCGGTATACCACCTTTTCATAATCCTTTAAGGGCAATAATGTGCTTCAAATGTGTTTTAAAAGCATAGTGTGTATGGAGCCACAATTTGGTTCTCTCTGTGTCTTCCCCCTTTTAAGTACAAATGACTAGCATAAGGTATGTGTAGGCAGTGGGCAGGTGGGCTGGTAAAATTTAATAACTTTTCAGATGTGTTCACAAGGCTGCCAGCATGCACAAAAATACGAGATGTGTTAATTTCTTAATAACTGCAAACAAGAAATATGGTCACATCTCAGCAGTGCATAGTTTATTATACTCATAAGCTGCAAGTTGTGGTGTTGGGAAATCTCCAAACACGGTCCTGTCATCTTATCATATTTATTGGAAATTGGCAAGGTTTGGAAGAGGGGTCCCAAGTCCCTAAGCATCACAAAGCCTGACACTCAAGGCATCTCTAGGATGCAAGCTACTACACATTAAAGAGCCACTTCAGCTACTGTTTGTTTTCACTGAGGCATATCAAGAGTGTTTGTGTGCTTATGCAGCCCTGATACCTCACTGCCCCAGGCTGCTTGTGTACAGACAGCCTGGGAGGAAGCCATAATGATCTGAGTTGGGCAGGAAAGTCAAAGTCCATTCTGAGTTATCTGGGGCACTCAAGATCTAGGGAAATGAAATGTTCTCCGCTTTTTGTAGCCACTACAAGGCACGTGGACAGAAGCTAGACCCAGGAGGTAGCAAGGTCAGGACACTTCCAGGGCCTCAAGGTTGGCTAAGAGCCCACTGTTCCAACACAGGGAGCACCCAAGACCAGCAGCAGCCGCTTGAAAGAACTTGCACGTCCTGTATCTCAGGCTAAGGAGCCCTCAAAATCCTAGAGCTAGCAGCGTACCCAGACACCATTGATACTTCCACATTTATTCCATTCCATTTGTCCAGGTGGACACTGTCACCTGCCTTCAAACTTACCAAGCCCAGCAGCTCCATGCAACCTGAAGTGATAATGCCAGGCTGTCAAAGCAGGTCGGTTCAGCTATTGTTGTTGTTGTTGTTTAGTCGTTTAGTCGTGTCTGACTCTTCTTGACCCCCTGGACCAGAGCACGCCAGGCACTCCTGTCTTCCACTGCCTCCTGCAGTTTGGTCAAACTCATGTTAGTAAAGGGAGATGGGAAAGGTTTCTCTCAATTAAAGGGAGATGGGAAAGGTTTCTCTCAATATTTTCTAAGCTCTGTACTTTGTGAATACTATCTGCAGTAAATTCCTAAGTAAATCTCTGAGCTAATCTTACTTCTGCAAATTTCGGCCAGACAGTTAGCAAAGACAGCAGTTTCTTGCTATTTCTGATCAGACAGGTCAGGAGGTCGTTTCCTGCCTAGTCAGCTAGCAAGAAACCGCTGCTGTTAGCAGTAACTAACCAGACCTACTAAATTTGGCGGGCAGGTCAAAAGTTCATTTCCTACCCAGCTGCTTAAAGAGGCCCCTTTTCCTGCCTTATGCTTACTAATGCAAAGATGAAGACACGTGTACGAAGGAGAGAGGAGAGATTGCTTAGCTAGCATAAAGACAGGAATGTTTAGCAAGCAATAAAATGTGTTTAGCAATATAGATGTGCTATGTAAGGGAATAATTTGAGAAGGTATGGGAGGGGGGAGAGTGTTCAGAAGAGTATAAGAAGTCTGTAGATGCGTATTTCTTTACAGCCAGTTTATTTTCAGGAGCTATCTAGCTGGCTGTCTCTGTGTACAGAATGTCTCTGTACACAGATTTCAATAAACTTTTTCTCCAAAGAAGATTTTGCTTTCCTGGTACTTTTGTTCCCTCCAAGGTCCGGGGATGGCGTGGCTGATGGATCCCTAGGTAAATAAGGCTTCATTTCTTTGGGGGCTCGTCCGGGATCAGCCCTCTCCCCAATACGGACCAGAGGGCCAGGCTCAACCAAGGTGAACAGCTCAGCAGCGTTTGCAGGCTTCAGCGCGCACCCCGCCTGTTTTGTGGGGGAAGCCGGCCACACTGTCCTGCAGTGGAGACATCTTGTTGAGGGAGAAAAACAAAGAGGACGGCGCCAAGGGGACAGGTCCGCAGCGGAAAACGGTAAGCCCAAGGGAAAGGGCGTGGGCCCCAAGGAAAAGGGGGGCGAGGTCTGATCAAGCCTCACCTGGTTGTGCAGAGGGCCACCAGGAAGGGAAAAAAGGGCGTGGCAGTGTTATGCCACCAGTAAGGTTTGGTAAAAAGGGGACTGGTTGTGCAGGAGAGTGCCACCAGCAAAAATTTGGAACAGAAGAGGGAGGGATATATATATATTGTGATTTTTTTTGGTGTGTTTTGTGTATTGCATGCTGAAGTTATTTTGGTGTGTTTAGTGTGTTACATGTTGAAATTATATTGATGTGATTTGTATGTTGTATGTTGTTATGTTGCATGTCAGATATTCCAGTAACTGAATTGTTGTCAAGTGTGGGCCAGGGCTTAGTGTCCCCTTGGCCGAGCAATTGTAGGTCTGTTGTGTGTGAAGTGTGAGAGAATTTTTACTGTGAATAGTAGCGAAGGATCTGGAAGAAATGGGTTCTGGCCAAAGTAAAAGTACCCCTTTGAAATGCTTTTGGAGATTCAAGCTGATGAGAGGGGAAGATGAGGACATTGTGAATTAGATTGGCCCACCCAAAAGAACAAATTGGCCGTCCATCAGGACCCTTGATTTGCAACTCATTAATCCATTATATCAGAACATTTTGAATGTCCGTTCTGATCAAATCCCCTACATTTCCACATGGAAGACCAATGTAGAAAAGAAACCCCCCCCCCCCTCCTGGCTGAAGTCATGCTGCCAAAAAGTCTCAGGCAGCCGTATCTGCTCAGTCAGGAAGACAGGAGGACAACCCCCCAGTCCTCCAGGATTCAGAGATGGAAGAAGATAAAGTTTTGATGCCCCACCGCCTTATGCCCCGGCAACAGCCCTGGCACCACCCCCGCCACAGGGAGCAGATGGCCCAGCCCCCAATCCCGTGGACAATGCATTGTTAAGACCTGGGCGAAGATGGAGAAAGGGAGGAACGAGAAGAGGATGATGAGGATGAGGCATTTGTAGGAAGATTGATTAAGTTGACAAGTGATGGAAAGATATGAACAGAGGAACAGGCAGAACGTTTGAAAAAGTATGTGGAACTTTATGAGAAGTGGACGTCAGTCCCCATATGTTAAAAACAGCGGGATGTATAGGGGAACAGAGAAGAAAGTGGCAGAAGGAGTGGGGAAGGCAGTGAAAAGAGTGACCCTCCATAGGGCACATAAAGCACAGGAGAAGGGCGCGGCCAGAGTGATGCCTCTCCATAGAGTGTATGACCCTCCGGCCCCCGCGGGACCTAATGGGGTGGTGCCCAATAGAACTCATACAGTTCAACATGTCCCCTTCTTTAGTGCAGATGTTTGTAATTGGAAGAACCAAAACCCTTCATTTGAAGAAAACCCTGCCAAAATAATTAAGCTGTTTGAGGGAATTTTTTTTTTTTAAAACATACAACCCCACTTTTTATGATGTGTAATATTTGATGGATGCCCTGCTAACTACAGAAGAGGCTAGGCGAATTCATGCTGAAGCCCGAGCACACATGAGAGCGCAGGGGGCAGGAGATCAAGCTGTTGCAACAGGATATCCTGAAACTACACTGAATTGGGATTATCAGACCATTGAAGGGCAAAATACCCTCACCACTTATCGCCAGAATGTCTTAAAAGGCATGAGGAGGGCAGCCAGAAAACTCACCAACTTCGTGGAGGCCAGAGAAATAGTACAAGGGACAGAGGAGGCCCCTGGAGCCTACTTAAAGAGGCTGAAGGAAGCCTACCGCCAGTATATCCCTGTGGACCCAGATGAGGCTGCCAATGGCCCTATCATAAAAACTGCCTTTTGTAGCCCAGGCAGCGCCCGATATCCACCAAGAAAAATTAAGGTTTTTTTATGGGCCACACCCTTGAATGGATGTTGGAATTAGCCCAGACCATTTATAATCAGAGGGAAAAAGAGACCCAGAAGAAAAAAGGAGAAGTACCAGGCAGAGAAGTTGATGGCCCTGAAGACGGGAAGTCCACCGTTAGGAGAAGAAGAGGAGGGCGAGGCCGCTTAGAAAAGAGCAACAGCATGCCTTCAAGGATTTGAAAAAGGCATTGCAGCAAGCACCAGCGCTGGGCATCCCAAATCCTGAGAAGCCTTTCTCCCTGTTTGTGGATGAAGACCAAGGAACAGCAAAGGGAGTGCTATGCCAAAAATTGGGAAGCTGGCAGCAGCCCGTGGCATACCTATCTGAGCGCCTGACGCCTACAGAACAAGGTTTACCGCCATGCATGAGAGCAGTTGTGGCAGTAGCTACCCTACTGAACAAAGCAGACAAATTTACTTTTGGCCAAGACACTGTTTGTGTAACCCCGCATGCAGTCCCAGCTCTGCTTGACATGAAGGGTACCTATTTCCTCTCCCAAGCAACGATGAGAAAGTGCCAGATGCTATTGTTGCACCCGCGTTTGAAGTTCCAGGTTACCACCGCCCTCAACCCAGCTGCCCTATTACCGGTAGGAGTAGGTGAGGAGCCCACGCATGACTGCATTGAAGTAATGGATGAGGTGTACTCCAGCAGACCTGACCTTAAAGATGAAGCAGACCCCTAGTGGCCATCATGGTTTATGGATGGAAGCAGCTTCATTGAGGTTGGACACCGGAAAGCAGGCTATGCAGTGGTAGCCCTGGAAGACCAGGTGATCGAAGCAAAGTCACTCCCGCCTGGAACATCGGCCCAGCTGGCAGAGCTAACTGCGCTTACCAGAGCCCTGAGCCTGGCAAAGGGACAGAAGATAAACATTTATACAGATTCTAAGTATGCATTCCTGACTTTACATGCCCATGGAGCCTTATGGAAAGAAAGAGGTTTGCTTACCTCCAGAGGAAGCCAGGTGGCCCACCCACAAGCCTTGTTGAACCTTCTGGATGCTGTATGGGAGCCCGAGGCAGTGGCAGTTATCCATTGTTATGGACACAAGACTGGACCAGGAGAAGTGGCCAGAGGAAACCGATTGGCAGACAGAGTGGCCAAGGAAGCAGCCCAAGAACCGGCCCCCGCCTTGGTTATTGGAGCACTGGTCCCAGAAGAGATTTTAAGCACCACTGACATGCCAGCTTACACGAAGCAGGAAAGGGACACTGCAGATGCTCAGGAGCTGACATCGTCCAAAGAAGGATGGTACCTTACCCCTGATGACAGGATATGGATTCCAGAGTCCTTTCTCGGCAGATTACTCAGAGATACCATGATTCAACCCACATAGGACCAGATGCTACAACCAAGCAGCTGGAGAAGTGCTTCTACATGGCCCACCTCTACCAACTGGCAGCCCAGATTTCCAGGAAATGCCTGCTGTGTCAAAAGAATAATCCCAGAGCCGGACCACTGGCTCCCCCAGGGATTCAGCATAGTGGAACTGCACCTATGGAAGATCTTGTCGTGGACTTTACTGAATTACCCCGTTGTGGACTACACCGCTACCTGCTGGTGGCAGTGTGCACCTACACCGGAGGGCCGAAGCATGGCCAACAAAGACTGAAAAGGCATTTGAAGTAACCAGGTGCCTGCTTAGGGAAATCATCCCTCGCTATGGATTGCCAAGGTCCATAGGATCTGACAATGGACCAGCATTTGTTCATGCGGTCCTACAGGGACTGGCAAAAGCGCTCCAGATCAACTGGAAGCTGCATACTGCTTATAGACCCCAGAGTTCTGGAAAGGTAGAGAGAATGAACAGGACTCTAAAGAATCAGCTGTCCAAGCTGACACAGGAAATTAGGTCTAATTGGGTGACAATGTTACCTCTGGCATTACTCAGGGTCCGCAGTCTCCCGTCAAAGCGAACCCACCTGTCACCTTTTGAAATTCTGTTTGGAAGACCAGTTCCATATGTTAGAATGTTAACTCCATATGCTAGCCAAGATGTGCAATTGAATAACTATGTACAGTCACTCTCCTGAGTTTTCTTTTGTCTCGACAGGTGGACCCAGGCTCGCAACCCCTGTGTGTTGGCTGCATCAGTTCGAGCCAGGTGATGAAGTGTGGGTAAACGATTGGGCACGGACGCAGCTACAACCGTGCTGGAACCTTATACCGTCCTGCTCTCCACACCCACCGCCGTGAAATTCGCCGGCATCACCCCTTGGGTCCACCACACCAGAGTGACCACTACAGATTGGACTGTGCAGTTAAATCCTGATTAACCCCTTCGGCTGACCATCTCCAGACCCTCCGCTGACGACCGCTCTGCTGATATCACACCGGGAGCTGATATCTCTACGCACAGCTGGAGAATTGGATGGGAGGGGCGCCCGTGGGCAGCGCTCCCAACGTACCTGTTCTACGAACTCACCCACCTGAGAATATCCTACCACAATATAGGGACAGAGCGAGACTTACAATAATTTGGGAAGGGGACCACCCCATTGGGCATTTGACTCCTCACCAGGCTAGAGTTTTAGCAGCAGTCTATTCTTGTGGGTGTGTTGCTTTTTATTTCTCACCAAACCCCCCTCCAGGAGGTGCTTCTCTTTCTCCCACTCATCGAAGTACCATACACCCAGTGGGCCTTAGAGGTAGTTACACACATACCCTTGAGTGACTGACACGATACCCACCATGACTGAATATTGGTGGGAGGAACCATGGAGATATTGGGGATGGTGGGTAGGAGTGATATGTACCGGCCTGCTTGTTTGGATGCTCCTGTATTTTTGTTGGCATGAACGGTATCATATTTGTGGGAAGAAACGTAATCCATCTATACCTTTGATGATTCTCCTTTTCTTTTTAGTTGGAGAGCCCACATGTGTATTGGCACAGGAAGGAAAAAGTCCCCCGACCTCCCTTGCCGACATTTCCCGTTTGATGACTGAGTGGGGTGCCCATAACTCCTACAATAGGTGGTTACAAATGGCTGAAATGGAGCATGTTGTTTCAACATTTCAGTCCATGGCGAGGCTATCCGTGATCTGGCGGCTAGCATTGAAAAGGTGGCACATGTCCCTGTACAAACCTGGGAGGGCTGGGATATGTCTTGGTTGGATAGCATCTTCCCAGGTGGATGGATGGGGAGGATATTTACTATGGTGATAGGCCCAATAATGCTTCTATTGCTTTTCTGCTTCTGTATACCCTGCTTGATGCAATGCTTGCAACATATAATGGAAAAGATGATGTCTCGCACAATGGATCTGTGTGTGATTGTTTTTATGAGAGAATATAGACCCCTACCCCAGAACGAATCTAAGTAATAGATTGTTCAAAAGAAGAGGAGGGAGTAAAGGGAGATGGGAAAGGTTTCTCTCAATTAAAGGGAGATGGGAAAGGTTTCTCTCAATATTTTCTAAGCTCTGTACTTTGTGAATACTATCTGCAGTAAATTCCTAAGTAAATCTCTGAGCTAATCTTACTTCTGCAAATTTCGGCCAGACAGTTAGCAAAGACAGCAGTTTCTTGCTATTTCTGATCAGACAGGTCAGGAGGTCGTTTCCTGCCTAGTCAGCTAGCAAGAAACCGCTGCTGTTAGCAGTAACTAACCAGACCTACTAAATTTGGCGGGCAGGTCAAAAGTTCATTTCCTACCCAGCTGCTTAAAGAGGCCCCTTTTCCTGCCTTATGCTTACTAATGCAAAGATGAAGACACGTGTACGAAGGAGAGAGGAGAGATTGCTTAGCTAGCATAAAGACAGGAATGTTTAGCAAGCAATAAAATGTGTTTAGCAATATAGATGTGCTATGTAAGGGAATAATTTGAGAAGGTATGGGAGGGGGGAGAGTGTTCAGAAGAGTATAAGAAGTCTGTAGATGCGTATTTCTTTACAGCCAGTTTATTTTCAGGAGCTATCTAGCTGGCTGTCTCTGTGTACAGAATGTCTCTGTACACAGATTTCAATAAACTTTTTCTCCAAAGAAGATTTTGCTTTCCTGGTACTTTTGTTCCCTCCAAGGTCCGGGGATGGCGTGGCTGATGGATCCCTAGGTAAATAAGGCTTCATTAGTAGCTTTGAGAACACTGTCCAGTTTAGTTATAGTTTCTGCATTTACCGCAACTGATGCCCATCAGACCCTTGGAGACTTTGTTCAACCTATGACCCGGAAGAAATGGCCACACCTCCCTCTCCTGTATATAGAGCCATGTGGATTCATTTGTAAGCCCAAGTTATAGATGGTCTCATAGTTAGAAATAGTGCAGCATGGTCCCTTAGAGAAGTGAAGGACCAGAAATAATAAATATTACTAAAGAAACTATTGTTTGTTGTCCAACATTAATGCTAGGGGATATTTTTGATGATACCAATATGGCAAAAAAGATGGACTTATATCTGATCCTGGCAGAACAAACAGTAATTGCTACACAATGGGAAGCAGCCCAAAATCTTGCACTGCATGTTTGTACCACCCCCCCTGGAATATGGCTGTTTGAGAATTCATCAAGGACTAGAACCTCCAGACACATTTTACATTATTTGACATTCTTTTATGACATTTACAGCAGAACCATCATTTTCAAAACAAACATCATCACAAGCCTGGCAAATCTGGAACTATACTCGATAATCTGATACTGTTTTTATATTTTAATTTTTGTCTGTTATTATAATTGTTCTCTCTGTTTTATATACATTATAAAATTAAATTAAAAAAATAAAACACGTTAAACCCGCCCCCCTTCAAAAATGGGGTGTGAAGGTTGAGGAAGTAACTATTTTCACTCCCATTTCTTTCCAGGCCTTCATATCTCAAGTTATTTGCCTGCTCCTAGCTTGTACATTAATTCTCTTCTCATATTGTTTCCTGCCCCTTTCGCTGGGGAAAATCCAGTTTTTCTAAAGGCGAGAAAAATGCTTTCCAAATCCACACCCACTAACGTCATGAATGAAATCCCATTTTATGAGAGGGGGTTTGTATATATAAGCTTGCACATTGAAAAGGCTTTTTGTGTACTTTAGAAACTGGGGGAAGAAGAGTCATAAATTCCACAGATGGAATATTGATGCTGCAGCTGTTAGAAGCAACCGGGACAGACTTTGGAAGAAGAGGGGATCTTGGAACAATGATGCAATACAAAAAGCCTTAAAATGCTCAAGGCGCGCAGGAGGTTGAGAGACCACGTTATTCAAAGGTGTGCTGTATGAGATACAGGCCACCCCACGTGCCATCTGCAATTTGCAGTTTCCTTCTTAGCAGCTGTCTCTGTATAACGCCCCCCCCCCCAACTTTTTCAAGTTTAGACTACAATCTGAACTGCTTCTTTGGAGTGAATGTAAAGGGTTGCTTATGCAGCAGGTCCTAACAGTGGGACCACATGCAACAACTTAGGAAAGCCCTCAAGCTTCAAAAGCAGTTTGTATTCAGTGTATGGGGCTGCTGTTGGGGGCTTGCAGGGGGACACATAATAATACCCTCTGCAATTGCAGAGCTCACAGTGGGGTTTCCTATGGCATCATGAGCTCCGTTCCCCACACAATAACTGCCACCTTGAGAGATTATTTAAAGCTGCCTGCGCACAGGGAGAGTAACAAATAAAATGGCCCTTGTTCCAGCAGTAATTGCATGGGTCTAGAAAAGGATTAGCATTTGTGCAAAAGATAATAATATTAAAAAATATATAAAATAATAATATAAAAAGTGTTAACACGAATCTGCCCGCTGGAGTCTGTGGCCTGGTTATGACCTGAGGCCTAGAGCAGCTAATGACTCAGCCGTTTTTATCATGGAGGGCGGAAGTGGTCGTGAACTACTGCGGAGGGAGGGAGGGACGGAGGGGGAGAAGTGATTGCTGGATAGATTGGCACTCGAGGGCAGCCTTCTCCTGCTCTGATGGATTGGTGCCAATGCCGTACAAACCATTTGATCTGCACCAGTCTGGTCTATCAAAGGGGAGAGCATGCTTTGCCTCTGAGGCGGGAGGGGGAATACAAAGCAGCTATTATGGAGACGCATATTCCTCTCTGACTCACACTAGGATTCTGGCTCGCAGAAGAGCTCCTCTTGCAAGAACATAAAAGCTCAGAGACACTGGAGCGCTATAAATAGGGCATATAAACTTTCAACTGACAAGGCTCTGATTTCGTTATTGTACCAAAAAGAAGGAAGCACAGATAAGGGCTGACAAACAGGGGAGCAGAAGGGAGGGGAAGAACATGGAACAGAAATTTGCTCCTCTTAGTGATATTATTTATGGCAAGTCAAATGCATTTAGAGCTATTACTTGGCACATCCGATTGAATGAAAGGGGAGAAAAATAGATGAATCTGCCTTTTGTGGCATCTCCTCCAGCGAATCTACAACTGTGCGTAAACACATATTTAGTTATAATGAATATGATTTGGGAAGGATGAAAATAAATTCAAGAAACAAAACAAGAAAGAGGGCTGAGATTGTAAATGCAAACCTAGAGTGTGGGGCAGATTCTGCAATCGGTTGCTGTGGATGTAGATGAACAAGTGATGGGATCTGGATTGTCAAAGAAAGAAATATTGGGGTCAAGGCGGACAGTTACTCAGTTATAATGTTGATCTGGCAGCAGTGAAAAAGGCAAACTGTGTTATGGATTATTAAAGAAGAGACTGGGGAAAGCACAATAACTTTATATAAATCTATGGCATGGCTGTATTTGGAACACTGAGTACTGGTACATTTCTGGTGAAAAGTTATTGTAGGAAAAATAGCAACAACAACAAAAAGGTACCAAAACAACCAAGGGAGCAAGCAAACTGCCTGGAGAAAGGCTAGAGCATTTGGAGAAGGATAAGAGTCTTGGTGCTTCATTAACTTCTAATTAAAAACAACAAGGGAATAAATGGATGTGTCAAGAGCAGGCTGGGGCTTTTCGCAAATCCAGACAGGGGGTGTCTATTCTCTTCCTAACTCATTCGCTGGAGCCACAGTGCAGTCACAGCAGAAGGGATGCAGGACCAGCGGACAAGACTGCCACATTCCACAACCTCACCAGGTGGTTTTAGGAAGGCTACTATTTTTCAGGGAAGGACCATTGTTCAATGGCAGAGCATGGAAGGGAAACATTTAAAAATAAATTCAATTTTTTAAAATCAGGAAATGGACAGAAGAATACAGAGTGTTTCTCCGATCTTGTTTCCAGCAAGTATTAGGATTTGCTCCCAGGCCCAAATTTAGGATTGCAGCCTTAATTGTTATAAATATAATGGCATGGAGGTGATGCTGTTGTAACCGACTTTAGGTTAGGCTGCCACCTGGCAGTAGGTCTCAACCCACCATTTAAAGACCAGTGATGGATGGATAACGTCTGGCCCTTCAAGTGTTGTTGGGCTACAACTTCCAGCATCCTTAACCCACTGAGCATGGTGCCTGGGGCTGATGGGACCTGGAGTCCAGCAATACCTGGAGGACTGCAGGTTCCAGATCTCTGATGTAAAGGAAGAAGCAAACTCTGGCTGTGAACACACTTAGCAAGTGTGCTAGCTGTGCCTGTTCCTTGAGGTGTCTGATTTGGCCACAGTAGCACACGCCTTAGATACATCCCATTTGGATTAATGTAACATGCTCTAAGTGGGGCTGCCTCTGAGAAGCATGACTCCAGCATGACTAAGCCGCTTCTGGCGAACCAGAGCAGCGCACGGAAACGCCGTTTACCTTCCCACCAGAGCGGTACCTATTTATCTCCTTGCACTTTGACATGCTTTCGAACTGCTAAGTTGGCAGGAATACACCTTTAGGCACCAGGTGAAAACATTCCTCTTCAACCAAGCCTTTGACTGACTGACATTTTAAATTGTTTGATTTCAAATGTGTTGTGGGAGGGGGAATTATTGGTTTGTTTTTGTTCTTATTGTTCTTATGTATTTTGACCGTATATTGTAATTTTATGTTATGAAACTGAGATCCTGAGATCTATGGATGAAGGACAGTATACAAATTTAACTTCAACTGGCTCAATGAGCTGCGGCCAGATTGTTGACCAGGGCTGGTTATTGGGAGCATATGACTCCCTTGTTACAACAGCTCCGCTGGCTACCAGTCTATTTCTGGGCACAATTCAAAGTGCTGTTTATGATCTATAAAGTGCTGGGATGCAACCTTGCCCCTGCTTCTTGATCTCTCACTGGTTTTTGATACCATCGGCCATGAACTGGCTGTGGGGAATGGAAATTGGGGGCATTGTATACAGTGGTTCCAGTCTTACTTTCAGGACCAAGACCAGAGAGTATAATTGGGAGGGTGTTTTTCGGCCCCTTGGAAGCTACATTCTGGGGTACTGCAAGGGACAATCTGATCTCCAGTGCTATTTAATATCTACATGAAGCCGCTGGGAGCAGTCAGTAGGAGATTCAGGTGAGCTGACATCAGTATGCTGATGACACTCAGCTCTACTTCCCCATAACATCTGAATCAGCAGAGGCTGTGGAGTCCCTGGGCCTAGATGCAGTGGTGAGATGGATGAGGGAGAGAGAACAAGCTGAGCTTAAATCCTGGCAAGACAGAGGCACTGTGGGTGAGGAGCTCCCATGTCCGAGAGGTTGACCCATTGCCTATCTTGGATGGGGTTGTGCCCCCCCTGAAGGAGCAGGTTCACTGTTTGGAGATCCAACTCTGTCACTGGAGGCTCAGGTAAGCCTCAGTGGCTAGAAGCGCCTTTTACCAACTGTGACTACTTTGACAGCTAGGGCCATTCCTGGACTGGAAGAGCCTGACCACAGTGGTTCATGCCCTGGCCATTCAAGACTGGATGACTGCAATGCACTCTGTGTGGGGCTCCCTGCATGCTTGATCTGGAAGCTGCAGCACAATTGCTGACAGGAGGAGGCCTTGTCAGCATGTAACACCTGTGCTCAGAGGTCTGCACCTGTTGCTGATCTGCTATACAGCCAAGTTCAGGGTGTTACTGTTAGTATATAAAGCCCTTAAGAACTTGGGCCCAGTTTACCTTTGAGATCACCTTATTCCATATGTGCCCACTCAACTGATTCAATCAGCACAACTGGCACTTTTGCAGGTGCCATGTGATACCCACCCCACATTTGTAAGAACTTGGTCACTTACTGTGGTATCACCAACACTTTGGAACTCCCTGCCTATTGATATCAGGCAAGTGCCTTTATGTATTCTTTACAGCAGCTGCTGAAGACATTCTTATCTAGACAAGACTTCTCAAATGTTTAGAAAGTTTTCATGAGTTTTAATTTGTTGCAGTCTTTTCTATTGTGCTTTTAACTTGTATGTATGTTTTAAATTATGGTTGTAAATTTTTAGTGATAATTTTATTGTTTTATCTATTTTGTAAATCATTGAGTTTTTTCTACAATCAAGTGGTATATAAATTTTATTAAATACACACACACACACACACACACACACACACACACACACACAGCACTGTAGACTTAGGTCCAGGCTATCTCATACGAACCTGCCCAGGCTATGAAATATTTGGGAAGGCGCTTCTTTCAGTCCCCCCCCCCTCACAGGCATGCTTGGTGGAGACGTGGGAGGGGACTTTTTCGGTGGCTGTTCCCAGACTTTGGGACTCCCTCCCTAGACAAGCTAGACTAGCTCCCTCCTTGTCTTTCAGTTGGCAGGTGAAGACTCCCCAAACAGGCTTTGGGGAACTGACTGCTTTTAAAGGAACGGGCTGGTTCTGAAATGCTTTTATTGCAATGATCTGTATGTTATCATATTTACACACACACATGCATGAACACTCCACCACTGGTTAATGAAGCCATGTGGACACACAGCATTAGCCATAATCAACATCTGTTCTGTAGTTTCTTGATAAATCTTGTGTTTTGATGCTTTCCCCTCCATACCAGCTTCCATCCCATTTGAAAACAAACAATATGCAGGTATTCATGACCCTTCTCCACCCACTGATGTGGACAGACTGCAGGTGACTTGGAAAGACATCCAGCCATACTGTTCTGTACAGCAACAAGCAAATGCAATTTGAGATGCAGCCCCCCAAAAAATACAAAATACCTTGCTGTGTTTTAAAGCCAGCAATATGTACTTAACTGAATCTTATACTGTCCCCATCTCTATTAAAGTATGCAAACACTTTTGCATAAATCTTCTGGGTTACATAATGATCCATCAGCACATTTATAAAGATGTTGCTGCAAGATCCATTTAAAAAGAGGTTTAGTGATTAGAGGAGGAAACCTGCACAGCTTTGCTTGTCTTGTCACCATTTTATAATTTCATAAAATAAGATTTTAATCACTACTCTTCGACCCTGCCTCTACCATCAGAAAAAGCCTTCCCCCCCCCCCCAAAGTGGAAAGATTCACAGGACAAATATGGCAGCAGCCCTGGGCTCTGTTCATTATTAATTAGACTTTCTTTGGTGAGGAAAAGGGAAGAGGGAAGGAAGGAGGAAGCATAATTGCAAGCTTCCAGTCAGAACATTCATTATCATGATAATACAAAAGGGGGGAAAGCGGGGAAAGGATGCCTGGCTGCCCTCCTCCGCCAGAATGTCTGCGTGTGCGCAAACATGTTCTAATTACTCTGCAGCGAAGTGTGTCATTTTCACATTTACCTCAGTGCCGAATGAGATTCGAAAGTCAAAGTTAAAAATAAAAAAGGTTAATCAGTGCCTGCCTCCTCCAAGGATTAGGAAAGTCCAGCAGCAGCCCATTAATATGTTTCTTTTCCCTTCAGGCCTAAAACAGGCAAAACGGCATTAAGGAGTCACAGCCCTGTGGATTTATAGCCCACACATCAATTTCTGAGGTAAATTTTGAAGCCCACGTAAGCCTGGTACTCAGTGGCTGTACGAGGTCAGCTCTAGCCTTCAGGTTTTGGAGAACCAGGCTGTTGATTTCAAAATTTACCTCAGAATTTGATCTGTGGTCCAGCTTCTTCCTCCTCTGTTTTGCAATCCTGCTTGTGGCAATCTCCAGAATCCATTTTTGCTCTTCTTCAGAATTTCCAGTTCCTTCAGCTGGCTTTTGTTTCTGTCAATCCCTGAGGTGGCCCAATCCCCTCAGATAAGGCAGGAAACCTGCCCACTGCCTGCGGGGCTTTGCTTATCTTCTGCACCTTTATCATCCACACGTCAAGCAAATGATAAAAGAGCCACAATTTATAGTAATTATTAACAGAGGTCATTTGCAAAGTATTCAACACATGAGTCACATCACTTGAAGAATTGCCTTATTGTGCTAAAATACAATAAATGGTTTCTAGTTGGGGTTGGACTAGACACTACCAGAGGACCCTCTTGGCTCCCTTCCAACTCCTCTACATTTCTATGATTCTGTTAATCTGTCAAAGAAATCTGTTGTGATTTTGTCTTGCTTCTTTGAATCTAACATAATCAGTTTTTCCATAACTACATATTCCTGTGGTTTAGTTACCGTTTAGCAAACGTGGGACTAGAAGACAGCTTCCAAACCTTTGTGCTATCAGGGTGGTCATACATGATGTTGCTTTCAATACATACTGTTTGCACCTGCTAAAGTTTTGGGGCAACCACAAGGCTTCATTTCCAATCAGTAAAGACCCTGCAACTTCTTGATGAAATCCTATGACAGTTTTTCTCTCCCACTTTCATTGCGCCATAGCCCTTCCCAATAGCAGTAATGTGGTAGCATCAGGAAAGCATCACAGAGCAACTAATAAAGCAGAATAAATCTACCACAAATGCACAATTATTGTGTGAAGAACATGTTGCAGAATACACCCGCAATTAAACAGCAACTTGGAGGGTCCTTAGTGCAGCCTGTGCGCTGCAACAATTATTTATGAGACCAGCTCACACAAAAGCTTTGGTAAAAATAAAATTGCACAAGTTAACAAAAACAAAAACTTTAACTGAGTGATCTACACCACCCAGCAAATTTACATGCCCGACGTATATGACAGTAACAACCCTGGCTAATAATTATTATCACTCCTAGCAGCAAACTCAGATGAGGCTAAAACAAGAAAGGCCAGCAGCCATTGCTATGCTCTCCTCCCCATGCTGCCTCCACAGTGGCCTCTCAGCAAACAGGAGGCTCTGCTGGTCTCCTCCCACCCCATGGAGGAAATGGCGGGGGCTGCCCTGTGCCCTCTGGGGTCTCCCGGGCTCTGCACCCACTCAGCGTGGGCCACTGATTCCCACTTCAGCACTGATTCCCTCCCTCTGGCTTGTTCCTGATGTAAATCTTCCCTCCCCTCTTCTTCGCTGGTGGGGCAGGTGTCCTGTTGTGGTTCACCAAATGTCTTGGGCTGGCCCTGGAGGGAGGTATCAGCATGCTCAAGGGAACCCCAAAGTTTTCGGGGGGGGTGTGTGCATCACAGGACTTGTTACTGCCTCACTGCCTACCATCTTAGGAGGCATGGCACAAAAAGTTTTATTTAGTAGTTCCCTCTCCCGACTTTCCTTCTTCCTTCCCCACAGGGCGGATAAAAAAAAGCATTACTGTTCTTCATTTAAAAAGAGATGGAACCAGAGCTGAATTCCCTGACAGGAAACAGATGACCTTTTGTTCTGGGAATATGCAGCGCTCTCCCTTTCTTTGACTTTATCACCAAATGAACCCAGCATGCATGAAAAGCAATAAGGCATGAGGCAGTCATCTCTGTTTGGCTTAGTCACCGGCAATAACATTAAGTGGAGAGGCAAAGCAGGCGGGTGGGGGAGGCATTGGCATGAAAGAGGAGGGATGTGGTGCAAGCTGTCCAGACCACAGTAGCAGAAATGTGGATTGATAAAGCCACAGGTCTGGAAAAGACACCAGTTGTACTCGGGCAGTGTGTGGCAATTAGTATTTGCATACTTTGTTGGGTGGGTGGCAGCTGGCATCTCCTGACAGGAATCTGCCCTTATGGGTGATTGCCAGGTGGCACACATGGCTAATTTGTTGCTCTGTGAGCGGCTGTAGCTCAACAGTTAGGAGGGCTGTGCAAATCTGTCCCTTTCAATTTCTCATTTTACCCAAAATGAGTTTGGTTCTTCACATTTCCATATCACTTTGCAAACTTTTTCTTTAAAGACACCTCACTAAAATTCAACGGCATTTTAGTGAGAATTTCTCCTAATATACACACTTGTACAATATTTTGCCTACTATGCATATTTTAGCACAGCAATTTCCCCATATACAATGAATTTTTGTATTGTATATTTGCATATATATTTTCACACAAACCTAGACAGCATCTTAAAAAGCAGAGACATCACCTTGCTGACAAAGGTCCGTATAAGTTAAAGCTATGGTTTTCCCAGTAGTGATGCATGGAAGTGAGAGCTGAACCATAAAGAAGGCTGATCGCCAAAGAATTGATGCTTTTGAATTCTGGTGCTGGAGGAGACTCTGGAGAGTCCCATGGACTGCAAGAAGATCAAACCTCTCCATTCTGAAGGAAATCAGCCCTGTGTGCTCACTGGAAGGACAGATCCTGAAGCTGAGGCTCCAGTACTTTGGCCACCTCATGAGAAGAGAAGACTCCCTGGAAAAGACCCTGATGTTGGGAAAGATTGAGGGCACAAGGAGAAGGGGACGACAGAGGACAAGATGGTTGGATAGTGTTCTCGAAGCTACCAGCATGAGTTTGACCAAACTGCGGGAGGCAGTGGAAGACAGAAGTGCCTGGCGTGCTCTGGTCCAGGGGGTCACGAAGAGTCGGACACGACTAAACGACTAAACAACAACAACAAATCATTTATTTATTTTATAGAATTTATATACTGCTTGAATGTTTAAAAAAACCCCTCAAAGTGGTTTACATAGAGTAAAACAATAATATTATGAGTAAAAACGCTTAAATTAGCTGTTTAAAATGTTCAAATAATAATTAAAATTAGCAATGAGCTGAAAACAGATTAAAACACGTAAACATTCTATTTGTGCAGGCTTGTTGAAACAAAAATGTTTTAAGCAGGTGCCCAAAGAGTACAGTGAAGGCGCCTGTCTGATGTCAGTAGGCAGGGAGTTCCAAAATGTGAGTGCTGCCATACTAAAAATTGATTTCTTAAAAATGTGGAACAAATATTATGTGGCACCTAGAACAGTGCCAGTTCTGCAGATGGAAGCAACACACTGGGCATTTATGGGGCAAGGTGATCTAACAGGTATATGCACACTTTACACTAGTATATGCATTTTTCAGCTCATCATTTGGCTGGAGAACTGATTTCCAAAATGCAGAGAAATTTGAATTTCTAAGGGTGGCTTTGTTTCGGTCCGTGCATTGGTTTGGAAAGTGCAAATTACTTTTCTGTGTATTAGATGAGGGTTCCCCCCCCCTCCAAAATAAAAAATGGGTGGGGGGGTCCATCTTATACATTGGTAGTGCAGAGGGGGGATGGGCGATTGGTTGCATCCGGGAGCAGGATCTAGCGATTGGGTGGGTGAATGATGTCTGCTGCAAGGGCTGCTTTGGATTGGCTGCTGCTTTGTCACATAGGCGGGTTATTAGCGGATGCTTCAAGCGCTACTTTGGATTGGCTGCCGCTTCGGCAATTCGGCTTGTGTTGCTTGAAATTGTTAGCGTTTGCCAGTTGGGTGAGTGATATTTGGTTTGGCATTCCCATCCGCCCCAAAATCTGCTCATTTTCTTAAATTTGAGCCCTCCCCCAAATAGGGGGCATCTTATACATGGTGTCTTATAGACGGAAAAGTATGATAGGTTGTTTTGAATCAAATTTATTCTCCTGTCCCTAGAGGTAGGGCACATACTTTGCAGGGTCAATCCCTGGCATCTCAGTTAAATAAGGAATTGGCAGTAGGTGATAGAAAAGCCCCACCTTTGCCTGAGATACTCCGCTTTGTACAGTGGTACCTCGGGTTACATATGCTTCAGGTTACATATGCTTCAGGTTACAGACTCCGCTAACCCAGAATTAGTACCTTGGGTTAAGAACTTTGCTTCAGGATGAGAACAGAAATCGTGCAGCGGCGCAGCAGCAGGTTAAGAACAGTTTCAGGTTAAGAACGGACCTCCGGAACGAATTAAGTACGTAACCAGAGGTACCACTGTACTGGGAAACCAAGGCAGGGCAGTGCTATAGGGCAGAAATCCAGAGCCCCACTCGGCAGAAGCAGCACAACTGGGTTGGCTTGCCACATTTTGAAAAACGTAAAACAATACATATATCTGTCTAAAAAGCGTCACTCCACAATGAAATTAATAGCTCCAGTCTCTTAAACTGGTAAGAGAGCTACAATGGTTCTCGGATTGAGATAGCTTTACCACAGTTGTCCATGCATGTAACCTCACAATTGGATTACTGCAATGCATTCTATGTGGGATTGCCTTTGGGGCTTTTCCATCCGGTGATTTTGGTGCAGGTTGTAGTAGCTTGGCTGCTGGTGGGGGCAAGCTAGTGCCAGCATATAGCCAGTGGCGGAGCTTCATGCTCCGGGGGGCGGAGAGCAGGCAGGGCAGGGCTGGCGCATATCCCAGGGGCATGGCGCTGGCACCCCACCGGGATCACGCTGCCGGGGGCAGTGCGCTCCCCCCGCACTCCTCTTCCTCTGCCAGTGCATATAGCACCTTGCGTGTGGGATTTGCACTGGCTGCCAATTTGCTACCAGGCAAAATTCAAGCTGCTGGTATTGTTACAATCTGCCCAATCCATGCCAAGACATGTGCAGGATTCCAGGGGTCTTGGCCTTCAATCAGGGTCTGTGCTCATTTGCATAACTGAAGATTCAGCTTTATTTATTTTTTAAGGGGGGAGGACACCCACTCGCCATCATCCTCTGTCTGGCTCTGTCCAGCAGATTTGGAATAAAAGTCTCAACAACAGTTGTTTTAAATTACTTTCTTTTGACCCCCAGGGCTCAGAAAAATCTGTCAAAATGTCATTTGAAAACTAGGAAGTTAAATAAAAAGTTAACATCAGGGAGTACCTTTAATGCGGTTAATGAGTATATTTAGCAAAATTGCAAAGAACACGCCTTTTTAATCTAATTTAATCTAATTTTAATCCAATTTAATCTAATTTTTAAAAATGTAAACTAAAACAAGTTTTCAGCACTTCCTTCTTAAATTCCTGCTTTTCTTCCAATGCAGTTTTTCTGTGCACACTCAGTAACATGGTCCATTGAGATGCTGGCCTGCCATCGTTGACCTTAGCCAGGTCTTTACTTCTCACAAATGACTGCTCTATGGCACAAGTGCTGCATGGCTGAGCAAAAGAGACGAGCAGAGCCTTTTCGTAGGGTAAAATATTTCTGCCTCTTTTGCTAGGTCTGCTATGTTCAGCTCTTTTAACTGCTCTTCGCTGATTTTCTTCTTCCACATGGTGTACCATAGTATAGCTTTGGAGCTGAAGTCTATCATTCAATTGGGTTGTCGGTTGGATTGCTAGATTGCGCCACAATATCATCCAAGTGAGCTCAGCGAGCATTTCAATTTCAAATATTATTATTACTTTTAGTTTAGTATGTTTATTTACTTGATTTAGGGGGGCACCTGCCCTTGATCCCTGTCAACATAAATGGGCATGGTGAAACATGTGGATTTAAGTGGTCTCAGGCATGCTGGGCCTTATGCCCTGAGAGCTTTAAAAGCATTCCTCAGCACCTTTAAATGAACTGGGAAGAAGATAATAGGGAATGAGTGCAAGCATTGGAACGTTTGCTTAATGGCTCCCGATGACCCAACCTCATCAGAATGCTATAATACTAGCAGCACCCTTTCCAGTTAATTACATTATGTGGCAAAGGAAAATTATTGGCAACTTCTGGAGGGAAAGAAAAGAAAACCAACCAAAACCATCTATTATATTTAAAGGTTATATTCTCTTTCATCTGAAATTCATTATGGTCTCATAATTACGTTAACAGCTTTTAAAACCCTTGACTCTAGCAGCCCAATTAAGGCATTCTCTGAAAAGTGTTGGTTTGAACTTGGTAGGTGGGAGTGATGGAGGGTACCCAAGCTGGTACCCTCCAGATATTTTGGACTACAGCACTCATGAGTCCCAGTCAGCATGGAACTTCAAGTTCATTCTCTTACGTATGCTTTATACTCTTTGGGCATTTACACTTAAAGATAATAATTGTTGGGGACAATAAACTATTCCCATGCCTGTGTGTGTTGTTCTTGATCTGTAGTCCAAAACATCTGGAGGGCACCAGCTTGTGGAAGACTGGGGTAGATATTTGAGGGGGTAGTGATGGTTAAAGTGTGCTGGTGAGAAAGCAGTTTTTTTCCATGGAAGAAAAGTTCCTGGAGATGTCAGGGAAAGCAAACATTAATCTATGTTATCATGCTTGGCAGGGGGTTGGACTCGATGGCCCTTGTGGTCTCTTCCAACTCTATGATTCTATGATTCTATAACCCCCACTGCAGCTACAAATCAGATAAAGTGAGGGAAAAGTAGCATCCTTGGCTGACAGTGTTGTTTTTTTAGATGGAGCCAGAGACGGCGGTTATAATGCAAACAAGGACATTTTAAAGATGCTGTATGTTCAGACCATGAAGATGCTAACATATATGAGATACAGCAATGCCCACACCTTCCTCTTCCTCATGACTTGTCTGGAGGAACAGCAGCCAACTGCTAGGGTGTGTGTGGAAGGAGAGACAAAGCAGATGGAGTGTCCTGGAAAGGGGCATGGCTGACTAGCTGGTCCAGAGTGCTCCATATCCACACTTCAACATTTTGATGCAGGTCCCACAGGTGAATCAAGAAATTTGAAAAGGATCACCTATCTCGTCACCTCTTCACCCCAAAATAACATTTGGACCACTCCAAATTACAAATCCCTGTCTGTCAGGGAACTGCCATCGGAGGAACAGGTGGTGGAGGGGCTCAGGGAGGCTGGGAGAGACTCAACAGCTGAAGCAGGAACCAGCCGGGGGAGGAGTGGATCTCTGAGGGAATGCGAGCAGGAGGGAGGGCTCAGAGACGCTTCCAGCGAGAACAGTGGGGAGGTATCTGAAGCTCCCATAGGGAGACCCACGCCTCGCCGGAAACTGTCACGCCGTGAGTCCAGAAGACGTGTTTCTGTTAAGGAGCTTTTATGCTGGAAACGATTCCGAAAGCAACCACTGTCGGAATCTGCAAGTGACTAGAGCAGCCATGTCTGAGGGGCTCCGTCACAGACAGAGGTTTGTGAACGTGCACAGACTCTGAGGGACTACGCTTTTACGCACAAGCAGCTCATCATCCCATCACACTGTCTATGGAGATGGACTTAAAAAGTTCGCAGCCTCTCATTTCTGAAGCAACCCCGCTGTGCGGTGACATGCTACTGCTGTCCTTGCACTATTTTAAGCTTTTGGCCTCACTTTGTGAAAAGTAGTCTCTGGCCTGTGGAAGCTTATGTTGTGTTTATTTATTATTAAATTATTATCCTGCAGTTCCTCCCGAAGGAGCCCAGGGTGGGAAACAAGTGCTAAAACAATAAAAATATATTAGAAATGTTCTAATACAGATGCAGACTGGAAAGGTCTTACCTTAAAAGGCTTGGTGGAAGAAGAAGGTGTCCAGTCACCCAGTGAGCTTCATAGCTGAGTGGGGATTTGAACACTAGTTCTCATGAGTCTGACACAAATTTATTATTTATACCCCACCCATCTGGCTGGGTTTCCCCAGTTTCTCTGGGCGGCTCCCAACAGAATATTAAAAACACAATAAAACATCAAACATTAAAAACTTCCCTAAACAGGGCTGCCTTCAGATGTCTTCTAAAAGTCAGATAGTTTTTTATTTCCTTGACATCTGATGGGAGGGTGCTCCACAGGGTGGGCATGATTACAGAGAAAGCCCTCTGCCTGGTTCCCTGTAACCTCACTTCTCGCAGTGATGGAACAGCCAGAAGGCCCTCGGAGCTGGACCTCAGTGAGGCTGAGTGATGGGGAGTGACTGCTAGATCTACTAATTCTAGGAAATTACAAAAATAATGGCTGCTTTTCATGCATACAGGCCTACCTCTCAAAAAATAGAAGCAAACAGGGTGGGATTAGAATCAGGGTTAGGGAAGAATCTGCAGTATTGAAGATACTGCTTAAGAAATGTCAAAATACACTATTTGCATCGCCTTGTTTCAATTAACTTCAGAGCTTCTCACAGTGGGAGGCCGCTCTTGATCAAAATAACACTTCATTCCGCTTGCCTTGTATTGTATTTTTTAAAATGCTTTTCACAGCTGACGTAATACAGTGCACTCTGCACCCTGACAGTTGCTATTTCTGATGAGACCTGGGGCTGTGATTCAGAGAGCAGGCCCAGCTGCATTGTAAGCTTAAAGAATTATGCTACCACTTTAGACGGTCATTGTTTTCCCGAAAGAACCCTGGGAAGTGTAGTTTCTTGATAACTGAAAGTTGTTAGGGGACCCCTAGACCTGTCAGTAAGCTACAATTCCCATAGTTCCCTGGGAAGAGAGTCAATTGTTAAACGACTCTGACAACTGTAGCTCTGTGAGGGGAATAGGGTGTCCTAAGAACTCGCAGTGCCCTTAACCCTTTAGAGTGGCATGGCACTGCTTTAAAAGTACAGGCTTGCTGAATGGCCCAGATGTGCACCATCCCACTGTTGACCGATTCTTGTCAAACAAAAGACCCTCCTCCAGTGCCAGGGCTATGTGTCTTGGCCCCAATCCCATAGAATGCAGAAAATCAGGACCAGCCCCACATCATCAGCATCCCTGGTGAAGAGCGTCTTTGGCAGTTCCTTCAACTTCTGATTACATTTTTTAAATTGTGTATATATAGCTCATTTAACAATTTTCATGCCAGATTTTCATGCATGATTTATCCCTGTCTAATAAGCCTGTATTTATTTGTGCCATATGAACTGTTTGAACTATTTGTTTCAGCTATTGATAATGACAGGCGTCCACACACCCCAAACCTGATATCCTCAGAAGTTACCTACATCACCTGCAGAAAACCCACAGAATGTAATCCTTGGCATAGATTCCACTTTCCTGGGAACATCATCTTTCATGTAGGAACAAATTAAAAGGTAATCTATAGTCCTGATGACAACAACAAAGATATGCTTGAGACTGAGTGTGGGTGATACCTTCTAAAACCTTAGAAGGCAGAGAGACACCTTAACACAATATCCACTGGCTGGAGGCAGGGCCCTATGTTTGGCTTGCCGTTCTCTCTCTCTCTTTTTAAGGAGACTAAATTATGCTAAATAGTTTTTTAAAAGCCAGATTAGTTATACAAGACAAGGCAAAAAAATACCTCATTTGTGTTTATTAGTCGCATGCTCTAGTGGAATGGAAGCCCGTCACAGGCCATACCCCAACATTACTTTGTTCTGCATAACTTTATCCTTTAGCATTTATTTTGAATTTTGTGTGTTTAATGAATGCTCGGAGTCTTGGCAACTTGTATGCTATGCCTCTAACTCAGCACTTTTGCATGCATTCTTCTGGAATTGTGGGACGAGCACACACATATACGGCTTGCATGTCACTTATTTAGCAACTAACTATTTTCACTGATTGTGTGTATATGGAGTTCTGCCTTTTAACCACTGCCTCCTCATCTTCTAAGGCAGGACTCCACGTGGGTTTTCTCTTTCCTCCGTCAGGCACTGCTGAGTTGACAGATGTTACAAAACTTGGAGTCTGGCATTATTGTCATTCCACAGGCACCTTCAATCTCTCTATCAGAACCAAAGTGAGCACTGTGGCTCAGCAGTCATGGCGTCCACACAGGGCCACTTCAAGGTTTTTTAAAATGAGGCCTCATTTGCTTCGCCTGCATGTTTTTCTGAACTAAACAGCTGCTTGACTAAGGTTCCCCCTCCCAGCAAGACCCCACCTTTTCTGCATTCCATCAATGAGTGGAATGACAAATCCCACTAGAACTGCTTTCCTTCTCCCACCCCCTACTTTAAAAAAAAAAATGTTTATTAAAGATTTTAGTTTACAAAAATATGTGCATTGTTACAAGCGAATAGTAAAGAGAACCTGCACAAGTGATGCTGACACAAAACCCCACACATACACTAAGTACCCCACCTGACCCCACTCACCATTCCCCCCTCCACCACTTCCCCCCTTTTTTCCTAATGTAACACTAATGTCTCAACAAATGAAACTGATCTGTAGAAAATGTAACTTGAAAAAAGAGGCAGGGCACATACTTTTGTAAACCAATAAATCTTTAATAAAAAATATGTTTAACGTGTGTGTGTGTGTGCATTGTCTCTTTTTTCAAGTTGTGTTTTCTACAGATCAGTTTCATTTGTTGTGAGACATTAGTGCTACATACTGTGTTAGGTTAGGAAGAAAAGAGGGTGAGGGGGCAATGGTGGGTGGGGTGGGGTAGCTATGTCCCCCCCCCCCCCGCTTGAGCACTTTCTCTGCCTGCCCTTCCAGCCTGAAAAAACAACATCGCACACATCCAAGCTGGCTGCCAGCAGAATTTTCAGCTCAAATCTTTCCTTCTGAAAACCCACCTTTCCCAAAACTTGACCTTAATCTTCATCCTCAACCAAAATAAATCGCATGGGCATTTCCAGGCATGAGGCAATTTGGTTTGTCATGCCAAAGTAAGTGGATTGTTTTGGTCACAATACTAATTTGCAGTGCTTTTTTCTAAAAAAAAGTTTAGGGGTACTCTCATTTTCCTACTCATATTGAAATACTGCCCTTCAATGAGGCCAAACTTAGATTCACAAAATGTTTAGGGGTATGCGTACCCCTGCGTCCCCCCAGAAAAAAGCACTGCTCATTTGCACGCTGAATGTCTTCTTTTCTGTGTTAGGAATGATCAAAAGTGCATAGGAAGGGGTGCGTCAAAGTATGTATCAGCCTCATGATAATGTTCTGTTTGTAATCCTCTGCGCTGTCACCTGGAATGAGCCTCAATAAGCAGCTGGACTCACTTCCAAATCAACATGCACAATTTTTCATATATGTGGATCCGTGTCACTCTCTTCATTCATTTGTTTGCTACCTTTGTCTGTCCCATTCATATCTTCGCCTCGGTGGCTCCTTGATTGTCAACATTTAGATTATAAACTCCTCAAGGGTTTACAGAATTCTGAAACTAGCTAATAGCACTGTATAAAAGAAACATAAAACAGGCAGGTCAGTATTTTCAGCCCTGCACCAGAACCCATATGCATACCCCAAGTTCCCAGGCCTTTCCATGCTACTATTCAAACACATCCCTAGCATGGTTGTTCGGCCTGCCCTTGGAAAACCGACAGACGTGAGACAGGTATCTGCATTTTTCCAGCTTTGGGAATCTAATAGAAGGTCTGGAGATGGAAGGGGGATTTAGGCCAGGAAAATGGGGCCTGGGGAAGACATATACATCCATTACCATAAGTACTATAGCTTCAATGCATTGGTCAGTCAGAGGCAGTGTGCTACTGAATAGCTGCTGGAAAGCACAGAAGGGGTGAGTGTTCTGCTTGCAGGTTTCCCACAGGCAATCTGGTTGGCCGAGAAGAAGATGGGTCATTGGGCTAAGTCAGCAGGCTATTCTCCTGTTCATACATTATGTTCAATCAGAAACAGACATGCACAACCCAACAACTCTCCACATTAGGCGTTTTCAATCACTTCTGTTTTGCATCTTGCTCTGTGACTGCATGAACAACATACATTTGAAGTGTATGCCCCCCCCCCCAATAATCATCATGGGAACTGTAGTTTACTCCTCACAGAGCAACCATTTACAGCACTCTTAGCAAACTGCAGTTCACAGGAGTCTTTGGTTGTGTGTGCTTTAAATGTGCTTTAGATAGATGGCAAGATGTGATTATGATGTGCAAATCTGGTACTTTAGGGAAAGAGCTGCCCACCAAGTTGAACTGATCATTATCCTTGTGAGTGAGATTGACTTAACACAGGACTCTTCTGTTCTTTGCAACACATGGTTCCATCTTTAGACCACATGGCATAAGGTAAGAAGTCTCATGGCCATTTCCTACACAAAAGCAGCATCAAACCGACGCTTGAGTGTACACTATCAGGGAGCCACAACACTGATAGAGAACATGCCTGTATGATACTCATGTTTGCAAGCAAATGTTCACATTTTCCATTTTTAGATGTGCATGGAAATGTTGGGTGCACACTAAAAATGAAATGCGTGAAGCAGGGCTCTACTCTTAGCCTGTGAGCTTTGCAAGCATGATGTGGACATGTACACTCTCCATAGCAAATGCATTACTCAACATTCCACGTTGGTGAGCCGAAGAGAAAAAATATTTGGGCCAGGGTGAGCGGGACAAATTAATAACTCAACACTGCCCCCGCCCTCGCTGCAGGCTAGGCTGACATCCAAACATCCAAACTTAACAGGCATGGTTTTCCTCCCCTAACCCTGCCAATAAGCATCCAGATTCTATGCTAAATTAATTTTCCAGAAATTGGAAAGGCTTACATTGATGAATGGAATGCGGGCAGAGCAACTGAAACTCTCTCCAGCATCCTCCTGACTTAGCCTACTTTTCTGGGCCAAATACAACAAAACTGGTGGGATGGGGAATTAGATCCCATTTCAATTAAAAAACTGAAGACTGAGTTCCAAAGATCAGCCCATTCTGTAAGCTTGCACTGTTTACAAAAACTTACCTGGACAATGTCAAGGCTACTTGCGGGTGGCTCTGTGGTTTAACCCACAGGGCTTGCTGATCATAAGGTCGGCAGTTCGAATCCCCACAACAGGGTGAGCTCCCGTTGCTCGGTCCCTCCCTGCTCCTGCCAACCTAGCAGTTCGAAAGCACGTCAAAGTGTAAGTAGATAAATAGGTACCACTCCAGTGGGAAGGTAAACGGCGCTTCCGTGCGCTGCTCTGGTTCGCCAGAAGCGGCTTAGTCATGCTGGCCACATGATCCAGAAGCTGTACGCCGGCTCCCGCGGCCAATAAAGCGAGATGAGCACCGCAACCCCAGAGTCGGCCACGACTGGACCTAACCATCAGGGGTCCCTTTACCTTTACCTTCCCAGGAGTTGCCTTATAGCAGGATTATGGGGGAAATAGCAATTGTGCATGAAACACACAAACATGCTGTAACAAAGTTTGTGTTCTCAGGCTTCAATACATCATGCATGATACATATTTGCATGTATTTGCATAATTATGTGGGGGGGGGAGAGAAGAGCAAACTATCCAGAGCCTCACCTCTTGACCATTGGAACATCTGCACACAGCAGTGTAGCAACCCCCACTGACACCTAGGGCGGACCAAAGTTGTTGAGTCATTGGCCATGACAAATCTGAATCAAAAATAAGTACAGTGGTACCTCGGGTTAAGTACTTAATTCGTTCTGGAGGTCCGTTCTTAACCTGAAACTGTTCTTAACCTGAAGCACCACTTTAGCTAATGGGACCTCCCGCTGCCGCTGTGCTGCCGGAGCAAGATTTCTGTTCTCATCCTGAAGCAAAGTTCTTAACCCAAGGTACTATTTCTGGGTTAGCGGAGTCTGTAACCTGAAGCGTCTGTAACCCGAGGTACCACTGTACAAGCAAAAGGGGTATTGCACCACAAATAACAGTCTCTGCATCTCCCTTAAAGTTCACTGCTATACAGTGGTACCTTGGGTTAAGTACTTAATTCATTCTGGAGGTCTGTTCTTAACCTGAAACTGTTCTTAACCTGAAGCACCACTTTAGCTAATGGGACCTCCCGCTGCCGCTGTGCTGCCGGAGCAAGATTTCTGTTCTCATCCTGAAGCAAAGTTCTTAACCCAAGGTACTATTTCTGGGTTAGCGGAGTCTGTAACCTGAAGCGTCTGTAACCCGAGGTACCACTGTACAAGCAAAAGGGGTATTGCACCACAAATAACAGTCTCTGCATCTCCCTTAAAGTTCACTGCTATACAGTGGTACCTTGGGTTAAGTACTTAATTCATTCTGGAGGTCTGTTCTTAACCTGAAACTGTTCTTAACCTGAAGCACCACTTTAGCTAATGGGGCCTCCTGCTGCTGCCGCACCACCGGAGCATGATTTCTGTTCTCATCCTGAAGCAAAGTTCTTAACCTGAAGCACTATTTCTGGGTTAGCAGAGTCTGTAACCTGAAGTGTATGTAACCTGAAGCGTATGTAACCCGAGGTACCACTGTATTGTCCAGTGGCTCCATCCCCCTGCAGCCGAGGAACCGCACTGCCTCCTGCAATCTCCCCTGCCACCTGTAAACAAAACCCCTGATGCACGGCAGCAAGCATGAAACATTGCAGACCCCCTGTGCCGTAGTGGAGGTTGCTGCTGGTGTGGTGGCTCCTCTATGGAACAGCTTGAAATAGCTTGTAGCAGAGTTTCTTCCTGGTGGCAGACGACAAGAGACTTGTGCAAAATACTCAGTCAAGAGTTACTTTATTTCTTGGCTGGTTCACAAGCATTTTAGTTGTGACTATATACAAAACTATTTACGTTCCCTTTCCCACCACAGTATAAACACACAGTATGTGGGTCCTCTTTCCTCCTGCAGGGAAGTGCAACCTGCAACTTCCTCCTTTTTCTTTTCATCCCCAGCTGTAACCAATCAGCCTAGAGTATCACTCCTAATCTTTAAAGAAAACTTCTTTAAAGCTACAAGCACCTTTTTCTGTTTCTTTGCAGAATGACTTCCTAACATGCTGCCCTAGGGACCACCCCCCGCTCAGTGCAGACCGCTCCCTCCGCTCCTGGCTACTGTCTGCACAGTCCTTTCTGGAGCCTGAGGTTCCACTGAGCATTGCTCACCACTAGCCATTTTTCAGGCTCACATATGCAAGCACAATGGCAAGAAACACAACTTCTGGCATAGTGAAGTAGCTGCTGTTCAGCTGTGCGGCTGACAAATGCACATTGGCGCAAGTCTCTCAGGTCAACCAAAAAGATATGACAGGAAAGACAGGAAAAGGAATGGGGAGGGATGAAGAAAACAAAGTCCAGGTACCCAAACTTTCCAGGTCCACTTTCCAGCTACCAGAGCAGATGGCGAGAACATGGAACTGCAGGTGCAGCTATCAGTCCAGCCGGGATAAGGTAATATGAGGGGCTGATGGGATCCCACATGACCCTATAAAACTTCTGAGTCTAGAATGGTCTCAGCAGTTTGTCTTTTGGATAAAGAGCGAGCTGTCAGCAGACTTTTAGTTGGCCACAGTCCATCTTTCTCAACAAAAAGCAGCGGAATGTGGGTCCGAAGCAGGTGAAGTCAAACTGCTGTGTTAGCAGCACAGAAGTGACCTCCCCAGGGCACATGCCTGGGCAGCGTGTCTGGAGGTCCTGAGCTGCCCAGATGACAAGACTCTCCTCTCAGCCTCACTGAGGTGGTCCAAAGGAAAGCAGTACAGTACGTTTGGCACCAGCTTGGCTATAGGAGTTCCTGGAAGGAGGCGTACAAGGAACCATCCAACCATCTTAGTGACTTCACTCTGGATTTGTGTAGGGTTTGCTCCTTAGCCTTTTCTTCTCCTGAAGATGTCCTGCAAGGCAAGAGGTACAGATTTTCCCCTCTACAACATGCGCACTAACCGCCTTCTTGACTCAGTGTCTGTCTCATCTTCTCACTCTACCGGAGCCTGTCTTTGCATGCAGAGAACGTCCCTAACTGACTGAGGGTTTGAGACCCATTGGCTACCCTCACCTGGTTTGGTTGGCCAGCCGAAGCCGATCCTGGAGTGTGGCCACTTTCACACACTGACAGCTTCTAGGAGCCACAGGCGAGAGCTGAGTGCAGGGTGGGGACCAAAGGTGGAAAGCTATCCCAGAAGGAGCATGGCACGTCCCACACCAGAGGTACTACCCATCCTCTAACACGCCAAACACCTCAGTTAGCAACTATCCCTACTGGATCCCTGTAGGATAAATTAACACCTAGTCAGCCCTGGCATAATGTGCATGTTTAAAATCTCCATCTCCCCACACCCTCTCACAGCAAGGGAAAGGGGAAGACGGAACATGCCTTCCTTTATTTATGATCAAATTATTCTAACAGAAAAGAGAACTTGATCCTCTGCCCTGTAATAGCTTTTTGGTGTGCCTCTCTGTGAAGAGCTCCGTTTTTAACCTTCAGACCATCATGAGTGTTTTTGATTCTCCCCTTGCAGGCTTTTAGACAGCCTGGTTTCAGCTAAATGTCCTTTGGAAGTACTGACACGGCTGAGCAAAACTCCCACTGGAAGGTGCCCTGTGTTCTAAGTGTGGCAGGAAAAGCGCTGTGGTGCCCTTTCATTGTCATGATCAATTACCATGAAGCAAAATTCCCCACACAGCTCCTTTGAGGGGAGGGAGACCATTCACGTCATGGTTAGTGCTTAAAATGTACTAGTTCGATTTTTCGAAGTTCACGGAACTACTTCAGAAATCTCTGAACTACCTCTGCAATTAGTTTCTGTAACTGCTGGGTGAACTGAATGTGAATTAAATTTGTTTTGGGGAAGAAATTTGGATGATTTCTAGTTCATCTTCAGGTTCATTCTCCTATGTATGCTTTATACTCTTTGTGCATTTACACCCAAACACCGTAATTGTTTGGGGAAATAAACTATCCCCATGCCACTGTGTGTGTTTTCATGTTTTTCTTGATCTTCTTAAGTATATTTTACACTTCAGCACAGCAGCTTATAGCATTCTGAATTCTGAAAAAGTAAAAATGCCAAGGATCATTTGGATAAACTTGAACTGCGAACTAAACACAGACCAAAAAAGTTCATTTTGTACAAGGATGACTGTGAAGTGGAATTAGTCCCTTTTTTGGGCATGTCCTTGAATGAGAACTAGTTCCTCTTTAAAATAAAATTTCTAGGTTCTGTCCATCATCTCCACTAATGAAAGAGGATTGGTTCTTGTGCTTGTGCTTGCTCCACCTCTCCCTGACAACCTGGAGAGCAGGAGCATAAATAGAAATGCCTTGCAGGGTTGCTCTAAGGATGGTTTCACCCTCACGTTGCTTTTGCCAGTCTTCCAAGCATGCCTTTACTCCCATGGTGCAGCTAAGAGCCACGCATGGGCATCGAAGCGTACCGCCAAATTCTCTGCTGGAAAAGCTGGATTCTGCAACGTGTGTGTGTGTGTGTGTGTGTGTGTGTGTGTGTGTAGACACATACACATTTGCAAATATGAATAACTCTGAATAACTCCTCTTACAGAGTCACCACCTGCAGATCACAAAATATGTGACACCAAAAAGGACACTAATTTGCAATTTATTTGAATACACTAATCTATATGTGTACATTTCTCCCAATATACATATTTCTGTATGCAGTTTTCCCTAAAATGTACATATTTGCAAAGCAGTTTCCTCATATGTAATGCATTTTTGTATGTCATTTCCTATAATATATGCATCTTTGTGCACACTTTCCGCTTGTGTTTATAGAGTTTATAGAGTTGGAAGGGACCTCAAGCATCATTAGACCACCCCCTGCAATGCAGGAATCTCAATTAAAGCATCCATGACTGATGGCTATTCAAGCTCTGCTTAAAAATCACCAATGAAGGAGAGGCCAGCACCTTCCAAGGGAGTCCATTCCACGGTTGAAGGGCCCTTACCGTCAAAAAGTTTAATCAGAATCTCCTTTCTTGTAACTTTAGTGCAATGGTTTGGATCCTACCCACTGCAGCAGGAGAAAACAAGCTTTCTCAATCTTCCATGTGACAGCCCTTTCGCTATTTGAAGATGACTCTCATATCTCCTCTCAGTCTCCACTTTCTCAGGCTAAACATACCCAGCTCCTTGTAAGGCTTGGTTTCCAGACCCTTGATCATCTTGGTTGCCCTCCTCTGCACACATTCCCACTGCTCAATATTCTTCTTAAATTGTGCTGCCCCAAAGTGGACACAGGACTCCAGGTGTCGTCTGACCAAAGCAGAATAGAGCGGTACTATTACTCCAAAGTGGTGTGGATTTTTCCAGGCCTTATGGATGTAAATATGCTATATACTTATATAAATTGCATGGGGAAATTCCTGGTAAAATCTCCAAATGGGATTTCCAGTACTGTAGTTGTTTCTGAAAGCATGAAGTAGGTAAATTCACCTTTAAATGCAAACTGAATCCCGTGTCTCCCTTCATGAGAGCTGGAGTCCTTCCCAAGGCCAACCATCTGGCCTCAAGATCAGCACCACTTCTGGACTCCATAGTCCTCCCTGCCTCATTGGACTCTTGATGTAAGATGTGTGGAAACGGAACTCTTTTTTTTTTAAATAGTTTTTATTAAACATTTAAACAAAACATATTATCCAAAAAACATGTCATCCTTAATTTCCCCCCCATTTTCCTATCTCCCCCCTCCCCACCCACAACCCCACCCCACCCCACCCGACTTCCCTCAGTTCCAGTCTTTGGTTTCTCTGAGATTTAGTGCTCTCCTGAACACCAGGCCCTTGGTGCCTATTGTAGACGTAAATCAGATTCCAGATTCCAGTCAACAAGATGGAATCAGTTTGTGAACTGAAACATGCAGTCCTGCCTCAAAATAGCTGAACATGCATATCCAAATCTCCTAGCTGGCTGCTGACCAGAGAGTCCTTGTGCCAGCACCATCAATGCAAACAACTTTTCTCAGCTTTTATGATGTGCCTTAGGCCTCAGCTGCTACTGACCTGATGCAGGAGAAGAAAGAAGCTTTTCAATCCTCATCACCACCATCCAGTCAAACAAAAAACAAAACCACCAGCTGCAAAGTGAGATTCAGTGTGACTATTAGTGAAAGTGGCACAAACAGTGTATGCTTATGTTCCAGAAATAAAATTGGAACATTTGCCTAGTTCCAGTGGAATGCAGGAAAAGCAGGATGGAGAGCCACACATGCTAAGCACATTTGTGCATTTCTTTTCTCCTGTTACCTTTCCCTTATGGGGTATTCCAAAGCCCGTATAGAATCCTTAAGTGGGTTCCCTATCGGTAGGAGAAAATAACAGAGGCCAGCCAGAGAATATTGAAAAGTAAAGTGGCTAGTAAGCCTGATCTTTATTAAAGGAAATAAACTGTTGCAGCAGGGTCCCCACTCACCACACACAGGAGGGAGGAGAACCCCCAACAATGGTGCGCAAGCCCCTATATAGACTTTTGAAATTGCCCACATGAAATTGCCCAGCATGAGTAGACCATGTAGACCAACTGTAGACCAAACTGCGGGAGGCAGTGGAAGACAGGAGTGCCTGGCGTGCTCTGGTCCAGGGGGTCACGAAGAGTCGGACACGACTAAATGACTAAACAACAACAGCCCAAGACCACCACCCCAAAACATACATCAGAGGAGGCGGTCTCCAGCAGAAATTTGAGAGTGTTGCTTCTCTCCTGTCTGCCAGGATACCTGATAATGCCTTACTTGATTGCCTTTTCTGGGTAGCCTGGCCATTCCTTTGAGATGGTAAATACTTAGTTCCTGAATCTCTTCTGCATATTGATAAGTGTGCTCCGCTTAACAGATACTTGCCAGACTGTATTTGAAAAGGGAGGTGTAAGCCCCTACACAGTCAAAAGAGAATTGGAAAGCTTTTCCCATTTCCTTCCTCCTTGCAGAGAAATATTTGAGGTCAATTTGGGAGAGTCAAAATGGCTTCAGGATTGTTCTCCTGTACTATTTCAGACACATGGTTTATATACTTATGTATGTGTTTGCCTTGTACATTTATAAACAGTTATTTTATATTTCAGATCATAGAATTCAACCTTAGAATTCTTATTGTTGTTGTTGTTGTTGTTGTTTAGTCGTGTCCGACTCTTCGTGACCCCCTGGACCAGAGCACGCCAGGCACTTCTGTCTTCCACTGTCTCCCGCAGTTTGGTCAGACTCATGCTGGTAGCTTCGACAATAGAATTCTTATTACTTATTATTAATTCTTATTACTGTACCTTTAAAACACATTAGAAGCACATCATTTCCTTTGAGGGATTCTGTGTCCTATAGTTTACCCCTTACAGAATTATAATTCCCAGCAACCCTTAATAAACCCTGGAATTATCTGTGTGGGAAAATGTGTTTTGAATGGGCTTTGGAGTGTGTACACAGCCTGGGAAAGGCTACAGCTGAACTGCAGGGATATCCATGGCAGTGGAAAGGGGACTTACAAGGTCAGCTGTCCCTTTCTGAGGATGCCCCTCTTCCTCTCTGCCCCCAGAGATGGAGACCTGCCCTGCCCTGGGATCCCGTGGGACCACAGGGTGCAGGGTGAGATGCTCAATTGCGTCACTTTTAGTCAGTTTACTCATTCAACATAGGAAGCTTCCTTCTACTGAATTAGGCTTCACCTGACTCAGTGTTGTCTACACAGGCTGGCAGCAATGGCTCTCCAGGGTTTCAGACAGCCGTCCTTCCTGGCCATACATGCATTCCTCATGACACAGTTGCAGAATAAAAACATGTTTTGTACTAGGGCTTCTCAGACTGTCTGATGTGGTGACGCGCAATTACTTCCTCATGCCGTGGGCCAGGGACCTGCACCATATTTGGTCCCAGAAGCATCCCACTCAACCTGGGCAGTGGTGGAGCTTCTCCGGACCAACAGCCAATGGCTCACAGACCAGCACCAGTCTGTGGACCACCATTTTGAGATGCACTGCTCTACATGATTATAGATGGTGCACACACGTGGGGTAGCGGGCGCACCAATTAGAAGAGGTGTTCCCCAAGGCCCATATAAGAAAAAATATTACAGTTATTAACTTTGTGAAAGCAAACAGCTGACCAATTAACAAGGGGACACCTTTGCATCTTCACCATACATGCTGCATGGCTTCCCTCAAAAAATCCTGAGAACTGCAGTTTACCCCTCACAGAGCTACAATTTCAAGCACCTTTGGCTACAGCTCCCAGGAAGCTTTGGGGAAGCAGTGAGCTTCAAATGTGCTTTAAATAAATGTTTTTAACCTGATTCATTGACTGAAGGTTGCAGCTCTGGTCTTTGCTGTGGCTGCTACGTCACTGTAAAATGCAGCTAGGCGCATCAAAGCAGCATGTTCTCTTCCCAAGTTTGGCAGGGCCAGAAACAGTATCTCCTCCACTCCACACTCTTAGAAGAATGGAGGGAGTGTCGAGGACATGGCTAATGTTCTGTTGAAAGATGACTTTTGGGTCAGCAGTGGTAATTTTTAAAATCACAAGGGTGGAAAGCAAAATGCTCTCAGGGGGCCAGGAAACCTTGGGAGAAATAATATTTGGAAGAAGGTCACACGTCCAGATAAAATAAGCGCCAGGCACGTTTGTAATTCCTTCTGGTGACTCAGATGAGGGGAGGAAGAAAATCCTCTCTGGCTCCTCCCTTGTAGGCTTTTGCTTCTTGTCTTTTACTGCACTGTCATTGCAAGCTTTGGACAGAACTCAGAGGCAAGGTGAGTCAAGAGTGAGGCTGTCAGACCCTGGAGATGCCTGGAGGTCCTCCTGTTTGGGTTGTGAGTTTGGGGCAGGTTAGCCTGCATGATGCCCTGGGGTCCTGCATCCAGCAAGGGTTAAAATCTGATGGAGTATTCTATTGTTGAGCTAGCCAGGCAAGCTTCTAGGTGAGGTGGTCACCCTAAGTATGGTCCTTAGTATAAGAAAGGAGGTTGCTCTGTGCCAGAGGGCAAATGGGTGGGGCCCCTCCCTCAACAAAAGCCAGAGCTGCATTTGAGAGCTATTTAATCCAAGGCTGTGACTGTGGGGAAAGCAAGACCTTCTGGGGTGAGCCCCTCCCATTCTAGGCTCAGGTTGTGCATACATTTGTAAATAAACCATATACCATAAAGACACCACAGTCTCCGCTGTCCCTCATTCCAAGAAAACTGGACTCTGGAACCCCTGGAAGCTCACAGCACTTGGAGTTTGGGGTGGCAACACAAAGAAGAGAAGAAGAAGAGTTTGGATTTGATATCCCGCTTTATCACTACCCGAAGAAGTCTCAAAGCGGCTAACATTCTCCTTTCCCTTCCTCCCCCACAACAAACACTCTGTGAGGTGAGTGACACTGAGAGACTTCAGAGAAGTGTGACAAGCCCAAGGTCACCCAGCAGCTGCAGGTGGAGGAGCAGAGATGCGAACCTGGATTCCCCAGATTACGAATCTACTGCTCTTAACCACTACACCACACTGGCCATACAGGCCTTTGGGGGGCATTGATATACCAATCACATGCTTGTTTGAGGTGGAAGGAAACAGGCCATTCTCTCTCTTCATATTTTTAAACCTTCAGAGCATTTGCAACCCCCTCTTCCATGCCAGAAGGCATGGCTTAGAAACACTGTTGATCCTGGTTCTTGCATTGTGTACATACATAATGCACTGATTTAGTACACACGTAATATGCATGTGGGTCACACAGATTCAATTCTTCCTTGGGCACTTTTGTGCACATTTGTCCACACATGAGCACTTCCCGTAGAGCTCTGTTGCAGTGCACAGCCACCAGTACAATAAGACTTGCACTGGGAATCAGTACTTCCAGGAGGCTGCGGAAGAGACTGACCACCATTGTTCTCCCTGACATTTGCCTGTGCAGCTGTCAGCCTCTTCTGGAGGAGAGGTGTGGAGGCAGCTGTAGATCATCTACCTGGCCTGGGATCTACCTGCAGCAGGACCAGAACCAGAAACTTTATGGCTGGTTAACTTTCAGATTTGCTTTGTGTTTATGTGTGAGGGGGTATGTAATATTCAATTTGTTCTGTCTTTGCTAAGTTGTTGATTTTTGTTACTTTGACTTCACTGGCATGTTCTGTATTTCGATGATTTGAATGTTTGCTGTAAGCTGCTTTGGGCACAGCTTGTTGTAGAAAAGCGGCAAATAATTTAAACAAATAAGCAGACAAATATTGGACTCAAGAGCCCCAAGAGCTCCTAGAGTGGCATCAAGAGCACTTCTCTGTCCCCACATTCTCCTGCCAACCATTAGCCAAACTCCAAACATTCCATAGTGATGTATTTCTGTTTCTCTCCATTTTGTGTCCTCTATCACAACGGCCCTGGGATCTTCAGATAAAGGACGGTATCCAAATTTTATAAGTAATAATAATCTGCCGACAGTTCATTTTGAAATCCTTGGAAGATGATGGCATTCCTGAGCATGGAAGGGTTGGGTTTGGGGCAGGGTGTTGTGTGTGCTGGGTTTTCTGCTGTCCTTGTTTATTTTAAAGAGAGGGCTTTCCATAAGAGGAGGAATAGAACACCCAATAAAAGAGAAGAGGTGCTTTGGAAAACCGTTAAAATGATATGCATTGAAATTCAACTAGGGGGATACGAGGAAGTCACTTAACAATGTTAAGAAGATTAGTTTTAATAAGGTTATGATTTATGTTTGTTTGTTTGTTTGTTTGTTTTTTTGTTTGTTTGTTTGTTTGTTAGTGTGTTTTTAATCTTGTGAAAATCAATAAAAAATTGGGGGGGGGGGGAGAGAAGAGATGCTGCAAAGGTTTTATTGGGCTTGAAAAATGCCATGGACATAAAGAAAAGCCAACTCCCATTGTGCTGAAACCGACTTGAGCACATAAAATGCTGCCATTACGGACGGTGCTCAGCACACCAATGAATTCAAGGCCAAAAGTGTGCACAGAAATCCACGCAGGATTCCTTCCACCCCTACCCCCTAGTTCCATGGGCTCAGGCTGGGCAATACATTTCTGCCCCCTCCCTTCATTTTATCTTTACAATGGCCCTGTGAAGAAGATTGGGATGAGAAGACGTTATCACTTTTATTTACTGGGAAAATGCAAGCTTTTGCGAAGGGTGGTAGCCCTGGAGTATGGGTACAAGAGGAGTGATGGGCTGCACAGTGTAAGGGCTGTGAGGAACATAGCCAGCTGCCTTATACCAAGTTGGACCATTGGGTCCATCTACTTCAGTATTGTCTACACTGACTGGCAGCAGCTCTCCAGGGTTTCTGGCAGGAGTCCTTCTGAGTGCTACATGGAGATGCTGGGACCCTTCTGCATGCAAGGCAGATGCTCAGCTACAGTGCTATGGGCCTCCCCCTTCAGAATCTGCCACTACATCACTGGTTCTGAGCATATATATAACTGAATGAAAAGAGTTGGAGAAAGAACAAGGGTGAAGGTGGCACCTGTCTATCTCAAGAGGCAGTGGAGTGCACCTCTGGTGGTGAAGTCAAACTGCTGCATTAGCAGCACTGAAGTGACATTCCTGGGACAGTGTGTCAGGAGGTCCTGGGATGCCCAGACAACAAGACCCCCCTCTCAGCCTCGCTGGTTGGAGAGCAATACATTTGGCACCAGATTGGCTGCAGGAGTCACCAGAAGGATGCATGATGAGGCACCATGCAACCCAACCGTCTTAGGGACTCTACTCCGGATTTGCGTAGGGTTTACTCCTGAGTCTTTTCTTCTCCCAAAGCTTCTTGTCTAGTCCTTCTTGAGCACTAGCTGCAAAAACTCAGATTTTCATCTCCATGGGAGCTTGAATATAGTAAAATTATTTCTTTCAGTACCTACCCAGATGTGTTTTGTAGCCACTACTTCCCAATGGCCATCAATGCTCATTTTAAGCAAACCTTTTGTAATTGTCAGTACCCATTAAAGAAATATCTTCAGCCATTGAGCTAAACAGAAGCCTGGAAGAACTGCACTCCTTTTGTTTCTGTATGACCATAAGAATGATGTTATGGCTACTGCCTGACCATTCCTTTGTTATGCTGATTGCCAGTTAAAAGTGCAGAATAGGCTGCTAATGTTTCCTCAGTGGCAGCTAATGGCCAGGAAATGGAGTCTTGGGGAACTGGGCTTTCAAATGAGATACTCCTCAGAGCTTGGAGGAGGTGACAGTCCTGTAGCTCCCAGGGAAAGGGAAAGGTCAGCTCTGTCTGTGGGGGGGGGGGGCGGGGGCGGGGGAGAGGAAGTGATAGGAAGATTTTAGCTGGAGTTAGCAGGAATCGGAGATGTAGGCTGAGTGAGAAGCATGCAGCCAAATAAGAAATATATATAAATAGGGGAGGGGGTTGTGGAATAACATCCCCATAACATCATTAGGTAAAGACCCCGTTTCTGAAATCCTGAAATCCTGGGGACAGTACTGAGACAACACTGAGCTGGATGGACCAATGGTCTAACACAGAATAAAGCAGGGGCCAAACTAGGCTTTATTTCACCCTGGTCAAAGACCCACGTTGGCACCCCTCCACGTGCTTTTGGGTACACACACACAGGCTGAGAGCCTCAGGGGCACCCCTCTGGAGACTTCCCCTGGGGCAAAAAGACTCAGCTAGCACACCATAGATATGGCATTGAATAAAGGAACTTCATTTGCTCATTGGGCAGGGGGCGAAATCTGTAACCAGAGTCAATAGGAAAAAGAGTGCACATTACATGTGATAGAAAGGGCCACACATCCTTGGGAGAGCAGATGTTTAGCGTGCAAAAGTTTCAGGTTCACTCCCTGGCATCTCCAGGTAAGGCATGGGAAGACCCTGGCTGGAAACCCTGGAGAGAGTGGCTGCAGGTCATAGAATCATAGAATCATAGAATCATAGAGTTGGAAGAGACCACAAGGGCCATCGAGTCCAACCCCCTGCCAAGCAGGAAACACCATCAGAGCACTCCTGACATATGGTTGTCAAGCCTCTGCTTAAAGACCTCCAAAGAAGGAGACTCCACCACACTCCTTGGCAGCAAATTCCACTGTCGAACAGCTCTTACTGTCAGGAAGTTCTTCCTAATGTTTAGGTGGAATCTTCTTTCTTGTAGTTTGGATCCATTGCTCCGTGTCCGCTTCTCTGGAGCAGCAGAAAACAGCCTTTCTCCCTCCTCTATGTGACATCCTTTTATATATTTGAACATGGCTATCATATCACCCCTTAACCTCCTCTTCTCCAGGCTAAACATGCCCAGCTCCCTTAGCCGTTCCTCATAAGGCATCGTTTCCAGGCCTTTGACCATTTTGGTTGCCCTCCTCTGGACACGTTCCAGTTTGTCAGTGTCCTTCTTGAACTGTGGTGCCCAGAACTGGACACAGTACTCCAGGTGAGGTCTGACCAGAGCAGAATACAGTGGCACTATTACTTCCCTTGATCTAGATGCTATACTCCTATTGATGAGGCCCAGAATTGCATTGGCTTTTTTAGCTGCCGCGTCACACTGTTGGCTCATGTCAAGTTTGTGGTCAACCAAGACTCCTAGATCCTTTTCACATGTACTGCTCTCAAGCCAGGTGTCACCCATCTTGTATTTGTGCCTCTCATTTTTTTTGCCCAAGTGCAATACTTTACATTTCTCCCTGTTAAAATTCATCTTGTTTGTTTTGGCCCAGTTCTCTAATCTGTCAAGGTCGTTTTGAAGTGTGATCCTGTCCTCTGGGGTGTTAGCCACCCCTCCCAGTTTGGTGTCATCTGCAAATTTGATCAGGATGCCCTTGAGTCCATCATCCAAGTCGTTGATAAAGATGTTGAATAAGACCGGGCCCAAGACAGAACCCTGTGGCACCCCACTAGTCACTCTTCTCCAGGATGAAGAGGAACCATTGATGAGCACCCTTTGGGTTCGGTCAGTCAGCCAGTTACAAATCCACTGAGTGGTAGCATAGTCAAGACCGCATTTTACCAGCTTCTTTACAAGAATATCATGGGGCACCTTGTCAAATGCCTTGCTGAAATCAAGGTAGACTACATCCACTGCGTTCCCTTCATCTACCAGGCTTGTAATTCTGTCAAAAAACGAGATCAGGTTAGTCTGACATGACTTATTTTTCAGAAATCCATGCTGACTATTGGTGATCACAGCATTCCTTTCTAGGTGCTCACAGACTGTTTGCTTAATGATCTGCTCCAGAATCTTCCCTGGTATTGATGTCAGACTGACTGGGCGGTAATTATTTGGGTCCTCTCTTTTCCCCTTTTTGAAAATAGGGACAACATTTGCCCTCCTCCAGTCTGCCGGGACTTCGCCTGTTCTCCAGGAATTCTCAAAGATGACTGCCAGTGGTTCTGAAATCACATCTGCTAGTTCTTTTAATACTCTTGGATGAAGTTCATCTGGCCCTGGAGACTTGAATACATCTAGACTAGCCAAGTATTCTTGTACTATGTCCTTAGTTATTCTGGGCTGTGTTTCCTCTGCTGAATCATTTGCTCCAAATTCTTCAGGTCGGGCATTGTTTTCTTTATCGGAGAAGACTGAGGCAAAGAAGGCATTGAGGAGTTCAGCCCTTTCTGTGTCCCCTGTTTGCATTTCACCATCTTCTCCTCTGAGTGACCCCACTGTTTCTTTGTTCTTCCTTTTGCTACGAACATACCCATAAAAGCCTTTTTTGTTGCTTTTAACCTCTCTAGCAAGCCTGAGTTCATTCTGTGCTTTAGCTTTTCTGACTTTGTGTCTACACGTGCTGGCTATTTGTTTGAATTCCTCTTTGGTGGTTTCCCCCCTTTTCCATTTTTTGTACACATCTTTTTTAATCTTAACTCAGTTAAAAGTTCTTTAGATAGCCACCCTGGCTTCTTTAGGCACCTTCCATGTTTCCGTCTCATTGGTATTGCCTGAAGTTGTGCTTTTACTATCTCCCTCTTAACAAACTCCCAGCCATCTTGAACTCCCTTTCCTTTTAGTATTACTGTCCATGGGATCTCACCCAGCACTTCCCTAAGCTTTATGAAGTCGGCTTTCTTAAAGTCGAGAAATTGAGTCCTAGTATGCTTGGCTGCTCCTTTCCGCTGTATAGTAAACTTCAGAAGAGCATGATCACTCGCGCCTAATGATCCTTCCACTTCTACCCCACTAACCAGGTCATCAACATTGGTTAGGACCAGATCTAAAATGGCTGTTCCTCTTGTTGCTTCTCCCACTTTCTGGACAATGAAGTTGTCTGCAAGGGCAGTGAGGAATCTGTTTGACCTTATGCTCTTGGCTGAGTTTGACATCCAACAAATATCCGGGTAATTGAAGTCCCCCATTACTACTATCTCCCTTCCTTTTGCATGCTTGGCCATCTGTTCCAGGAAGGCATCATCTATGTCCTCCGTTTGGCTTGGGGATCTATAGTAAACTCCCACAATGAGGTCACTGTTATTCTTCTCTCCCTTAATTTTGACCCAAATGCTCTCACTTTGGCTTTGAGGTTCTAAATCTTGGATCTCTTCACAGGTATACACATCCCTGACATATAACGCCACTCCTCCTCCTTTCTTTTCTGGTCTGTTTCTTTGAAATAGATTGTATCCCTCCATTATTACATTCCAATCGTGGGATTTATCCCACCAGGTTTCAGTGATTCCTATTATGTCATATTTAGTTTGTTGTACCAGGAGCTCAAGCTCATCTTGTTTATTTCCCATGCTTTGCGCATTAGTGTACAGACATTGAAGTCCATTAATCATTCCCCCGTGTCTCTTATTTAAGGATTTTCTCCTCCCACCACTAGGTCTGCATGCTCTTTGCTCCATTCGGTCTATGACATTTGGATGATCATCTTCATCAATTGATAGACTCCTACCTTCAGGAGCACTGTCTCCCTCCCCCACATTAGTCAGTTTAAAGCCCTCCTGATGAGGTTTCTGAGATTTTTTGCAAAAACATTCCTCCCAACCGTTGTGAGGTGCAGCCCATCGCTTGCCAGAAGTCCATCTTCAAGAAACTGCATTCCGTGATCTAAGAATCCAAACCGTTCCTGTTTGCACCATTTGCGAAGCCAGTTGTTCACTTCCACTATTTTTCCCTCTCTCCCTGGGCCACGTCGTTCAACTGGGAGGACAGATGAGATGACAATTTGTGCATTTAATTGCTTCAATTTCCTGCCCAGAGCCTCGTAATCTCTTTTGATCTTCTGGAGGCTATTGCTTGCAGTGTCATTGGTTCCCACATGAACCAAGAGGAAGGGGTATTTGTCAGTGGGTTTTATGATTCCTTGCAGTCGTTCAGTTACATCTTGGATCTTAGCCCCGGGGAGACAGCACACTTCCCGAGACATCTTGTCAGGCCCACAGATCACTGCTTCTGTTCCCCTCAGTAGGGAATCCCCTATCACCACTACACGCCTCCTCTTAGGTCTGGTCGGGGTCCTTCTGTGAGCTGTCGGTTCCAAGGTCGCCTGGACATTCCCAGAGGACTGCCTTTGCTCCTCGTCTTCATATACCTGATCGACTGTAATGAGGGAGAGATCCTCAAATGGAGTCTGCTCTTCGTCTTCCATGCTAGGGGAAAGGACCTCAAAGCGATTGCATATTTCTAAACAATCAGAGCGAACCCTGGGCCTCCTACTTCTTTGAGTCACGTTTCTCCATATATCTGACTCCTGTGTTGGTGAACTAGCCACCTTCTCAGGGGAGTCCCCTGTCTCTTCCTTGGTGGAGACGGTGTGCTCTGTTGCTTCCAAGAAGAGTTCCAGCTCTCTAATTCTTTGGAGCGTAGCTACACGTTCCTCCAGTTGCTGGACTTTGTCTTTTAAGAGGGCAATCAACATGCAATTGCTGCAGGTAAAGCTGCCTGCAACCTTTGGCAAGATGGCAAACATTGCGCAGGAACCACAGGCGACTGCAGCTGTTCCCTCACCCTCCATCTTGGGAACGTGTCGTTGGGGGTGACTACAGTGGTCCTCTATCATAAAAAGTGTGGAGACAGGACAAATAAATCCCTCCCAAAAAACCTAGGTCTCCCCCAACAAATGTTTGAGACTAGCTCCCCTAAATCTAAAATATGGATCAAACTGTTCCTTCTTCAGCTCCTTCTTCAGCTGCATAAGCACGACTGAGCAAAGCAGAGCAATGTCCCAACTCAGCCGGGCGCAGCTTCCTATGTTCCTAATTGCCCTCTTGGGTCAGGCCAAAGATCCATTTCATCCAGAATCCTTTTTCAATAGTAGCCAATCAGATGTCTTTGGAAACCTCACAAGCATGGCACACACGTAATGCCCGTTCACTCTGGTTGTGCACCACACCAGGGGTGCTTTCAGATTGCTCCTATTTTTGGGGTGGGATTCAGTCGTTTACTACCAAATTCAATTTGCAGAATTACAGTGATATAAAAATTGGGGGTTTTGCTTTTGCTGCGTAACTCCCCATGGGACTCTGAGTCCCCTAAGTCCATGATCAGTCAAAGAAGAATGGAGGGTGGCAGAACCCAGTGGAAAGCAAGGCAGACATTTATTTTTCTAGTTACAGATAGGTAGCCGTGTTGGTCTGCCATAGTCAAAACAAAAAAATTCCTTCCAGTAGCACCTGAAGTATCTGAAGAAGTGTGCATGCACACGAAAGCTCATACCAAGAACTAACTTAATTTATTTTTCTGTTGCAACAGAGTTTCCTCCCCTCCTTCCAAGGAGGGAGAGACCATGAACAAAAGTGTGCAGGAAGCTTTAAAGACTTTTGACATTGCCCAGCCCCCTTAGCCAAAGGCCACCCCAAAATCATCATACATACATCATAGGAGGCGGTCTACAGTAGAAATCCTGTCTGCCCAGGTACCTGATAATAGTCACTGATTGCATTTCCTGGGCAGCCTGGCCATTCTTTTGTGATGGTTAATATTTTAGTTCCTGAGTCAAGCTCACAGGCTCACCCTATTCATACACAAATATGCCCTTAAGACAGGATTTCTAAGCAAAAGGACAATGGGAAGGCTTTCACCATTTGCCTCCCTTAGTGCAGAGGAATATTTGAGGTCATTGGGAGAGTCAAAATGGCTTCAGGATTGCTCTCCTATACTATTTCAGACACATAGTTTAGATATTTAGATATGTGTGCATTTATGAATATTTATTATATATTTGAGACCTTAAAATTCTTATAACAACAGCTGACCAGCAGGTCGTGTACAACAAACCTGCTTCACCTCCCCCACAAAAAACTGCAGGTTGTTTGCGATAAGAAATCAAATCAGAACAAATTATCAGTACATAGCCAACATTGTCTAACCTCCCTGCAAACTATGTGGAAATCACTTAGGATGAATCCTCAATAAACAGGTCATCTGAAAGTGACCCTAGTTACAGGCTCTGGAAGGTGGTGCTTCCATTTAGCTCTCAGTTTATAGTTGTTGATAGAATTATCCCCCATCCGTTTGTCTGCTTTCTCCCAAAATAACTCCTCTCTTCCACCTGTGAAATGAGACAGAAGGTATTTTTTGTGCATTTGTGCATGGCACTCTTCCCGAAAGACATCTCTGTCTGAGGGGGCCGTGCTGACCTGCCATGCCCCAAATGAAGGCACAGGCGATGTAGCAGAGGAGAGACAAAAGGAGACTTTGTACTGACTGTGCAGTACACAGGCCCAACTTCTGACACAAGAAGGACCTTATCTTTCTCTGTCTGAGTTAAGACAAGGGCTTTAGAAGTCTGACTCATTAATAACTCCCCCACACATACACACACAAAGAGCCTTTTTATCAGACAAGCTGCCTTTTGTGTTGTGCTTCCCAGCTCAATAAATAACAAAGATAAAACATGGATTCTAGGATGGAGCAATACATTTGCAGCCCACTTCTGTCGGAAAATGTGCCTCCAAGGAAGGGTATTTCTTTCTTTCCAAGGACTCAGCTTGATTGGGAAAGAAAAAGTGTTTTGCATGTGTTAGATATGCATTATAACCCTGTGACACCAGATGGTGCTCTGGAGTTCTGTTTTTGCCAACAGGATTTCTCAGACAAAGTTTAGAATGCGTTTTCCTAAAACGCTTCTTTGCTGTGTCTAGATCCAGCCCATATGCCTGATGAGAAGGGGCACCTGGCCTGACCCCACAAATAACCCAAGCAGCTGCTCAGGGGTGTAAATAGTTTTAGCTACTCTTGCTAAATGTGAAGGAGATAATTGCAAAGAAGTTGCATGTTCAGACCCAGAGACCTCCCCCCTAAAGACACACTTGACTCAAATTACAGTTTGTTTTTTGGCAGAATTTAGGCCACAACTTTATTGATTACAGAAGGTGAGTGGTTGCATAGGCTCTGGTTCGACTAGCTCCCTGCACCCTTGCAGGCAGCACTGACCCAGGGCACCAGCATAGGTCAGCCAAGGGTGAACACCTGGGTAGGCAAAAAGCCGGGAACAGACTATGTTCACCACCCAGATGCCCCCCTGGACTCAGGCACGGGCACAACCCTCTCTCGGGGGTTGACCAAACCAGTTGAGTCCCTGGATTCCTTTAACGGAATACCCTTCACATAGGGATGGGGAGACCGTTCTTCCATCCCTATCACCTGAACCAGTGCCTATCTGCAACCTTACAAGTTGTAACGATTTGCTACGCTGCAGGTGAAACCCAAATGGCAACAGCCAATAAGCCAACTGGGGAAATTCCTGCCGTGCCCCTGTCCCAACAACAGATGACACACAATGGCACAGCAAGGTCAATTGCAAAATCCCCTAAAAATAGGGAGAGGTGGGCGGGTGTTCCGAATGCACGAGCCGAAAGAGGAAGCTCTGGGTCACGTGCATGGGTATATATAGGTCCCTCGATCCGTTTGGACTGCGCCCCATTGGCCAGATTGAACCCAACAATGAGGGACCTACCAATCGGGTGTTGGGCTGTCCAGTCTCACCCACCCACAACACAGGAGGTCAGTCTCCAGGTCTCACCGCAAGAAGTGACCTCTTTGAGGGAGGACACGATCTAACACCAGAATCTTGCCAGAGAATCCATTGCATCACTAGAAATTACTGTAGCACAATATGCAGCACTGGGTGTGAGGTTTGGGGCAGTGTGTCTGGTTAGTTTCAAAGTGATGAGCCAAGAACACCTCCAAGTTTAGCTCGGCGGCCATCTCCGTTGGCACGTGGATGCAAGCTGTAAGCAGCCTTTGGTTTAATCCAAAGAGCTGTAGCTCAGTGGCGGAGAATCTGCTTTGCCTGCAGAAGGTTCCCAGGAGCAATCTTTGGCATCTCCAGGCAGGACTGGGAACGTGTGTTGTGTATGAAAAGTATGGTGTGCCTCAGCAGTCACTTTCTCCCGTGAAATTCCCTGCTGCAGGCACAGGACTATTTGTAGCTCAACTCTGAAGAAATGTTCTATGTGGTGGCAGCAGTCTTGGATGCGAGGATCAGAAGGCTCATTGGAAGGAAGGCAGTGTTTGCATTTCACAAATGTGCAGCTGTGAATTTGAGTTCACACCTCTTCGTTGTGCTCACAGCTTTGGCACAAACTGGTTTGAATCCTTTTAAATCATTACTTGCCTGGGGTAAACAAGGCAAGACTATATCTAGCCAGGATAGCTCAGCTGGCTGGCCTTGTGCTGATAAGGCCAAGGTTGCAGGTTCCATCCCCATATCCCTGTATGCATAGTCCTGGACTAGATCAGGGCTCAGCAAACTTTTTCAGCAGGGGGCCAGTCCACTGTCCCTCAGACCTTTGGGAGGCCGGACTATTTTTTTTTGGGGGGGGGGATGAACGAATTCCTATGCCCCACAAATAACCCAGAGATGCATTTTAAATAAAAGGACACATTCTACTCATGTAAAAACACGCTGATTCCCGGACTGTCCGTGGGCCGGATTGAGAAGGTAATTCGGTTGGATCTGGCCCCCGGGCCTTAGTTTGCCTACCCATGGACTAGATGATCCTCAAGGTCCCTTCTAACTCTACGATTCTACGATTCTATGATTCAAGTCTGTGCTTTAAAAATGCAAATTATGCACAAAGGAAAACCAAAGTCTATGGTGAGTAAATTAGAGTGAGCTCATGTGAATAGGGTGATCTGGGAGAGGGCTACAACCCAGTGGTAACTAGGGAGGCAAGGAAGTTTCGTTTCCTGTTCTGCCCTGTATTCATATTCATTGTACACAGCACTATGTCTGTTCCCCTGCAGTTCATCTTCTGCCAAAAACTATCCTCTTGTACCTCCTATGCAGAGCGCTGGTGCTAAAAGTAAATAATAACTATTGGTGCCACCAGAAAGTCAGGATTTTCTAATGTTTTATTGAAGCACTTCCTTACTCCACAATTAAACAAAGCAGGAAAGAAAATGTACCTTATCTTTGAAAGTACAGAAACTTCATTTTTAAGTGCAAAAGTGAGTCGCGGAATTTGGGAGCAGGGTTTTGACGACACACGAGAGCCTTTTTTGTTCTAAGGAATGCTCTCCCCAGGGAGGCCCACCTAACATTACACAAATATGTTTTTCTTGGGGGGGGGGCATTTGGACAGCCGCATGATTGGATGTTTGTCTTCTTTTGGTGTTCATCTTCAGTTGCGTGGGTTGGTTATGATGGGAAGGAATGCTTTTATGATACAATAATTTGAATATGTTGTTAGCATGCTTATGTAGTTTTAATTATTGTATTTGTACTTCAGTTGTAAATCACTTTGGGGCATTTTGTAGTACGAAGCTATATATAAAACTAATAACCTAACCACTAGCCAATTCCATCCCCACCCAAACTTGCTAAAGGGAAGTTGATGGTCATGAGGCCACGTCCAAAGCAGATGCTCTAACTGTACTCAAGTAAAAAAAAATCCTTCCAGTAGCACCTTAAAGACCAACTAAGTTAGTTCTTGGTATGAGCTTTCGTGTGCATGCACACGAAAGCTCATACCAAGAACTAACTTAGTTGGTCTTTAAGGTGCTACTGGAAGGAATTTTTTTTTGTTTTGACTATGGCAGACCAATACGGCTACCTATCTGTAACTGTACTAAAGTAGTGTAACATGGGCAGAGCCCTTTTCCAGGGCAGTGACTCTTATTACATAAGAAATAAGGTGGTGCATATTTAGCCACAGTTAGGGATTCCCCTAGGCACGCTCTGAAGTCAAGTAGGTACAGTGAAAACAAACTCCTTGATCCACTTAAAAGATCTCAGGTAGTTAAGTGATAGGTGGAGATGAAAAGTAACATCAATTACTAGTGTTTAATTTATGCCCATATTTTCTATGAATTGTTTTATGTCTAAAGAGGACTTGCAAAGCATAGGAAATGAACACTCAATAAATTTTTTTTAACCAAGGCAGTGACAATATAATACCCAATGAACAACCTTAAAAACTATAAAACAGAATAATTAGGCAAAAATATTTTCAAGAGCAGCTGACCATTGGGAATTAAAAGCTTGTTTCAGTAGTTGAGCTTTCAAAATGCATTTTAACAGCAGAATGGGAGGGATCCTGATGAATCTCCACAGCGGCCTGTTTCACCTGGCATGATAAGCCAAAAAAATGACTTAACGGGTTCACACAAATGTGTGATCTCCCAAAGAGGAGCTCAGAGATGCTTTGCTCCTCTCTGGTTCTTTTTCTTCCTGCTTCACACTAATCTAAGACAACACTTGGCTTAGTGTGTCATCTGAACCCAGGCTTATAGTTAAACTCTCTTCTCAGTAACCACAAGCTATAACCAGTAACAAGCCTTGGCAGAGAGCAGGGAGGAGCAAAATGGCTGCAAGCTGTTTTCTGGGAGACTGCAGAACTTGCAGGGTCCTGGTAAGCCACAGTTTAGTTTAGTTTAGTTTTTAGTTTAGTTTAGTTTAGTTTAGTTTAGTTTAGTTTAGTTTAGTTTACTGTGTTGTGTGGACTTACATTCTCCTGCAATTGGGATCTCATGACTGCAGGCTCATCCCAGCTTTATTTTGTGCCCTAAAAAGGGGTTTTGCCCCCACACTTTCCCTGAAAAACCCACCCTTTACTGCCGAATCAGAGCAAATGGCAATCTGCCTGACCTACCATTTGTTCTGATTCAGCATCAAAGAGTAGGTTTTCCTGGAGTAAGCACCAGGGCAAAAAAAAAAAAAAAAAAAGCACTTGGACATAGAGTTTTAAAGTGCAGACCTGTGCTTAGGAAATGCAAGGCCAAAGATAATTGTGGATGAGCCCTGCATTGCCAAGGGCTCTTCCACAAAACCTCTTGCCTTTCTCACCTTCTCCTGATCTTCTCACCTTAGAGATGGTTCACACTTCTGCTTGTGCAGTCCCTAAAAAGCACAGATCCGAGAGTTTTTCCCATTATTTAGTGCTAGATTGGAGCAAATGGCCATCAGAGGAAAACCCAAACTGCTGTTTCATCAGATTGAGCACTAAAGAGCAGTTTTCTCTGGTGGGGAAGCAGTAGGACAATAGGAAGTGGCTAAGCCTCAAGCCTCAAGGGAATGAACTTGTTCCTTCCGACAGCCAGGAGCAAATTGCATGGAGCACGTAACACACCTTCTGTCCATCTGGTGAACAGGGACACACATGACACCGTGTGGAATACACTGATCCAATTTCATTCAACCACAAAATGTGGAATGCACTGGAGAGTCCTTGTACCCCTGCTGATTTTGTTTACCTTCAGAACTGTTTTGGGGGTGCTGATAAGTTTGTTGCTCTTGTTCACTTGGAAAGTTGGGGTGTGTTAACATCAAAAAATGGGAGAAGGCCCTGGCGTCCTCTGCACACTGCTCCAAAAGGTGCCTAATTTTGTGCTCCCCTGTTTGTACCACTCATTCTGTCAGGCTGATAAGCATGCGGACAGTCTGATCTGCACAAAAATGCCCACAATGGATAGAAAATTGGGGGGGGGGGGAGGCACAACACAATGGGAGAAGGAAAATATATCAGGAAAGAAACACATCAACGAAGAGGGAAGGCTGAACCTGCTGTCTCAACTGGTAACCCTATTGGTATAACCACTTCAGTATTTCAAATCAGTGTGACTTTTTCAGAACCCTAGGAAGCAATATCTAGCTTTGGAGTGCTGCCACTGATATGAATGGTCCTTGAGGAGTGGGGTGGTGTGTGGAGAGAAAGAAAACAGACTAATGAAGAACTTCTTCCTTTTCTCCCCTTTCAAAAAAGCACAGTAGGCAGTGTGTATAATCGGAGAAGATTTACTAGACTCCGCTGTGACTGAGGCGCAGCGTAATTAGAATACGGAAAGGACCATTTATCATTTGCCAGAATGAGTTAGATATTTTCCCACTACTCAAAAGAACCTAACACAGAGGGGAAGGGGATGAGAGAGAATAAACAGAAATTCCAGGCTTTGCAATGGCCCAGAAAACATTAACTTCAGGCACAAAATTATTTGAAAAAACAAACCAAAAACAAGCTCCAGTGACAAAATCAGTCTGCCTCTTCAAGAAAAGTTGTGCAGATCTCCCATCAATTTACCGTAGTTAACACAGGGAAGTGCCCACACCCCATTTGAATGGCAATGCTCATCAACCTGGGGGGTGGCCCCCTCAAAAAAAAATTTTGGGGGGGCAAAGAGCCCTAGGAATTGGCTCCTATGCAAGGCAACATACATGGTTCTCCCTCCCTCTTAGATCATTACAACAGCCAGGTAGGTCAGGATGAGAGATGGTGACTGACCTACAGTCACCACAGAGAGCTTAATGCCGAGCAGGGATTTTCTTTATTATTGCATTTATAATATGACATCTTTCCTATGAGGAGCTCCAGGTGACTGTCTTAAGGAAAAGCAGGCGCCCCTTGGTTGCACTTCCAGTCTGAAGAATGCCTTCAGACCTCCTCTTAAGACATTATTATTATTATTATTATTATTATTATTATTATTATTATTCCCCACACATCTGGCTGGGTTTCCCCAGCCACTCTGGGCAGCTTACAGCATATCTAAAAACAGAGCAGGGCCTAGAAAGCCCTTGCAGCCAAGCCTGCCCTTCAGAGAGAAGAGCTTGCCTTTGTGTGGGGACTCTGCCTCAGAAAGCCACCACTTCTGGCTTCTGATCTTCTCTCTTAGCCAGGGCCGGCCCACCCAGGAGGCAAGTGAGGCATATAAAAACTGTTCTGAAAATGCTTTTTAAAAAATACAGTGGTGCCTCAGGTTACAAACACTTTGGGTTACAGAATCCACTAACCTGGAAGTAGTACCTTAGATTAAGAACTTCACCTCAAGATGAGAATTGTGTGGCGGCAGTGGAAGGCCCCATTAGCTAAAGTGGTGCTTCAGGTTAAGAACAGTTTCAGGTTAAGAACGGACCTCCGGAACAAATTAAGTTCGTAACCAGAGGTACCACCGTACATTTAATTTTCCATAGGGCTCACCATTGCCATCTAGTGTCACATGGTATATTGCACTTAAAACACACTTAAAATGTTTTATTTGCAACTGTCTAGCTGAGTCCCGAAGAATGGATGCTTTTGAATTGTGGTGCTGGAGGAGACTCTTGAGAGTCCCATGGACTGCAAGAAGATCAAACCTCTCCATTCTGAAGGAAATCAGCCCTGAGTGCTCACTGGAAGGACAGATCCTGAAGCTGAGACTCCAAGACTTTGGCCACCTCATGAGAAGAGAAGACTCCCTGGAAAAGACCCTGATGTTGGGAAAGATGGAGGGCACAAGGAGAAGGGGACGACAGAGGACGAGATGGTGGGACAGTGTTCTCGAAGCTACCAACATGAGTTTGACCAAACTGCGGGAGGCAGTGGAAGACGAGTGCCTGGCGTGCTCTGGTCCAGGGGGTCACGAAGAGGCGGACACGACTAAACAACTAAACAACAAGAAGCTGAGTCCCATCAGGCGGCCGGCTCTGGCGAGTTATGAGGGGCAGCAGATCTGTGCCACCCACTGTGTGCCGCTGCCACCTGCTGATGGAAAAGTCACCTGCCTCTCTTGTTGCCGTGTCTCCCTCTTCCCTGAGAGAGGGAGATGCAGCTGCTGTGACCCAAACACGCTCTCCAGGAGGTTGGCTCACAGCTGCTGTGCTTCTTCACTCCCCCTTTATTTCCCATGCTGATCTTCACTCCCCACTGCTCTTTCCAATACTTATCAAGGAAAAATCAACGTTGGGAAAATGGTGGGATGGGACGTGAAGCTCAGCATTGTGAAGAAGAGGGGAGTGAGGATTAGCACCAGAATTTGGGGGGGGGGGTGAGGAGCCTCGGCTGTACATAAAAAGCACCCTTATTAAACTACAATTGGGGAGGGGCGCCACAATGTCTGTGCCTGGCTGCCTGGGATCTGTGGGTCTGCAGGTCACCAGCTTGCAGGGAGGGGGTTAAACTTTTTTGCCTCATGGGCAGCTTTATGTGTGTATACACTGGGGGGGGGGGCAGGAGTTGGCCATGGGACAAACCTGTCTGAACCAGTGTACATTTTTGTTTGTTTGTTTTTGTTTTATTTTTATTTATTTTTTGTTGGAAGTCGACCAGAGTGACTGGGGAACCCAGTCAGATGGGAGTGGTAGAAGAAATTACTATTATTAGAAGAAGCATATTATTTTTATTTTGCTCTTCCCTGGCAGCAATTCCATTACAAAAGTTGAGAGATTGTAGCCCATGTTCCCTGAGTCCTTATCCACAAGCATCAGTTATACTTAAGATGATCACAAGGATATGATTAAAAACTATTTTCTCTTAGGGGGTGTGGGATAGCAGTTGGGGAACAACATACAAAGAATTCCATCAGCACCACTTTCTTTTTCTTTTTTTAAAAGAAGTGCAATAAATGTGAAAGTGAGGTTGCTGGAGAAGTGGGAGGAAGGTGGTCTCTGAATCTTTAGACCGTGAAATTATCACACACACACACACACACACACACACACAGAAGGGCCGACTGAATTCTTCGACCTCCGTTCTCTAATGGAATCATTAAGAACAACGCAAAGCCATTCCGCTAAATTGTCTCCAATTTCTGACGCTCCCTGGAGAACTTAATCAGGTCCTCCATGCTGAGAGTTATGATTAAGTATGCGTATGTTGCCTCACACTTTGCACTAAACTAACAGCCAAGGTTAGAACTGGATATGGAACAACTGATTGGTTCAAAATTGGGAAAAGAGTACGACAAGGCTGGATATTGTCTCCCTGCTTATTTAACTTATATGCAGAATTCATCATGCAAAAGGCTGGGCTGGATGAATCCCAAGCTGGAATTAAGATTGCCGGAAGAAATATCAACAACCTCAGATATGCAGATGACACAACCTTGATGGCAGAAAGTGAGGAGGAATTAAAGAACCTCTTAATGAGGGTGAAAGAGGAGAGCACAAAATATGGTCTGAAGCTCAACATCAAAAAAACGAAGATCATGGCCACTGGTCCCATCACCTCCTGGCAAATAGAAGGGGAAGAAATGGAGGCAGGGAGAGATACTACTTTCTTGGGCTCCATGATCACTGCAGATGGTGATAGCAGTCACGAGATTAAAAGATGCCTGCTTCTTGGGAGAAAGGCGATGGCAAACCTAGACAGCATCTTAGAAAGAAGAGACATCACCTTGCCAACAAAGGTCTGTATAGTTAAAGCCATGGTTTTCCCAGTAGTGATGTACAGAAGTGAGAGCTGGACCATAAAGAAGGCTGATCGCTGAAGAATGGATGCTTTTGAATTCTGGTGCTGGAGGAGACTCTTGAGAGTCCCATGGACTGCAAGAAGATCAAACCTATCCATTCTGAAGGAAATCAGCCCTGAGTGCTCACTGGAAGGACAGATCCTGAAGCTGAGGCTCCAAGACTTTGGCCACCTCATGAGAAGAGTCCCTGGAAAAGACCCTGATGTTGGGAAAGATGGAGGGCAGAAGGAGAAGGGGACGACAGAGGACGAGATGGTGGGACAGTGTTCTTGAAGCTACCAGCATGAGTTTGACCAAACTGCGGGAGGCAGTGGAAGACAGGAGGGCCTGGCGTGCTCTGGTCCAGGGGGTCACGAAGAGGCGGACACGACTAAACGACTAAACAACAACAACAGCCGAGGTTATTTTTTGTGGGGAAGGGGAGGATTTCTTTGCCCAGAAATTAGATCTGTGGAGGGGCCACTTAGAGGAGCTGAAGGGGGGATTTGGGCTCCACCTTTCAAAAGACACACCGTCTCAAAATGGCGGCTAACAAGCCCCTCACTCTTCATCCCTGAGGCTGCTTCAGAGGCAAGCTACACATGTAGCTAGACACCAGGGATCAGATCACCCAATGTTTTGATTATTTACTTTTAAACAGTCTTGGGGGCGCAGACTAATTTAGTAGCATTTTTAGGGCTACTTCCCAGATCTAAATTGTCCCCCTCACCCCCACCACCTCTAATCTTGCTTTTAGCTCTGCTGGGGAAAATATGCACTACTACAGTAGTGGTAACTATGGGGAAGATATTATTTAGATCAGGAACTTAGTAGATCAGGTGGGTAAGTGTCTCTCCGACCCATAAAAATGCTATAGCTGCATTCAAATTCGGAGTACCTCATGACAGCTAGATGCACAAATTCGGAGTACCTCATGACAGATGCAGCTAGATGCACAGAGCCCCCTCACCCCACTTTTTATGTGAGGTTTGCTGGTCTCAGAAACAGCAACTGGTCCCGGGCTACTCTGAATTATTAAAGCTAAAAAGGTACTTGAACCCAACTCTCCCCAAACCCAAGTTTCTAGACTCCTGGCCTCTGCACCACCACCACCCTGCAAAATCAATGAGGGCTGGCTGCAAAATTATGCATTGGCCTGCTTGGGCATATTTTTAGGATCCATATTATTTCTGTGAGAGTAAATTGCTTTAAATTGCTTATAAATATTGCATTTTAATTGTTGTAAACCCCCCCCCCCCGGATAATAATAATAATAATAATAATAATAATAATAATAATAATAGGTTTTACTCTCCAAGTCATCTAAAGTAGGCTCTCCTAGTTTATTTAATAGTAATAATAAGCAGCCGGGAGCCACTTTGTCTCTCATCGTAGCAGACCTCCGTGAACCTGCCACATGGAGCAAGCAGTTTGCATTCTCTCTCTCTCCTCTGATCACAAGGGCCATAAGAAACAATGTTGGAGGTTTTCGCCCAAGCCTGGCTCTCTTACCATCCAGCAACACTTTTACAAGTTTGTGTACGGGGCTTGCTGGGAAACAAAGTCCAAATGTGGAAAAGAAAGAAAGGCAGCAATGCCCACCAGCTTTTTTTCGGAGGGGGGTGTCCCCTCAAATATATTATTGGGAGGCCTGAAGGGACCTGGACCCCTAGGAGTTGGGACCTATTTGGCCACAACTATCAGTGACCAAAGGCCAAAAAATGCTTGCCAGCCATGGTCTACCTTAGCTGGGAGAGGCTCTTAGCATTTTAAGCAGACAGAGGCCATTTCCAGATCTGGTCTCCAAGATTCTTTCTAAGGTTGCCATATGTTCAGGTTTCCAGGACATGTCCTCTTTTTTGAGGCCAACATGGCCACCCGGGCAGACTTTTACATTTTGCAGGCAATGTCTGGGAATTTGTTTGTTTATTTGTTTGCTGTGCCCTGGAAGTGGAGGTGCCGTGTTTTAGAGGTCGCTTTGGTTGGTTGTCCCAGAGATTTGGTAGGAGCTGGGGTATGGGGTTCTGCCTCCGCCACCGCCAGCTCCCCACCAGTGTCGCTGCCCGGCCCGCATACCTTTTTTCTTGGCTCGGGAAGAGGTGAACGGGTCTGGCGGCTACACCCCCCCCGGCTGCTGCCATCCCGACATGTGCCCACTCAGACCCCCAGTGCTGGCAAATGTGTCCTCTTTTTTAATCTTCAGAATATGGCAAGCCTACTGGAACTGGAGACGGTTCCTACAAGTCTTTGGCCTCTCACAGCAACCAGGTGTCTCTTCCAGAGGGGTCCAGCTTCCAAGCTTGAGAACTCCAAGGTTGATGCAAAATGCAAGAGTGAGGGCCTCTAGAAATAGAAATGACTGTTGACAAATTCCTGTGCTTTTCCTTAGCTGATCACAGCTGCTGATCTCTGGATGAGGTCATGGTATAAAAGGCATTTGTTTCTTTCCCAATAGGGCTACAGTGGTTGTTGTTCTTGTTTTCATTGTTTTCATTGTTTCATTCATATATGAAATACACACACACACACACACACACACACCACAAGGAAAAGTTGTGTTACACGAGCCCAAAATGCACATATCTGATGTTGCTTTGCTTACAAAAAGAACAATGGGAAGTTCAGCAGAACAAAATAAGATTATTCCACTCTAAAGTTTCAACAGCACTTTTTTTTTGTTTTTTAATATATTGTAGGGCATGTCGGGCATTGGGGTTCTTTGACTATCTTATAGAATTCTGATGTAAAGCCATCTGGGCCTGGGGCTTTGTGTGGCTTCAGGTTTTTGAGGGCCGTATCTATTTCCTCCGGGATGAATCTATTTCCTCCATGAATTCCTGTTCCACATCAGTTAAGGTTGGCATGGTTCCTCCTCGGGCAGGTGTATAGCTTGGAGTAAAATCCTGCAAATTCTGAGGTTATTTCTTTGGGAAAGAATGCTATGTTGCTGTCTTTTTTGGTGATGCAATGTATTTTTGTTTTGAGTGATTTTCCCCACACTTGTTTGCTAATAGTCTGGAGTTTTTCCCTCCATACTCATAGAAGCGTTGTTTTGGGCACTAGCCTACCTGACCGGAAGGGTCCGTGACCAGGAGGAGGAGGAGTACCAAGAGGAATGGAAGAAATTTAAAGACTATTTAGCTAACTATGTTAAGCTAAATATGTTAACTTAAATAGAATTACTTGCGAGCATCAGATTGGCCTAGGATTTAAATAAGTGATGTTGTAGAATACTACGGTAAAAAAAAAATGAAAAGAAAGAAAGATGTTAATCGACTAAGTAAATCTTATGTGAAAATAGTTTTGGAAAACTGCTACAATGACATATATGGAAACTCAGCCAGGGGGACTCAAGGAAGTCACCCCACAATGTTAACAAAAGTGGAATTATTACAGCTATGCTTTTTGATGTTTTCTATCTATTTGTTTGTTATAAATTTTGAAAATTAATAAGAATAAAAATAAAATTGTGGTTAGGATGGGACTGAAGGACCATGATGTTCCTTTTCCTATTTTAAGGGTAACTTCTACTGGGGCGTTGTGATAGGAATTTTATGGTCTTAGATATATGATAATCTTCATAAGTGTACCAACCAAACACGTACATAGAAGCCAGTTTAGTTTTGCCATCTAGTGTCCCTTTAGCGAAAATGAATCCGCCTCTTTTGTGTTTTAGGACTGTCGTGGCTTTGAAATTCAGGTCTCTATTGAGTATTATGGCTACTTTGCGGGCCTTCCCTGAGCCAGGTGCACACAGCCATGTCAGACAAAAAATACTAAAATACAAAAACTTCTAAAAGTTATATCCAAAAGTTATATCCCACTTAACTGTCATGGCTTCTCTCTCTCCCCTTCAACCCCCCCCCCCCGCAAGAATCCTGGGAATTGATAAAGTATTGTTACGAGTTTGGCGGGGGTGGGGGGGGGTAGCCTGTATGCCAAGACCCTTCTAATTCCTGAATCCAGCAAGTGTTAAAACAGAACCTTCCAAACTTTTCATGCTGGTGACACACTTTTTAGACATGCTTCATTTCATGACACAGCAATTCAGTTTTACTTGCAAACCAGAGATGAAACTGAAGGAAGGTGAGGACAGGTGACCCCACCTAGGCCCGAAGTCACCCCCCCCCCCAAAGCAGGCTCAAAGCTTTTCAAAGTCATTTGCTCAGCAGCTAAGCATCTGCTCATTTGCTCTGCTGTTGCAAGGCAAAACCCTTCCTTTTATCAGCACGAGGAGGCTTCAAAAAGCTAATGAATAGGCTCAGAGCAGGCCTGAGAACTGACTTCCACCTCATTCTAGCTGCAACTTCTTGGACGTGCTGAACCGCTCTCCTTCCCCCTTTCCTGGGAAGGGTGCCAAGAGGCCAAGAGGCCCAAGACAGGGGAGCTTTCTGTTCATGCTCAGAGGAACTCCTGGGAAAGGAGGAGAAAGGGGAGGGAACTGGAAGGGGAATATATACTCTGTGCACATGACTGTGAACCCGTGCATGTTTTTGTGAGTTATCACACTTGCTCCTTCTACCAGTTCATGGATGGTAGAAATAAAGCTTTTTCTCTGAAACTATTCCTTGAGTGTCTGTTGACTCCCATTTTCCCTTTCCCGGCTTGGGTGCAATATTTTTCCCACCCGAGGGCAAAGCCTCATAAGGCTACAAAACTAACCCCTTTCCAGCCCAAGAACGTGGGGAGCATTCACACGACACACCTATACACTGCAGCTGACACACTAATGTGTTGCAACACACAGTTTTGAAAGCTCTGTGTTAAAATCTAAGCAAGGATTCAAATTCCTGGAATAGCTAGGCCAGCTTCCTGGGGAGGCAATGGGCCATTAAAATAACAAAGAAAGTGGATCAGCACCAGAGAACAAATGAGTGGAGTCCCTCCCTCAGTTTGCTAATAGTTAGAAAGACAAGCTGCAGAGCTGAGTGATGTGAACTAGAAGCTGGAAGCAAGGCAGCAGGCTGGGAAGGCAGAGGGTCAGAGCCCGGCCTGATTTCTGCTTGAATCCAAGGCTGTGGCTAGGGGAGAAGCAAGGACCATCTTGGAGTGTCAATGCTACGAACCCCTCCATTTTAGTCTCAGGTTGTGCATATGTTTAAATAAAGACGCCACTCATTCTGGAGGAAACATGAACCCTGGGTAAGCTCCTGGAACCCCTGGATTCTTGCACCACTCAGAGATTCGGGTGGCATGCAACAGGATGATGGGGCTCTAAACATAGGGTGCAGACATGGCCAGTGACTTGTTCACAGTAATTCAAACAATTTTATAAAAAGAGAAAGCAAAGATAACCTACAAAAGTGGTGCAGGGCTGACAGGGTGCTGTGCGCTGTTGTATCCTTTTCATGATGCCCTGTAGCTGGAGGGTAGCTTGAGAAGGATACAATAGGCATGCACCCTGCCAGACCTGCACCTCTTCTGCCAGTCCTGAAAAGCAGTGCTGAGTTTGCAGGGCTCCATGAGTATGTCCTTCAAAGCAGGGCAGCATCGGTCGCGTTGCCTGGCTGGGCCACCCACTGAGCAGCCAGGCAGGTGGCACAGCGTGGCCCCACTTAGCTCCAGTGGGTGGGGATCACTCCAGCGGTGTGCCCGCATCCCCCCATGGTGCCCCATGCACACCCTGGCGCATGCCCACCTGCCCCAGCAAGCAACGCTCTGCCACTGTACAGGAGGCTAGTTTCTACGCACATGCGCTTGGTTGTCTGGGCACATTCCATCCAGACAAAAACACTCAGGGGTACAAAGCAGAGCCAGGGAAGGGTGTGGTCTGGAGAGAGTTCAGAGGGATAAGTAGAGGGCCAGATTTGGCTCAAGGGCCGGAGGTTCCCCACCCGTCTCAGCTTCTTGGCCTGGGCTCTCAAGGCCTCTGGGGTGCCTCTGTCTCCTCTTCCGGCAACACAGAGACAGAAAAGGTTCTTTGGGGGGGGGGCAAGCCTTACTTCCAAGGGCCCCTCAAGGGGATCTGTGTAAGAAAACAAAAACACTAATGTGATGAGTAGAATGCCTGGCATCTGGTGGGCAGGGCTTTTGTGTTGTGCCCCCAAATTGGCCCTTCCTTTTGGGTGCTTAGTTAAGTTCAGTTAGAGAGACTGACTGTCATTCTTGTCTCATGATGTTCTTTTAGTTTCTCTCAGGCAGTATGTTACAGTTTTCTTTATTACTAAAATTTTGTTTGACATATACATGAGCCGCTTCCTTTGCTGAAGAGCGGTGGAATATCCTCAACTGGGTGAGTAGGGGATATTCCCAGTCTTACAGGAGGATGGATTTGTTAGTCAGCCCACCCTCCACAGGGACCCTCTCTGGGTCAGGCGTGAGAAGAGACATCTCGGGGGCCAGAACAAGCCTCTACTCTGAAAGCAAGATTTGGGTTTCCTTAAGGCCAGATGCGCCCTCTTTTCCCGTCTCTGTGTTGCAAGTCCTGCATTTTATGTTGTCTCTGAATAGTTGGCTGATTATGAGGAAAGGGAAGGGGGGAACTTACCCAATTCCACAGAGAGCCATTTATTTTCATGTTTCCTGAATGGGTCTGGGGGAATCGCTTTAGCATAATCTTTTCTCATAACAGGACCGCTCATTCTTCCAGCCTGACATGTTTATGAGACTAGTACAGGAGCTGAGGACAAGAAGCCCATTTCTGTTCTAGAGAATCAGAAACCGCAGGCAAACCAGCTGAAACCTTCCCACAAAACACACACACACACACACACACACACACACACACACCCTGTCAGTCGCCTACTTGTCTATTTTGGCCTGATGCCGTTCACATGAGTGAGAAGTGGAGTTGCAGGGGGGGGGTGTTGTGTATTCATGTGTGTGTGTGTCTAAGAGAGAGAGAGGCCTTCTTGGCAGCTAGTCAAAGGCTTGACTCGATGGAGAAAAACATTTTTTTTAAAGCCAGCTGCTGTTAAAAGAGGGTTATTTCTGGCACCGTTTCCCCCACCCCACCCCCAATTTGTGCTTAATGAAATCTTTTCAAACAGATTATTCCTTTGAGGAAGAGAAGGAGGGAGACACAGACCATTTTGGGTTGTGTCTCAGGCGTGAAGCAAGGGGAAGCCACCCAATTCACCTCAGTCACACAACGCACACCTGCATTTCCAAGCTGCCACCTTTCACCAGGTGCTTTCCCCCCCCGGGAATACGCAAGGGTACGCAGGACCAGCACTGTTTTTTCTAGAAGAAGAGCACTGTGCGTGCCCCTAACCCCACCCCACCAACACTATTTGTGCCTCTGAGCTCACCATTCCAACTCTCAGCCCACTGGGCAACCCCACTAACAACCAGGGGGAATCTCATTTCTCGCACCCCCCTTCCACATAACTCACACAGAGCACTCTTCTGTCTCCATCTGCATGTCCATAGCTGGCCTGGACTTCAAGTTTGGACAAGAATAATTTGATCTTGGCAATCTCCACCTCATTCTGGCATAGGAAGGGAGAAGGAGACAAGCTTGAGTTGGCAAGCTGTGAGTTACAGGTTGCAACCTTCCGGGGCTCAGATCACGCAACCAGTTACTGGTGTGACTAGCAAAGCTAGGAGACTTGTGTCGGATGTTGCCAGACTGCCCATCGCCTACCAGGTTGCGATAAGCCCTGCCCACAAATCACCAGGTGCCAACAGGGATCTGCCCTAACCTGCAAAATTCCATAAAGACAGGGCTTTTTCTCAGCCGAAACTCACTGGAACTTAGGTGTGTTCTGGCACCTCTTTGGTGCATTTCCAGCAGCTCTTTAGGCAGTGTTCATAAGTGCACAAGGTTTTGTTGTTTAGTCGTTTAGTCGTGTCCGACTCTTTGTGACCTCATGGACCAGAGCACGCCAGGCACTTCTGTCTTCCACTGCCTCCCGCAGTTTAGTCAAACTCATGCTGGTAGCTTTGACAACACTATCCAACCATCTCGTCCTCCGTCGTCCCCTTCTACTTGTGCCCTCCATCTTTCCCAACAACAGGGTCTTTTCGAGTCCTCTCTTCTCACGAGGTGGCCAAAGTATTGGAGCCTCAGCTTCAGGTGAGCAGTCAGGGCTGATTTCCTTCAGAATGGATAGGTTTGATCTTCTTGCAGTCCATGGGACTCTCAAGAGTCTCCTCCAGCACCAGAATTCAAAAGGATCAATTCTTCGGCGATCAGCCTTCTTTATGGTCCAGCTCTCACTTCCATACATCACAACCGGGAAAATCATAGCTTTAACTATACGGACCTTTGTTGGCAAGGTGATGTCTCTGCTTTTTAAGATGCTGTCTAGGTTTGTCATTGCTTTTCTCCCAAGAAGCAGGCGTCTTTTAAGTTCGCGGCTGCTGTCACCATCTGCAGTGATCATGGAGCCCAAGAAAGTAGTATCTCTCCCTGCCTCCATTTCTTCCCCTTCGTGTTTGTTTTTTTAAAAATAATTTTTATTAACAGGCCAATCACATCACATTATCCAAATCACATTAGTTCCAAATTATACAGCCAAATTTTAAATTTTGTTGGGGGTACCCATACATCAAGCTCTGCATGAGTCCAAAACTCCGAACGAGTCCAAACATCACTTATATTACTGCTTTAATTAGACAGTTCTATCCAGTTCAATCCAGATAGTCCTTTATTACTTTCTTTCTCTTCTTGTTGTTATCGTATATTCCTTTCTTTGCGATCTCTGATAATTTTCACAAGCAGATTAAAAACAGGCATCCTTTGTGTGGGTTTTGTACTCTTCAAAGATCATATCACTCAGGGACAGCCTCTGTTCAGCGCTTCCATAAAAAAAAATAATCTTCGGTCTGTCCTTTACTTTTCTCAGGCTTGCCAAATAAATCAAATGAGTCAGGAGGCTCTGTCAGGTCAAGCTTGCGTTCCAACATTCCTTCTCTTTCAAATAATCCCGATTCTCCTCCCCCTGTCCTTCTTTCTCCAGCAAGCCTGTCTTGGCGAGACGCCATTTTTTAACTGCGTCATGAAAATTTTCCTCTTTCTCACTGTTCACCAATCCTCTCTCCTGTTATAATCCATCCCACACAGTTCTTGAATTCCTGCTTGCGATTAATAAAAACGCAAAGATCTTATTTCTATCTGGGGTGAAGGGTTATTAATATCACATCGTGCAAAGAAAAAAAAAGTTTTTTCCTCCACCCCCCCCCCTTCATTCCAAACATACAGTCTCCTAGTGGTGATTCATCAGAAGATTTACTTATCCATCCGTCACTCCTGGTCACAGAGATCCATTAATCAGCAGTCTTATCTCTCGAACATTACTTGATGTATGTGCTTCAGCTTCATTCCAATCGTATGTTTCCAATTATAATTCCGAGCTGAAGCTAACCAATTGGAATCGGCGTCAGGAAGATCTGACTTCACCGAGGGCTCGTGCCAAGTGTTCGGCACCCCCATCTCTCGGATCAGGGGGTGCATTGTGAACACCGCTGGCAAGGCAGCGCCCCCGTCTCCTGGGGGGGTAGGAAGACTGCATACTTCCCATAGCAGCCCCTTAATTACCTCGTATGGGTCAGAGAGATGTTATTGTCGGCCATCTTCCAACGCGCCACCTGGTGGCCCCTATGATCTTCGTTTTTTTGATGTTGAGCTTCAGACCATATTTTGCGCTCTCCTCTTTCACCCTCATTAAGAGGTTCTTTAATTCCTCCTCACTTTCTGCCATCAATGTTGTAAAGGTAAATACACACATATACGTACATAAACCACATGTCTGAAATAGTACAGGAGAGCAATCCGGAAGCCATATTGACTCAGTTAAATGACCCCAAATATTTTCTCTGCAGTAGAAGGATCTTGGGGAAAATAATTTCCCAATAGTTCTTTTCACTTCCAGGTTCCCTCAAACACTGTTGATGGATGAACTTCTCATATGAGGTCTGGTACAATGGATTTGAGAGCTGAGGTATTTACCATTTCAAAAGAATAGGCCAGACTGGGCAAGAGAAGACCAGCAGCAGCAGCAGCAACAACAACAACAACTTATATCCCACCCTTCCAACTGGGTTGCCCCAGCCACTTTGGGTGGCTTCCAACATTAACATAACATAACATAAACCATAACATAACATAATATAATGGGTCGTGGGTGGCGCTGTGGTCTAAACCACTGAGCTTGAAGCTTGCTGATCAAAAGGTCGGTGGTTCGAATCCCCGCGACAGGGTGAGCTCCCATTGCTTGGTCCCAGCTCCTGCCAACCTAGCAGTTGCACACCGAAAAGTGCAAGTAGATTAATAGGTACTGTTCTGGCGGGAAGATAAACAGTGTTTCTCTGTGCTGCTCTGGTGTTGGTGTTCTGTTGCACCAGAAGCGGCTTAGTCATGCTGGCCACATGACCCGGAAAAACTGCGGAGCAGACAAACGCTGGCTCCCTCAGCCTATAAAGCGAGATGAGGGCCACAACCCCAGAGTCATTTGTGACTGGACTTAACTCTCAGGGGTCCCTTTACCTAATATAATAATATAATATAATAATAATATAATATAATATAATATAATAATGATACAAGCTTCATCAGGTATCTTGAAAGACAGTTCTTCTCCCTCCCTCACTGCACTAGAACTTGTGGACGTTCAATTAAGCTGAATGCCAGAAAATTCAAGACAGAGAAAAGGGAGTACTTCTTCACCCACATGGAACTCGCTTCCACAGGAGGCAGTGATGGTGAACAACAGGGGTGGCTTTAAAAGACCATTAGACAAAGGCTACTAGCTGCGATGGCTGTGCTCTCCCCTCACTGCCAGAGGTGTTATGCCTTGGAATAACTGAATACCAGGAGGGGAGGGAGCTCTTGCAGTCATGTCCATCTTGCAGGCTTCCCCCAGGCTGGGGGAACTGGGGGGACAGAATGTTGCATTAGATGGGTCACTGGCTTGATCCGGCAGGCTTGCCTCATGTTCTCTTCTGAAAATGCTAGCCAGTGGAGCTTATTTCAGGTCAAGACTTGCAACCCTGTCCATGGAACAAGAAGTATTATTACTATTATTTTGCCCTATTCTCCTCTGAGGAAATTCTGTCATGATGAAAGAATTTTAAAACTCCCCATTTCTTCTAAACACAAGAACATACACACCCACCCTATAGCAAAGGAATATTTCTTTTCAGAAGTCTATACTTCATGATTTGCAGTCCCAGAGGGAAGAGCCATTGGTTTCCTAAAGGCTGCATGAGTTATATGTTTAATAAGCCATGTGTGGTTTCTGTGTATTTCAAAGCAAACACAAAACCAGTCACATTTTTTAAAAAGTTGCACGCTAAGCAATGATGTCTGTTGGCTCATAGAACCACCACTTCCGCTTGTCTCTCTTTTCTAATATTTCCAATCTTAACTTTAGCTCACCACATTTCTGCATCCTGCATTTAATGCATTCTGCATTTTAAAAAATCCTCATGAAAATCTGTCAACATTCTAGTGTGCATTTCTTCTTATACACACATTTTTTGTACACAATTTTGTGGCGCTGTGGTCTAAACCACTGAGCCTACAGCTTGCCAATCGGAAGGAGGCGGTTCGAATCCCTGTGATGGAGTGATCTCCCGTTGTTCAGCGCCTGCTCCTGCCAACCTAGCAGTTTGAAAGCACGTCAAAGTGCAAGTAGATAAATAGGTACCACTCTGGCAGGAAGGTAAACGGCGTTTCCATGCACTGTTCTGGTTCGCCAGAAGCGGCTTAGTCATGCTGGCCACATGACTTGGAAGCTGGACGCCGGCTCCCTCGGCCAATAAAGCAAGATGAGCGCCGCAACCCCAGAGTTGTTTGTGACTGGACTTAACTGTCAGGGGTCCTATACCTTTACCTTTTTATGCAACTTTACCGTAATATAATGAATCCCCCCCCCATGCTGTTTTCAGTAATATACTTTTATGAGTTGTGGAGTGATGTTGATCTGGATGAAGCCCTTGGTCCCCTTCCAAACTCTGTGATCCTCTGTGAAGGTAGACTGGATAAGCCTGGGGAAATTGGTCAAACCAGTTCCTTTGTCAAGGTCGTGGCTTTGGTTGGCTAGTTAAGTGCCATGATTTATTATAAAGAAGTTGCTCTGTGCCATGGAATAAATGGCTGGGCCTTTCCCTCATCTGTCTCACCTTGCTCACATGCAAGAGAATATTAGCCAGAATTGTGTGAATGAGCTGAAAACAGGAGTCACTAAGATACGTTTGCTCTGTGCTGGACTTTGGGCATTCCCTGGAAACCTAATGGAGAAGCAACATCTATCTGCTGGGATGTTAATGCTGTGAGCCCCTCCATCCCACGCGCAGGTTGTGTTGTTGTTTAGTCGTTTAGTCATGTCCGACTCTTCGTGACCCCATGGACCAGAGCATACCAGGCACTTCTGTCTTCGCTCAGGTTGTATATATGTGTAAAAAAACCATATATCCAAAAAACACCACAGTCTCCACTGACCTTCATCCCAAGGAAACTGAATTCCAGGTAAACCCTGAAACCCTCCGAGTCTCTCACTGCCTGGAGACTGGGGTGGCACATAGCAACAGGCATTTATATGTATACTTTCCTCAAATATGCACTGCAACAACCTCTTCCCACCCCTAGACCCAACATCCCAGGCAGGCTGGGATAGCAGAGCACGAGACTCTTTATCTCAGGGATGTGGGTTCAAGCCCCACATTACGTAAGAGATTCCTATCCTATGATACTATTTAGCTTCCTACTAAGGTCATATTGCAGATGTAGGGAGTCCAGTTTTGTATGCTTCTTCATGTTGACAGAGAGAGAGCTCTCTCTCTATACAGAAACATAACTCAGCAAGGGCAGAGGTTCTAACCCAGATCTTTGCCTGCTGTGCTACTCTTCTAGCTGCAAGAAGTCTGACCCACCATTAAAATAATCCCAGTACAACTCTGCTCTACAATGTGCTAGTCTTCTACTTGTGGGACAAACTGCATTTATTTGCTTTGAATGGTGCATTGATTGAAAACTGCTTTTGAAAACTCTGGCTATACTTTCTGGATGAGACATAGACATAACTGGTGGTTGAAGAATTGCTTTCCTCTTCCCTTCTCCTGCCTCCCTCAGCAACTTATTGCAGCTTCTATAGCCTACATATACCTGTAGTAGGGGTATTTAAAACGAGAGTCCTCATAGGGTCCTCTTGTTTGCTCTTCAACCCTAAGCATATGCAAATCTGGCTTTATTGTAGCTGCATGGAGTAGAGGTAGAGAATGGCCACAGCATGGTCCCAGCAAAGCACCCTCCCTGCTCCTCCTTCTCAAGTCTTGGTGCTTGCTCTGGATTTATCAAGTTCAGCATTATTAGGTGACATTTGAAGATGAAGGGTGGAGAAAGGAAAAAATACAGTTCCCTTGTGTCATATTCCTTGGGAAATTGTCTGAATGTAACAGCAGAACTCATTTTATGTGTAACTTAAGGGTAAATTATGTTATCAGTAAGCCAACTAACCAAGAGGGGCATGGGTGGAAGTGCTGCTTAGCAACCAGCCAGAGTGGCATGATCTCAACTGAGGTGGCACATGCTCTGATTGGCTAGGTTGTTCTGAGGAACTTTTCCTTTATACATTTAGTTGAATGTCTTCCTGCCCTGTTCCAGGCCTAAAATAAGAAACACAAAGCCGCCATTCCTTTGTTCTCTCACTGTTTTGTTCAGTTTTCCTCAGTAAAGTGCTACTAGGATTCCTCTTCTCTCTGGACTCCATCTGCATTATTTAAGTGATTTTGCTAACAAATTATTCACATCACAATTCCACATTCTTCTCTCACAAAGGTAGTGACTGTTGCTGCACAGGCTTTCTTTTTTAGCTGGTGTGTACAAATTGCAGTACACATTGTGCAGCCAGGAGAGAGATTGCTTTCCCATATGGGCTCACAGGGGCTGTGAATTGGAGACACACTCAGCCAGATGGCTCAATAGCTCCATGAAGTCAGTTGAAAAGAATTTTAGAACCAAATCCAACTTTTTGTGCAACTGCCACCCAGAGCAATGGAGCTCCCCAACCAGCGCTCCTTCTGATTCACTACACACTGCTTCCGGAAGTTTTTCCAGAAGTGCTACTTGCCAGACTTTCTGATGCCAAGATTCCAACATAGTAACACTAAACCTCTTTCAGTGCCTGGCAATAATTGCCCCTGCTGCAAAACTCTCTTGAGTGTATTCTGAATGTTAGTTGCAGTAGTTGTTAGTTGTAGCTTTTAGACATAAGCAAAATACTCTGTATGGGGGGAATGCAAGATAAGTGTAGCTTTTTAATATTAATGTGTTTTGTTTTGTTTTGTTTTGTTTTGTTTTGTTTTGTTGTAAAATAAAGAACATTCTCTGGGTGACAATCCTGAGGAGTGGGGGAAACAAGTGGCTTTGCTGCTTCTCAATTTATGATATCAGCATCTTGCTGATATACAAGGTGTGACTGGAAAGTTTGGTGAATGGTCACAGAGATTGGACATCGAGAAACATTTGAACATACATACCTTACAGGCCTTCAAAGTAGGCCCTCTCTGATACAATGCATCATTGACAATGTTTGTAGAACTGTTGGAAACTTCTGGAGAAGTCCTCTTTTCGTACTGTTTTCGGTTCCCTTGTCACAGCAGCTTGGATGTGTGAAATGTTGGAAAATCTGTGCCCTTTCAGTGCAGATTTCAGTTTTGGAAAAAGAAAGAAATCCGGTGGAGCCAGATTGAGAGAATATGGAGGATGGGACAACTTGGTAACCTCAGTAACAATTTCCTGCAGAATATGCAATTCTTCCGCCACCATTCAGACGAACAAACGCCAATCCCACATCAATAACTCACGAACTCTGTCGACATTTGCCAACGTTCTGCTCATCGATGGTCTGCCAGACAGAGGGTCATCTTCGATGGTTTGCCTTCCTTCACGGAAATGCTTAAACCACTCATACACTGTCTTTTGAGTTACAGCTTCATCTCTGTACACAATTGTGAGCATTGTGTGGGTTTCCAATGCTGATTTACCCAATTTGAAATAGAATTTCATATTGACTCTGCTCCATTTTCAATCGCAACACACTGCACTATTAACAGCCACAAAACACTACCGCATGAACGTAGGCCTGTCAACAAATGCCAAGACACGTGTGCATATGTTAGCTGAGATATGGCCGAAAGCCTCCCAAGTGTCTCCACGAATCTGGCAGTTCCCATTACAGGGGTGATTCACTCTACTTTCCAGTCACCCCTTGTATATATGTCAGCAACAGCAATTGTGGGAAGGGCAAGACTGATTAATCCAATTTCTCTGAGTACCGATTCCCTGAAATACTATACCTTCTTATCTTTAGGATTTTATATTATGGCTAGTTCTCTATTGGAGCAGAAAGGATAGACGATCCCTGTTCCTCTCACTGAGCTACAACTCCCAGAGTTCCTTGGCAAAAGGGATTGATTGTTAAACCACTCTGGAAATTGTAGCTCAGTGAGAGGAATTGGGTGGGGGGGTCCTAACAACTTTCATCACCCTTAACACTTCCCAGGATTCTTTGGAAGAAGTCTTGATTGTTCAGACCCTTGAAGTATCCCTATTTTCCTGCCACATTCCTGGATTTACGGAAGCCATCCCAGTTTCTGACTTAATCCCAGAATGTCCCATTTTCCCTGAGGACATCCCTATTTTCATCAGAGAAATGTTGGAGGATATGGCGTTATCCGACTCCCAAACCATCTGAAGGAAACCCTGTATAAGGAAGTTGTTTATGTTTAATGTTTTATTATGTTTTTATATACGTTGGAAGCTGCCTAGAGTGGCTGGGGCAACCCAGTCAGATGGGTGGGATATTAACAATGGAATAGGACGTCCCTATTTTCATCAGAGAAATGTTGTAGGGTGTGCTGTTTAAAGTGGTATGGCACTGCTTTAATTTTTTAGTGCAGATTTGGCGTAGACCGGGTGCCTAATTTATGGTCCCTCCAGCTATTTTTGGACTACATTTTCCATCATCCCTGATCTCTGGCTAGGCTGCCTGGGGGTGATGGGAGTCTTGAGTTCAGCAACATCTGCAAAGCCGCAAGTTCCCCACCACCGGATTAGATGAAACCACCAGTTTACAGCCATTTGCACAGTCAGGGCCTCAGTTTTGTCTTTGAGAAGTCAAGGGAGGGCCAAAGATTTATCGCTGCAGAGCTGTTTCCACTGACTCCTCCTGCCACATTCTCTCGTGGTGCATTTCCAAATTCTGGTGTTTTTCTGCCACCTGCATGACATTTTTGTGGTTTTATTTAGCATTGTTATGAATCATTAGCACACCAAACGCTCCTCTGAAATGATTCATCAAGAAGGAGGTGAAAGGGGAAGCCAGCAGATCAGCAACAGATTAAGAATCCCAAACTAACAATAAGAATACATTGAAACGGGATCATAAATCTGTTTGTTCAGAGCATGGGGATAAATATTTCCCCTAGAACACTCAACTTATCTGAAAAGGAAGAAGGAATTAAACACAGAAATAAAAATGCCAGCTTCAAGAGCACTGGAAAGAGGGGGGGGGGGTGCAGGGCGTTGCCAATGCGCTCCAGTGTGAGTTTCCAAGTCAAAAAGCTCTTCCTTTTCAGAGGCAGCAAGTTCGGATTTTAGAAGTGTTGACCGGCTGCCAAAGTCTTGATTTTCATTTAATTTAGAAACATATAACCCATTTCTTGAGGAGCTTTGGGAAGAATTCAACTTATCTCTCTGTTTATATCCCTTAGCGGTATACTAGCTGCAAGTGGAATGGCTTGCACAAAGACGTGAATCTGGAATTAGAAATTCTCACTAAAATGCCGACAAATTTTCTCCTGGGAAAAAATTCACAAATTGATGTGGAAATGTGGAGAGTGATTGCAAGATTAGAAAAAGGAGAAATAGAGAGAAACCAAGATGGACAGATTTGCCCACCCCTCGTGCCAGGCCCTCACCTCCTCTTAAGAAAAGTTTTTACCTTCCGTACAGAGTCCCTGGGTGCAGTACAAAGCCCAGTGCTGCAGAGATGCCAGCCAGCTCACGAGTCATCTTCATTTGCCCAGAAGCCACGGTTCAGCCAAGGTGTCTACATGCAGTTCAGGCAGCCATTCTGTGGTGTAGGTGTTGTTATTTTATAATTTTATTGATTTTATGCACAATCTTAACAACAGAGGACTTTACAACCAAAATAAACCAAGACAGAAGCAATAACGTGACTCTCATGTTTTCATTTGTACTAAATTCTTCTCAGATTTCCTTATTTTACTATTCTTTAACTTAAATCTTCTTCTTTTACTTCCTTATTCTTAACCTCCTAAAACACGTATTTGTCCTCTACAATTTTCCAATTACAGTCATACCTCTTGCTACGTTTGCTTCAGGTTACATGTTTTCACGTTGTGTCCCGCGGCAACCCGGAAGTACCAGAAAGGGTTACTTCCAGGTTTCGCCACTCGCGCATGCGCAGACGCACAAAATGACGTCACGCACATGCGCAGAAGCAGCGAATCATGACCCGCACGTGCACAGACGCGGGTTGCATTCCTTTCATGTTGCGAACTGGCCTCCAGAACGGATCCCGTTCTCAACCACAGGTACCACTGTACTGCCTTATACCTCCCTCCCCCTTTACCCATGTGCTTCCCTTCACCCATGTGCGATCTTCTCTTCACACTGTTTTTTCTTGTTGTGTTGACAGCTATTAAATTTGTTTTTCTGTTTGTATTGTAATATTCTCTTGTATCCTTGCATACTTCAGGCTACTGCATGTTAAATTTAAGCTCTGAAACCAAATCTTATCATATATTCCTGTATGCATTCCCATTCTTTGTAAGTTTTTTGATTAGAGCAGCCTCTAATTGATGCCATTAGTTTTGCCATCTCCGCAAATTCACAAATTTTAGCTCGCCATTCTAGTAATTCAGGTATTTTTTCTGATTTCCATTTTTTTGCCACTACAATTCTAGCTGCTGCTGTTGCATACAGGAATTTTGTCCTTAGGGATGTCACTGGATATTAATCCCAGCAAATATGCTTCTGGTTTTTAAGAAATGAGCTCTTAAATATCTTTTTGAGCTCTCCATGTACCATAGTACAAAATTGTTTGACCACCTTGCACCTCCACCACATATGACACAGTGTCCCCACCTCTGTTTTACATCTCCAGCAGAGGTTTGAGTGTTTTTTTAATAAATCTTTGATAATTTTACTGGGGTGAGATACCAGTGATAGAACATCTTCATTATATTTTCTTTTATCAAATACCAAGCTGTAAAGTCTATATCAGTTTTCCATAACATTTCCCATCTGTTTAAGTAGATTGTCTGGCCCAGATCTTGTGACCGTTTAATCATTGTTTCTTTTATCAGCTCATCTTTCAGCTCCCATTCGATGAGTAAGTTGTACATTCTCGATATAATTTTCTTGTTTGCTTGCAAAAGTTCACTTTGAAATTTTGATGTTTTCTGTTCAAATCCTATTTTTTTTATCTTGATTAAAAAGATACACTACCTGATGATATTGTAACCAACTGTTACAATAATTCTTGATCTCTACATAAGGTTTTAATTTTACATTACTGTGCTCTTTTATTAATAACTGTTGGTATGTTGGCCAACCCTTTCCCATATTTGTTCTTTTTACCGCTACTACCTCCAAGGGAGACACCCAGCAGGCTTTCTTTATCTTTGGTTCTAAGAGCCATCGGTAATTTGTCCATACTTTGTATAGGGACTTCCTGACTATATGATTCAGAAAGTCTCTATTTACAGCCACCTTATTGTAAATTACGTAGATAGGTGTGCCATCCATAGCGGTTGTTCCATCCTTCCAAGTCAAGAATCTCTGTTTTATTTAACGTGACCCAGTCTTTGATCCATCCAAGACATGTTGCCTGATAGTAAAGTCTCAAGTCTGGGAGTCCAAAGCCCCCACTTTCCTTGGTGTCTGTTAACAGTCTGAATTTTATGCATGGCTTTTCCTCTTGCCATATGAATCGTGATAAGTCCTTTCTCCATTTTTTTAAAATATCATATTTGCTGATTATCGGGATCATTTGGAATAAGAACAGTAACTTTGGTAATACGTTCATTTTAATCGTCGAAATTCTCCCCCATATTGTTTGTTTTAACCTTTGCCAAATTTCTAATTGGTTTTTTATTTCTTTTCAGGTTTTATTATAATTGTCCTCGAACAGATTAATATTCATCATCGTTATATAAATTCCCAAATATTTAACCTTTTTTACAATTTGTAATCTGCTTATTTTTTCTAGATTCTTTTTCCATTGTTCATTTTTTTAAAAAAAATTATTCAAAATTAAAACCAAACATATTATCCAGAAACATATCATCCCCATTTTTCCTCGCTCCCCCCCACAAAACCCCCCACCCCCCAGCTTCCCTCAGTTCCAGTCTTTGATTTCTCTGTGAATGCTGTTTTCTGCATGTTACACATTTGTATAGATCCTCAAACTATTTAGCTGATTATCATCAATAAAAAAGTTTGTGAATGTTTCTTCAAAGCCAGCCAAGGAGTCCAGTTCACTTTGTTGCGTCTTCAAATACTTTGTAAAGGGTTCCCATTCATCTTTAAAGTCACAGTTATCCTTGTCCCGTAGCTTATATGTCAATTTGGCCAGTTCTGCATAGTCCATCAATTTTTCTTGCCATGATACTTTAGTTGGGGTTTCTTCCGTCTTCCATCCTTGTGCTATTAGGACTCTCATGGCCGTTGTTGCATACATGAAGATGTTTTTCAGCTTTTTTGGCAGATCTTTCCCTACAAGCCCTAACAAAAATACTTCAGGTTTTTTAACAAATGTTAAATGGAACATTTTCTTCAATTCGTTGTATATCATTTCCCAAAATTTTTAAATTACATTACAATCCCACCACATATGATAAAATGTCCCCTCCTTTTCCTTACACTTCCAACATATATTTGAACTAGTTTTGTACATTTTCCCTAACTGCACTGGTGTCGTGTACCATCTGTACACCATCTTCATGTAATTCTCCTTCAATAGGGAACAATCTGTAAATTTTAAATCAGTTTTCCATAATTTTTCCCACTCTTCCATCATAATGTTGTGACCTACATTTTGTGCCCATTTAATCATAACTGATTTTACCTCTTAATCTTTCGTCTCCCATTCTAATAATATGCTGTATGTGGCCTTCAGTAATTTCACTTTCCCTTCGATCACTTCCGTTTGAAACCAAGATCTTGTGTAACTGAATCCTTTCTTGCTGTCTTCTTTATGTGTTTCATATAATTGTCGATAATGCAACCAAGTCTGAAAGTGGTCTTTGATCTCATCGTAATCTCTTAATTTCCATTTTCCATCATGGTCCTTTAATAAATCAACATATGTGAGCCATTTTCCTTTCTTTCCAAGTGGTTTGAGCAGTAATGCTTCATGTGGTGAAAGCCACCACAGGGTCTTTGGTTCCAATAAGTCTTTGTATCTCTCCCATACTCTCATTAGTGATTTCCTGATTATACGGTTGTAAAAACTTCTATGAACCTTCCCTTTCCCATACCATAAGTATGTGTGCCAGCTGAATCTGTTGTCATGTCCTTCTAGTTCTAATGCCTCTTGCTTATCCAATCTCTTCCAGTCCCTGATCCATACCAAACAAGCAGATTCATAATACAATTTAAGGTCTAGGAGGGCAAACCCACCTCTGTCTTTTACATCTGTCTTTTATGTTTTTTCCTTGGCCTTCCCCCCCCCCCCCCAGATAAATTTTGAAATCTCTTTCTGCCATTTTTTTAAAACATTCATCTTTCAGGATGACTGGTATTGATTGAAAAAGAAATAGCATTTTTGGCAACACATTCATTTTAATCGCCGATATTTTTCCTAACAATGAGAGATTCATTCTACTCCATATTTCTAAATTTCTTTTTACCTCAAGCCAAATTTTTCATAGTTATTTTTAAATAGGTTTATATTTCTTGATGTTAACCAAATCCCTAAATATTTAACCTTTTTATGGACTTCAATCTCAATGTTTTGTTCTAACTCGGTTCTTTCTTCTTCCTTTATGTTTTTAACTAATAATTTAGTTTTATTCCTATTTAACTTAAATCCTGCCACTTCCCCAAATTTCTGAATTTTTTCTATTACTTTAGGGAGTGAAGTTTTAGGTTCTTCCACTGTTATCACTAGGTCATCTGCATACGCTTTTAACTTCAATTCACTTTTCCCAGTTTTTACACCTGTAATCTCTTTATCTGCTCTTTTTACAATTGGTAATCTGCTTTTTTTTCTAGATTCTTTTTCCATTGTTCATCCATATTTTTAACCATTATGTTCGTTTTTTCTTTATTTAACCTAAATTCCGCCACTTTTCCAAACTTTTCTGTTATCTCTAACAGCTTCTTTATAGTTTCAGATAGGTAGCCGTGTTGGTCTGCCATAGTCAAAACAAAAAAAAATCCTTCCAGTAGCACCTTAAAGACCAACTAAGTTAGTTCTTGGTATGAGCTTTCGTGTGCATGCACACTTCTTCAGATACTATCTTTATACTATCTTCTTTATACTATCTTTATACTATCTTTATACTATCTGTTGGCTTCTCCACCATCACTATCATATCGTCTGCGAATGCCCTAATTTTATATGAATTTCTTCCTAATGTTATGCCTTTTATTTCCTCTTTTTTTCTTATAACCTCATTTACCTAATACTTCCAGTGTTAATATAAATAGGAGGGGGGAGAGTGTGCACCCCATCTCGTTCCTTATTGTATGGGGAAATATTCTGTCGTGTCACTGTTTATTGCTCCTCAGAAGGAAATTGATCCTTCAAAAGGAGAGAAACTTCCTGCCATTTGGGGGAGTGCAGCGGTTGGGGCGTGGCAGCGGCAGGGGAAACCGGCCCTCACTTCCCGGCCAAGTCTTTGCAACAGAGCAAGCCTAGGCTGGCACCAACTCCTACAGAGCTTCCATTGCAGAAACACACATGCACAACACACTCTCTTTCACACGCACTCCATGGAAGGGCACACATGGGACGCAATTACTCAAAGAGAAAAAGAGCGCATCCAGCGATGTGCTGCTTGCCAAAGCTCTTGGCAGGCTAGGAATGGAGATGATTACACCATATTTCTTGAGCACAGCTGCTGCTGGCTCAGCTCTGCATCTATATTTTAGTCGTCTTTTCTTCCAGTGCAATTCTCAGATGTGGCAAGAGAAGGGAAACACAAGAGAGAAATTGTCCCCTCTGGAGAGTGTCCTCTTTTTTTGTGGGGAGGGCAGGGGAAGCACAGCTGAGGGAGACAGCACAACTCCAGCACTCTGGAGGAGTTTCAAGTTGAGTCGGCCTTGTTTTGTGGGGATTTCTTGCAGCGACCTTCCCCTGACCTTCTCCACCTCAAAGAGTTGTTTATTGGGTTTTCTCTGCACCATCCAGTGGTGCTGACAGGCAGGAAAGGCAATTCTGAGGGGGGGGGGAGAAAAGGGGGGTCCTCCTTTTCTTTGTTCATTTTACAAATTTGCAGGAGGAGGAGGAGGGCTGTCTTCAGAGGGGCCACTGGAAAGGACATGGTGTCAAAGTGACCAGAGTGACACCCACCCCTGGCGGGGGGGGGGCTAGAACAGCCTTCCTTCCAGGCTGACCCTCCCACCCATTTGTATTACTTTTTTATACCATGCTTTTCATAAAAACTCAAGCATTAAACCCAACAAAAAACACTTCAAGGAAGCGGATATCTAAAAATGAGTTTGCTGAACCTTACCTTCCAGGAGAGATAATTTCACAGCTGTGGTGTCACCGCTGAAAAGCTCCCTATTTCCAGAGGGGCTGGGGCAACCCAGTAAGATGGGTGGGGTAAAATTATTATTATTATTATTATTATTATTATTATTATTATTATTATTATTATACATCCCCATTTTCATCAGATAAATGTTGGAGGATATGCACTTCTCCACAAGCATTAAATTAAATTAAATTATCCAACTGGCCTTATTTTGCTTAATAGCTTATGGTGATCCTCCCCTGGTAAAGGTCTTGTTAGGACATCTGCTATCCTATCTTCTGTAGTAGGACAATACTACAGATCATAAACACTTGTTCCTGTGAATTAATTTAAAAAATAAATAAATTCACATCAGTATGTTTGGCTCTGGGGTTGGGGTCCCATTTAGCCTCCATTTGAAGAGAGGTTTAGAACTTGAGCAAGTAAGGTAGGTTTAAAAACACACAGACAGACACACACACACACACACACACACACACACACACAGGCAATGTGTTACATGATCTGGCCATAGAATGTTAGAACTGCCCTGGAGCCAGAGCAGGAGGAGAGGTTGGGTCAACTTTCTGGAACTCACTAAGACACATTACAGACACATTTCTGCAGTACATTTAGGATATTTATCATCCGAGAAGCTTTTAAGGAAGCTCTCAGTCTGGAGTAACACTTGGCACTTAATTACATTAGCGTTGAGCTGCCTCAGCTTTATAGTTCAAGACTAGATGTCTGGTGGGGTGAGGCATTATGAATAACGCTTCTAAAGAGCACCTTATTTCAAGGAGTTCAAGATGTTGTCTCCATCAAGGCGAGGCCAGAGTAGAGGAAAGTGACTGTCCTAGTAAGCAGAAGCTTGCAGGGGACAGTAAGAGTCCCATACCCTCCAAGTGTCCCTATTTTTTAGGGACAATCCCGGAATTACAAAAGACATCCCAGTTTCTGATTTAATTCTGGAATGTCACGGTTTTCCTTTTTCCTGCATGTCTTGGAGAACAATTAAAAGTGGGTAGGTAGATGTCTATATGTGCAAAAAGAGAGTCCTATTTCTACTGAAAATAAAATACCTGCACCAATTGAAAGAAATGGTGAAGCTGACATACAAAGTCCTTGCCATAATTTTGAAGGAAAATGTCACCAATCCACTTTAAATTATTTCATTCTAATGCTTCAGCAGCAAGCCATTTCTTAGAAAACTTGTGGAATGTTGATTCCTTTATTGTAAATGGAGCCTTTCACTGCCTACTCAGAAGTAACTCTCACTGTATTCAATGGAGCTTACTCCCAGGTAACAGGAGGAGGATAAGAAGATGAGGAGGAGGAGGAGGAGGAGTTTGGATTTGATATCCCGCTTTATCACTACCCGAAGGAGTCTCAAAGCGGCTAACATTCTCCTTTCCCTTCCTCCCCTGCCAAAACACTCTGTGAGGTGAGTGGGGCTGAGAGACTTCAGAGAAGTGTGACTGGCCCAAGAGCAGCTGCATGTGGAGGAGAAGGGAAGTGAACCCGGTTCCCCAGATTACGAGTCCACTGCTCTTAACCCATCATGCTGGGCAGCCTTACACTGCAGTCCTAAGCATTTTACTAAGTCCCACTGAGTTCAATAGGATTTACTCTCTGGTATGTTCCTGAACATATTCACAGTTTCTATTACTATTATTATTATTATTATTATTATTATTATTATTATTATTATTATCATCATCATCATTATCATATCATCCTACCTTACCCCAGACTCAAGGCAGCTTACAGCTACAAATTTAATTTCATTCCACTTATCTGTAGAAGGTATTGTGAGGTAGGTTCAGCTGAGAGGTTGTAATTGGCTCAAGGTGACAGATGTAGATGTGTATATGTTGGAGGGTAAGGAGTCTGATGGTCTCTAACCAGCCAAAGTAACTTTGCTAGGTATGTTTGCAGGTTCACAGGGCAGGAGTAGCCAATATGGTGCCCACCAGATGTTGATGAACGACGGCACCCATCAGCCACTGGTCACCAGCCAGCATGGGACACTGAGAGTTGGAGTCCCTCAATCTGCAATATGCCATGCTGGCTGCCTCTGACAAGCATTAGTGGTTGGTTGCTCCTGATCAACTGACACCCTGCACTGACCAAAGTTCTTCCTAGACTTTTCTTCTTGGTGGTTCAAGCTCAATACTGTCAGTGCTCAGGGATGTCTGGCAATATTCCACTGATCCACCAAGCAAACACAGAAAACATTCTCTGTGTGGGACATTATTGCAGTCATACCAACAATTCATGTTTTGTCAGATAGGCACACAAAGAGGCTGTCACATGGAAGAGGGCACTTGCTCTTTTCTCCTGCTCTGGAGGGTGGAACGCAAATGGCTTCAAGCTACAAGAAAGGAGATTCAGGAAAAACTTTCTGGCAGTAAGAGCTGTTGGCCAGTGGAATGATCTCCCTTGGGAGGTGGTGGACTCTCCTTACTTGGATGTTCTTAAGCAGAGTTTGGATGGCCATCTCTCATGGGTGCCTTCACTGAGATTCCTGCATTGCAGGGGTTGGTCCAGATGACCCTCGAAGCCCTTCCAATTCTATGACTCTAGAGGAAGGAAGAGAACCCAGCCTTGAAAGGGTTGTGTTTTCAGCTTCTATTCATGCCTGCTTTGTGCAGAAGGATTTTCAGTGATGAAGTGACCCGTTCCCGTTCCCAGCCATCGCCATCCTTGCCATACTGATCAGCTTAATGGTTAACTGCTTTCTTCCAATTTACAAACTAATTCATTAAGTGCAAAATGTCATTACTGCTAAGTACTACTCATCAGACTGTACTACTCCACTGTCCCCAAAGCTGATGTGACCTTTGGAGGCCATCAGTCTCTTCTCTTAATGTACCCTGCCACTTCCTGGTGTGGCATTGCAGTTGCACACTGGCCCAAAATTGACGAAACAGGATTGTGAAGTTGACACCTGCAAAAAACAAGTTTAGAGAAAGTAGTTGCATACATACCATGGAATCATAGAGTTGTAGAGCTGGAAGGGATCCTCAGGGTCATCTAGCCCAACCCCCTAAAATGCAGGAATCACAACTAAAGCATCCATGACAGATGGCCACCCAATCTCCGCTTGATCATTTTGGTAACCCTCCTCTGCATACCTTCCAGCTTGTCAGTATTCTTCATGAATTATTGTGCCCAGAACTGGACACAGTACTCTAAATGGGGTCTGACCAAGGGCAGAAGACAGTGGCACTATTACTTCCCTTGATCGGGATGTTATACTTCTGTTGAAGTTTGTGGTCTATTAAGCCCCCTAGGTCTTTTTCACATGTACTACTGGCAAGCCATCTTATATTTGTGTGACTGGTTCTTCTTGCATAAGTGTAGAATCTGACATTTGTCCCTATTGAAATCTTTTTTGTTAGTTTGGGCCCAGTTCTCCAACCTGTTAAGGTCATATTGAATGCCAATCCTGTCACCTGCAAATTTGATGAATATCCCCTCAATTCCTTCACCCAAGTCGTTTATAAAGATGTTGAACAACAAGGGGCCCAGGACAAAACCCTGGAGCACCCCACTTGTCACTTTTTTCCAGGATGATGAGGAACCATTTGTGAGCAGTCTTGGGGTTCAGACAGTCAACCAGCTACAAATCCATCTAACAGTTACCTCGTCCAGCCCCATTTCACCAGCTTCTCCACAAGAATGTCATAGGAGACTATTTCAAAAGCCTTACTGAAACAATATGTCCACAGCATTTCCCTGAGCCACCATGCTAGTAACGCTAATAAAAAGAAAAAACGAGATTTGTCTCTTGGTAATCACAGCATCCTTTTCTAAGTGCTCACAGATTGACCGTTTAATTATCTGTTCTACGACCGTTCCTGGTTGGTAGTTACCTGGGTCTTCTTTTTACCCCTTTTTGACGATGGGGAGAACATTTGTCGACCTCAAGCGCTCAGGGACCTCACCTGTTCTCCAAGAATTCTCAAAGGTTATACACAGAGGCTCTGAGATTCCACCTGCAATCTCCTTTAGTCCCCTTGGATGCAGCTCATCAGGCCCTGGAGATCTGAATTCATTTAAAGTAGCGAGGTGTTCCCTTACCAGCTTTTTCCCTATCTTGGGCTGCAGCTCCCTCCTTGCACTGTTTATTCTGTTATCACCAGGTTTATTCTGTTATGGCTGCTTTCCTTTTGAGTGAAGACAGGCAGTGTAGGTGTTGAGCAATTCCGCCTTCTCTCTGTCACCCAAAAGCATTTCGCCATCTTCTCCACAAAGAGGACCTTTTACTTTCTTGTTCTTCCTCTTCCTTTGAACATAGGCCCAGGTCGTATATATGTGTAAATAAACCGTATATCATAAAGACACCACATTCCAAAGGAAACACGAACCCTGGGTAAGCATCTGGATCCCCTGGAATCTCAGACCTCTGTGGAGATTGGGGCTGGTATGCAACAGTACTTAAGCTGTAAGCAGATCAGGGCAGAGATCTGTCTATTGCTTGTAGCATGTCTGTTGTGAAGTAGCATGTTTACAGTGCTGCTTCATTAATTTCCATTTTTCCATTGAGCTGTCTACCCTATTTAAACCTTGTCAGCAGATGGAAAATCTGACTCTCAACTAGTTTGCTGATTGTATTTAAATATTTGTGCATATTGGCAAACCCTCACTAGGAGGCAACCTTTCCAAAGTTGTCAAATGAAGGCAAGATAAAAAGCCCTTATAGCCTACAATCCAACCAAAAGCTTTACCACTACAACTGCAAAAATAAAATAAGAGTTCAACTTCTGAATAAAATATTTAGGAGGATGCAAAGAAACAAATGTGCTGTTGTGAGCTGCACACCTAATTCATATAGGCATTATCATGTTAATACCAAGAGCCCAGTCTGGTGGTAATAATGCCCTTATTCTCTGCTACTTCCTCCGTGGAGTAAAAGATCATGGAGCATTAAACACAGCGGATGTGCCCTTTGAACCCCAAACTGTTCCTTGAGCAATAAATCAGAAACCTGCCACGGAAGCACAATGGCTCAGAAATTAATTACCAGATAAGGATGTCTGTCTGGACTCCCCCACCCCCAGTCTCAAAAGAGAAGTGACATTGGTGCATGTACACCCAGACACAAAGAAGGAAAGGGAGAAAACAAAAGAAGAAGAGTCAGCAGAAATCCTTCCTGTAACAATTGCAGTGAAACTTGGGGGGGGGGCACTTGGGGCAATTACTGGTGCCATAAATGCCAATAGCCTTGTGTGAATTTGGAACATCTTCAGGAGCTGAACTACTCAGAAGTTTGGCTGGGAGGAAGTTACTCGACAGACAGGGTCTGCTACCATGGCAATGCCAGTTCCATTGTCTGCATATGCCTGACATCCATCTTCATAGGGCTGCAGTTCTTTTGAATTCCCCTTGACAGTAAGACTAAGCTTTGGCAGCGGAGAGAAGGTCATCAGCTCCCTTTTCATTGCAATCCTGCTTCCCATTCCCCACAAGAGGTGTGAAAATGGGATCTGCAACTGTGCCTTTAGTAGGAATAGCAGATGAAGCTCTTCAAGGCACAGAAGTAAGCACAATCAGGTCTAATAGGAAGAGCCCAGGAGCAGGAATGGTAAACAACAAGAACAGAAGATCCAACCAGGTTTGCCACGTGGACATTAGGCTGGTTGCATACCCCTCTGTCATCCGTCCAGGCAAGCAGGAAGCATTACCGGTCAGATCTAGCCAGGCAAAAACACTACAGGAGGTAGCTGTTTAAATCTTTTGTTTGTAAATAGAACATGCTTTATCAATATTTTTTTTACAATTTATATAAAATACAGTTACATTAAATGGTAGGAACATAATGAAATATTGTTGAAGCAGTATGGACTAGCACATGAACCTGACCTCTGAATAATAAACTAATATAATAATAATGATAATGAATATTTTTTTATACCCTGCCCTGCCTAACCCTGAGACCTGCGGGTATAGGGCGGTATATAAATTCAATAAATAATGATAAAATAATAATTGATCTGGACACTAGACTTCTGTTGATGCAGCCTAGAATAACATTAGCCTTTTTTGCTGCTGGGCCATACTGTTTACTCATGTGAAGCTTGTGGTCCACTAAGACCTGAAGATCCTTTTCACATATGCTACTGGCAAGCCAGGTCCCGTCCCCCCCCCCCGCCCATCTTCTACTTGGGCATCTGGTTCTTCCTGCCTAATTTGTCCCTTATGAAATTCATTTTGTTAGTTTGGGCCCAGTTCTCCAATAACTGCCAGCATCCTTGGCCATAGGCCAGGCTGGCTGGCTCCCCATCCTTTTCATAGCTGAGTTCAGACTGGGGGCCAGGCAAGAAGTCCCAGGGAGAGAAGCCTCAGGGAATGTTTTGAGGGGAAAGACAGCCTTGGATGTGTGAGCCCCATTCACATATACATTTCACATAGTAAGTGGCATATGTGTAAAGGGAGTGGGACCCTCTTCCTGTGCTTCAAGCAGAGGTTGCCAATGTGGTGCCCGTGGGCACTCAGGGCCACAGGCTATTTGTATGACCCCGATGTCCTCAGGGCTTTATTTTCTTTTCCAGCCGTGCTTGCTGTGATTCCCGCTGCATTCCTGAACGAAGGAGCCTGGTCATGCAGATATGCCCGTGTGTGCTGTTGTAAATAAAAATATGCCCTTTTCTCTTATGGGGTATCCAAGAGCCCATATAGAGTCCTTACATAGGTTCCCTATGGGTAGTGCAAGTTCCTAGAGAAATGATCTTTAAAGGAAGATTGAAGTGAACATTTTTTCCTAAGATAGGGAGAGGATCTCTTATAAAGCATAGTTAAAACAGCCATAGATTTGATTTAAAAGGAATACAAAAGTGAACAATTTCCCCTGAATTTGCAGAGGAATAGTAAACCTAATTTAGATTATTATTTTTTAATAACTACACATAGGAAAGTGAGATGCAGGGTACCTTAGGAAAGATTGCTCCCCCCCCCCCCTTTGCAGTTTCCTTTAAAGGAAGCTTACTCGGGAGTAAATTTACCTGGCAGAGAAGTAAGAAGGGGAAAAAACTGAAAGAGACTGAAACAGGGGGGGGGGGCATTTTCTAAGAAAAGAGGCCAGGAAGTCTTATAGAGACTGATATCAGGAGCCTTACAATAACTCTTCTGTCCAACCAAATCAAAGTTAAAACTGGACTCAGATATTTTTCTTAGAAGGAACACCATACTTTCATAGGCATATGCTTAATGAAATACATACACTGCATTTTAGCTTGAGAGAGCAATTGTGCTCAACTAGGCTTTTGCAGCAGAAACATTAGGTTAACTTCACATTCCAAAATAGACTGGAACACGGGTGTACTCACAAACTCAAAAGTTACAACAAAACATCATTTACCACTAGACTTAAAATCACCCTCCTCACTTAAACTAGAGGAAGGTGGTGGGGTAATCCTTCTTTCAGAACACAAGTACAGTGGTGCCTCGCAAGACGAAATTAATTCGTTCCGCAAGTTTTTTCTTCTTGCGAGTTTTTCGTCTTGCGAAGCACGGTTTCCCATAGGAATGCATTGAAAATCAATTAATGCTGTCAGCGGCTGCCTCAGGTCCCAGCTCACAAAGGACCAACGCCAGTTGCTCTTTATAAACAAAAGTCTTTATTGCGGTTCATTGTTGGCTTGACATCAGTGGCGCGCAGCGCTACGTCTGAGTCCTTAGACCGGCGAAGCTCCATCTGAGTCTCCACCCCCTGTACACCAGCTTAAGACTCTAACCTTACTCCACCTCTTCCGTCTCTCCTTTCTCCTCTGGGTCCTTCTGCCCCCCGGGGTCTCCTCCTTTCTGGACTCTTCTGACGCTGACGCTGACCCCCCTGACTCCTCCCCCTCCTTTCGTCGGGCTTTGGGACCTGGCTCCCTATCCGGGCTGCCAACTGCGCCGCCCTCCTGTACATTTGAACTTGGCGCGCGCGCCCAGCCTCCAACCTTCCTCTTGACCGTTTCTTCGCTCTCCGATGGAGGCGTGGCCAATCCTGACTCCTCTCCTCCCGCTGGCGGTGAGCCTCCTGCTCCCGATACCTGGGACTCCTCCCCCCTACTGCGCTCTGGTGGGGAAGCTGGTCCTGATTTCCAACTGCTGCTCTCTGAGTCCCCTCTGGCCCCTTCTTCCTGGGGTGTCCCCCTAGGCACCCCCCTTGCTCTGACCATGGGAGCCCCTTTCTGTGAATCTTCCGATTCGCTGGAAAGACTCAGAGACCTCGGACCGCTGTCATCGCTAACATTTCCTTCGGATTCCTCCCCCTCGCTCTCTATTTCCTCCCTTTCCTGTGCCTCTGCTCCTGAGCCCCTGACAAATGCGTTCCTAGGGAAACCGCTTGCCAGGCTGGCGGTGCGGAGAAGGGCTTTTCTCCCCACCGCAAGCCTTCAGGACGGGTATGGGAACAGAGGGGAAGGCGCGCAGCGCTTTCCCTCTGTTCCCGGGGCTTGCGTGGGAGGAGGGTTTTTCCTCCCCACCGCCAACATTCAGAACAGCATTCTGAATGTTGGCAGTGGGAAGGAAAACCCTCCTCCCACCCCAAGTCTTCAGGAAAGCCATCCGAAGCCGGGCGGCGGGAGAAGGCGTTCCCGCCCCGCCGCCCGGCATCGGAGCTTCGTTCCGATGCCGGGCGGCGGGAGGAGGCGTTCCCGCCCCGCCGCCCGGCTTCGGAGCTTCGTTCCGAAGCCGGGCGACGGGAGGAGGTCTGAGGACAGTGGGGAAGACGCGCTGCGCTTCCCCGCTGTCCCGGATATTTCCCTATGGGCTTTCGTCTTGCGAAGCAAGCCCATAGGGAAATTCGTTTTGTGAAGCGCCTCCAAAACGGAAAACCCTTTCGTCTAGCGGGTTTTCCGTCTTGCGAGGCGTTCGTCTTGCGGGGTACCACTGTAGCACGTATACAGGATTTTACCACTTGGGAGGAAAACTCTCTTTTAGAGCCTCTCTCAAATAACAAACATTTGCACACTTCATTCTCCATTTTGTCTTGTTTAAGATTGATAAGGCTCAACATGGCTTCCTTAGATTTAGAATTTGGAGCAAGCTTGCATTTTTATTTTAGATGGCACATTTAAGATAAGCAGCTGCTGGATGTTACCTAAGTACAATTTAAACACAGGAAAAACAGTTTCTTAAACACAAATTAAAGGGGACTGTCAGAGTCCAGGCGGGAAGTAAGCACCAACTGGGCTTCTTTCCCATCAGGAGTCTGCAGGTTCATTTCTTTTGATTGAGGTGCACCCATTTTATTAAGAATTTTAATAGCGCTAGCTTTTACTTTTATACTGCAGTCGGGGTTTTATCCCCACTTTTCAGGAAACACAATAAATAACCCACAGTAGACTCAATTTGGACAACTCCAAGAATTAGTACTGTGACACACCGCCGTTCGTCTGGCCTGACTTACTAGGCTGGTACAGCTGTTGGCCTTTCCTGGCTGCTAAGCTAACAGTGCAGTCAGCGATCTCAAAACCCCCCCCCCCTTGGTCATTACTCAGCCAGGGAGCCCACAGCAACCTCCTGCCTCTTACAATCTAACCTGAGAGTTCCCTACTGGACGCTTGCGTAGCGCAGTGCCAGATTGGGACTCAGAAATGACAAAGAAGGAAAGGAATCAGGTGCCCTTGCGTTCTCTGCTCACAGGTCATCTCTAACAAAGATCGCCATGGCAGAGGTGCGGCTGCACCTGGGAGTTATAGTTTCAGTACAGAAGAAAAAGCACAACCTTTTCTGGGCAAAACTCTGAAGGAATAGGTCGGCATATAGACTGTAGAAGGGAAATGAAAGAAGTTTCCCTGGGCATACTCCGAAGGGTTACAGAAAGGAGAAGGCAATTTTTTCAAGGGTTAGATGAGGGGAAAAGTAGAAAGTTTAGATTTGAAGAGAAAAGGAAGAGTTAAAGAATTTTGGTTGCTGTGGTTTAGAGAACCCAACCCACTACCCATGTTTCCTACTTAATACTCACTTCCGCATTCACTGTTCCTGGTGATCCCACGATCTCTTGACTGGTTGTTTAAGGCCGGCCTGATCCAGCGTTGCTTCCTCTGGTTAACCCCGCTGGACCTCCAGTTATTTCCAGACCCTGGGATCGATGGAGGACTGGTTATTCCTCCTGGCAAACTGCCTGGTGCGCGCTGGACCACCAGTCCTTCCTCGCTCCCAGAATCCGGGTAACCAAAAGTCCCTTCGTGGTCGCCATCTGTTGTAAATAAAAATATGCCCTTTTCCCTTATCCAAGAGCCCATATAGAGTCCTTACATAGGTTCCCTATTGGTAGGAGAAAATAACAGAGGCCAACCAGAGAATATTGAGAAGCAAAGCAGCGAGTAAGCTTGATCTTTATTGATCTGTTGCAACAGGGTACTCCCTCACACGCAGGAGAGGAGGAGGACCCCCCAAAATGCCGTGCAAGGGCTTATAAAGACTTTTGAAATTCCCATTCTCTAGATCAAGACCACCCTCAGAAACATTATGCATACATCACAGAAGGGGTGTAACCTAAGACCACCCCTCAGATACATCCCACCTACATCACAGAAATTTAAATGTTGTTTTTCTCCTGTCACAGTTTATCTCCTGTCTGGCAAGTTACTTGATTGGATTGCCTGGGGAGCCTGGCCATTCTTTTGTAGTGGTAAAATACTTATTTCCTGGGCCAGGTCACAGGCTCACACCTTATTCAAACAGACGTATCCTTGAGACAGGATTTGTGAGGAAAGAGACAATGGGGAGGCTTTTCCAGTTTAACCTTGCAGAGAAAGGATTTGGTCAGTTTAGGAATCAAAATGGTTCCAGGTTGGTCTTCCTGTGTTGATCTATGTATGTGCGGTTATGAACATTGCTATATATCTAAGACCATAAAATTCCTATCACAGTGCACATACGTTATTTTATTCCCTCAGTCCCACAAAACCAGAAAACTGTGTGCACTAAAAATTTACAATTGCCTGACTGTTTCAGGTTGCCAGAAAAGCCCCTCCTTTTGTCTTTTTTCCGATGCTGTAACCAGGCACAGTACTTGCAGTAATTAACTTTATTGCTCAGTAATCAAGGAGTCAGTCAGCACACGGCACATCCATCAGATAAGCAGAATTCAGAATCAGAAGAATCTTTATTTGCATCAGCCACTAGCTAAAGCAATAAAATAAAATGTACTGAAGATAGAGGTAAAAATTTAACTATACAAAATACATTTTGGAGGTTTATGTCAATAATCAAATAACAGATACAAAATAAAAAAAATTCCTTCCAGTAGCACCTTAGAGACCAACTAAGTTTGTTATTGGTATGAGCTTTTGTGTGCATGCACACTTCTTCAGATACCAAATAACAGATCTTATTCTAATTGCCTCGCTAAAAACCTTGCAGTTTCTTGCTGTCACCTGATCATCTTGAGCTGCTAAAAGAAAGGACACAGTAGCAATGGTTGAGCTGCCTGGCATGGACAATAATAGAGGGGTAATAACCGCACTCCTCAAATCCTTATAAAGAGTGCAAGCCAGAAGCACATAAACCACTGACTCAATACTGCCATCTCCACTGGGACATAACTGTTTTCCCAGTGGATTTTTTTGAAATTGACCCTTAAGTACAGCCAGTGATGATTCCTCCCTGTCCCACCACAGGTGCCTCCTGCCACCACTCTTCCTTGTCTAGCCAGTCCCTGACATCCTGTGTGCTTTTTGCACACTTCCTGGCTGGGATACAACTATCTGTGCACATGCCCTGGTAGTAATGTATCAACGTTCTAGAATCAGCCAGGGAGAAGGTGAGGTCAAGAACAAAAGGGGAGGCCTAGTGACATAAACAGGGAAAGATCAAATTGCTCCTCATGTACAAATTCAAAACTATATGTGGGGGGGACAACTCAGGTCTATTTCAAATGGCAGGGGAAAGTAGATGAACAGCTAAATAATGCTCAGATGTGCATAAGTCCTCTCATCTTCTGCCCCCCCCCTTTAAGGTTTCTATGATGAAAATAGGGATTTCCTCTTCCATATTAATAATTGAAATTTTATTATTTATATCCCACCTATCTGTCTGGCTTCCAACATATAAAAACATAATAAAATATTAAATTTTTTAAAACTTCCCTATACATGGGAAAAACTTCAGGTGTCTTCTAAAGGTTGTATAGTTACTTATATCCTTGGTTCGGGGTTCTCATAACTCCATACCCTCTAACATTTCTGCAATTAAAATAGGGACATCCTACCATACCCTCCAACATTTCTCTGATAAAAATAGGGATGGCCCAGGGAAAAGCAGGACATTCCAGGATCAAATCAGAAACTGGGATGGCTTTTGTAAATCCAGGGATGTCTCTCGAAAAGAAAGAGACTTGGAGGGTCTGACAGTGTGCATGTGCAATGGACACCACACTCCTTACTTTCCATGTGAACCAGGGAGACATGGCTGTGCTTTTCACACTTGGCCCTTCACAGTATTTCTTCCCTTACACTGGAACGCTCCAATCGCTTTACAGAAGAGCTCCGATTCAATGTTGACTGAACAGGCCGCTCAAGTGTGTGGCAGGAACCACAAAAACAGCCTGGTAAGACCCCCGGGGTCTTGCGCTCAGCACCCTCGCCTTGAAGCAATTTAACTCCAAAAGAAGTGTCAAGTTCACATCAAGCACCAGCTCCTATTCTTATAAAAGATATTTCTCAAAGTGCTACGCATTGGCCTCATTTCTGAGCAACAGCCATTAATGTTCAGGCTTTTGATTTAAGCTTTCATTAACTTTTAAGTCTGAGGCAATGCTGCAAGAAATCAACTACCTTTGCCACAAATCACAATGTTATTATGGAAAGAGTCCAAGGGCGATGGAGAGGATGGAAGAGGCGGGTGGAGGAGGCAGGAAGGGAAAAACATATATTACCACAGGTGTGTCTCCCCCCCCCCCCCGATTAAAGAGGACATGAATTTAAACTACTCAAGGTTTACAAACCCCTCCAGCAAAATCCTATAAGCTTTTACGTTTATTGATTTATAGTTGAGAATTGTTTTTTGATTTTTGTTTTACTTTTTTGGTAAGGGGGGGGGTATATTTCTTCCTGTATTATCCAGTTGGAAAGCCAGACCCAAATTATTATTATCAGGAAAGCAAACCAAAATAGAAGCACTTACCAAAAAATGTCTGTAAGAAACCTTGATAGCCGTGACTAAAGAGAAATTATTAATAATCCGCGTCAGCCGCTTATAATTGGAGCAACATCCTTTTGTGAATTTAAATAGCTTCCACTGAATTACAGCTTCTGACATTAATCTAGACAGATTTATCGCTCCGTTTCGTAGAACATAGAGGGACTAGAAAACCAGCACCTGTTGCTAATTCACAGAAGCAGTGGCATAGCTAGGGCTTTTGCCACCTGGGGCGGTCACTGAATTTGCTGCCCCTCCCCTGGGAGTCCCGCCAACTTGCCATGGTCCTCCCCTTTGCTCCAACTATCCTTCCTTTCTCTCCCCCCATCCATAGCTGTCAATGTTTCCCCTTTTTAAGGGAAATTCCCTTATTCCAAATAGGGTTTCCCTTAAAAAAAGGAAAAAGTTGACAGCTATGCTCCCATCCCACTTCCCAAGGGGTGGGAAGGACCTCAGTTCCTGTCACCTCAGACTCCACCTCTTCTTCTCCTTATTTATTGCCTCATCATTTTATTTGTTTCTCAAAAACAGTACAAAGAAGGAGCAATAAGGGAGAATGTAACCTCTCATACCTGCATGCTGCTTCTGTGGACAGCGATAATACTGCTCAAGTATGGTGGATTTAGGTCGTGTCATAGGCACCCCCACCCCTGCGACAACCCCCCTTGGGCATTCTCGCAGCCGGCTGCAGGCGTGGGAAAGCCCAGCAAGGCCTGGCCCCTCAAGGTTGGGGGTGCTTAGCCCCATCCCAATTTTGGGGGGGGAGGGCTGAGGTCCTCTCAGCCATAGGAAGTTGGCACCTATGGGTGGTGTGGTCAGATGAGGGCTGCCATCTTAAACCTTCCCAAATCTAGGTAAGTGCTTCACAAAAATCCATGTTTAAAAAATCCCTGAATTGCAGTGACGCTGGAGCCCATCAGAACTGCTCCTCAAAGGTATTTTTCCAGGGTGAAAAAGGATTTAAAGTGAGGCAGGAGTTAAGCAGGAAGGTGGAAAGGTGGAGACAGCACAGAGAGAGAAAGAGTCACCCTGCTGTTAATCTGTTCTCAGCATAAGAAAGAGCCTTGAGATACATCAAAAACACAGCACATCAGGAAAAGAAACCTGTCAGGATGCTGTCAGTGGCTCCCGGCTGCTTGCCCAGAAAAGTATAAAGACAAGGAAAAGTTTCTTACTGCCCCTTTTTATTTCAATCTTTAGAGAGATGGCGTTGTCCTGAGAGAATCTCCACCCCCTTCTCTCCCACTTCCTCATTTGTCATCGTCTCCTCCATGGGTGCTGCTATGTGCCCTTTGTCTTTGAGCTCTTTGCTCTCCTACTTTTAAGGCTTGCCGGCTTCTGGAGAAGGAGGGTCTGGAATGCTTTCTAATGACACTGTGTCAGCCAGCTGCTGCTCTGGTTCTGCCTTCTCCTCCTCTTCCTCCTCCTCTCCCATTATTTCCCCCTCATCTGCCTCTGAGCTGTGACCTCCCGCAAACCACTGTTGCAAATCTGTACTGTCTTCCTTTTCCTCCTTCCTGGAAGGGTCAGGATGGGGAGGTAGTCTCCACCATTCCTCCTCTGCCCAGTCCCTGACAAAACTCATGAATACAGGAGTGGAAGTGCTTACGTGCTGTGGAGTGCGTTGCCACCAAGAGAGAAGCAGCTCAATGCAGCTCAAAAGCGCCGGTGAGAAGGTTCGCTCTCACCTCTTACCAACCCCTGCTTCTGCCTCCGGGCGGGGGCTGTTAGGGCCTGAGTGGGTTCAGGGGGTGGTGGCACAGACCCACACTCTCCCACCACCGCTGCCATTGCTCCAAAGATGGAGAGGGAAGGCGAGTGGGGGGAGGAAGAGCAGTGAAGCAGGGCCCCTCTCACTGTGTAGCCCTGTGGCACCCATGGCGGATCGCCCCCCTTCCTCTGCCAGTGCACAGAAGACCAAAGCGTGGCCAAAGAGATTTGGTGAGCAGTAGTTGCAGGCCATCTTGACTTGCCAACCCAACAGATTCACTTCCCAGAGCAACAAGGAGGAAAGGAGGTGTACACTTGCTAGCCAAATCATGTAGGCAGAATCGTAAGAACTGGAAGGCAGCCCATTGGCCAATCCAAGTCACACTCTCTGACTACATTTGGGTCCAATAAGCTTGCAATTTACGTGTGTTTAACTTGTGCACATTCAGCTTCCAGCGCTTGGCAAAAATAAAAAGGGGGCAGACAGGGGGCCATGAAAAAATACTTTGGCAATCCCACCCACCATTGAACCCAATGTGTTTTGACTATAGGTGTTTTGGCTTTAGGTACGATCCCTGGAAAGTAACCCCTCCCCCATAAGTTGCTTACTGCATTCACAATTTAAAATGTCCCCAATACATTTTATGATAGAGAAGTGGAACACACAACAGAATGGAACAGGAACACTGTAAAATGGGTGTTCCTCTTCCAGCCCATCATGGCTTTCCTGAGGATGCCATATAAGCTGTAAGGCTCAAGCTGGGCAGTCTGCTCCACCAGTTCCTGGTTTGCGCTCATACTGGTACTCTAAATTCCATGCTCAGTCCTCATCTGGCTGTTTTGTCTGTGTTTTGAGGGGTTGTCCCCTTATTTTATTTTATTTATATTTTTTCTTCTTTTGCAAACTTCAAGAGCGGAAGCTGTCCTGTCTGGAGTCCTTGGTCCCCCTAGCTCACTGTTGTCTACACTGACTGGCAGGAGCTCCCCAGGACTTCAGGAGAGACCCCCATGGAGAGGCCTTCTGCATACGTCCCTTCCACTGATTCCGCTGAGCATGCAATGCCTCCCTCTTGCTTCTCACGGGCAGAACTTTGACTCCAATCCTGCTGGCAGTCAACCACCTGAGTTTGCTGTTAGAGGGAGTGGTGAGCCTTCAAGAAACAAAAACAAATTTGGGGGGGGGAGCCCTGAAATCTCTCTCTTCCTAGATTGGAACCAGAGTTCTCTTGCAAACAGAAGTACACAAGCGTGTTTTCTAGCCCAAACACCCTGGATTCAGAGAGGACAAACCAGTTTAAGCCAGTCCTGCAAACAGGTGCCACTTAGTGAGTGTTTCAAGGTGTCTTTGGACAAAGCATCCTAATTTGCCCATCAAAGTCCATTGTCAAGATACAATACAAGTTTACGTTACGGAGGCTTTACACAATGGAACAGCAAGGCTCAGAGAAATAGTTAATTCCACAGAGTATTCAGATCTTGCTTTTCCTAAAACTGTATGTAAATAGGTCGGTGCTTAGAAACTTTATAATTTCTCTCTGAGGGGGAGAAGAGAAAAGCAAATCTTTGATTAAATTATGCTGAAATCTTTGATTAAATTATGCTGAAGCTGAGATAGTATATGAGTGAAAACTGAAGCTGATGGGTATACAAGGCTTTTGTCTGCTTAAGAACCATAAAGAACTAAGCCGAGGATTAAGAAAGGGGGTGGAAATTGTGTGACCAAGTCACTGACTAAAGTGTTCTGAAATAATGTTGTAGGTAGTAAGTATCATTCCAGCTATTCTTCTAGAGAAAGAGGTGTATGCCTCACCATGTATGCCTCCCTTGTTCTCTTAGAATGGCAATGGCGCCCACCTGAGAGGTGCTGGAACCAAGTTCTGGAGAGTTCTGGCTGAAAAAAAGCCCTGAGTATCATTATTAACACATGATAAAGTGACATCTACCCCTCTCACAATCCCCATCTTATTATTCTCTACTAATTTAATGAATTTTCTACATAAAAGCCACTTTAAATACACTTCCTGAATGCATAAAACTTGGCTTCCTCCCCCTTCACCAAAGAAAACCTTTGCAAAAATGTTCTCCCTGCACTTGCAACCTGATACAGGGTTGCCATACATCCAGAATTTCCTGGACATACCTGGAATACTGCCGTCGGAAGCCGAGTCCGAGCAGAAAATCTGGACATATGGCAACCCATGTAAGCAGTCCTGTTTTTGCCGATAATTGTAAAACAAAAAACAACCCCCCAACCCTCCAAAACAGTGCCCCCCCCAAAAAAAAGCTCAACAATTTTTGTGTCTGGATTTTCTCTTTTTGAAATATGGCAACCCCACCTTATCCCAAAATCTATGTGCATCCATGATGTTCCCATGGACCTCTTGTGTGCCCAGGTTGTTCTATCCCTTCACAATGGAAACAGCTTGCTGATGCAGAGAGTAGTGTGTGAGCGGATCAGGCCCTATCATTAAAAGAAACAGATGACCTTTTGTGCATGAGGAATCCAGCATGCACGCAATGTATCAGGTCTCCTGCAGCTGTAAGAATTATCTGGATTGAAGTGGTGGGTACTCGGGACTGCACGATAATGTACAGAAATAGGATCATACAGTGAGCAATTATTTGCATTGGTGTCAGCATCCGTCTGTCTCGCAAGACAATGGAATGTGCTTCAAGGGGTGAAATCAAACTGTTGTGTTAGCAGCACCATCAATGCCAGATTAAACCCTGTGGAGGCCCCTGGGTAGTCAAAATCTCAGGGCACCTTTCGCAAATTATCTCCTAATATGTTTTTGTAATTTTCTTTCAAGATCAAATCAGTATTATTTTGATCTGTTGTTGCAGGGACCTTAAAAAGCCGTGGGGCCCATAGACTGGTGCCTACTCTGCCTATTTGGTAATCTGGCACTGAGCACCATAGTGATCTCTCTGGGGCACAAGCCTGGGCAGAGTGCATGGAGGTCCTGGGCTGCCCACATGACAAGACCCAAATGGGGTATTCCTAAGTAAATCTGTTTACTAGTAGGCCAAAACTGAGAATTACCAAGATTCCTGGTGGTATGGAAGACTTGACCTTAGTCCCCGCAAAGCCAGCTCAGTCTTTAAAGGTTTTCTCCCCGTTTGTTGGAGGCTGTGTCCTCCAGCTCTTCCTGATGAATAAGAGCCAGAGTCACTCAGTCAGCTCACATCTCCCAAGCAGGTTATCTGAGTACATTTTAATACAACTGGAGGGAGATAAGTGACAGCCTGGCTTAGAGAAACGGTGGGACCAAGAGACCAGGGTCCTGAATGACAAAGAAATGGGGGGGGGAGGGGACAAATAGAATGGGACAGTTAAGGTTGCAGTTCTAACCATGTCTACTTAGAAGTAAGTCCTGTTGAATTCAATGGGCCTTACTCCCAGGTAACTATGGTTAGTATGCAGCCTTACTCTTTTAATGAACACAAGCACTTTTTGTTTAGAACTTATTTGTACAGTTTGCCAGCTAGGAAGGTTATTGTCTCTCTTTGCTTTTGAAGAACATGATTCCCCCGTTTTATTCCTTTGCTCTGTATATCACATCCTTTGAATGATGTGTTTCATGGCAACTGCTTTGTAGCACCAGGCAAAAGTTTGGTGGAGCAGAGAGTTATGAGAACAGCAGAATAAAATGTTCCACTGTTAATCTTACAAGTGATTACATCTTATTTAAAGGACTGGAGTTAAGATAAAATTTCTGTCAGCGACAGCAGAGATTAAAGATTTAAAAGACTAGAGAGGTGTTTCTTGAGAAAGTGCAAAGGAAGCTTGAAAGAAATCTCTGACACATCTCCTTTCAGAAGCTGCTATGAACCACAATGCACCTTGTGCTATCAGCAAGCTCCAGGGTTTCTGAGGACTCATTCACAGACTCATGCACAGCAGTCAATGATTCAAAACTTGATTTCTCACAGTCAAACATGTGAGCACAGACTCTCTCGAGAAGCCATGAATTGAAGGTGAGGTGTGATGATCACTGCTTCATAATATTATGAGTAGGGATGTAAGATTAAATTCTTTTCCATTCTGCTCTGCTTCTGTTCTTCTGCAGTTCATCTTCCGCCGAAACCTATGTTTGTCATCGCTGGCAAAATTGTGTAATTATGTAATTTATGCAAATCATGTTGTCATGATGTTATCCCACATCACTTGTTCCTGTGCAAAGGAAACATAAAACAAATGGTAGCCAGGGGAAACAATAAATGATGAGTGGTTTGAATCAGCGGCGTAGCGTGGGTTGTCAGCACCCGGGGCAAGGCAAGTAATTTGCGCCCCCTAACCCGTGGATTTGCGCCCCCTAACCTGTGGATTTGCGCCCCCTAACCCATGGATTTGCCCTAACCCCAGATGTTGCGCCCGGTGCGGCCGGCCCCCCCTGCACCCCCCACGCTACGCCACTGGTTTGAATACTGAAAGCAACAACAACAGTGTACACTGATCATATTCACTGGATTGATTTCTGTTCGGGACATAGGACAAACATTGCCAACTTCCGCTCCTGTTTCCTGGAGACTGCTTTGACTGTCCTGTCAAAGTCCCCCTTGCTAGGAAGATTGACTGATTGGCCTAAAGTGACTATTAGGAAATAGTTGGATAGATATCTGAATTGTGAGAGCCATATTGGCAAAAAGGGGGTCACCTCTCTCCCTGCACCCGCAGCTAAAGGTGATGTTATCCAGGGACTCGGCAGTACTTTTGGCTCACAGCCTATTTCACCTGGCTCTTGGGGTCCTCTCCCACCCACCAGCTGTTCAGTCGAGAACAGCTAAGGGGGCAATGACTATGCTGTTGCGCAATGTGTGCAGTTGCAGCATATGATCCACTGCAAGAAGGTCAAAGGAGAGGGGGAAATAACTATCTGCAGAGACAGGATTGTCTGCAAATATACAAAAAGTGTCCATGGAATTTGCAATTTCATGCATGCAATTTTCAGGATACAATTGCATTTTGAATTTTGTGGCTCTGAATAGCTGTAAGGCAGGGCTTGTTCTGAATATTCTACTGGGACTACTGAGTTCTTTTTGCAGGCCAGATAAAGGGTGTAAGAGAGGTGTTTTTTTGTTATAAACACTGTTTCAAAAAGTCTATGGAAAGTGAAAGTTTATAATCTGATTCTGCTATATGCACAAGCTACTGTTTCTTGACTTCAGGTGCTTAATTCTGTCACTTATTTTGTGGCTTCCACCCAGCTCTCTCACAATGGGGAGGGGGCCGGGGACTGGATGTGGTTCTGCAGGCCACACCCCCTCACTGGCCATGCTTCACAGCCCAAATGTTTATACTTGTCTGAAGTGAGTCCTTGAGCTCTGAGAACGCCTCTTGCTTGTCTGGATGTGGAATGGAGAAGAATATAGGAATATGTGTGCAGAAACTAGCCTGCTGTACAAAGATAAAATTCACATTAATTGCTATTCCCACTTTTCCCTCTGGTCCTGACCAGCACTGACATGTGGCCCTCAAAAGGTTGCTGAGAAGGGAATATGCTGAGAAGTGCCCTACTCATGTTCTCCTGTGCATTGCATTAATACTGAAAACAGCATGCAACTCAATTGTCCCAGTTTAAGCGGGGCACCCCAGAATTACAGAAGCCACCCCAGTTTTTGACTGGATCCTGGAATGTCCAGTTTTTTGGTCCGGTGCTCGGCTTCAGCCAGAGCGCTCAACCAAAAAACAAGCACCCACATTTCACTCAGTGGGATGTTGGAGGGCATTAAATAGAAGACCGATTCTATTATTTAAAGACCACAAGTGTGAGGCTTCTGTCAGGGGAAGAGGTCCTAGTACCCTGTCCGAATAGCAAAGAGCTGTGGCCTTGCATTGGGAAGTCCAACCTTGAAAAGCTTTAGGGATGCTGGTCAGGCCACAGATCATAAGCAAAGCATTCTCCGAAGCCTCACAATTTCAATAATGCAGACAAGGAAGTCAGGGAGCAGTGACTGGGGTACTAAGTGATGAATACATCAGACTTCACGAGGCTGGTAAATGCCATTGTTGCCACAGCCAGCGCTGCAAAGGATTGAAGAGCATTACAAATGAACTCACTTTTGCAATTAAAGGAATCATAAGAGGTCCAGTGCTGAAGTACTCACACGGCAACATGTTCCCACACAGATATTAAGATGGTACTGGGGTAGGAGCTGGCTTAGTATAGTGGTTAAGAGATGAGGATGCTTCCAGACATTTATTGAACTGCCATCCTGATTTGTGTGCAGAAAGTTTGCAGGGAGATTAGGTAACAGCAACTATTTATTGAGCTTTGTTTGTGAGGCTACAAAGTTGCGCCTGGTTGGCATCCATCTGCCTTGGTAGACAATGGAGGAATGTGCCTTTGGGGGTGAAGTCAAACTGTGGCTTGTGCCTGCAGTAACTGGAGAGACCAACATGGGAGAGACATGTTTAGTTGCAGCTGGGGCAGATGAACCATAGCGTTTCTTCTCTCTTCAGTCCTCCCAGCAGTCATTCCTTCTCTGGTCACTGCTATGGATGCATGACCTGATTATCTGTCTCCAGGCACTGCAAAGGATTGTCTGCAATGTTGCACCAAGCTATGGTTATTCCACACTCTCCAAGTTGCCCAGAAGGCAATATGGCTGAAAAGGTTTTTGCCACCCTTGGTGTAGCTGGAATATAGCCTACTGTACAGTCATAAGGTCACACCTGTTGCTCTGCTCACTTTTGCCCCTGGCCATCCCTACCACTCAAGAGCACCAATTTCCCCCCAAATTAAGGGGGTTCGGCCACGTGACACCTTTGTCCGTCCCAGGCCCTGCCCAGCTCCTGGGCTGCTGGGCAGAGGCTGGGGTGCGGGATGGCACCCGGCGACGGATGTTTCCCCTTGATGCTGGGGTGGGGCTCAGCCTCTTGCCCACCAATATTGAGGGGGCTGAAGCCCCTTCCTCCTCCTATAGTTGGCACCCCTGCTACCACTGGCGTGCAATCCCCAGAAGGCCCGCCCTGACAACTACGCCATGCTGTTTCTCATCTGTGGATCCTGCCATGGCTAGGGAAATGGCTGCTCTATGCAGCACTGGGAGTGGTTTACATCATGTTGTGCACATAAATGGTTTTTAAAAGCCCATCACAAGCTGTGCTAGGAGAACAGCCTTCGTTCTCCAGTGAAGGAATGAGAGGGAAACAAGAGAGGCTGGTGGATTAGGCAAACCAGCCAGATGGTCCTCAGCAGGTCTGCATGTTCTACAGCTGAACAATTGAATGGACCTGGCCCTGTGTTTCCGTGCCCAGGCATGACAAAGAATTGCAAAAATTTATGAAGCTATATACCGTATTTTTCGCCCCATAGGGCGCACCGCCCCATAGGGCGCACCTAGTTTTTTGGGGGGGAAATAAAGGGGAAAAAATTTATTCCCCCCCCCCCCAGCCACTTGTCAGCCAGTGTCGGGGCTGAAGGGGGAAGCCAGGGGTTTCCCCATAAAGCCCTGGCAAGTGGCTCAGGGAACAGCGGGCGGGCTTCGGGATCAGCAAAAGGGGACCTTCAGGGACAGCCTCTCTAGCCTCCGTGGGGCAGCGCACTCCGTCCCCAAGCTAGAGGCTGCCTTCAGGGACAGCCTCCCTAGCCTCCACGGGGCAGCGGCTTGCTCCGTTGTCCCCCGAGCTTGTGGGGCTGGCAAGCTTCTCCCCACCGCCAGCCTCCAAACCAGGTTGGGGTATAGTGGGATGGCCGCAGGGCCCTGGTCTCTTGGGACAGAGCGTTCCACCAGATCGGGGCCACGGCTGAAAAAGCCCTGGCTCTGGTTGAGGCCAGTCTAACCTCCCTGTGGCCTCATTTCCCACATATTGGGCTCACCCTCACTTCTGTTTTTCCTGTGATTTATAGGCACAGATTCAGGAGTTTTCTTTTGTCCCACAGCTTCCCCTGGGAAAGCCCACTGTTTACTGCTGAATTGGAACACGTGTCAGTTGGTTTTTTTTACAGAATGTTTATTCCAATTCAGCAGTAAACAGCAGGTTTCCCCAGGGAAGGCAGTGGGACAAAAGAACAGATACCCTCCAACATTTCTCTGATGAAAATAGGGATGTCCTATTTAATAATGATGATGATGATTTATACCTCTCCCATCTGACAGGGTTGCCTCAGCCACTCTGGGCGGCTTCCAACATATATAAAAACATACTAAAACAGTAAACACTTTTTAAAATCCCTATACAAGACTCCATTCAGATGTCTTCTATAGGTTGTAGTGTTACTTATATTCTGGGCTCGGGGGTTGCATATCTCCATACCCTCCAATATTTTTCTGATGAAAATAGGGATGTCCTTAAAAAAAAAGTTGGATATTCCAGGATCAAATCAGAAATGGGGGCAGCTTCTGTAAATCTAGAACTGTCCCTGGAAAATAGGGTCCCTGGGAGGGTCTGAGAAAAGCCTCTTGGACGTGTGCCCTGAATCAGGAGTGTCAAAAACCCAAACCCCCATTAAAATTAATTTTCACTGAAGCAGCTGACAGGTCCCTATTTTTATAGAGGATACAGATTTCCGCTCTCCACTGCATGATGCAGGACTATAGACATTAGTGTTCCCGGGCATCCTGCGAGGGAAACATTGTAATTTAAATCAATGAGTTATTGATCCATTTTTCATGCTCAGGAAGATAAAAGGGAGCGTGTTATTTCAGCTTGTACTCTAATGACCTCAGAACCTGTAGCATAAACCCACTGTAAAATATTTTGTCGGCTAATAAGGGAGGGATTTCAATAACAGTGGGCCTAGATGAGCAGAAAAGCATCGGCAAAACAGCCTGCTGCAATCCACGGCTGCCCTGGATATGGAGCTGCTTCTGGTAGAAAGCCAGCACCCCAAAATTCATAAGTAATCTTTTCCTGAGATGGCAATTTCTCTTTTGTGGGGTGGGTGGAGGGGACTTCTGCAAACCTTGCAAGCCTTGCAAAGGCCCATCCACATAGCCTGCAACCATCCTGTTTTTCTCAGGACACCCCAGAATTATAGAAGCCACCTGGCTTCTGATGGGATCCTGGAATGCCCCACTCTCTCATCCAAATCAGCCGTCTCCCGCAAGAGTGAGGCAGTGAAAGACGTGAGTCTGAATGCTGGAGGGTCTGCATCTGGCCCTGCATCTTGTTCTGACTGTGGCCAAGCAGATGGCTGTGGAAAGGCCACAAGGAGAGCTGTGTGGAAGACCACTCTCCTCACTTGCGATTCCCGGGTACACAGAGACATGGAGGAGGAACACAGCCATCGTGGCTTGTAACCGTTCTCCATGAATTTCTCTACTCCTCTTTTAAAGCCACCTTGTGGCAGTGAATTCCCTAGTTGAATGATGTCCTATGTGAAGAAGTGCTGTCCTGAAATTTCCAACACTGAACGGCCTGCAGTTCTGTTGTAAGAGAGGTAGAAAGGCTTTCTCCATCTCCTCCACATCGTGCATAATTGTAAACACCTCTATCATGTTCCCACTTCCTTAGCCATTTTGCTAAATTAAAAATTCCCAAATGTTGTATTCTTTGCTCATAGCAGGGTTACTCCAACCCCTTGGTCATTTTAGATGCATTTTAGGTCTCCCAAAGCCTGCTGACATCTCCTCCTAGGGTGCATATGGTGGTGCTTTGGCTACATAAGGATTTGCCCTCACAGAACTGAGCCTGCTACAGGTAAATAGGATTTATTGCATATGTACCCCACCCTTCATTCACAGAACTCATGGAGGTGGAGGTGCTCTTTCCTGCTCCCCATTTTATCTTCACAACAACTCTGTGAGATCAGGCTGAGAGATCGTCATCCAGTGAACTGTACGAATGGCGTGGGATTTGAACTTTTATCTCCTTGATCCTTGAACTCTGCACACTACAACACACATGGGAATGTATGTATGAAACCCAAATTTGTTCTAAATATGAATTCCAGGGGTTCTTGAGTGAGAGTTGAGACAGTGTAACAGATTTGAATCTGGTTTTGAAGTAAGCCTTGAAACTACTTGCAAAAAACAAAGAACCTCAGTGTTTTTGGAACAAGAACACACACACACACACCTTTCAAATTTTATCCACATTCGGCCTCTGCATCAGGCTGATATTTATCATAGAAAGCTTGCTTGCTTATTTATTTATAAGTCCCAAGGCAGGTTACAACAATCTAGTATAGTTACGAAAGCTAGTAAAACACAGGAAACTATTATAACCAAAACAGAATGGTATATAGTTTCAGCAAAAGAGGTAGATTCTACAGAACAAAACAGCTTAACTGTTGAAGGCCCAGGATGAAGAGGGGCGTCTTCAGCATACAGCAAAAGCACTACCTTGGTGGATTTCCACAGCTTAGGAGGGGCCCTCACTCGAGCTGCCATTTTCTGGCCTTCTGCGGGCAGCGGATCTACCAAGCTCCCTGCCACTCACTGCTGATCCTGCAGGTGGCCTTTCAGATATTTGGGGCCTAAGTCACTTAGGGCTTTAAACACTAGCCGGAGCTCCTTGAATTGGGCCAGGAAATAATTTGGCAGCTGTCTGAAGGAGGGTGGCACATCCTGTTTTGCCACCTGAAGCGAAACAGGAAGGTGCTACCCTGCCTAGCTGCCACTACTTCGCCAAAGCCTCCTTAGCTGGGTGGTGTGTTGGCACCCACAAAGCAATGGCATCAACACCAGGTCCTGGCAAGATCTTGCGCAGCGCACAAGATCTCGTAAAATTTTGGTGAGATCTTGCCAAAAACTGACACTGCCTCTTGGGCTTCTGCTGCCTGAGGTCTAAAGACGAGAGGAGGGGGTAACGCTATTCAGCCTAAGCAGGGTGTAAAATGAACAAAATTTACCACTGCTCATAACAGCGTCGATTAGATATTAGCCATCTCTGCTCCAGAAGAGAACAGGGTTGCCTCTAAACTTTTCCTACTAGGGTTGAGAGCAGGGCAGTCTTCCCCAGCAATCTAGCAGACAGCTAATTAACAGGAAAGCCAAATCTCCTGCTTCACCACATTAAACCAGGAGATGGTGAGCCAATAAAGCCTGCCAGTCATCAATCAAAAGGCATTTCCGAAGTGCGTGTCGGGGGCGGGGAAGGGAATGCTGCTTTGACAAAGGTACATGAGAGGTTCCTACAGACAGGTTGCCCTTCACTACTTGAGGGCTCAAAGGGAAACGCCATGCGCCAGCATTTAATAAATTAAACCCACAACGCGTCGCAGTGCCATCTTGCAATGACAGAGGGCCTCTCTGTCAAGAGGATAAATCCTTCTGAATCACTTTGCTTCAAGTGGGTGGCTCTTTCCAAAATTGCAAATGGCAAAGATCTAGTCTATCCAGATGGAAACTGCAAGACAGCCATCTGTCGTGGACAAGGAGTCCCAACAAACCAAAACATATTTATCTTCTTCTAAATACCTTTGAAGAAAGGTTACACCTTTGAGTCCTTTTTAAAAGTAATTTTATTTATGAGTTTCAAAAGCTTACAAATTAATATATTTTTTCCAAATACACATTCATGTCACATTCGACTTCCCCTCCACCCCTCCATGGTTTCCCTGTCATTTCTAAATGCGCTGCATATTATAGACATTCTATACTTTATGTTTTCCATACTGTAATCCAATAAATATTCAACTGCTGTTCTTTATTCAAATCCTACCTGCATTTTTACATGTTTACAATAATTCTTTAAATATAGAACAAAAGGTTTCCACTCCTCCTTAAAATCTGCCTCTCCTTGATGTCTAGTTTTCATAGTTAAATTTGCCAGTTTGGCATATTCCATCAGTTTTAACTGCCATTCTTATACAGTAGGTATCTCCTGGTTCTGCCATTTTTATGCATAAAGTACTCTTGCTGCTGTTGTGGCATACAAGAATAGGTTCATCTGTCTTCTTGAAACTCTGACCCAGTTATCCCTAAGAGAGTTTTTTCTTTTTTTAAAAAATGTCACCTTAAACATTTTTTTATCTCATTATAAATCCCCCCCCAAGTCCTTAGCCACTTTGCATGTCCATCACATATGATAAAAAGTGCCTTCTACTTCTTTACATTTCCTGATTTCTCTGCCTAGTTCAGCAGTTTGCCAACTGACTTCTGGAGAAACCAGAGGCTCTACAGAAGCTGCTGGAGGAGGAGGAGGGAGGTTCTGAATGAGAAAAACAGCAATGAAGGGCTACCAATGGCTCCTATTTATGAAGGCTGTGTACCACCTGGATTTTAGGGCGTTGTAGGCAGTTCCCCCACACAGTGCCCCAAGCTGAGAGGGCACAAAACTGAGAAGATCCATAACTGATAAGTTCTATTTGGGAGCACCAAATGTTGGGCTTTTACAGGGCACTGTATTATGAATGATGACCAAAGTCCGCCCCTGATCAGAGGCTGCCAGTTGCTGGACCTACGAGTCAGAGAGAGGTGTGCTCATGTCTTCCTCATGGCTGGCTACTGTGAGACCAGAATGTGCTTTGGCCTGATCCAGCAGCGCTGCTCTGAACTCTGCTTGTTAAGCCACTCTGCAAATTGTAGCGCTGTGAGGGGAATGGGATGTCTCCAAACAACTATCAAACAAGAGGTCCCAGAATTCTTTGTAGGAACCCATGACTCCTTAAAGTGGTATCATAGTGCTTTAAATGTATGGTGTGAAAGTGACCATAGTAGTTAAATGGTGAGCACTGCTGGTTTTGATAAGGGGTGCTGCTAGATATGGGCCATGGGACACAGACTCCCCACTTTTTCCCTGAGTGCCCTGAGTGGATACATAAATTGGGGGTGGGAATTGAATTACTGGTAGGATCTTAATTTGGGGCAATGATTTAGGATAACTTTCTCTAAAGATGATCTGAGGTTAATGAATGGGGTAACTGAAGGGGAGCTGAACTGATTTGGAGCAGAATTTGTTGGGAAGTTAATTGGGTGGGGTGAGTATATTGAAGAGGAACTGATTTGGTGTGATCTGTGTTGAAGTACAAATTAGTTGATTTATTTATTTAGGGAGATGTGGATAGGACTTGACTTCTGTGACATTTAAAATCTAAATTTGTGCTTATACATGTAAGCAAATCCCAAACATACCAAACATACCATCCCAAACATACCAAACAGTCCATTGTATATAGCCAGGCACTACGTTACAGCCGTATCTGTTCCAATTCTACAGACAGAGACTCTCACCTAAGAGATCTACAGCAAACCTTTTTAGAACTAAAATACCCAACAACACGGCTACCTATCTGTAACATGTAAGCAAAATGCATATTTGATGTCATTTGTGTGTATTAACCCATTCCTGAGATCTTTAAGTATTAAGAGTTAGTGAAGGAGACAGTAATCTGACTTTTTGGAACTAGAGTACAAGAAGCAGTTTGGGGGGATGAGCACTGACAGTATACAGTTAGCTCTTGATCCAACTGATGTTGCTGTATAAGTCCAGCATGTCTGGGGGCTTGCCATGCTCATTAGTAAGCAATATTACATAACCATCACTAAGGCTGTTTCCAGACGGGTTTTTGAGCACCAATCATTCATCCTCATTTGTTCACTTAAAATTTGAAGGAAGTTAGTAAGCATGCAGGGAGGTTAGAGGACATCGCACCAAGTGTTATCCCACACTCTCCAGTGCATTTCTTCATCACTCATCACCACAAATTTGGGGGGGGGGGTTAGGTGGGGTTGTTACAAATGAGCTCCAAATTGATTTTAATTGCACAATCTGAATTTTCTGGTTTGTAGTTGAAATCCACCCAAAAAATAGTCATAAGACCACTGATATTGTAAAGATGCCGATAGAAATTGCTTCCACGTAGGAAAGTGACGAGAACAAAATTGGAGTGCAAAGGATATTATTATTGTCATTATCACTTATTTCATCTTCAAATATCTCAAAGGCTGTCACATGGAAGATGGAGCAAGCTTGTTTTCTCCTGCACCAGAGGACCAGTTCAAGTTGCAAGGAAGGAGATTCTGACTAAACATCAGGAAATCTTTCTGACAGTAAGAGCTGTTCAACAGTCTCCCTTGGAGGTTTTTTAAGCAGAGGTTGGATGGCCATCTGTCATGGACGCTTTAGTTGAGATTCCTGCATTGCAGTGGGTTGGACTAGATCAGGGGTCAGCAACATGCAGCCCATGGGCTGGATGCGGCCCACGAAGACTGTTTTACCGGCCCACGAGCTGCCCCTGAACCGAGCCACCTGTGCACCTGTGCACTGTGTCTGACCATTGGTCCATCCAGCTGAGTACTGTCTCTACACTGACTGCATCTCTGCAGGGTTTCCGGCAGGTGGCGCTCCCAGCTCCACCTGGAGACGGCAGAGATCGAACCTGGGACCTTCTGCAGGCAAACCAGTTCACTGTCCTTTTCTGTTGGCTCCAGAGGAGCAAAGGATCAAAGCCAGGGGAGGCTGCTCCTCCTCACCACTGTCACTCTTCACTTGGCCAAATGGCAGAAGATTTTCTCAAGTAGAGAAGATTTTCTCTGGTGTAGCTGTTTTACTTTTTAAAAACTAGCCAGCTTTTATCTGGGAGGGGAGAGTCAAGCTGCATTAGGACTTGGTCTATATAGTAGACTAAGCCCTATACTGTAGAAAGTTTCTTGGGCCAAGTAGCAGTGAATCCTGCATTAGCATGCCTTTGCATACCACTTGCCTGGGCTCCTTTGGAGGAAGGTGTAAGTTAGGCATCTAATGAATTAACGGGTAACTTTATCTATTGTAAACCGCTTTGACATCACCAGATTACAGTAAGTCTGTAACTTGCACGTATTTAACTTGCACACTTTACACACTTGGCAAAATAAATAAAACAAATAAAAATAGGGTGGAAAGGGGGCAGACATCCATGAAAAAAGACTTCGACAGTTCCACATGCCATTGAACCAAAAGTGTTTTGACTACATGTGATTTTGGCTTTAGGCACGATCCCTAGAATGTAACCCCTGTGTAAGTATTAATAACAATATACAAAATATTTTAACAATTGAAAGGCTTTTTCACAGCGTAGGAAAACAAACATTAAGAACCTTTGAAACAAAGGCTAAGCAGAAAATTGACTTCTATAGCAACCTTCATGTGGCTTCTGGTTAAACTGGAACATAAATAGTTGCAGTTCTGCAAAACTGGGAGAAAGTTACTTGCAGTTGTGCAAAAATGAGAAATAAAATGACTTGCAATTTTGCAAACTTAGGTTTTATTTCCCAGTTTGGCAAATTCAATTTTTTTAAAAAACAAAAACAAAAACAAAACATTAGTCTAGCAATTAAAGCTCCCCCCCTCCTCAAAAGGCTAACTCATCCTTTCTTAATTTTGTGTATGTATGTGTGATCCTTACATTACAGCCTATTGTAGAGAGTCTACTGGTTCCTCCTATGCAAATATATATAAGATAATAGTTTTGTTGTGCTTTATCATTCTTCTGAGCTAGTTGTCTTTCACTTTCGAGCTTATAGCAAGAGCCTCTGTGCACTTTGTTGCTGGATGTTGCGGAAAGCAATTAATCAAAAGTCCAACTCAGCCCCATAAAGGAAAGGTTAGCCGAGAATTGGGTGCTGCCACCGAGAAGCAGTTAAATGAACGCATGCCTGCCATTTCAAATGCTGCAGAAATGCCACTTAGTCCATTAACCCTTTGCTATGGTATTTTGGATGCATTTTAAATGGGTTCACTTTATAACCAGTGGCCTGCCAAGCTAAATCAGCAAACCAGCCATCTAGGGCAGCCTGCTGAGGTCTGGGCAAGTCTGCCAGACAGAATTGAGAGGGAGAGGGTCTCACCCCAATACACAGCTTGTGTGCTGCATTGGGCTGGGTGGGATTCCTGCTATGGAGGGGCAAAGGGAGCCAGTAGCCAGTCTCACAAAAACAACCATGCTGGTTCAGGCCAATGGCCAGCTAGTCCATCACCCTCTTCTCCCAGTGGCCCCTTGCAAGTCCAGTTGCTGGAAACCGTGGGAGGGGAGAAGGCTGCTCTTGGGCTCATGTTCTGCTTGCCGGCTTCCCACAGGCGTCTGGTTGGCCACTGGGAGAACAGGAGGCTGGACTAGGTGGGCCGCTGGCCTGATCCAGCAGGCTACTCGCAGGCAGGACCAGAATGCAAGACCACTCTCCTCACTTGCGATTCCCAACAACTGGTATACAGAGGCTTACTGCTTCTGACATTGGAGGTTCAACACAGGCATCATGGCTAGTGGCCACTGATGGCTTGGGAAGGAGGTAGCCTCATCTGCCTTCATCCTGTACAAACGCTGAGGTATAACAGGCAAGCGCCTGTCCCCTCTTCTACAGACTGTGGGTGCGACTTCACGCTGGGAGTGCAACTGGCACCGTTTGTGCCACTTTGGCACCGGGCAAAAACTTACCTGTTTGCCTGGGTCTTTATTAGTGTCCCACTGCAATTAAAGAGCCACTGGGTCACTCTATGCATTTTCATTCTATATTAATGTGAAGAGATATGTTGCATTTTACGTGTGTGTGTGTGTGTGTGTGTGTGTGTGTGTGTGTGTATTTGGGATTGAAGTTGCTTTGCGTTTCTAACTTTGCATTGTACTCTGGCATTCCTTCTGATCAAAATGACACTGCAGTAAACCTATCAATCAGCCAGCACAGGGGGAAATCAGCTGGGGGATTAATGCCTTTGGCTAGGGAAACAAGCACCTCTTTGCCTTTTGCCTTTTAACAAGCGGCCTTGATTACTGCATTGACTTCGCCTTGACATTTGGGTAGTAGCAGGAGACCATTATCCCAAGACACTGTTTTGCACCACTTTCATTATCTCAAAATTATAATGAGAATTATGTAACCAGGAGGAGCTGGAGCAGCAGCAGAAGGAAATGGTGGAATTAGAAATATCTCTCTTTCAGAGAGCTGGGGTATGGGGGGGGGCAGGGAAGAATTCCTTTTTCTCAAAAACTGGATGACAGACTTCAGGGTTCTAGTAAAAAAATGCAGGGGGATAGTACATCTGAGAAACTTGAGTTTCGCCAGTGGGAGCCAGATCCAAAACAGCGGCACAGGGAATGAAGCTCATTACAAAATGATGGCTCAGTGGCGGTGGTGCAGGGGTGAATGTTGACATGCAAGAGCTCATCACGACAGCCGCAACTCCTCCACAAGGAGTGTCCAAAACTGCCGGCAGCTATGTTGATCCATTATTATATATTATATATTATATATTACACGTGTGTGTATGTGTGCATACACACACAAAAACACAAAGGAGTCATCGACAATCTGGTGTCCTCTAGCTATCTCTGGACTACAATTTTTATCATCCCTGCCTATTGGCCATGTTGGCTGGGGCTGATGGAAGACGGAGTACAATAGAAGTTTAGGAAAAGCCACTCCAGATGTGTGTGTGAAATAATCCAGTAGGTCCAAATTGTTTCCAGACCAGAACTGACAGAAGAACTGAGCCTTTCTTTTGCACTTAAATGCATGCAATTGCATACTGAGCTTGTTGCACACCCCTCCTCATCTGTTCCCCCAGTCGGAAAGCACCAGGCGAGTGGAGGCAAAAGTATAAAAAGGGCAGCGGAGACCCTTTGAGGCTGCTGGCAGTCTTTCGACAAACCTGTGGCCTGCTCCAATGATTGACAGGCCTGCACCAGCACCTTCGGTCAGCTGCACTTTCCCAGGGTTGCTTAATGCTTGACTTGAAGGCCAAGCGCATGCAGGTGGCATTGAGATGCCAGCTGCAAGCAGCTGTGCCAGGCTGGTTTGAGCTATTAGCTTTCATGCCAAAGCTTTTGAGATTGGGGGCAGAGAGATCAGAGGACAACTTTCTTTTGTCCATATCACAAGAAGAAACAAAACAAAGAAGTGTTTACATGCTGTTAATAACTGGAGTTTCATGAATAGTCATGATTCAAGCAGTACACTGGCCATGGTCTATTGGCAGGACCCCAGGAGAAAGGAATGGCTGTGTCCCTCGGGCCAGAGAGAGCATGGGAGGAGGAATGCAGAGAAGTGCAGCTCCAGGAGTTTTTCCAGACCAGGAGCAATGACATCACCTGCTGGGGTAGCCAGCATAAGTGCAGCCAGCGTAAGTGCTGGACCCTGCCTGCCCTGGCAAGTGAATGAGGGGAAGGCTTTCAAGTTGGGATGACTAACTTGGGCCAGTTAACGCCAATGGGTCTAGACCTAGTAGAACTCAGTTGGTACACTGTGTACGCGGGTGGCACTGTGGGTTAAACCACAGAGCCTAGGGCTTGCTGATCAGAAGGTTGGCGGTTCAAATCCCTGCAATGGGGTGAGCTCCCGTTGCTCAGTCCCTGCTCCTGCCAACCTAAGCAGTTTGAAAGCAATTCAAGTGCAAGTAGATAAATAGGTACCGCTTCGGTGGGAAGGTAAACGGTGTTTCCGTACGCTGCTCTGGTTCGCCAGAAGCAGCTTAGTAATGCTGGCCACATGACCCGGAAGCTGTACGCCGGCTCCCTCTGCCAATAAAGCGAGATAAGCGCCGCAACCCCAGAGTCGGTCACGACTGGGCCTAATGTTCAGGGGTCCCTTTACCCTTTACCTTTAACCCTCAATAAATAAAATAAAAACTACTCCAGGGTTATTTTGGAGCTAAATTGGGGTTGCTGGGGAAGGTGAGAACCAATTTGTACGTCACACCTTGAGTTCGTTGAAAGGAGTGGCAAGATATTGTAATATTGTGCAGCTTTCTGGAACAAAAAAGACAGGATCTTCAGGTTTCTGCATGGCAGCCTGACAGCCATTGCCTTCAAGTAGGGATAAACAAAGATAAACAACAATACACTCTGTACTTCTAGTTCATGGTTGGTGCTAACACTATGCAATTATGTACGAAGAGCGTAGCTGCTGGAAGACTCAAATCTTCCCAGTGTGATACACTAGTTGGGAGTGTTAGGCTAGGGCCACATCCGCCCGGCCATGACTTCCCCCAAAGAATTTTGGGAGCTATAGTTTGGTAAACATTGTAGGAGATCCCTATTCCCCTCAAAGAGCTACAATTCCCAGAGTAGTTTAACAGCCAAGCCTTCTTCTCACGAACTTTGGTAACTGTAGATCTATGAAGGGAAAAGGGGGTCTCATAACAATGTTCATCACCTTTAACAAGCTACAGCTCCCAGAATTCCTTGGGGGAGGCCGCAGCTGCTTCGCGGTGCTTTAAAGGTATGGTGGGAATGCGGACTAGGATTAGAGGAGACCAGGCTCAAAGCAGAGTCCTCCAGGACCCTGGGCCCATCACGGCCTGATCTACATCACAGGATTTGCTGTGAGGGGGAAAACTGTGGGCAGAGGAGAACCATGCATGCAACTTTGAGGTCTTTGGAGGAAAAGGCAGACTATAGCATGCAAGTAATTATTTGCAGAATATATGCAATTAATTATTTTCAATGTTCTAAGTGGCTAATGATTCACAGACAGGTTGACTTCAAAGCAGCTGGTTGACCACAGCAGGTGAAAGTGACCGGACTTCCTCTGCAAAACACACACACACACACACACACACACACACACACACACACACACACACACACACACAGAGGCTGGATGCTTTTCAAGCCACACAGGGGAAATCCAGCATGATGCTTTTTTCACTGTGCCCAGGTTTATCAAGTGCAGCACTCTTCCTTAACCCAGATTAAACATTAAAGCTAGGAGGGATCTGGCTGATGTAGCTACAGCACCCTCACGGAACATTTGTTTACTACCATGTAGCAATATCTCCGCCCAGTGGCCAAGAGCTAAAGTGCTACTCCTAACGCTCCCAATCCTCTTCCACAGGAATGGGGAATTTGTGGGGGTCCCCTCCAGGCGTTTCTTGGACTCTAGCTCCCATCAGCTCTGGCCAAGGTAGCCAGCAGTCAGGCACGATGGGAACTGGAGTCAAACACCACCAGAAGGCCAAGCATAGTAGTCCCCCACTTTGCCCAAACATTTTCACCAATGGAGATTCAGCAGGCACTTTCTGTATTAATGTTTAAATATTTGCTGAAAACTTTTCTATACTGTCAGGGCTTATGCAGACTAATAAGAAAAAATATTCCTGTAATAAGTTGGCTGCTTGATATGCGATTTCAGTTTTTATGAGGTTTTGTATTGTATATATAAAAATTGTATAGCACTTCCCCATCCCAAAACTGTGATTTATAAGCATTTCTATAAATAATCAAACAAATAAAAATTTCTCATCATTTATGAAATCTTACCCCCACCACACACGCTAAGACTGTTTTGACAGGCCAACACTAAAATGCTTCTCTCCCTCTTCCCCTCTTCACAACCCTGCATTGACACACTAAGAATGAAAGACCTTAATGAAAGACTCAGAGTACTTTAATTTTTCTCTTGAAAAAAGACACACATCTGGAATTTTCTCTGTATACTATGGCATGGGAAATAGGATGAAATGGTGTTTGGCAACAGTTGTTAAAAACAGGTCCTTTCCAGTAGCAAAGCTGGGATAAGGTGGAAAGTCTTAGAAGTCTGAAACTGGAAACACTTTGGTGGTGGTGAGCTAAGTCAAGGATACTGTGCCACTCTGGTTCCCAGAATAATCTTAAGATAAAGGCACTTTCCCTTCTGTCACCCCAAAATTAGCACCGTGTTGTTACAACCCTCAGCAACCCTGATGTGGAGAAGAACCGAGTGTTTCTCCTGTAATGCTGTGCATTGAAAACCAAGTGTCGCTTGTGCGCGCATGAGCAAGGAAGGATGCATCATGTTTCCAGCTGGGTTTAAACATACAAAAAAGACAACAGCATTTAATTGCTTGTGGAGTGCAAGGCGTTGTGCTCAGGATAAAATCAGGGAGAGACTCTGACATCTTGCCTATGTAGCTTCCACAGATGCAAATTCCACCCTGCTCTCCAAACCCACCCAATTTTAATTCTTACATGAAACTTTTGATAGGTTGTAATGGGAAGGTGGTGCTGTGGGAGTGAAGGCACTAAAATCTCAGGGCATGGAGATAACCACCTTTACTTTTTCAAAAGGGTCAGCTTTCTGGAAAGCTACTGTAGTGTAAGAAGAGAACCATGTGCACCTATCACTCTTCCAGAGTCAGTGCAAATACACCTGAGTTTGTTCTGCTGGGCCCACCCACACCCAGGCCACATATACTGCTAATAGCTCATTAAGGATCCTTGGCAAAGAGGAACAGAGGTATCAAGTATCAGGAAAAATGCTGGAGTGAACTGTGTTTGAGTCCTTTTGCAGAAGAGGGGTAGTTTCTGAATCCTGAATTTGGCCATTTGGTAGATTTGGCATCTGTGGAGTCTTTGCTCGCGCATCTCTCTGAAAGAAGCAAGAAAAGTCTAGTTAGAACCTGGACTGTCAGAAAGGAGAGTTTGCACATGCTTCAGTTGGGCTGATCCTTCTTATAAATCCTGGTGTGGAGAGTCAGCTTACAGTGGAACCTCGGTTCCCAAGCGCCTCCGTTATTGTACATTTGAGCTCCCGAATGCTGAAAACCCAGAAGTAAATGCTTCTGTTTTCAAACCTTTTTCGGAACCTGAACGTGCGACACGGCTTCTGCTGAGTGCAAGAAGCTATTACAACCAATGGGAAGCCGCACCTTGGTTTTTGAACGTTTTGGAAGCCGAATGGGCTTCCAGAACAGATTTCATTTGAGAACCGAGGTACCACTGTACCACATCCATTGCAGAAAGTGAACATTTTACCAGAACACACCTCCGCACAGCAGGAATCTGGCCTGCTTCACATGCAACACTAACAGCACAGCTAGCTAAGTGTTTGTGTGCAAGAGCCTCAGGCTTGTGCCCTTTCTGTTCCTCTTCAGTGTGGCTATGAGCTCTCACTTCCATTTTAAACGAACCATAGTTTAGTGTTGTGTTCAGACACCGTGATTAATTTTAATTCTGTTTTTTAAAAACAAAACAACATGCCAGCTTCAAAGACTACAGTTTTGAAATTTGCTTGTTTCAGATGTTCTGAACTACAATTCCAATCATGCCTAGTCAGCATAGCCAGTAGTATGAGATGATAGTTGTTGTCATCCAAAAATTATGTAGGGCACCAGGGTGATAAAGGCTGAAGTAAGCCATAGCTGACTAGCCTTGGCTTGCCCAGGTTTGGACATAATGCTAAGCTGCAGCTAAACACAGAAGTGAAAGCTTCCAGTTTCCACCTAGCCATGCTGGAAAAGGAGAAAGGGGAAGAGTAGCCTGAGCCCCAGTCACTACACCATAGTCCAGTGTTACATCCAAACACAGCCTCCATCTTTTACCACACTGAGGTGACTGAAGTTTCCCCTCACATTACCAACCTTTACCACACAAGGGCACCTTTGAACAAGATATTGATGAGGCAGAATTGATACATCCCTCCATCAGGCTAATTTCCATCTGTGTAAGAATATGCAAACTGCACAAATATCTAAAGCAGACCAAGAATAGGCAACTTCTTAGCACAATACATACCTGATAAGATTCACCGTTGTAAGATAATGGACCTTGTTTAGATGGCATTAAAAAACAACAACACTGAGGCAAATTCCTGGAGAAGAAATCTTAGCAAGGCTGTTGGTAACTAAAACAAAACCCCATGTTGGGAGGCAGAAACCTCCCAAACACCAGGAGGTGTGTGTAGATAGTTTCAAAAGACACCTTCAAAAACAATGTGGACTAGGATGTCTGATCCAGAATGTATTTCTTACATTGGAATTATAGCAAAGAGTTAATTCCCAAAATCCCAAGCAGGCCTTCATAAACTTGGATCCAGCTTTATCATCATCATTATTATTTTCAAGAAAAATGAGGTGAGCAATAGCAGGGCATGGGGTGCTGGAGGAAGGGGATCCCAGGAGGCTGTTGTGAGCAAGAGGGATTACCTGGGTGGAACTCAAGATGCCCACCGTTGCGCCTACATCATTTTAAAAGCACCCAACCACTAAAGGAGCCGTTTAAAACCAAGAAGGTTTTAAACAGAATGAAGATACTTTGGTTTTACAATGGTTGACATTACCTTTTATTGTCATGTATCCACCTATAGTTTCGCTTCCTTCCGAGCTGCTGAGTTGATGTTTTTTTCTTTGGAGATGGGGTCGGTCCCTTTAGGTCCTGACCCCTTATTACTACTCCAAAATAAAAAGAGCTTTCCCTAGAAAACAATCAGTCTGGTTTAAACAGTGTTTTTATGCTCTACTACTAGGTCTGTTTGGTTATTTATCTGAAGAAAGGAGAAGATTATCATTTAAGTGAGGGATGATTTTGTTTTTTAAAAAATAATAATTTCATCTGAAGAATAAGATCAAAGTAATCACTGGAACTAATTTATGGAGTCTAATTTATTCAATGTTTGGTAGAAAAGGTTTGGTTTTCTAGATACAAGATGATTTCCATCTTAGATTTATTAAGAGATGTCAAGTGTTATTTAGGATTTTATTTTTTTTAAGTTGGTTCTCAAGCCAGATTCAAAAATGGTTTGTTCACATCTCGCTCTCTCTTGTTTTTTTTAAAGAAATGCTTTAAAAACTCAAATCTTCTCCCTTTGGAAATTTAAGGCAAGAGTTATAAGTCTGCAAGCTTATACACACCCACACACACACCCTGTATGTTATTTTAGTTCACGGGGGGCTTTTCAATCTGTCTGTCCACACAACCAGCTTACAAGGGAGGCCACTATTATAGACTGCCAGCCCCACGGCGAGAGAGAGAGGAAGACAGACAGAACTTGGCCGTGCATCACGGCTGGCTCAGGCATTTGCACGTCTTGGGGTCCAGGCAAAGTGTTTGGCTCCACTTGTCCCTCTGCCACTTCCACTTTGCTCAGATTTCCCAATGGGGCAAGAAGCAGCGAGAGAGAGAGAGTTCTCTGTTTGCATGCCCGGCTTTTTCAGGATAAGGCTTCCCATCTAGGGGGCTCTTACCTGTGGGCCCCGATACTTATAGCCAGGGCCGGATCCAGGATTAGAAAATTTTGTGGCAGACTGGGTCCGCATCTCAGTGGGCCCATCTTTCAATGTCTGTTGAGAGAATGAAGATTTCACGCGAACACCATTCTCAACTGGCTTGAGTGAGATTAGAGCTTCATTTAATTACTATAGTCATATTTGTCACTTGATAATCCAGGCTACGAATCACAGATAGCTGTGCAATTGAGTTGGAAGGAATTATTATTGTTTAAAACAAAGTGGGCTTTAGGGAATCAGGATTCAACCTTCTTATACTTTTATGTCCAACAGTGGCAGCATCTCAGAAGAACTCCAGCTGATTAAAAAAATCATGCTTAAAAGTTTAATGAATATTAAAACAATCAGCTAAGGAAATCAAGGAATGCACTCTAGTTGGAGCTGCAAGGCTACTTAACAGCCATTAATGAGCAAACTACCAGCGCTATGCCTTCATAGGGGAATTTTGTCCACTGAATCAGTATTGCACAGGACCAAACTGGACACATTATTCACAAATTAGCTAATGTATGACTTTTTAAAATGTAATAGCAGTGGGGTGGGGAGGAAGACAGAAAAACCTCTAAATTTAGAGTGGAGTCAGGACAGCAGAACATTTGATAACCTTTTTTGATCAGCAACCAGTAACTGTTATTACTACTGGAAGGAGGAAGGAAACTGGCTGATTTGTGAACAACAGCAACATCATATGGGTAGAAGATGGGTCCTGGAGGATGGATCTTGGTACATGAGGCCACCAGCTTGCTGAAGCTAAGTAGGTTTGGATCTGGTCAGTGCCTGGGATGGGTGCCACCTGGAAATTGCATTTATGCTGCCTTTGATCACGTGTTGGAAGAAAGGTGCGAGATAAATGTCAACTAAATATTGCTGAACTTAAGAAGTCCCTTCAGCCCCCGGCCAACATGGCCAATGGCCAGATGAGTTGTGAGCTGTGGTCCTGCAACTGCTGACAAGCCACAGATTGCCAACCCTGTAAAGAACTATAGTTTGGTCCAAACTTCTATGTCTACTCATCACTCATCTCTTCACATCAAGGATGACGTGAATCTAATGGGCCAGCTTTTCCCCAAATTTTCAGGGCGGGGAAAGGGGAGCTGTGCTTGCTGGGGTTGATGGGCATTGGGGTCAACAACATCTGGAGGATGCACTTGTATACCCTATACCCGTAGATCTCAGGGTGGTTCACAACATAAAATTAGAATATAAAAAACACAAAATATGGTATTTTGGATAAGGAATTTGTCAGAAGAGTGAGGGCTGGTGATAAATATAGGGGAAATCCCAGTGTCTTCAAGAGAGCATGTGATTTGGGAATTGCTGAAACTGGCCATTTCTGATTGTTGTTTTTTTTCTCACATTCAATCCTAGAGTAGTGCCTAAAGGTAAAGGTAAAGGTACCCCTGCCCGTACGGGCCAGTCTTGACAGACTCTGGGGTTGTGTGCCCATCTCACTCTATAGGCCGGGGGCCAGCGCTGTCCGAAGACACTTCCGGGTCACGTGGCCAGCGTGACAAGCTGCATCTGGCGAGCCAGCGCAGCACACGGAAACGCCGTTTACCTTCCCGCCAGAGCGGTCCCTATTTATCTACTTGCACCCGGGGGTGCTTTTGAACTGCTAGGTTGGCAGGTGCTGGGACCGAGCAACGGGAGCGCACCCCGCCGCGGGGATTCGAACCGCCGACCTTTCGATCGGCAAGCCCTAGGCGCTGAGGCTTTTACCCACAGCGCCACCCGCGTAAATTGGCGAAAACTGGGTAAGATTAAATTAATACAGTTTTGAAGTTTATTTCAGTCGGTAGAGCATGAGGCTCTTAATCCCGGGGTCGTGGGTTTGAGCCCCACATTGGGCCAAAAGGTTCCTGCGTTGCAGGGGGTGGACTAGATGGCCCTCAGAGTCCCTTTCAATTCTGTGATTCTAACACACTTTTCAACTTCCGAGTAGCATGACCAACTTCAAAGCAAACCTAATGAATAGTAGACACAATGCTATCAATTTAAATGGTTTTAAGAGTCGTGTCAGAACAGGTTCCTGCAACATTTTGCAACAAAGGGATTTGCAATTGAACAGACTTAAGTCAATTATACAAAGCAGCACAGAGCAGACAGGAGAGGCTCCTTCAGGCAGCTTCAAAGAATGGGGGAGGGGCAAGAACAACTTCCTTTCTAAATAGGGGCTACTTTTAAAATGAGGCTGCATTTTAAATCGCACTTTAACCTGTATTTTAAATTGCCCCCCCCCCCATTATGTTTTTACTGTAATTTTACTGGTGTTAGCTGCCCTGAGCCCAGCTCTGGCCGGGGAGGGCGGGGTATAAATATGTTGTTGCTGTTGTTGTTGTTGTTGTTACTACTAGCTCCCCAACCCCCTGGTCACCTCAAATATAGATTGCAATTATTTTTAATGCCACACATGAAAAGGATTCCAAAAGGAAATCCTAGCAACGCTGAACTCAACTCAACTGGTAACTGATTTCTCTCATGGCTGTGAACATTTTCAAGCTTTTGAAGGGACAGGTTTTTCCTGTTTTCAAAAACAGGAAAATAATTTCTAGTAGCACGGGGCGAGAAAATATACTTGCTTACTAATAGGAATCACATTTGTTGTAAAATTACTCAGTCCGCCATCGCAAGCAGCTAATTTAGTAGCCCCTCTCTTGGTCTTCCCCAATGTGGGAATGTTTTGGATGGCAACTACCATCAGCCCCAGCCAGCGTGGCCAATGGTCAGGGAAGGGGCATCTGGAGGGCACCAGAAAGCTGTCCTACTCCAATAGCCCATTAACATACTTGTTTGTGTTATCTTCAAAACTCACAGCCAAAATCATTGGAGCACCTTCCAAACAAACTGATGGTTGCCCAGAGTCCACTTCGTCCCATGCACCAGATGGAACATCTAGCGCACACCTATATCCCTTTCACAGCAAGAACTCACATCACTGGTCATCCATCTTTCAACGCTAGCAATGTAGCACCACCAACCTTGGCAGATGGTGACCAGGAGATTTGCAGAGCACCTTTAATCAGGGGTGGGGAGCCAGTGGCCCTCCAGAAGTCATAGAATAATAGAATTGTAAAGTTGAGGTCCTGAGGGTCATCTAGTCCAACCCCTTCAGCCCCAGCAAGCATTGCCAATAACCAGGGGTGGTGGGAGTTATAGTTTGGAAACATTGGGTTCTCTGCCCCTGCTTAAAACATTGCCAGTGAAGAAGGCACCAGTGGGAAAACTCATAGCCACGTCACCCTACTGATTTGGTAACTATTTTGGTACAGCACAAAATTCCAAGTCACATTCTAAACAAAGCCACTCAAACTTTGCCCCCTCCCACGCACTTTAAAAATGTGTGGATGCGCATGATGTGAGAAATCCAGGAAGTGAAGTGTCTTGTCAAAAGATCCTTGGAAATAACTTTTCAAGCCATGGCATGCACAAGCCTTTTGACAAATCACTTCAATGCAGATAGGGATTAAAAACTGATAGGTAGGATAAAGACTTCAGGCATTTCCTTTAATTTAATTTTTTTTTAATACTGCAGATTTCAACTGTAGAATTCTGGGCTGAAATGTGTGGTTCTATACCTCCCTTCTCCAGCCTCTAAAAAGTTGAGATCTCATTACTGCCTGTCTAGTGTCATTATATAGTTTAGTCACAAGGTATGTATTTGGGTGGAATCAGGAGTATCCGGGGTCTGTGCTTCCTGGTTGGAAAGCGAATAAAGTTCTTTTCAAACATCTCCCTCTAAGCCTTCCACAACAACTACCGGTACTTTCTGTTTCTTTGCCAGGTGACCTATTTCATTTTTAAACCAAAGCTTTCTATATATGCAGCTGAACTTCAAGAGTGACAGAATCACATCAGACAGCTGTCAAGGAATGTACCACCTTCGGCAGCCGGTGCAGAAATAGCATCTTTGAATGCACACCATGTTAAATACAGGAAACCTCCCAACTTGTAGAAAACTAGGTTTTTTGTGGGGGGGGATGTAAATATGAGCTTTTTCTTCTTCTTGCCATTCTACATCCCATATTGGAAATGGGAATGAAAGCATGCCAGCACCTTATATTGCCACCTCCGTTGGTGGTGCAAATTCATCAAGAGTCACACCATGGAGTTGTTGCAGATCGTACAGCCTGGCTCTGAGATTTGGCCTTCCATTATAAAATCTGAGAGGATAAAAAGGAAAGCCAAAACCTGCATTCTGAAACAAATATGAATTTTCCAGTTTGAAAGCAAGTCAATCATGGGATTTAAGGAGCAAATATTTCAGGGGTTCAGTTTTGATTTGATTTATTATTTTATTGATGTTGTAATTATGCACCAATTTGGATTTTTGTCATAAACAGCTTCGTGCGTATTTGCATGGAAAAGTGAAATAATAATTTACATAATTCAATCGATAATAATGATGTTGTTTTATTCCTACCTTGCTCCTGAGCCCAAGAAGAGTTGCAGTCACGAGCAGTAAGCCTCCCAGGGCGACCAGGATATACTGAGCATAGTTCAGCACCGCAGGGATAGTCACCATAAAGGTACGGTACATTGTGAATACATCACCTTCGATCTCTCCGCTCTGCGCAAAATGAAGAAATGGGTGTCCATATTTTAAAATAAATAAGGTTATGAATAAACCTAATAAACCAAAGATAAAGAGCATAAAAAATACTCTTCATCAGGCTGTAAGCAGCATAAGGTTGGACTTGCGGCTCCAAAACATTGCAAAAAATACTCATTTCCCCATGAACTTGTTCAGCTGGTTTATACGTATTATTTTGTAATGTTAGCTTAATCACAGTTACTATGGACCAATTTTTTTTCAGTCTATTCATATACAGTAAGATATATACTCCCTCTGCCCCCAGTTTTTAGATATTATAAACAACAGCAGTTATAAGGTTGAGCACTAGTTCTTGATCATTTTCCAGAATGGCATCTTTTAGATAACCAAGCAGAAATATTTTAGGTTCCTAGTGTATATGATTTCCTAACATATCAGAGATATTCGCCTGAACAAATTTCCAGAATACTTCTATTTGAGAAGAATTCCAAAAGATATATATGTATATGCTTTATTTGATCCACATATCCCAACATTTATCCAATCCTAATTTGTATATTAAATTCAATTTAAAAGGCATTACATACCACTGACAGAGGGTTTTAAAATAGTTCTCCTTTAGGTTTGCTGGAATTATATTAGACTGGAAATTGTCCCAAATAAAGTTCCATTGCTTCCTGGTTATTCTTTGATCCAAACCTCACACCCATTTTAAATAATAATAATAATAATAATAATAATAATAATAATAATAATACAGTGGTACCTCGCAAGACGAAAGGGTTTTTGGTTTTTTGAGTTGCTTCGCAAGATGATTTTCCCTATGGGCTTGCTTCGCAAGACGGAAACGTCTTGCAAGTTTGTTTCCTTTTTCTTAACACCGTTAATACAGTTGCGACTTGACTTCGAGGAGCAACTCATAGCACGCGGTGTGGTAGCCTTTTTTGAGGTTTTTGAAGACTTTGGTGATTTTTGAAGCTTTTCCAAAACTTTCCCAAAACCGTGCTTCGCAAGACGAAAAAAATCACAAGACGAAAAAACTCGCGGAACGAATTAATTTCGTCTTGCGAGGCACCACTGTAATAATAATAATAATAATAATAATAATAATAATAATAATAATAATTGTTATTTATTTATACCCCGCAATCTGGCTGAGTTTCCCCAGCCACTCTGAGCAGCTCCCAATGAACTGTTAAAAACAATCAGCATTAAATATTAAAAACTTCCCTGAACAGGGCTGCCTTCAGATGTCTTTTGAAGATAGGGTAGCTGCTTATTTCCTTCACATCTGGTGGGAGGGTGTTCCACAGGGTGGGGGCCACTATCGAGAAGGCCCTCTGTTCCCTATAACCTCTTTTCTCGCAATGAGGGAACTGCCAGAAGGCCCTCGACGCTGGACCTCAGTGTCCCGGCAGAACAATGGGGGTGGAGACGCTACTTCAGGTATACAGGACCGAAGGCGTTTAAGGTTTTAAAGGTCAGCACCAACACCTTGAATTCTGCTCAGAAACGTACTGGGAGCCAATGCAGATCTCTCAGGACTGGTGTTATGTGGTCCTGGTGGCCGCTCCCAGTCACCAGTCTAGCTGCTGCATTCTGGATTAACTGCAGTTTCCGGCTCACCTTCAAAGGAGCGCATTGCAGTAGTCCAAGCGGGAGATAACTGCCCCTCACTTCCCTCTACAGCAGGAACCGCCTTCTTGATCTTTGGATCCACTATTGGTCTCGTCTGCTTAATCTGCTGGAGCTTCTTTTCGCATGCAGGCAAAGTCCCTAACTCACTGAGGGTTTGAGACCCATTGTCTACCCTCACCTGGTATAGTTGGCCTGGCAAAGCCATTCCCGGAATGGGACTGCTGTCACTGGCTGACAACTTCTAGAGGAGCCACAGGTGATAAGCTGAGTGCAAGGTGGCGACCAAAGGTAGACAAGCTACCCCAGAAGGCGCACAATGTGTTTCCTACCAGAGGTACTACCCCTCCCCTAATATAACACCGGGGACACCTGAATTGCCAGCAGTAGATGTGAAAAGTATCTAGGGAGTTAGATTGTAAGTTTAACATAAGTCAACCGTGTGATACAGCAGCAAAAAAAGCTAATGCTACTCTAGGATGCTTAAAAGCTGACATGGATGGCGCCAGCCTGCTTTCCTGTGGAGAGCATTAATTAAAGGGGGAGCCATAATTGAAAAAGCCTGTTCTTGTGCTGCCCCCCTCTTCAGAGGATGCACACAGGGCTCTGGCCCTGCTCACCACCAGCAGGCGGCCCCTGGAAGGTGGCACAAGAGGAAAGGAGGCCTGGGGATTGGAAGAGGTCCCCCCCTGGGCTCCAGGGTCTAGGCCAGTGTTTCCCAACCTTTTTTGGGCAAAGGCACACTTGTTTGATGAAAAAAATCTCGAGGCACACCACCATTACAGCCCCGTGACGTCAGCGCGCAGCGTCACGCCGGGAGGGACGCACGAAACTGTAACTTTCACTTTTTTTCCCTCCCCCTTGCCGGGGAACCTCCAAGCTTTGGGGGTGTGGGGGGGTGAGGAGGCAGCAAAGCGAGGGACTGAGGGACTCCTCCAACGACAAGGGTTGGGGAAGAAGAGAAAGGGCTATTCCGCTCCAGTCACGGGAGGGGAATATGTACTGGCCCAACTGGTGTGTGGTCTTCGGAAAGCGGGGTGCGGGAAAGAAGCCTAGGCTCGGGGTCCACCGACCTCGGCGGAGAAAGGCAACAACCGGAGCCGATGACGAGCCGGCGCGTGCGTGCAGCGGCTGGCCTCGAGCTCAGGAAGCTGCGCGCGGCGATGTTGACGCGGGGCGCGCGAGAGCTTGGGGGAGGGGCGGGAGAGAGAGAGAAAGAGTTGGCAGCACCAGGCACTGTTACTTATTGCGCTGCGGACGCTGCCAGCAACTGCGGTGGTTGTGCGGCGGCCGCCGCCGCAGAACGTCCTCGTCAGTCAGCTGAGCTGCCTGGCGGCGTAGGGAGCCGAGGGGCGGGGCTTCCTTTCTGAAGGAGCTGAGGGTGGGGGTCCTCCGGCGCCTTCGGCGAAACGGCGCCGGCCCAGAGCGCTTCTAGGAGGCTGCCTTTGTGCGCGACGTAAAGCCCTCTTTCCCTCCCTCCAGCCCCGTGTCACATGTGGAATAAATAAAAACTGTGGCTGCATTGTAGCTACATCCCGGCCTCGGATTCCCGCGGGATTTGCCTAATCCTTTGGAAGCCCCCTCCCCTCCCCGGCCCCCCATTGTTCTGTCGGGGGTCCCGCGCCCCCCTCTCGCCTGTCCCCCGGGCTTTGTTCTCGATTTGGAGAGGCGGCGAGGCTCAGCTCCGGCTCCGGGAGAGGGAGGCTGCCTTCCAGCCCGCCGTGCGCCCCGGGAGCCTGGACGGCGGGGACGGGAAGGAAGGCGCTTTGGGGGGCGCGGGGCGCCGTCCCGCCGCCGCCTCTCCCAGCAGCCTGGCAGGTAGGGGAGGGCACGGAGGGGCGCCCGGCGCGGAGCTGGGAGCCTCCGCGAGGCCCCGGCTCGACGGGGCGGGATAAAAAGGCGGCGCCGGCTCACAGCGCCTCCCTGAGCGCCCTTTGCACTCCGACCGGCAGAAGCGGAGGCTACGCGGCTGCGGCCGCCCAGCCTGGCCGGGGATGGCGGGGCGCCAGGTACCGGCAGCCCTCGAGGGGAGGCGCCGGCGGCGTCCAGGGACCGCGCCCGCCCGGCCCGGGAGGCGGTGCAGCGCCAGATGTTGCCGCTGCTGGAGAGCCTCCGAGCCCCAGGAGGCTGCGCGCGGAGGTGGCGGCGGCGTCCAGGCGCGCTGGGGGATGCGGGAGCCGAGGGGGCGCCCACGGGGGAAGGGAAGGGGAACCCCCTCCTCTGCAGCGGGGCCCGAGGGCCTTGATCCAGATGGGCCGTGGCGCTCCAGCGTCTCCTCCGGTGGAGAGCGGGCGACCTCCGGTTGGGGGGCAGCAGGGGTGCCAAATGGATTAAAATATTGGGGGGCGCCCAGGTAAGCCCACTCCAGGATAGATGGATTTCCATCCTCCGGGGGTCCTCCGGCGCCTTCGGCGAAACGGCGCCGGCCCAGAGCGCTTAACCCACGTTTCCTTTTTGAAAGAGAAACCAGTGTTTCCCAACCTTTTTTGGACTCGCTCGCGGCACACCAGGCAACAGCTCGCGGCACACTAGTGTGCCGCGGAACACCGGTTGGGAAACACTGGTCTAGGCAGCATTTCCAAGGGTGGCCCCAGATTGGCAGGGGAGCCAATGTTACATGCACATCAGCCTCTTTTGGTTCATTTTGCAAAGCCTAATCCAGACGGTATTAAAAGTGGCAAAAATAGTTGCATTCTCACAAAGGGGTGGGGTGGGGTAGCTTTTTCTAGAAGAGATTATTCTGGACAGAGGCGTGATTCATGGCGAAAAGATTTAAAACTTGAAGCCAAGTGTTGAATAAGCAATTACAAAATTGGCTTACGCAAGACCAACAAACGTTTAAACACCCCCACTTTAAAAAAATAAATAAAAGAGGAAGCAACAGTGTTTGGCCTGATTCAGCCCACTGCAAGCTTCTCACAACTCACCTCTGAGAACCAAATGAGAGGTAACACGACTGTCTTGATTGACCCTGTTTGCCTGAAAGATTAGAGGACAACAATGAGAATTGCAAGAACTTTGGATGGTGTGACCGCTGGTTCAACATTCCTTTCTGGATTTAGGGCCCAGCTGAATGTTACATGCGAAGGCAGAGGTGGGGGGTCTCAGGTCCAGGGGCCAAATGCTTCCCTCCAAGCCTCTGTACTGGGTCCTTGGCGCTTTCCCTTGCCACATCCCTTTGCTGTACAGGCAAGCTATAGTTGATCTTATAGGTAGTTTTAAGGAAAATGCTCCTCCAGGCATTCATCCCTCCTTGAATGCTGTTACCTGGATGGAGCATGGCCTTGAACGGTGATTAATGCCTCTTGCTTGCATGAGTAGAGAAGGGAGGTGTGCGCATGCACGCACGCATGCGCTCATCAAAACCTTTGATTTTTGGTAAAGCTCATTGGTGGGGAAGCTCAGACCAGGGAGCCAGATATAGCCCTGCGTGGCTAGAGAAGTTTTCCCGCCCTCTCACTCCAGAAACACCCACGGTAACTGCTCTGCTTTTCACCTCAACTGTTTTTGCATGGCTGGAATATGGTCCCTGAATTCTGATAATGCCTCTTGCTTGTCTGGATGGAGGATACAGGGGTGGGTGTGCGTGTGCGCAGGTGTGTAAAAACTAGCCTAGTGTACACAGATAAAATTTACACTCACTGCTCTGTCCATTTCTGCCTCTGCTCAACACTGACATGTGGCCCTGGAAGGCTGCACAGATTGGAATGTGGCCCTCAGGGTGATAAATGTTATCCATCCTTGCGCTAAGGTGTACAGTATGTAAACCCCCAGCAACCTGATCTGGCCAAAGCTGCCTAGATCTGGATGAGAAGGACAGCCAAGATGGAGAGAGCAGAGGGTCACAGGGTTGAGAACAAGCAGCCTCATGGCACCTGGAGAACTTTGCTACCTACCAGATGCCGGGGACTCTCTTCATGAAAAGATTCAGCTGCAACTTGATGGAGCAATTCATAGGAATGCCAGTCAACTGCAATAGGAGGAAAGAGATGGATTTTATCTTTTAAAAACTTTTCCCCCATTTAAGTACTTTTACACTGCTCTTCCAGGATTGACAGCCTAAAAAAATCAATTCACAGCAGCAGCAGCACACAAAACCAAATGAAAGCCTTAAAAAAAAAGCAATGAAATGAGATAGCAGCAGCAAAACACTAAGTCACTTTTTAAAAGAAGTCACAGTATAGCAAAATAAAAAGCAACCATCAAAAGTTTGATAAAGTCTTTATTTCCAGGGCTCTTGGTTTTATGGCTGGTACAACTGGCATGGAGTGAAGTGGGGGAGAAACACAACACTTTTTATTTTAGCATGGCAGAAAGCACATATACCCTAGATTCTAGCACTTGTAAAAACAAGAAAATCTATGAAGTCAGTCAGGCAGAGAGATATTGACTGGTCCAACATCACTCAGTGAACTTCATAGCTGAGAAGGAATTTGACCTTGCCATCTTTGGTCACATTCCTCTACCCCACAGGCAGTAAATGTGCAGTGGTAGCCAGTGCCCATGGGGACCAGTAGGGTGAGAGGCAGGGAGCCCAACATTAGGTGGCGCCAAAGCTAATGCTAGGCAAAGCCTGCTATTCTACTTTTGTCCTAATCTTCCTCCCTGCTGAGTACAAGCGCAACACTTGGACTAAGCAGGAGGAAGCTAATAGGCAGTGCCTCCCTCTGCACTGGGTGGCAGGCAGGTGGGGGCCAGTTTGTGGGGCAGTGCCCCATTTGCCCTGATAGACCAGCCTCCACTGCCAATGTGGTGCCTTCCAGATGTTGTGAACTATTCCTCACATTGTACCTGTCCATTGGTCATGCTTGCTGATGGGAGTTAGGAGCAGCTACATCACAGTGGCTCCAGGTATATCCCTCGCTTGTTTGGGAAGCATGGGCCAGAAATGAGGAGCCAACGCTGAAAAGGCCCCTCCCTGGCTGCCAGACGTGTCACCTCTGACAGTGGGGACAGCCAGAGGAAAACCTCTGCCGCAGGACTGGCCAGGTTCATTGACCCAGAGTAGTCAAGACACAATTCAAACCCACCCCCCCAAAAAATCATTTTATGCCTAGTAGTTATCTTGTTGAAGCAATATACCTCCTAGCGCCAGCCACTAAATATCTTATCTCCTTAATTACAGTTACTCCGATAAAGTATTTATTGCTGTGGTGCTTGGTTTTATGGTTGACACAACCAGGGTGTGTGGCAGGGAGAAGCACAATCCCTTTTATTTCAATATGACAGAGAGTACATATGCCTTAGGGACGCGGGTTGTGCTGTGGTCTAAACCACAGAGCCTAGGGCTTGCCAATCAGAAGGTCGGCAGTTCGAATCCCTCGGACTATAGAGCGAGATGAGCGTGCAACCTCAGAGTTGTCCGCAACTGGACCTAATGGTACCTTTACCTTTTTTTATATATGCCTTAGATTCCAGCACTCATAAAGATAAGAAAATCCAGCATGTCAAGGGAGGTGCTCCTGATGTTACAATGACGTTCACCTGTGGCCCATCACCATGACTGTGGCTTGCAAAAGCTAGAGGGTTTGCAATGAAGCCAGTGGGTTGTGCAAAATGTTAGTCCCACTCTGAGGAGCCCCACTGAAACTAAGGACCATGACTAACCAGTTTGTTAATTGCAATGGGTCTACTCCAAAGAAAACTCAGTTGGATGCACCTCATTACCTCCATGGGTGAGCAAATTTCCCAAAGGCTTCTGGGATTTGCGTGGTGTTTTTCTCAGCTAGAACCCCAAGGGCCACCAACTCACCAGGTGCAAAATGGCAGCCTGGAGGACAAGCCAGAAAGATGGCAGAAGGGGTAGAGTCAGTTGCCAGATGGACCCCAGGAGTCACACAGCAGCCTTGTTCATGTGACATGCTAAGCCAAACCATGACTTCACTGTGAACATGCTTCTTCCCCTCTCCATCTTCCAACCCTTCTCAGGTACCACGTATATAACCTGGTTTGTCATGTAACCCCAAATCATGGTTTGTTTCAGACAGGCTACAACCGATGAGCTAAGACCTAAGCTCGGCTTTTTTCAGGCTTAGTGTTCATGTGTTGTTTCATACTACTCAGGTTTGCACAACAAACCACACATAAGCTACACAAACGCTTGTTTGTGCTACCCATGGGGGTGGTGGAGGCACATTCACAATTAAGCCATGGTATAAAACAAACCATGGCTCAGTTCAGTGTCCTAACCAGGCCACTGAAATGACCTGCATAACAAAGCCCAAAGCTAATTCTGATTAAGTACAGATTAAGGATGTAAATACAAAAACTGTCATAAAGAACTCATCAAAGACAACCTATTAATAATCCTATTCTACAGGTATGGAACAATGAGGAAGAGAGAGAAGAAATTAGTACAAGGTGAGCTATGCATACCCTCCTACATTTCTCCGATGAAAATAGATGTCCTAAGCAAAAACCATTCCAGGATCAAATCAGAAACCGGGAAGGCTTCTGTAAATCCGGGACTATCCCTGGAAAATAGGGACAGACCACTTGGTGGGTCTGTTAGAGCTAAGAGCAAGTCTGAAACCTTTGCCAGCCTACTGCAAAAACCATCTAGACATCTACTCGTTGATCCTTGATGGACTCCCATAACTCTTCACACTCCCACTTCTGTCCAGGTATAAGAATTACTTGCTGTCAGGAGGAAGCTAGTGCTGGCATTTCTACCTGAGCTGCTTTGCAGATCTGCCTTCTTAAAGAGAAGAGTGATCAGTGACTCATATATGACAAGAAGCCTCTCCCAAAGGCAACCCCTCTGACTCCATCAGGGCTTTTATTTAACTGAAATATTGCAGCACACTTAGCATACCTTGGCCAACATGCCTTGGGCCATTTTCCTTTTGAGGTGGGGCAACCAGAATGGTACACAGTGTTCCAGGTGTGGTTTCACAATCAATTTTTATAATGGCAGTTTGATAAAGCGTGTTCTCCTTCATGGAGAGCACATGTTGCGGTGGGGGCTAACAAGACACATCTGTTGCTGGGGAGATTTATTTGTTGCCATTTTGAGATTGACAGCCATAGCTTTTAAATACCCTGCGCGCAGCACTGAGCTTCCTCTTTTCACTGCGCGCATCGGATCACCCACCCTCCCTCCCTATGTTCAGGGTTGTTCGCTTGACCTTGCGATTGCCTGTCATGGGATCATCTGCTTTGGGGGCAGGGGCCCGGTAGGAATTTTGTCCATTTGGCTGATTGGTTGGTGCCACTTGGTTTTTGCCTGCTGCATAGCAAATTGTCACAATTTGTAAGGTGCAAAGAAAACACAGGTCATTCACCAGAGGTTTTTTTTTTTGTTATCTTGACACAAGATAACCAAAGAACACTATGGGTCAGGCTGAATCAGACCAAAGTCCCCTGCTCCCCTTCCAGCATTCCATTCTCATAGCAGCCAACCAGATGCCAGGCACCGACAATTCATAGCATCATAGAACTGTAGAGTTCGGAGGGACTATGAGGGTCATCTAGTCCAACCCCCTGCAATGCAGGAATCTTTTGCCCAAGGTGGGGCTCAAACCCACGACCCTGAAGAGTCTCATGCTCTCCCAACTGAGTGAAGCCCCAAAGCAGGCCAAGAGCGCAACAGCACTCTCCTCACTTGCGCTCCCCAGCAACTACTACTTTTCTTTGTTGCTTATTAACTGCCTTCCACATCTGTCTCAACTGGTATCCAGAAGGATACCACCACAGACACCAGTGAACCGTCACTGTAGCTAGAATCCCCTGAAAACCTTATCTTCCAGGAGTTTGTCCAACCCCCTTCTAAAGTTGTCCAAGTCTGTGGCCATTATTAAATCTCTGTGATGCGCCGGGTGGAAATGTTTTTCCTTGTCCAGGTTTTGATATTCTTTCAAATAAAGAGCTGTCAACTTGTCCAGCTCTGGCTTGAAATACCCTCATTTAGGGCCCAATATATCATGCTGCCTGAGGTGGAACAGCAAAAGGGATGTCCCTCTGCAGGCCTGCCTAATTATTTTGGGATCTGAAGCAGACAATCCTGTGAAGTGCCTGCCCTTGGCAGAAGAATACAGCAGTCCATTAACTTATACGTAATTTACTGCCCCTCTGGAATTCGAAAACCAGCTGCTTGAGGCAACTGTTTCCCTCTATCTAATGACAGGGCTGGCCCTGGCTGCTTTTATGTTGTTGTATATCCTTGTTCTAAGTTAGCTATTTTTTACAATTGTATCCCTTTAGGGAAATCCCTTTGGGGTAGAACAAAAGAATATAAAGGGACATACAAAATTATGTATTTATTTGAAATACACATAAAAATACAACTTACTCGACTGTCACCACCCCTGGTCTTTCTAACCTGACAAAGAACACAAACCTGCCATTTTAGAGAACATGCTTGGAGTGCAGAAGGCCCAGGAAATAGCCCTTACCATTGGCTTTTCTGCAACTATCAGGTAACAATTGTTACGAGACAAAAATGCTATCTCAAGTGCCTTGGGATGCAAAGTGTAATAAATAATTTAGTTTTTTAAAAAAATCAAACAACTTATCAGAAGCATGTTAAAAATAATCTTTCCTTTAATCTATATTATTATATTATTATATTATTATATTAGTCCAGTGTAAAAGCTCAAAGATTAGGCTTAATGTAGTTCCACCAGAGACCTGCTATAGCTCTCTGAATATGCAGTTATGACAAAACTATACATTTAAAGCAGTATCATACCACTTTAAACAGCCATGGCTTCTCCCAAACGAGTTTACAGTGGTACCCCGCAAGACGAATGCCTCGCAAGACGGAAAACCCGCAAGACGAAAGGGTTTTCTGTTTCGGAGGCGCTTCGCAAGACGAATTTCCCTATGGGCTTGCTTTGCAAGACGAAAGCCCATAGGGAAATCTCCGGGGACCTGTTTTAAATTGCTGGCGGTCGGGAGCAAAGACTTTCGCCCACAGCCGGCCTTCAGAAGAGGTCCTGGACCTCTTCTGAAGGCCGGCGGGGGGGCAAAAGTCTTTGCTCCCCCCCGCCTGCCTTCCCGGGACAGCGGAGACTTCTCCGCTGCCCCGGGCGATCTTAAAATGCTGGCGGGCGGGAGCGAAGCGGTCGCTGCCGACCCCCAGCATTTTAAAATCTCCCCGGGACAGCAGAGAAGTCCCGCCCCGCTCCAGATGGCCGCGCAAAGCTGCCTGCAGTCGCGGGATTGCAGGCAGATCTGCGCCACCATCCCGAGCGGGGTGCTAAGTCCCGCCCCGCTGGGGATGGCGGCGCAGAGCTGTCTGCCGTCCCGGGACTGCAGGCAGATGTGTGCTGCCATCCCGAGCGGGGCGCTAAGTCCCGCCCCGCTCTGGATGCCAGCGCAGAGCTGTCTGCCGTCCCGGGACTGCAGGCAGATGTGTGCCGCCATCCCGAGCGGGGCGCTAAGTCCCGCCCTGCTCTGGATGGCGGTGCAGATCTGCCTGCCGTCCCGGGATCAGCGAAGTGTTCGCTGCCGACCCCCAGCATTTTAAAATCTCCCCGTGTCCCGGTGAGATTTTAAAATGCTGGGGGTCGGCAGCGAAGCCCTTGTTCCCCCCCAGCCCCCCCCCAGCCTTCAGAAGCCCTTGTCCCCCCCCCCCAGCCTTCAGAAGAGGTCGGGGGAGAGACTGTCCCCGGACCTGGTCTGAAGGCGGTTTCCCTTGGAACGCATTAATTGATTTTCAATGCATTCCTATGGGAAACCGTGCATCGCAAGACGAAAAACTCGCAAGAAGAAAAAACTTGCGGAACGAATTAATTTCGTCTTGCGAGGCACCACTGTACTAGGAAGAGGGATTGATTGTTCAATTACTCTGAGAATTGTCGCTCTGTGCGGGGAATAGGGGTCTCCTAACAGCTCCCAGCGCCTGCCAACCTAGCAGTTTGAAAGCACCCCCAGGTGCAAGTAGATAAATAGGGACCGCTTACCAGCGGGAAGGTAAATGGCGTTTCCGTGTGCTGCGCTGGCTCGCCAGATGCAGCTTTGTCACGCTGGCCACGTGACCCGGAAGTGTCTGCGGACAGCGCTGGCCCCCGGCCTCTTAAGTGAGATGGGCGCGCAACCCTAGAGTCGGACACAACTAGCCCGTACGGGCAGGGGTACCTTTACCTTTTTAACAGCTCTCAGTACCCTCTATAAACTACAGTTTCCAGGATTCTGCGTTGCGGGGACAACCATGACTGTTTAAAGCAGTATGAGACTACATTAAAATGTATAGTGCAGATGGGTCTTAGAGTAAAAGAAGGAAAGTAAAAATCTAGTATGTAAAATTGGAGACAATGTTTGCTGGATAAAGAACCATTCCTCTCAAGATCCAACATACCTGAGATGGTCTAATGCAATATCAAATTATGAGTAGGGGTATATTGCACTTTCATTTATTTATTGCGATGTTTATACTCCCCCTTGCCTCTAGAGAGCTCGGGGGCAAACACAATTCTTACCCTCCCCATTTTGTCCTCAACAACCCTGTGAGGGAGGCTAGGCTGAGTGATATTGAGAGGCCCAGGGCCATCCAGCGATCTTCAGGGCTGAGTGGGGATTTGAACCCTGGTCCTGCAGGTCATGGGTTCAACACTGTAACCACCAGTAACATTGCCATTTCTTTGTGTTACTTTCTTTTTATGTGGAATTTTTATATTGTATTTTTTAAAACTGGTAATCTCTTTTTCTTTTTTATGTTTAAAATACTCTTTTGTTCTTCTATTAATTATGTTGCTTTAAATGTGGGTCTTTGTTGTATCACAGAATTGTAGAGGTAGAAGAGACCCTGAGCATCATCTAGTCCAACCCCCTGCAATACAGGAATACGCAGCTGTCCCAGACGGGATTGAACCTGCAACATTGGAATTATCAATGTTCTAACCAACTAAGGTGATGTTCTAACTGATATTTTGAGCTAGATTATATACTTCTTAGAGGTTGGGGTTGTTGTTTTTTTGGAAATGCAAAGCAATCCAAAGGAGCCCAGACCTCCTAACCCTCAGATCCTTTGGGAGAGACTCTTTGGCCTCGTGTGACCTGCTGGGCAAAAGGAAAGCTGTTTGTTTTTGGCTTTTTGCTTCTGCTTGAATTTGTGTGTTCAGGCCATTTTAGTTTCTTTTGAAGTGAGAGACGGCTGGTGTAATTATTTTGTGTACAACATGAAGCTGTGTTTGTGTTGCAATTGTTCTGTTACTTATAAAAATAAAACATAAAAATGATTTAAATAAATAACTTAAGCTAGTTTCATAAAACTAAATAAAACTATTGTCGTCTCTCTCTCTCTCTCTGTTTTTAAAATTGTGTTGCACATAACAGATTTTGTGTTGCAACTGTTTCCCCAATTAGGAAGATGTTTAGGAGGTTTTCTATTGGTTTGTTTTTAACTGTAATCTCTCATCTACACATTTACTGTTCCAGTTCCCTCCTAACCATCTTATTGCTACACTGGGTGAAATTAAAAATGCCATCACCTTGGTTGCCAAGTAACATGGACAAAGCTGAGTTACACCATTACTCCTGGGAAGGGGAGGCTGTGTTCCTCCAGGCGTAGCAACACTCCAGCGGCAACTCCCATCATCCCTGCTGCTTGGCCATAATGCCTTGGACTGATGGGAGATGGAGTCCAACAACAAAATACACGTTTTGCATGCCCCGTGTACACCAGGTGTCAGGAACCTGCCACTCTCCAGGGGCTGCTGAACTACAACTCCCCTCATCCCTGGCCTCTGGCATTGCTGGCTGAGGCTGATGAGAGGTGGAGTACAACAACATCTGGAAGACGTAAGTTCTCCATCCATGTGCCTTTGAAAGCTGCTGCCCATCACAGGCAATCCTGAGTCTGATGGACTACCTGCCATAGTGCTGTCAGCCAAGGAAGGTCCAGAGGAAGGAATTAACTCTTTGTTCTCAAAAGTACACTTACACGTTAGGACAAGGTACGTCCCTCAATGCTTCGTCCCTCAGCTATTCCTAGGTGTGTACCCAGTGAGGCGTCTCCTGTCTTTGATTCTCTTCTCCTGGCTGTTACAAGCTCCCCCAGATCACTGGTCCCTTCTTCCAAGTCAGTCTCCAACCCCCTTTCTCCTCCTTATCCAGCCTCCACTCATCGGTGTCCAGCCAGTCCCTGACACTACCTGATGTCCCTTTAACTCAAGAGTAGGGAACCTTTGGCTGTCAAAGTCTTGCTAAACTCCAATCAGTCCTAGGAAGCATGGCCGATGTCTAGGGGTGATGGGAGTTGTAGTTGAGCAACATCTGAAGGACCAAAGGTTCCCCATACTTGTTTTAACTGGACATGCCAAGAAAGCTACAGGTTGGATGACTGCAATGTTCAAACCTCTGCCAAGAGGAAGAAAGCAATTCTTGCTCTGTCTGCCACAGATCTTTCTTCCGCCACCCCGTATCTCCACATGCCTCACCTTCAGGTGTCCTGCCCACACTCCCACAAGGAGACGGAGCCGGCCCCCACCATTTGAGACAAATCACTGCACTAATTGATTTATGATTTTAAAGCTACCTTAATCAGTGCAATAATAAAGAATATCCTTGTACTATGGAATCCATGGCAAGCCATATGCCGCAAACAGATGACAGAAACGGAGAGCAGATTAGATATAGGTGCAAGCAGGCGAGATTGTAAAACTTCCTCCTACAGATCAAGGGAAGGCTGTTGGGTTTGTACCAAGAGTAACTTCCCAGTTCAATTTCAAAAGAACAGAAAATACAGAAGTTAAGTTCATGACTATTGGAATAGCATATTTGTTTTAACTTTTCCATTTGTAATTGTTGTAACCTGCCTGCTGGTGAAGGGTGGGTGGTAGTGGAAGCAATAATCATCATAAAAATAACCCTGGTCCACCCAGTGTGATGGTAAATGTACTGTATCACTGCATATGGGGACATTTGAAAATGTGAACACCTTGCATGTAGAAAACTAGAACAGCAGGAAGCAACTCAGGCTAGAATTCCTCACCCCCACCAACGCTGCTAATTTTCTACTTACAGACCATTACATTTAACATGATGGTGCATTAAAAGCATGGCATCCCTCCTCGCCTCCCCATAATCTAAAGTGATGCAATCTACTCTTCCATTCAACAGGCCATATTTGTGGGTCACAGATAAGGGTCCTCATTGTGCTGATAAAATATTACTGTAATCAAGAGGCAACCAGAAGGCTTACATCTAAGAGGCTGATAACATTAAATACAGTAGGGTTTGCAAGTGTCATTTCACAAGCCCAATCTAGTTCTAGCAAAATGAGAGAGGGAGAAAAACTTCCCTGTCCACCTTCTCCACATCGTACATCATTTTATACACCTCTATCATGCCTCCTCTTACTAGCGGGAAGGTAAACGGCGTTTCCATGTGCGGCTCTGGCTCGCCAGATGCAGCTTTGTCACGCTGGCCACGTGACCCGGAAGTGTCTCCGGACAGCGCTGGCCCCCGGCCTCTTGAGTGAGATGGGCGCACAACCCTAGAGTCTGTCAAGACTGGCCCATACGGGCAGGGGTACCTTTACCTTTACCTTTACCTTTCCCTTATCACGCCTCCTCTGACTTGCCTGTTCTCTAACCTAAAAAGCCCCCCCCCCCGGCTCCATCACCACAGTGACGCCCACTAAACATGCAAGAAAGCACCAGAGTTAGTGGATGAATGGTTCACTCACTGAGTGCAGATCCACAAAAAGCCCGTGCTTCTCTTCGTTGGGATGCAAGCCATCCACTGTCTCTAAGAGTTCTGGGTCAGCATTCAGGAAGTGTGGGTGGGACATGAACACTGGTGCATCTAAAGAAGAAGAAGCAAAGACAAGCAGATCAAAACGAAGGTCTTTGAGGCATAGAATCATCTCGCTACCTGTACTCATCCCTGATCCTGTGATTTTTATTTATTTTTTAGCCTTTGGAATATTTCAGCCAGGAACTTGACACGATGAACAGTATTTCACACCCTTTATGATCATGAAGATTAGAAACGTCACTTAAAAAAACAATCACAACAAATGATCTTCCGCATGCAAAGCTGCAGGATGGAGATTGTGTGACACGCCAGTGGGTGGAAAAAAAATATGATTTTGCAGACAAACAAACATGTAATCAGACATTACTGTGAATAGCATCTTCTGTGCCAAATGCAAGCCTTAACCACAGCAAAAAAGTGCCAAAAATCATATTTGGAGAGCAAATACAGAGAGACAATGTTTTCAGAGCAGTGGGGGCCTTCAGGAAGACAGCATAAAATGTAGGAGCAGCCCTGTGGGTTCACACCAAAGGTAAATTCCAGTCCAGCAAACTGTTTTCACAGCAGGGCCATCTGGTGCCCCTGTGTTCTGCCTGTAGGCTTCCCAGAGGCAACAGCCTTCACTGCATTCAATATAAAGGTAAAGTGACCCCTGATCATCAGGTCCAGTCATGACTGACTCTGGGGTTGCGGCGCTCATCTCGCTTTATTGGCCGAGGGAGCCGGCGTCATGTGGCCAGTATGATTAAGCCGCTTCTGGTGAACCAGAGCAGCGCACGGAAACGCCATTTACCTTCCCACTGGAGCGATACCTATTTATCTACTTGCACGTTGATGTGCTTTCGAACTGCTAGGTTGGCAGGATCAGGGACCGAGCAACAGAAGCTCACCCTGTCGCGGGGATTCGAACCGCTGACCCTCTGATCGGAAAGCCCTAGGCTCTGTGGTTTAACCCACAGAATTCAATATAGCCCTTGCATTCAATATAGATTGCAGCTTTTCCTCCCTGGGGCTGAGCTGGGGCTGGTTTTCCAAGGATGAAGCAAAAGCTGGCTGTGGACAGCAACTTCATTACCAATTCCTGGAGTAGCCCCCTCCCCTGCCCCCATTTTTAAGGAAAATAAATGTATAAGCAAATAAAAAATGCAAGCAGACATTTGCTTAAAAGGAAACGATTCACCTGAAGCATGAGTGAGGACCAAGACTCAACAGCTGAAAAAACACATTCTTTGCACACCTATACATCAGTCATGAAACTGTAAAGCCACAAATTTCAGAATCCCACACACTACAGGGGTCTCTGTATTACATGCTCTTTAACCAACTTGGCACCTAACACTGCTGGACTGGGCCACTTCTTAACGGCAGCTTGGAAATACTTATCCTAATTCTGAAGAGCATTACAGATTAGGGTAAATAATGGGTGATATTAACACATTTCCAAGAGAGAGGCTGTGAATGGAAAGCCACTGATTAACACAAGTTAACCAAAGATCCATGAACACACAAACACAAAAAACCCACCATCCAGATTAGGCTACCAGTATGAATTGTGCAAATGAGAAATGTATTTTCCTTCTGCTAGCTAAGGCAAAAGTGCCAACAGAAGACACTCTTGGCCCCTGGAAACCTCATTCTGACATACATGGGGTCAGACCCAAGGTCATCCATCTAGTTCAGAACAGTCTGCCACTGACTGGCAGAGGTTCTCCAGGGTTTCAGGCACGGGACATTCCTAGCTCTGCCTCAAGGCACTGTGGACTGAATGTGGGGCCATCTGCATGGAAAGCAGATGCTCTGGCACTCAGCCACTGCCTTTTCTCACGAGATTGCTCCCACAAGAAGCAGAGATGGCCACCAAGTCTGATGGCTTAAAAGGAAGACTAGCTAGCTGGCTATGATGATTAACTCAACTGTTGGAGGCCGAATGCCTCTGAGGGCCAGTGGCTGGTGGGAGGCTCAAGTGGGGAGATTATTTCTATAGGCATCTGATAGCTAATGCTGTTCTAGGCTGCATCAACAGAAGTCTAGTGTCCAGATCAAGGGAAGACATAGTACCACTTTATTCTGCCTTGTTCAGACTACACTTGGAGTCATTTGTCCAATTCTGGGCACCACAATTCAAAAAGGATATTGACAAGCTGGAATGTGTGCAAAGGAGGGCAACCAATATGATAAATGGTCTCAAGAGTAACAGTTGAGGGAATTGGGTATGTTTAGCCTGGTAAGGAGGAGACTGAGAGGAGATATGATAGCCATCTTCAAATATCTGAATGGGTGTCAGATGGAAGATGCAGCAAGCTTGTTTTGTTTTGTGGTTTTTTGTTTGTTTGGTTGTTTGTTTTTTGCTTCAGAGGGTAGGATTCAAATCACTGGATTCAAGTTACAAATAAACATCACAAAGAACTTTCTGACAGTAAGAGCTGTTTCACAGTGGAATGGACTCCTCAGGGGTTGTGGACTCTCCTTTCTTGAAAGTTTTTAAGCAGAGGTTGGATGGCCACTGGTCATGGATGCTTTAGTTGAGATTCCTGCATTGCAGGGGGTTGGACTAGATGACCCCTGGGGTCTCTTCCAACTCTATGATTCTGTTACTGGCCACTCTGAGAACAGAATGCTGGATTAGATGTGACATTGGCCTGGCCCAGCAGGCTCTTCTTATATCCTGCCCTCCCTCCAAGGCATTCATGGTGGCAAATATGGCTTCTTCCACTGCGTTTTATTTTAACAGCCCCATGGAGGTAAGTTAGGCTGAGAAAGTGAGTAGCCCAAAGTCAGCTTCTGAGCCTGTAGATCCCCAAGAGGTGCTAACAATTATACGACACTGAGAGAACATGCCTGCACAATGAAGTCTGCCCAACAGCATTTTACGTATTACACAATCCCCACAGAGAACAGCATTGCTATTGTTCTCTCCCATAACAGTTTGTGATATTGAGCATTTTGTAAGGCAGAGGAACGATCCAAATTTTCATCTTACAGGAAGCTGCTGTTGCACTCACTTGGCTTTTGTAAACTGCTCTGGGGATTTTATTGCAACCAAATCTTGGGAAATAAATTATATACAAATGTTAGGGGTTCAAACCCTGGCAACTCCACTTAAGAAATCTAGGGCAGGAGGGCTAGAAAAGGAGTCTGGCCAAGATGAAGGGGCAAAACAAACTCTGAGCTAGATTGGCAATGCTTCCGATTCCACATCAGGCAGGCTTTCCACGTTCATGTGAGAGGCTATGGCAGCTGTCTCCCAACCTAGCACCCTCCAGCTGTTGCTGGACTACAACTCCCATCATCCCTGACTGCTGGCCATACTAGAAAGGGCTGGTGGGAGTTGGAATCCCCCAAACACCTGGCGGGAACCAGGCTAGCAAAGGTTGGGTTATAGTACCAGATTTTCCTGCAAAACAAACAGCAACAGAGCAATGAAAGAGATGTCTAAACACTTCTAGCCCCCCAACCCAACAAATTAGACAACGCTGATGATTGCTGGGGGCGGGGACCAAAATACTTTTTAGACGTACTTAATCGACAGCTGCTGACATTCTGGATTCCAGACTGACGGCACGGACAGAAGCCTTCGTTGGGAGGATAGTCTGTACCATTGGCAAACAAGTTCTTTGGAGCCACGTAACGCAGCGTTGGTATTCCCTTGAAGTCTCCGGATCTACTGTAGTTTAATTTAATGGACCTGAAAACAGGGGTTTCAAGAGATGAGGGGCATCCAAGCACCAGAAGACATACTTCAGAGATGAAAGTTGAACGCATTGAGGCCCACCACAGCATCTGCTGAAACTGGGGTCCCTTTGTACACCTTCTAAGCTTTCTAGAACTATCTATCTGGCCACTTTTGAACAGAAGTGAGTCATGGTGTCTGGCAGTGGCGTAGCGTGGGTTGTCAGCACCCGGGGCAAGGCAAGTAATTTGCGCCCCCTAACCCGTGGATTTGCGCCCCCTAACCAATGGATTTGCCCTAACCCCAGATGTTGCGCCCGGTGCGGCTGGCCCCCCCTGCACCCCCCACGCTACGCCACTGGTGTCTGGTGCCCATTTGGACTGGTAGGACTGATAAGGCGGAGGTCAGAGAAGCTCACAGGAAGTGGAGCCAAAGCCAATGCAGGCAGAACTAACAAATTCTAGTTTTCTCTGACACACAGCCCATTTCTCCCCTCTTACTTCCTGTTAGATGTTTTGGTATTAGTGATGTAAACTCTAAAGAATCAGACAAATGGGAAGAGAATAAATAATCATATAATAAATATATAAATAAATGCAATAAATGTAATAAATAAAGTGCTTTATGTTCAAAAATAAAGAGAGCAAAAAACTACAAAAACAGTACTTTGAACTGTGCCTGTAAACAAGCTAGAACACTGAGTCATTTATTTTTGTAGAGACAGCCAACCTAGCTTCTAGGATGTTGTCCCGTCCCATACAGAGCAGCCCCTAATAGGCCACTGGGAATACCAAGAATCCAGTTTCAACATCCTCAACGGACGGCACCTGATACAACCGTTCACACGGGAGCAGCCTTTTCTGAGTGCAGCTGCAAGAGGGAAATTGCCAGGTAGGAGAGGGACTGTACCTTCTCCTGTGTGAGACTACAGCCTCATCAAAGGATTTCCTCCAAAAAAAGCAAACCCTGAAAGAACACGCCAACCTCATATTTTAGCCAGGAGATGTTTCCACACCTCCGCTTCCCAGCGGAGACTCGGACTTAGCCAACTTTTCCCATGGGCAGCTGCTGACAGGCCTAAAGCCCATTTGCAGATGATTCAAGGCAAGTTTTTAATCACTTTCTGCCTTTTTGGAGAGCGTCAAGTTCTGCAATTATGTGTGTATTCACCCAGTGCCCAGAGCTGTAAGGGTACATCAGGATTGGAGCAGCCAGTGGGTGAGGCAAGGTGAAGCCATTTGCCTCAGGTGGTGAATCCAATCCCCACCATGCTGCCAACACAGTGCTGTTGCCCTTGCCACTGCTGCTGCGTCATGGCAGCAGCACAGGTGCAGCTGCAGGTGAGGGTACAGTTGTGATGACAAGGCATGTGGCACGCTGGTGGCTGGGGGCAGCAGCAGCTGGGCAGCAGCAGGGCATTTTAACTACAGCAGCAAAATGTCTCGAGCCAGCCCTGATCAGGATATATATTCTAAACAAGCCAGAGGCAGAGATCTTGCACCAGAAGCCAGAAGCCTCAAGTCAGCCTCTGCACTGCTTCCTCTAAAAGGGGGAAAGTGGGGTGTGTGAGAGAGATTATAAAATATAATAGAGAGATGGAGGATGAAACTCAAGCAGACTAGAGGTGGGTGCAAGGGAGTGTCAGGCCCACACAAAAAATTAGCAAGCTTTGGTCTCTGTCATCTGAGAAACACTGCAATGTGCCTGCACTGACTGGGAGTGGCTCTCCAGGCTGGGTCTTTTCCAGGCCTACCAAGAGATGCCGGGGATTGCTTCTGGGGCCTTCTGCATGCATAGCAGATGCTTTCCCACTGAGTCCTGGCCTGTCCTCTTGACAAGTCTATCTACTGAGCTCAGGATAGAATGCAGATTCCTATGCTTCCAGTTTAGAACTGGGGGGGGGGGGGATCCTGTGGCTTTCCAGGTATTTGTGGACAACAGCTCCCATAATCTCCAAGGCCTGGCTTTGCTGGCTGGAGCTGATGTGGAGTCCAGCAATACCTGGAGGTGCATGCACTGTCCCTGCTGGGCAAGCAGGGGTTTCTTCTCAGCTTACCTGCAGGCATCAGGGCTGTACAATTCCACAGGTGAGGAAGGGGTCATAAATGGAGGCCAGATCTGTCCAGATGTCCCATTGATCATGTTGCATTGATCAGAGTTCCAGTAGGACACCTAGAGGGAAAATGGATCCCTAAGAATAACCAGAAGCTGGGCTGAGTCTAGCAAGAAACCCTCCCTGCCAAACAGGTTAAGCCTGGCTTTCATTACAAACCGTGGCCTCCTCTTCCCCATGCCCAATCCTGAGGAATTCCCCAGACCTTTCTGCCACACAATCTTTCCTTTAATTCAGTTATACAACTTGACTTGAAACTTTCCTTGCCAATCACAAACTGTACCAGGAAACTCTTCCGAGGTCTGAATCACTAGGAAGCAAAAGGTCTCTGAATAAAAGTACCATGCAAAAGCTGTAAAAAAAAAAGAGCGCAGAATTGTTTTTCTTAGCTTGTGTAAAATTAAAGCAGCCACTCTAGATACAATCTCAAGTTATCTGAGCTGAATGCATCCATTTAAGAACCTGCAGTCTTATCAATGTGGAAGGCACCCCTTTCAGATTGTGCAAAGGACTTAAATCTATTATTTGACATTGGCCAAAACATCTTGACTGCATAGGAGGATCTGAATGGGTTGATTCTGTCTGCCTTTAAAAGAGAGACACTTACCTGGCCACATGGCTCACTGAACACACAAATAGGACTTGTGTCTGAGAAGATTTCCAGAGGATTGTGTTGCACAAAGCACTGTTATTTTTTTATATAAAAAAATGCAGACCCTCTTCACTTGTATAGTTTATACCAGGGTGGGGAACCTCCAGCCCAAGGGCCAAACGCAGCCCTCCAGACCTCTCAATTTGGCCCCTGCAACTCCTCCCCTTTCCCCAAGCCTCACTGGCTCCACTTCACACCACAAGTACATTAGATTGGCTAGGATGCATCCTTCAGCTCTGATAAATGACTCTTTTTAGTCCGGACAGAGGATAGAGAGGGGTGTGTGAGTATATTGTGCAGAAACTAGCCTACTGTGCAAAGGTGTAATTGACCATAAAGTAAACCCACAACTTATACAGGGCTTATGTTCTGAGGATTGCGCCTAAAACCAAAATCATGTACAGTGGTACCTCTGGTTACGTACTTAATTCGTTCCAGAGGTCCGTTCTTACTCTGAAATTGTTCTTAACCTGAAGCACCACTTTAGCTAATGGAGCCTCCTGCTGCCGCCGCGCTGCCGCCGCGTGATTTTTGTTCTCATCCTGAAGCAAAGTTCTTAACGCGAGATACTATTTCTGGGTTAGGAGAGTCTGTAACCTGAAGCATATGTAACCTGAAGCGTATGTATCCCGAGGTACCACTGTATAGTGAAAACACATTGAGTTCAATGGCAGGTGGGATTGCCAAAGTCATTTCTCCTGAAACTCCACCACCTTTCCACTATATTTTAATTAATTAATTAATTAATGGTCATGCACGTAAAGCTGAATGCCCACAAGTTAAGAATGTGCTTAAGTTGCAGCTTCCGTTTCTGCCCCGGCCCGTCATTGCCATGTGGTCCCTGGAAGGCTTCCCAGAAGGAAATGTGGCCCTCGGGGTGAAAAAGGCTCCTCACACTTGGATTACAGCAACTGAAGAATTCAACTTTTTCTTGTGGCTGAATCTGAGCTGTCTCCATGGAAGTTTTTTATTCCCAACCATGTGATGCCCATGGTTCAGCCTATGTGATGGGAGCAGGTGAGATTACAAAAGGGGAAAAACGACGGAATCCATGGCAAATCCTATGCTGTGCCAAGTCTTCCATATTAAAAGAAGACTCTGTTCTGAGTTGATGGGGCAGCAAACTGCACTGGGAAGACAAAGGCAGAGCCAAAACATCTTGACTGCATAGGAGGATCTGAATGGGTTGATTCTGTCTGCCTTTAGAGAGAGACAATGGAAGAGGAATTTCCACGAAGAGAGCAGTTTGCAGTTACCTCTTTCAGTCCATTCCAAGAATCTATCATATGGACTCTGCTGATGTTCTTCATGCCTGTGTACACCGTGAACAGCCCTGTATTTGAATTATTGAACTGCAGTGGAAGAGAAGATATATTATTAACATGCCTTGTTCACGTGCTTTTCAGAAGGGTTGGGGTGAGGGAAATCAGGGAGCAGAGAACAGGAAGGAAGACCACTTCACACATTGCCCTCTTAAGAAGGGTTTGCAAGGAAGGTTGGCCATAGCTCAGAGGCAGAGTATATGCTGCACCTCAGAGCCTTGAATAATGTTCCAAATCCCTGACACCACCAGCAAAAACAATTTCAGGTTCCTAGGCTGGGTGAGATCTTGACCTTAGGCCTTGACAGTATCAGTATCATTATCATTACATTTATACTCCACATTTCCTCTCCATTTTGCCCTCACAACAATCCTGTAACCCAGGTTAGGCTGAGATATGGCGAATGGCCCAAGGTCACCCAGTGAGCTTCATGGCTGAGCAGGGATTTGAGCTTCAGTCTCCAAGGTGTGAGCGCAACACTCTAGCTGCTCTGCCACACTAGCTCCCAGTTTGGATGTTGCCTCTGTGAACAGAGCAGCCTTCCCCAATCTGGTGCCTTCTAGACATTTTGACCTCATTTCCCAAGGTTGGCCACGCTGCCTGGGGTGGACGGTAACTGCTATCCAACATTTGGCAGGCACCAGTTTGAGGAAACTGGAAGAAACACTGCTAAGCTGGATGCACCAAAAGTCTGATTCTGTACGAGGCACCCTAGACGGAAACATTGAACCAGTTACCACATTGTTGCCACTGATACCCGCCATAGCAGCCAACAGAAGGCGTAGTAGCTAGGATATGGTTACCAGATTTTTTTCAATGGATCCGGGGACACTTTTTATTTTTTATTTTTTTGAAGCTGAGTAGCAACAGGGAGTCAGTAGTGGGGATGGTGAGGCAAAAGACCCTGGGCCCAAGCACACATGCATATTGTATAAAGGTGCAAAGCCCTTCTTTCGCACCCTGTGAAACATAAATGCCCAGAGTTTTTTAAAAACTGGGCAACGGCCAGCCAGTCGCGACTCCCGAGCCTCCCCTGATCAGTCGAAACAAAGGGGGAAGGGGGCAGGAGATCTGTACTGTCCCCGGTTCCCCTTCGGCAGTGGCGGCGGCAGCAGCAGTCAGCAGCCTGGAGCCAACCTGGTAGCGCAGTTGGCTCTAGCTGGCTTCAGGAGCTGCATGCTGCCATGGCACCAGCCAGTTTTCCTCGCCGGAAGTCCCTGTGTGATGTGTCATGACACGGCACCGAGCAGCTCCTGAAGCCAGCCAGAGCCAACTGCGCTACCAGGCTGGCTCCGGGCTGCTGAGGTTGCTGCTGCCATGTTTCCCAGGGACAGATTTGAAAATCCGTGGACTGTCCCTGGTAACCCTAAGCTAGGAGCAAACCCTGCCTTCCAGAAATTTCCTATCTGGAGATGTCTTGCAAAACTGGCCTTACTTTTGCACACACTGCCCTGGACTGCTACTGGCAAGCCCTACAAATGCTGGTACATGGAAGGAGTCTCTCTCTTATGCTACTTTGTTTTGCCACGGGTGTGAAACCTTGGCCAATTATATTTTGCCTTAAATTCCTGACACCTCTGCTTGGAAGGATTAGTTGGGAGGTGACTGGGGAGAGCTCTCTTTGAGGCTGGGCAGGGCAGGGAGATAGTTTGATCTGGAGCAGCTTCCCACGCCTCTCTCTTGGCATCTGCTACAGAATTGTTGCACCTATCCCTTCTCATTTCTGCCTTGCCCTTCATGACTTCCACCACTAACCTCAGAGACCCAAGCTCCCTCCCAAGGGTTTTACTTACTTCAGCAAACAAGCCAAATTTCCCTTTGAAGGGAAGTAAGCCAGGCTTGATGCTGTTCAGGAAGTCGATGAGCGGCTCATCATAACCCCACAAGATTTCTCCCACCGTCCGGTTCACAAAAGCACCCTGTCCGAAGGCAGCAAAGGTGGCGCTGACAAGCATCTGAGCGCCCGCCGGCATGTCCTCCAACATCACCGCTGCAGCCTGGTTGTGAAAGATGGAAAGAAGAGGTTATCATGCATTGATGCTCCTAAGAAGAGCTCATGTTGTCTGGCACGGATACATATTGCTGGCTAGTACTGGGAACTGATCCCCAGCCAACTTTCTAATACACGAATCACCTTCTATATATGTCTCATATTTAAACACACACCGCAACAACAGCTAAACATGCCGTGGAAACAGGACGGTGTTAACCATCTCTACTTCAGAAGCAAGTCTTACTGAATTCAACAGGGCTTACTTCCAGGTATGGGAAGCTAGGATTGTAGACTTTTGCAATTTGTATGTATATATGAGAACAGTCAATATAGATATGAAATGAACAGAAACCAATCCAGGAAATATAAAAATTAAAATAGATATTAAATCATTTGGGTATGTGGTAAAAATATGTAAGAGGGGATGTTAACTTTGTTTAAGGCAGAGGTTTAATATGTGATAGGAAGTGTCTCTGAATTTACTGGTGGATCTAAAATGATGTGTTTGTATTGCTTTGTTGTTTTATATGTTATACTTGGAATGTATAGAATAGTAAGTAATTTAAAATAAAGTAAATAAAATTAACTGGGAAACCTACCTCAGAAGAGTCAATTTGTCACATCTCTGTATGAGTCAGTGTTCTTGGCTCATCTCATTTCAATCAGGAAACCCAGAATAGTGACTCATTCAGAGATATTGCCTTTAGAGCAGATAATTCTTACTCTTCAACAACCTACAAGTAAATTTTATGGGATGTAAGACTGGAGTGTGCCTCTGGTATTAGTTCAGGGGGAGGAAAGGTTGAGGGCAGGGAATGGGAAAGGGGGAAAATCAATTTTAAGTATGCAATCCATGACTATCCTTTGATTTCCCTGCATGTAGCTGGTGGCATTTCTGACTTTTTCCAGTGTAGGATTATCAAAATTCCTTCAGCCCTTAGTAAGCAATGAATCAATTCAACACGCTGCTCTGAATGGCCTACATACTTTCACGCATCTCTTCTCAACCATACACACTAGATGTTTGGGTATTTCTTTTTATTTCTTTTTTTAAAAGACAAAGATGGAAAGCCAGTATTCAGGGAATTGAAAACCTATAACCACATTGTACCCTTTCCCTTTCCTCCCACTGCATAGCATATGTTTAAACCCAGGTAAACAAAAACAATTAGAAACTAGAAATAATTATCACAGCAACTGTGAGTCCACTTACCGACACCAAGATATTTGGTATGACAACGTAGTCAGATTCTAACCCAACTGACAGCTCTGGCCGGAAGTAGAAACTCCGATACTCTAAGAAGGAGATGGTATCATTGTCATGGAAAGTTATGTTGGTTTTCTCTCTGTGCTCCCTGTAGAAGAGAGAGGCAGAAAGACTCAGGCTAAATCAGTACCTGCATTGCTTCCACCATGGAAGGCTTTCCTCCATAATAGGCTGTAGACGTTGCAGACACTCCATAGTTTTGTCATATGAAAGCTTTCTTGCAATGTCATTTTCTAGAGACAATATGCATAAAGAATTTAAGTGCTCTTCAGCAAAACAGTCTACTTACCACAACACTTCATCTTTACAACACCTGTGCTACTGACTCTCAAACTTTGGGATTGTTGAAATATATGCAACAAAAAAGTAATCAGTTTGAGTCATGCAACAAAAACTGGGTCCACTTGACCCAAAATGTAAAAGCAATGTGGACTGAAGTCGCTTCTGGGGCTCCTCTGGGAGCTTCATTACCTGCCCAGTAGATCTGCCCCTGAGGAACGGTCTAGGGCCCACTCCGCAAGGAAGCAAGGACATGCACCTCTCCCCTCCAGACACTTGCACAAACCATGTTCTTTGGTACACTTGGGGGTTTGTGGGTACACTTGTCAAGTGTTTCCAAGCGGCCGAAGATGGTAGTGGTGTGTGCCTCACTTTGACCGACAGCAGCAGTGGCTGCCACTACCCGTGGGAGCAGGGGGGGGCGAATGGAGGCTTGGCAGAGGCTACCGGTGCCACGCCTGGGTTGATGGCTGAGCGTGGGTCTCCCCTCCCAGCGGCTTGGGGGTGACTGCAGGGAGGGTGCATGTGGTGATGTCACACTTACGTAGACTTTGTAGCATAGCTATACAGTACTGCCCAAGTTATGGCTGACTGGGATAGAGGGGTTATACATATTGTTTTCCTGAATTCTGAAGGGCTTGTGATATAGCTAAGAATGGGATGAAGTCATGAAATCCTGTTTGCTTTTTGTAGAAATGATGCTTTTGGGGAGGGGGCATTTTCTGGTTTGCCTCAGGCAACAAAATGCTGTGGGCCAGCCCTGACGTTTAGGTACAATGATAATGTTCATGTATTTGTGTTTATGTATCTATTATGCTTGTGTGGAGAGGGTATGTGTATTGCAAACCACTTTGAGATCTTCTATTAGCAAACAATTAATGATAACAGCAGCAGCAGCAGCAGCAGCTTCCTATGCTCATTTAAAAACTGAATCACTATTTATGCCAATCGAATAAAAACCCCTTTAAATCATTTTTTTAAAGTGTCTTCCAATTGGGCAACAGATTTTTTAAAACAACAACAACATGGTTTTTCAATAAAAAGTACTCCTAAAAACTGTAAGCAGAGTCTTAAGAGGCGCCCTTGCTTTTTCTCACATGGGAGGGAATGACGCTTCCAGATACAGTCGTATGCTGGATCCCAAACGCCACGAGAGTCAAACATTTTGGCTCCCAAATGCCGCAAACCGGTTTACAAGCGTTCTTTGGAATTCAAACATCTGACACGGCTTACGCGGCTTCTAATTGGCTGCAGGGGCTTCCTGCCAATCAAAAGCTGTGCCTTGGTTTCCAAACGTTTTGGAAGTTGATTGGACTTCCAGAACGGATTCCGTTTGACTTCCGAGGTACGACTATACAATACTTATTTGCATCTAAAAACAGAGTGTGTTTCTTACTCCAAAACATTTTTTTTCATTATTAAGATTTTATTGAAAGTTTTTTTAAGAGTTATACACATATAAAGTGTCCTCATTTGCCCACCAGTCAGTGATTAGGGGAACTGTAGCCCAAAATCTCTGGAGGGCGGACCAGGTTGGGAAAATCTGGCCCAAAGCAGAAAAAACCCAGTGAGAAACTCCGTAAAAGTCATAGAACTGTAGAGCTGGAAAGGACCATGAGGGTCATCTAGTCTACCCTCCTGGAATGCAGGAATCCTTTGTCCAATGCGGGGCTCGAACCCAGAATCTTGAGATTAAGAGTGTCATGTTCTGATCTCCCTGGCTTAGGAGTTACAGTGTTTTGAGACAAGAAGGCTGGATAGCACCATTATAACAAATCTCAGCGATTATCATCATTGTTCTCACCTCTCCTCCAAGGTGGTTCTTCCCCCACCCTTCCTATTTTATCCTCACAACCCCCCTGTGAGGGAAACTGGACTGAGACACAGTGACTGGCTGAGTGGGGATTCGAACCCTAGTCTCCTAGGTCTTTCCCCAGCACTACAGTTCACTACACTGGTTCTTTAGCACCATTTCTAATGTTATGAAGCGCTAAAAGCGCTGTTTATCTGCTTTGTAAGTTGCAAGGCTTTTTTCATAACCTCCCTCGGATGTCGGCATCCATTAATCCTACCTTTTCTCACCCTGACACTTCTAAAGCAATCCTAGGTGTGCTACAGACATAGCTATGGGTGCAGATTTCTCTCACTGGCCTCCCAACACTTTCTATTTCAACAGAGGGACAGATCAACACCTCGAACAAAAGGAGTCATTGATCCTGAAAGAAATAAGGAGCAATCATGTAACCTTTAATAAGTGGCCCAGCATAATCCACAGGCCAAGGGCGGAGAACTAAAAGGAAAAGCCAATTATATATTTCAACCACCAACTTCACAGAGGATGATGGTGCAAGACTTCTGAAGAAGTGTTCCGTTCAGACTACAACAGATCCTCAGAAGCTTCCGACACTCTTGCACATGAGAGCCACCTGTTAGTTTTAACAGAAAAGCGTGCCAGTCATGTGCAACCTTTTGCATGCACATGCACACTCACTGCATTGAAAGGCCAAATAGATGCTTGCAGGGGCTCCACCTGTCAGCATTGGTGGACTGCCAGCTCCTTGCTTGACAGAGGCTTTGAACAGTAAAGAGCAATTCAGCTGGTGGGGCTCCTGAGCTCACACCATGCAGCTGACCAAGCCTGCCAAGAGCTGCCCAGTAGTTCTTAAAAGGAACTGGAGCCTCCGAGAGCAAGGGAAGCTGGCAATCCCAGACGGGTGACACAAGGATGGTGGATTAGGCAGCTCAGCAGAAAACCCTGCTTGCTATGCGCCATTTAAATCCAATCTTGGGGCCGGAGCAGGAGAAGGGATAAGAGTCCCCATTCGCTTGGACTCTAATCTTGGGCAAAGGAGAAACAAAGACATTTGTGCTAAGAGGCTTTTGCTTCATTCCCTTTGCACAGAGCCACAATGCATACATTCAGCACCCGCAAGTGCACCAGGGAGCCACTATAGGCACAGCGTACGCAGAGGACAAGCTTGGCATTATGCTGGCAGCTAAGCCCAGTGGGGGGGAATTGTGCATGAGATGGCAACAGACCTTGCTGAGTGCTTGGCAAAAGATTTGGATAAGCTTTCAAGAAGGTCTTCCATCACTCCCTCCACTGACCTGTTTCGGTGGCTTTCAAACTCCGTTCTTGGCTTGGAAGCTCATCAAAGGAACTCCAAATTAGAGGAACTTTGAAAGCTGCCTTATACGGAAAGCCCACTGGTCTTTCTTGTTCAGCACTGTCCCCATGAAGAGGCAGCGGCTCTCCAGCGTTTCAGACAAAAGCCTCTCCCAGCCCTACTGGGAGAAGGCAGGGACTGAACCTGGATCCTTATGCATGCCAGGCAGGTGCTCTGCCACTGAGCTACGGCCCTTCAATGATCCCTCCCCAATGGGAAGCAACATGTCCCCAGGAGACAGCCGGGCCACTGCTACCAACCATTAAAGGGCGGCTGGTGGGGGCACTAGGAACACTCTAGGTCTAGGACACATATTCTGCCCACAAGAGCCAAAAGGCCTGAGTTGATTATAAATGGTCTGGGCTTTGGGGTGAGTAAGGAGGTGTGCTGGGGAACATGCGTTAGGGAAACGCAGCACATCAGTGGCACAGCATCTCCTTCCAAAGCAGAAGCATCTTTGGGTAGGGCTGGGAGTGCCTCTGGCTCATGAAAACAGGTTTTTTAATTTCACTCCATTGAGCTGGTGCTGGCAGTCAGAATGGGAAAGGGGTCAGACCACAAACAAAATAAATTGGAAATATTTATTTTAAAACAAAGCTCAGAGATGATTAGCATATGCAAGCTTGGCAATAAGTGAAATATAAGAATAAAGGGAAGGTTTGAATTAATATATAAACGGGGTGGGGGGAATTAGACAGACTAATCATTTTTAATTGTTAAGCAGCTACAAATAAAGCATGAAAATCAGTAAAACCTGAACATCATGTTCCTAAATCTTCCACCAGTCCAAGCTATTTACACGTTTACTAAATTCCCAGCCTTATAGTAGCTGAAGCTAAAGATTAATAAGAAAACTGGATTATAACTACCAGTCCCAGCAGCAACCCAAGGAATTGGCTTCTGTGGACTAAGGGGCAAAGGTCAGAAAGATGATCCAGAATGGCCCAAACAGGCAGTAAGTTCAGGCCGAGACTGAGGTGCAGCTGCTTTTTGATCTGGCACCTCCAAATAGACCTGTTTTCTCATCTGCTCTTATCTCTCTCACACACACACCCTTTTTCTCACTTAAACAATTCTGTTATGGTAAATTATGTCAGGGGCAAGCTCCTATAAAATGAGCTTTATTTTTTTCTTAGTTGTTTTTGGGGAGGGACCTAGTCTCAAGCTTAAGCAGAGTGAAAGGAGTTTCATGAAGGTTACTCAGAGCTGCCAACAAATATTGTATCTTTTTCACTCTGGCACACAATCTCAGCTGAACTAAAGCCTCTCCAAGCCTCCCAATTTCTCATATTCCAGTAGACAAGAGACACTTCTACCCTAAAAGCAGACATTCAGGCTGGCTTAAACAATGGACCAGAGTTTTCTTGACCAGCCTGCTTTGCATTCTTTAGTTTCTGGGGGTGTCACCTTAACCATGCATGCAGGTTTCGTTGCTCATCAGGGAATGTGGTCTGCAGGCTAAAAAAAGCTTCTTCACCACCAGTTAGATAAAAATCACGTGTGGTAAACTTTTGCTCCTCCAGATGTTGCTGAATCACAACTCCCATCAACCCAGCAAAGATGGCTAATGCCCAGGGATGATGAGAGTTGTAGTTCAGCCAGATGTGGTGGGCCAAAGGTTCCTCATGCCCAACATACAGGATAATTGACAAGAAAAGAATTAAGATTGTCACATGGGATGAAGCAGACAGAAATGAGCTCAAACCTGTATACATAAGGGCCACGCTGGGTCACTACCGGCTTTCCTCCTTGAAGAACTTCCTTTGGATTCAGCACCTCAAATAAATAGACTGAAAAGAAAAATGGAACCGGGAGGTCTTTCCACAAGTTGAATGCCATGCCACTGGGATCAAGGCGCACATTCTGTAATGACAAACATGTGCTCCATCAGAGGTTGTTGTTGTTTATTACTCCCCCTTCTCCCTAAGGTGGGTTGCAACCATTTAAAAGACAACATTAAAACCAAATTTTAAAACCTTACAATTACCAAAAAAAATACAAACATGAAAAACAACATTTAGTAAAGATAAAAAGTAGTAATAAAAATAAACAAAAATTCATATGGCTGGGGGAAAAGCCCTAAGTGTGTGTATCTTATGCGCCACATAGCCAATATAGCGTTTAACCAAAAAGTAGCAGAGAATTAGGCAGATATGCCAGTTTCTGTAAAATGAGGGCAACTGAGTAATAAAGGAGGGGATATTAAAACAAAGAAGGACAAAAGGGAAGTAAAAGAGAATACAGTTGTTTATTTCTCCTGGAACACATCAGCAAAGCATGTGTTGTGTCATATTTACATTCTTTGGCACATATTCTGGGAATTTTTGAACTAGCATCTGATCTAATCTCAAAAATAAGAGGAATGCACTGCCCAAGTTTTGTACCCTTGAGATGAGGCAAGCGACAACTCGAAATTCTGTAATTAATGAGTAACTTTGTCTCTGAACCCTGAAGGGCCAGTCCCCCACCCTCCACCCCCGGGAGCTGCTGTTTAGGCCCTGTGTCCAACTCAGGCGAGGCTGCTTGGAACCAGCTGTGAGGAACCAGTGGCCATCCAGATATTGGGCAGCATGACCAATGTCCAGCAACATGTTCCCTATCCCTGAACCAGAATGAAAAATTACATCGCTCGCTTATCAGTTTAGTTAGACTGTATTTAAATCAATGTTTGAACAACTCTGCAAATGCAGGATCCTTTGCTGGAGAGCCATTTTGGCACCACCTGCCTGCCTAGGTCAGGCCTTACAGGGTGGTCCTAAGTGGCCTGCTGCAAGAAATGTCATGGTGAGGGAGCAAGGAACCATGCTAGAAGAGAGAATAAATGCACAAGGACATAAGACAAGCCCTTTTGGCTCGGGCCAAAACATCCTGGTCTCACAGTTGCCACCCAGGTGCCTCTGGGAAGTCCAAACGAAGAACCTGCGTGCAACTCCCCCCACTTGTGATCATTCCCAGCAAAGAAGAAACAGAGCTACAAGGGGAATACAGAAACCCTAAGTTACTGAATCACTAACAATATCCATATATAATTTTATTTATACGTTGTTTTTTTAAAAAATAAGGGTCTAACTCACATCAGTTATCCTAGTGCCTTTGTACTAAATGGCTAGAAAACTTTTTCACTGGGAGAAAAAGTTTACTTCTAAGCAAGTGGGATAAAATATTGCCTGTATCATTCTACTTATTTCTCTGCAAGTAAGGCCTGCTCTGCAGTGTGCATTTAAAGCAGTAATATACCCCCTTTTAAAAACAGCCATGGCTTCCATCAAATAATTCTGGGAACTGTCATCTGTTAAGGGTGCAGAGAGTTGTTAGGACGTCCCCTACTCTTCTCACCAATGGACCTCCCACCCCCAGCTACAACCACCTCCACAGAACACTTCTGACTCCCAAGGGTGCCAATCACAAGACGTTTTCTGGCATATGTGCCATAATAGCACATGATGTTCTGTCAGGGTTCATAACTAGCCAGTGCAGGGGATTGAACAAACAGCCTATTGAAAATGGACGAGTCCTGAGATGCTACTGCGTCTCCACACCAGATTAAATCCTCAGCTTCAAACAAAGTTCTGCTTTAAAGGGTGTTTTCTAGGATGTAACACAAGTTGCAAGAACCACTTGAGGCAGAAGCCTGATCTTTTGAGGTGCAAGAAGAACTTTGAGAACTCATTATATATGCTCCAGTTAGAACAGAAATTGTTTGTAGTGCCGTCAAAATGAGGTTTCTTGAGAGTGTGACAGCTCAGAGAGAGCTTGGAGAGGCAGCTGGTTCCCTTCAGAGTCAGTCATTTGGTTATCAGAAGAAGAAGGAGGAGGAGGAGAAGAAGAAGGAAAGGAGGAGGAGGAGTTTGGATTTGATATCCCTCTTTATCACTAGCCTAAGGAGTCTCAAAGCGGCTAACATTCTCCTTTCCCTTCCTCCCCCCCAACAAACACTCTGTGAGGTGAGTGGGGCTGAGAGACTTCAGAGAAGTGTGACTGGCCCAAGGTCACCCAGCAGCTGCAGGTGGAGGAGCGGAGACGCGAACCCGGTTCCCCAGATTACGAGACTACCGCTCTTAACCACTACACCACACTGGCTCAGAAGATACTCAGATAATTGATCAATCAAAAACCACAGCAGGAATCAAAGCAGTTTAAGAACTGGGCCCAGCGACTGAGTGGGCAGGGAGCCAGAGAGAATGCAGTAGTAAGAGTCGGTATAACATAGAGACCAAAGGGACTGAGCCACAAATTATGAATTCCCCAACTTGAAATTTGTCTGCTATGAACTCATTAGGCAGCCCCAGGAAAGCCACTCTCTTAAATTGGTTCTATCTGCAATAGGTTTTAATCTGAGTCATCCCAATGGATGCAGAGCGTGATGTTGCCTTGGACATTTTAATCACAAAGGTAGTGTGTGTGTTCCATCAAGATATCATTTAAACTTGCAAAAGATTTTATTAGAGGGAACAAATGTAATATACAAGTGTGATGTTGGGAAAGTATTAACAAAGCTTCAGAAACCAAGGATTACAAAAACGATTTGGTCCTCAGGAAAAGTAATTGTATAAACTGCCACTTCACGGTTAGGTAACCTAACCAAGCACCTTTTATAAGACTGCTGCGCATTAGACTAATAGCAAAAAAAAAAGGGGGGGGGACTGAACCAACATAGCCGAAGAGGTGCACACTCTTGACCACGGTGATGAACTCCAATCCCGTTTGGATTTTATTTGGAACGGTGCTGTATTGTTAAAACAAATGTTTACAAGATACAACATGATTTTTACGAGACATTCTATTTATTTCTGCAGTAATATCCAACCGTTTTAGGAACTCCTCTCTGGATTTGTAAACAGTTTACTCCTTGGTCTTTTTTTGCTACTGAAGATGTCTCACAAGGCAGCGGGTACAGATTTTTCCTCAGGATTTACTCCCAAAGCCTTTCTCACGAATGAGCATAGCTGCAAAGTAGTGGAGTTTTTCTTCTGCTAGATGGTTTACCTTCCCAGGTTGATGAGCCCCATCTGCCCCTCACTTCCTTCTACAATATGTGCAGAAACCACCTTCTTGATCATTGGACCCACTATTAGTCTTCTCCACTCCATCCGCCGGGGCCTGTCTTCACATGCAGGGGGTTGTCCCTAACTCAGTGATGGTTTGAGACCCATCAGCTATCTTCCCCTGGTTTAGCCAGCCATTGAAAGCTGTTTCTTGGGGTGTGGCTACTGTTGCACGCTGACAGCTTCTAGGAGCCTCAGGTGAGAGCTGAGTGCAGGGTGGGGACCAAAGGTGGACAAACTACCCCAGAAGGAGCATGGCATGTCCCCCACCAGAGGTACTACCCCTCCCCTAAGACACACCTGTGACCATGTAGTTGGTCCTTTTAAAAGGCATTGTGCTACTGTTGCTCTTTGGTTTCTTGCCTCTCATAGCTGTGATGCATATGATGTTTTAATACAGGGTTAGATACATGCAGAAGGTGCCAGGCTCAGTCCCGAGGCAGAGCAGAGAAAAGGCCCAGTTGGAACCCCGGCAGAGTTGCTGTTGCCAGTAAGACCAGTGGACAATGATAAGCTAGAGGGACTCATGGTCTGACTGGGAATAAGGCAGCTTCCTATGTTCTTGGGGTCCTCCAAATATTGTTGGACTCCAGCTGCCATTAGCCCCAGCCAGCATGCCCAATGGTGAGGTATCATGGGCAAGCGTTCAAAATTAGCTAGGTGCCAGGTGCATTTTGCACCTTGCTTTTGACCACTTGTGAGCAAGTGAAGATGCCTGGGCCCCAGGATGGCACCTGACATTTCCACCATCTGGGGATCATTGGATTGGGACTGTTTGCACACACCAATGCCCCATCCTGTAGAAGAGGTCACCATGAAGAAAAAGAGGTCAGAATAGGCCAATATATATGTGGCTGTCCCTGGATCAAGTGACTTTCCTTCTCTAAGTTTTCAAAGTTCTCAACCTGGCTCAAGGTTGTCATCTGAACTAGCCACATGTTTAACTGAGAATCAATCAGAGACAGTCCATCATTTGAAAAATAAGACTTTTTAGAGCCATCTTGCCCCCCAAAGGCAACTAGACTTTCCGTTTTGGTGACTGTAGCCTTGGTTTAAGGAACCCTTTGGTGCCTAGCTTATATATTTGAGTTTCTAACACTGATCATGGGAGCTGTAGTCCAACTGTGTCCGAAAAGCCACAGGTCCCCTATCTAAATAGAGGATGTGTTATTATTTCCCAAGTGTAGATGCAAAAGTGGCTTGAATGCAAGACAAGGAATGTCTACTGCTAAGTGGAGAGAGACTCTGGCAGGCAGAACAAGAGAGAGGGTTTCCTGCCAGGAGACAGGCAAGCACCACCCGCACAAGGCCATTCTTGGATTCCTAGAATATTTGGTTGTGCTTAAATAGACCACAACTGAAAATATTTGATCAGCCATAGTCATGTGGTCACTGGGATAGCTCAGCAGTGCCTTCCAACGCTACAATTCTATGTTTTTGTGTCCCCAAATTCCCTTCTTCACAGGAATGTTCTTCTCAACGTTGACCAAATTCATTTAGGCTTAATCCCTTTGCTTATTCTACAGCCTCAGCAGATAAGATCCAGATAAGAGAAGGCAGGAAAGGGCGGAGGGAGGGGGACGCCAACCCCCCCTTCCCTTACTTTTAGGAATATTTTGCAATGAGGCTCCTATTTGTGCATTAGAGCAGGAAGTGTTTCTGCTGATCTGATGCTTATGTAAGACAATGTCAGCTGCTCAAGCCCAAGCCGCCTGCCTTAACACGAGACTTCTGACCACAGCTGGACCCATGGTCTAATGCACCACCTGCCTGAGTCTTGCAGCTTTCCCTATCATTGTAGCTCCATTTTTCAGATGTCCCTTAGGCAGTTGCAAAATACTTTTTCCTAAAAGTCCCTCCCCCCTACTGTATTTATTTAGGGCTTGACTAAGGCAGTTCCTGTTTATTTCCTGAAAAGCAGAGGTAAAGGATAGGGTTGCCAATAATTGGACTACAGTTATATTAAACCTACAGCTTATTCCTTCCACAAACACCATTGCCTCATGTGGTTTTCCAAAGGCTGAAGGACTGTTCAACTGAAGTCCCCCTTGCAGATTATGGTTCAGGCCAACCTCTTGGCCACGCTGGTGGGGGCTGGTGGGAGCTGGCCCCCAGGCACCTCTGAAGGGCCACAGCTTCCTCATGCCTGGCTTAGGCCCTGGAGTTGGAGTTTCCTTTAATTACAGCTGCCAAACCTCTTTTCTTGGGAAACTATTGTGGCCATATTTAAAACAGTGAATTGTCTAACTTTGTAAACCACTCAGTGCAAGTGTATGGTCTCTCCTCTCTTTATAGGAGCTGGATACATTTATTATTCTGTACCAAACAATGTAGAAAATCATTATAGCATAAGCTCTTTTTGGAAATAGAAGAAATGTCATCATAAAGTTGCAGTCTTATAACTTATGTACATTTACCTGGGAGTATTACATTCCACTCAAAAATTCAGTGGGACTTCTTCTCAGTAAAGATGCATAGGGTCGTATTGCCTGCTGCAATATGTACACGTACTCATATGCCAAGGAATTGTGGCCCTGCAGAGATTGTTGTGTTCCAGCTCACATCAGCCCTAAGCTAACACAGCCAGTGATGAGAGCTGCAGTCCAGCAGGCCCCCCCCCCCCCGCTCTCCAGAGATCACGCCTGCTTGTGGCGGAGTCAGGGGTCCATAAAACACAAGAACAGCTTGAGACATTCCAAGGCAAAGCTCAAGTTATACTAGATAAGATGAGTGGCTCCATTCACAGCAGCTGAAACTGGTACCAACAATTTAATACAGCTCTGCTTTATAGAATTGTAGCATTGCAAAGGACCCCAAGGGTCATCTAGTCCAACCCCCTGCAATGCAGGAATCTCAGCTAAAGCATCCATGACAGATGGCCAGCAAACCTCTGCTTTAAAACCTCCCTACCTCCGTTGAAGGAGAGTCCACAACCTCCCGAACAGCTCTTACTGTCAGAAAATTCTTCCTGATGTTTAGTTGGAATCTTCATTCTTGTAAGTTGAAGCCTTTGGTTCAAGTCCTACCCTCCAGAGCAGGAGAAAACAAGCTTGCTCCATCTTCCAACTAGCAACCCTTAAAATATTTGAAGATGGCTATCATGTCTCCTCTTAGTCTCCTCTTTTCCAGCCTAAACACACCCAGCTTCTTCAACCATTCAAGGCTTGGTTTCCAGACCCTTGATCATCTCGCTTGCCCTCCTCTGCACACATTCCAGCTTATCAATATCCTTCTTAAATTGTGGTGCCCAGAATTGTACACAATATTCCTTCCAGGTGTGGCATCACCAAGGCGGAACCGAGTGCTACTGTTGCTTCCCTTGATCTGGACACTAGACTTCTGCTGATGCAGCCTAGAATAGCATTAACTTTTTTTTGCTGCTGCATCTCATGTGTGACTGTGTGTGGTTGTGTGGAGTTTTCAAAATATATATATATACAAAAGAAAAAGAAACACAACCTTTAAATATCTCCCCAAAATAAGATGGGTATAAGGTCTAGAATAAATCACTATACTGGCACTTTGGCACAAAGAGGAAGAGAAAATAAGTAAAAGGACAAATTGCATTTATAGTGAAGACAAAAAAAATAATGTAATCCAATCTCTGTTCTACGTAGCTAATGCGTAATTGGCATATGAAATAAAGTTACACTATACAGCTTGAATGTTTGCAGCTTCTCTTTCCCTTGTAATAGTTGTACATGGAAGTAACTTTCTCCAATATTCCAAAGATTTTTATCTCTGTGTATACTTGATTGGAAGCCGCCCAGAGTGGCTGGGGCAACCCAGTCAGATGGGAAGGGTACAAGAAATATATTATTCTTACTATAAAATGAAATAACAACAACAACTTTACCAAAAAGAAATACAAGGTCACTCCCATCGAAGGTGGAAGTATGTGCCTTTAACAGGAAACAAGGTTACAAGCAGGTATAATATCTACCAGCTGTGCCTAAGTTCTGTATCAGCAGTGCAATATTTTCATTGACATTTCACAAATACCTGGTGACACAGATTTAAATCAGTTTTTTATCCACTCATTCAGACAGACTTCACTACTGCTATATTCAAGCCATCTTCCCAGATTTTCTTTGGGCCCAAAGAGGAACCTGTTTGACATAGCTTTGCCATGCTAATTTAACATTTTTGAGGGTGGTGCAGGGAGTAGCCTGATCTCAGGTGAATCCTACATTAATTAAAGGGGTCTTGAGGACAAATAAATGCCAGGTCCTACCTGCACTAAACATTTAAAGCAGCACTCGTACCAGTCAGTCAAGGCTTCCTCCAAAGAATCTTGAGAACTACAGTTTGTTATGGGTGGGGAGTTTTAGGAAACTCCCTATCAGAGCGGTAGCTGGGGGGGGGGGGTGTCTAGCCACGGTTTCTGATCCAGTGAAGCCCCCTGTGGGTTTCTGCTACGGTGTGAGAAAGAAATTCTCAGGGACAGAGGGAGCTGAGGAAGAGAATCAGTTGGACTAGATGACCCTTGGGGTCCCTTCCAACTCTACAATTCTATGATTCTATGATACCTTCAGAACTTTGAATGCGCCTAAATAGCTAAGGTTGAGGGATTTTACAGACTATACATGATCTGCACACAGGAAAGTAAGGGGGTGTGTGAGCATTTTCCCTGCCAGAGGCAGTTCCCTGGCAAGTTCTGGTCAGCCCGGCTGCATTAGGAATGTAATAGATAGGCACTTTCTACCTTTCTACATTGGCTCCCAGTACGTTTCCGAGCACAATTCAAAGTGTTGGTGCTGACCTTTAAAGCCCTAAACGGCCTCGGTCCAGTATATCTGAAGGAGCGTCTCCACCCCCATCATTCTGCCCGGACACTGAGGTCCAGCGCTGAGGGCCTTCTGGCGGTTCCTTCATTGTGAGAAGCAAAGCTACAGGGAACCAGGCAGAGGGCCTTCTTGGTAGTGGCGCCCGCCCTGTGGAATGCCCTTCCAGCAGATGTCAAAGAGATAAACAACTACCTGACATTCAGAAGACATCTGAAGGCAGCCCTGTTTAGGGAAGTTTTTAATGTGTGACATTTTAGTGTATTTTTTGTCTTTGTTGGAAGCTGCCCAGAGTGGCTAGGGCAGGGGTCTGCAACCTTTAAGACAAAAAGAGCCACTTGGACCCGTTTCTGAAGGGGGGGGGGGGAAACTGGGAGCCGCAAAACCATTGCGACATTTAAAACAAATATATCTCTGGAGCAGCGATCTGACAGCGGGCGGGAAGGTGATGTTGGGACGGTGCGTCCCGCACGTACCGCCCCCATGCGACGTCACAGCCAGTACAGCGCCCGCCACAGGAGCCGCGGCAAAGGTGTAAAAGAGCCACATGCGGCTCCGGAGCCGCAGGTTGCAGACCCCTGGGCTAGGGAAACCCAACCAGGTGGGCAGGGTACAAATAATAAATTATTATTATATTACCTTAGACTTGCACAAAGCATTTCTTCACCTCACATGGAACCTAAAATCACTACAAAACTATCATTTCCTAAAATGAGTGATCAAACAAAAATAAAACTGAGAGGAATCTTGTTGAAGCTTACTCGGGAGTAAATTTACATGTCAAAACTCCTTGCACAGAACCAAGAGGGTTGGGTTTTTTCCTCAAAGAGGGGGAAAAATTTAAAAAAGGAAACACCAGAGGGTCTTGGCTGATCTTATGGAAATGCAGTCTTTTAATGATCCTGTGACCAAATAATCCAATTCAAAACCTGACCAAATAGACAATTGCTGCACACAGAAGTTCTAATTTTGACAAACAATTTGTTTTTAGTGGAAGAGATACTCATTTTCCCTTTGTTCATACAGTAATAATACTTCTTAGGATTCCTTTGTATTCAAATGATATTGTGCCTACTTTTATGTCCTTTACGAATAAATCTTTCAAGGGGGGGGTGCTTGTATGCATGCATGTGTATGTACACAAACGTGCATGGGGGGTGGAGTGCCAAACTGGGTCTAGGTGGCAGGAAGCCCAGTTTCAGCCCTGCTCCCTATTCCAGAGCTGCAATCTCCAGGTTGGTTTGACACTCAATCCCTTTTCCCAGGGAACTCTGGGAATTGTAGCTCTGTGGTGGAATAGAGTCTCCTAACACTCACAGCCCCCTTTAAAAACTGCAGGTCCCAGGATTTTTGGAGGAAGCCATGACTGTTTAGTGTGGTGTGATGATGCTTCAAATATATAGTGAAGACGAGTCTGTGGTAAAACAAACTTTGGCATTGACTCTTCACACATATATAAAAATAAAAGTTCCAAGAGGACAGGGGAGTGTTCAATCTACCTCAGAAAGTTTTTTCACGATTTCTCCCCTTCCCAAACAACATTGCACAACACAAGTGTCTTTATGGAAACTTCCCCAATGCTCTTCTTCTCTTTTGTTGCACACAGTCATTGCGCATTGCAACTACATAAAATCTTCGGAGGGTATCGTTCAGGTCAACAACTGGTCCCCATCTGCCCTTAAACCTCTTGTAATTCTCAAGAGTAGGAGGAAGAATTGTCAGCTGACACCAGACAAGACTAAACAGTGTCCTGGAGTGCCTTGTATGTGGGTTTTCTGCCTCGGTGACCTGACACAGCAATTTAATTCTTACAGTTCTACTGTGCAAGTTTGTTGGACCAACAACTGAAAAACGCCCAGAGACAGAACACTTCCCGTTTCCAGAAAATGGAGGCAGCAGTAGAAAGAACAGAAGCATGACCTCATTTTTTCAAATCTATCTTCAGCGCTATTTCTGCAAATGAGGACCCCAATTCTGCAGCAGAAAGTCAAGATTCTGAAAGTTTTGGATAATCATGTTTCTCCTAAGAGTTACTGCTTCCTGCTTCTTCCTGAATTAGCCAATGAGGGGTCATGAATGCTTTTGCAGAGTGGGTAGATTTCCTTTGAGCAGATATTAACATGAGGGAGGCGTGAACAGAAGCTTAGTGAGAGGATGCTCCCAAAGGAGGAAGCTTGCCCTCTGACCTGCATCAGATCCCCATGCTGGCCCGCCCTCCCTCACAGCACACTTGAAATCACAGCATTTGCTGCTTACCAGCTGAGGACCCCAAGGTGATCTGAGAGCTGGTGCACTGTGCTTAGCCTCTCTGCCTTGGCCCCAAATCGCAAATGCGCGCACACACAAACTCCCACCTTTCAATCTATCAAACAGGAATAAATTACAACAGCCCTGCAAAGCACCTTATGATAGGCATTTTTGGCAGTCTGGATACTCTAATCAACAGCACAATACAAGTAGCAAAAATATTATAATTATCTAGCAAACAGGACATTCAAACTCACTATTAGTCATTCACACACAGGACAACAATTGTATCATAGTCAGCAAGTATATGCTTTGTGCAGGGGCCTTTAAAAAGCAAATAACCCAATTAGTTTGCAACATTCTGCACCAGATGAGATGCTCATTATAAATCTTCCTCCAGCATTTTGCTTCAACCCAATTTCTGGTAAAGGAATAAAGAGACACACACATGCACACATAGTCTCTTTTTCACCTGGGCTGAACTGTGCTCTAGGTAAGGAACCCTTTCCACATCCCCTCTACTTGTTCAGATTTGCATCACCTTATTTTATCCTATTAATTTCAATGGTAGGTGATGTTCCTAGCCTGATGCTGATTTGCATCCATGATTTATTGCTTCATGCAAGATGCCCGAGCTGCATGCACAGAGCAGAGCAGAAATCACACAGACCCACAATGCTACAGGGTGTGCCTTTCCCCCACAGTTAAAGGAACAATTACATGAGGTATGTGCCAGTGAAAAGGAACTGTCTATTCTATTTGGACGAGCTGTTGAGTATAGAGTTGAGTGGACCCCACAAGCCAGCCTCATTACCAAGGACATCACAGCTCAGTGGTAGAGCATCTCCCTGGCATCTCCAGGCAAGGGAAGAAAACTCCTGCCTGAAACCTTGGAGAATAACCATCAGTCTGTGAAGGCAATGTTGAGCCAAATCCTGCCCTCATCACACATCCCAAACAGAAATAAGCACCAGAACTTCCTAGATCTTGGAGAAAGGGTTTTAAGAGGAAGGTGTCATAAGCAGTTCACTTCAAAGGCTATATTGCAAATACAGCTGAACTAGAGGTTATGCAAAATGTGCAGTTGAATAACTACATGCTTAAAAAGATAATACTACTAGGTGCCAAGGGGAATCAGTTTGCACGTGAGGAAATGAGCTCAATTCCTTCCCTCCTGTGATGGATCTGGGGGAAATTTCCCCTATTGAGGGCAATCTTTTTAAAACAGTTCTCTCAGATTAAGTGTCATGGACTGGCTGGATGCAGAGGAATGGTGGGAAACGTCCAAGAGAAGAAGGCTCAGAGCCAAAGAATGGTGGTGGGATGGCAATGAGTGGTCAAAGGGAGAAGAGAGAGCAGAGTGGGAGCAGGAGGTGTCAGAAGCTGAAGAGGCAGCAGGGCTTAGTGAGCAGGGGGAGTCTGTGGCAGAGAGCAGTCCAGAGAGAGTCAAGAGAGGAGTGTGGTCCAGAGGCAGAGATGAGATAGGCTGGTGAAGAAGCCAGGGGGTCTCCCCCTCCTGCTGTGACCAGCTCCCCTCCTCCCATTTGTCTCTCAGAACCAGAAGATGTATGAAGAGGGATTGCTTGGGAAGGACCCAGGAAAGGAGATGATTTAGGTAGCTGTGAGAAGGCAGGGACCTTCAGTCTCCACAACTGCCTCATGGGGCAAGACCTATCAGATTTGCTGTGCTCATTACACCTGGCATTCCTCAGCAGACCTTGTTTCTTCTAATAAAGAATTAACTTCACTTACTCTGTGATTTATTGCTGGCTCGCTCCTGACAGAAAGAGATATGCTTGGTCTGCTTATAGAGTTCACCACACCTCCTGAGCTGTGATCCGAACAGAAATCTCCCCCACAGACACAAACACCAAACATACTCCATTTTGCCTTTGTGGGGAGGAGGCAGTCATTAGGAGCATTTTAAATAAACATTTTAAGATTCAGTGTTGCAATCAGCCTTAACACACATGCATAGTCACTAACGTGCATTTAGGATAATTAACTATGCTGTCCCAATTTCCATTCAAATGCACAGGATGTATAAGATGGGGACAATCAACAGCATCCTTCCCAGGACAGGTAAACAAGCTACCTCAGGTGCATGCTGGTCAGGCTCTCTTCCCTCTGCAGCCCCAACCCAGGCCAACTGGGAACTCTATTTTGAAGGCAGAAGGAGCAAAAAAAACCACAAAAGCTGCCTTATACTGAATTGGACCATATGATGGTAGCAGCAGGAGAGTAGCTGGGTCAACTTCAAAGCAGGGAGAACTTTTGCTATGATCTTCCTGCTGTGCTACTGCTCCCCCCTGAAGGAGGGAAGAGGCGCTGGACCATCCCTGGAGGATGCTGGACCCACCAAGCACGGATTTGCAACAGCTGGCAAATCCAGACTTCTGGAAAGGGGAAATTGTTAGTTTGATGTGAATGATTTTAGGACTAGGGGGAGGTTGTCTTTCCCCCCAGAGCGGCAAGTAAGATGTCGAGTCGCATTTTTAAAAAGCACCTCCAAGGAGACCCCCCCGCCTCGAGGGGACCAGGTGCCCGCGCGCCCCCGGCTGGGCCAGCCCGGCGCCCCGCGGGAGCGCGCCGTGCCCGCCTCGCCCCCCCCCCCCGCGCCCCTACCTTGACCACCTGCTCCTCCATGATGGCCGGCAGCGAGACCACCAGGAAGACCCCGGAGCCCAGGCAGAGCAGGCCGGCGATGGCCAGCCCCAGGGCCGCGCGGAAGGCGGAGCAGCAGCGCGCCATGGCGAGCGCAGAAGGAGCCGGCGAGAAAGTGCCTCCGGGGGACCCGCCGCCAGCTGCTCTCCGGCGCCCGAGAAGACGCCGCGGCCGCCGCGCTAGCCCCCATTTACGCTCCCGGATTGAGGCCGGGCCTCCCCGCGGGACCGCCCCGTCGCGCCCAGAAAGGCCGGCAAGGGCCGCCCTTCGGAGCCGGGCGGGGGAGGCGCGGACGCGGCGCTGGGGAGCGAGCTGCCTGGGGGACGCACTTACTCGCGAGGAAACGTGCTGCGCGCACTTTCCGGCGAGTATCGTGCGCTGGGAGGCAGCGGCGCTTCCTTCCGAGTAAAGCAGCACAGGAGGAGGGCGCTTCTTCAGGCTGGCCGCCCCAGGCGAACCCAGTAAAGCTGCGGTGGGTCGTGTAACATGCCCTGTAAACACGTGGACAGATTGGTGGTAAACAGAGCCGGGAACAGGAGGTCTGTAGCTGCCTCTCTGTTTCCAAGCCCAGTTTTGACTTCTCAAGCTCTTTAAGGTGAAGGATCCTTCTCGGGTATAAAAGCCAACCTCCCCACCCCCCTCCTGCTTTTGGGTAGACTAGGGTAGCATACCTTCCCAACATTTCTACAATGAAAATAGGGAAACGTTGGACATTCCAGGATCAAATCAGAAACTGGGGTGGCTTTTTTTAAATCTGGGACTGTCCCTGGTGAAAAGGGACACTTGGAGGGTCAGGTATTTATCCAGTTTGTCCGCTGCCCAAACTTACTGCTGCCTTTATGAGGTGGCTGTTTTGTGTTTTTTTGGAGGAGTCCATTACTACGTTTATGTTTTTTAATATGCCAGAAGCTGCTTGTAGGCTTCTAGGTAACAAGCAGCTAACAAGACAACTTGTTGTTGTTGTTGTTGTTGTTGTTGTTGTTGTTAGTTAATATAGTACAGAGCAAGTTCCTTCCCTGTTACTTTGGACTCTGAAGGCAGGGCACAGTGCACACAGCTGCTCCTGATTGCAGTCCCCTAGCAGAGGTGTGGGGGAACCTTTGGCCCTCGGGGTGTTACTAAACTACAACTCATCAGCCTCAGCAAAGCATGGCCAGTGGCCAGGGATGATGGGAGTTGTAGTTCAGCAACATCTGAAAGGCCAAAGATTCCTCACACCTGGTTTAGAGATCAGCCCTCAACCCTGCAATAGAGCAGACTTCACTGGGCAGGGGACTATAACTTCCTGAATGCTTGCTTTTAGAGCCAAAAACTGCCCATTGCCATTGCAGGGGGAGAGTAGCTGAGCCTTCAGAAGCTAAGACAGAGAGGTGTGGAAAAGGTGGGTATGAGAGCTATGGTTCCCCCCACCCTGAAAAAATTGGAAGACTCTATATGGAATGCATAAAACTGCTTACTATAGACAAGAGAGGAAGTATCTGTGCTAAGTGTGCACACATCTATACACAGGAACAGACATACCCCATCAATTGCTTGCCCACTCAGTCGCAGGGCCTCCTGTCAATACCATCTTCCATACTGGGCCACTAGGGCGCAAGCAACCTGCCCTTTGGAACTCTGTCCCATTACACATCTAGCAAGTATTGCCTCTGTTATCTTGTTAGTGCCAAACCCTTCCTGGATTCAGAAAATCTAAGTAGCTAATGGCCAGTCTCCCCTTCTTGGGTAAGGTTCTGGAGCACTCTTGGAGGAAACTGAATTTCTAGATTCATTTCAATTGGTGTTTTGGCACAGAAACTGCTTTGATCACCTTGTATGATAACCTCTGTTGAGAAAGACAGCGAAAATGGGCCCCCGTTAATTCTCCTCAACCTCTCCGCTGCTTTCAGTACTGTTGACCATGGTCTCCTAATCAAGCAGCTGCCCAAGTTAAAGATGGATGGCACTGCATTGTGGGCCTACTTGGTCATTTCCAGAGAGTGATGCTTGGTGAGTGCTCTTCAGCCCTGTGAAGCCTTCCATGTGGGGTTCCTCAGGATTGGATTTCATCCCGTATGTCGCTTAGCACCAAACTGAGTGGGGTTATCCAGAGTTTTAGAGTACCTCATCAGCAAGACACACAGTGAATATGCTGGACTGTTGTCTTGCCTGGATTGGATGAGACCCAAAACACAGAAGCTCAATCAAGATAAGAATGAGGCGCGCTAGTGGGTGGTTCCCTAGACTGCATGGGTGGGAGGTTGCCTGTTCTTGATGTGGTTACACTCCCTCTGAAGGAGTGGGTACGCAGCTTACAAATTATTCTGGATCCTTGAGGCTCAGGCAGCCTCAGTGGCACAGAGTGCCTTCCATCAGGGATAGCCTAACTTCTGTTGTTTATGCTCTGGTAACCTCTAGGTTAGATTACCGCAACACATTTTAAGCAGAGCTGCCTGTGAAGACAGTTCAGAAACTTCAGCTGGTGCAGAATTCAGCAGACAGTTGCTCACGGGGGCAAAACGTTTTGAGCACATAACGCCAATCCTGGCCTGACTTCACCAGCTGCCAATTAGTTTCCAGGCCCAATCCAAAGTGCGGATTTTGAACTATAAAGTCTTAACAGCTCAGGACAATACCTCAAGGACCACCTATCCCCATACAAGCCAACCTAGACCCTGTGATCATGCTGTGCGGCCCTCATTCGTGTGCCTCCTCCACAAAAGGTCTGGAAGGTGGCAATGCAAGTAGATCTGTTTGTGGAATGAACTCCCTGGGAAGGCTTGCTTGGCACCTTGGTTACATATCTTCAGTATCAAGTGAAAACATTTATCTGTAACCAAGCCTTTGGCTGATTTAAAATTCTGTGGCCTTTCAAATGTCTTTGTGGGAGGGCGATTGATTTGTTTTTATTTATTATGTATTTTGTATTCTCATTTTGTATTTTTATGTTGTGATATATGAAGGGCAGTATACATACAGTATTTAATAAAATTTCAACAAGCCTTTTATTTGGCTATCCAAATGTTATCCTTATTACATTTGAAAATGTTACTTTTTTAGTACCTGTATATTTTAAATCACTTTAAAGGTATTTATAAATGGAATCAAATGAAGTGTTTCTAAATTCGGAGGGCTTTAGCTCTCGATCCTAGTCACAGGCCACAAAAGGCTTTAGAGCAGACATAGGCAAACTCGGCCCTCCAGATGTTTTGGGACTACAATTCCCATCATCCCTAGCTAACAAGGCCAGTGGTCAGAGGTGATGGGAGTTGTAGCCCCAAAACATTTGGAGCAGAGTTTGCCTATGCCTGCTTTAGTGTTAAAACCAGCACCTTGAATTGAGCAACTGTAACACAGTGTTTGTAGAACTCCTAATATAATCAAGAGGGAATTGGCTTCCTTTACATCAGCTGAACTTTCTGGGTCATCTTAATGTAGCTTGCAAAGCTTGTAACATCTTTGTTACCTTTTATGATGTTCCAGGGGCTATTATCACTTTCATCTCTTAAATGCAGTTTACCCTTGAGCCTGTTAAGCAACACATTTTTTCATTGGTCCTTCTGAAAGCACAAATTAACTCAGCTACCACCATTACTGGTTAAGATTTCATTCACTTGACTGGCTGCAATGTCTAAAGGTTTCAAGCTCACGTGATACTAGGATTGACATATAAAGCTTGAAAGAGCCTTATCACAGCCGTATTATCCATTGGTAGATTCATGGGAGATTTGCAGTAAAAAAGGGCTTAGCAGTAACTTTAAGCTGCTAAACTTTAGGTGGCCTCTGACAAGCGACCTTGTGTTGCAAGCCAGAGGAATCAAGAACACAGGCCAGTCAAGGATCCTCACATACCCATTACCTCACTCTTTGGGCACTTTCTGCAAGCTGTTGCTGCCATCTTTGGCAAGTCTCAAATATTGTGTGATTGGTGCATTAACTCCTCCACTGATTAGTGTTGTGCTTGGAATAGGACCAGGGACACCAGGGTTCAATTCCTCCCTCCACATAAAGCTCCCTGGGAGACACTGAACCAACCAGGATCCCCTTTTAAAGTATTTTTTTCTGATTTTGTTGTTGTAAGCCACTTTGTATAGTGTTTTAATGGAGCTGTACACCATTGAATAGAGGGACGCGGGTGGCGCTGTGGGTTAAACCACAGAGCCTAGGGGTTGCCGATCAGGTCGGCGGTTTGAATCCCCGCGACGGGGTGAGCTCCCATTCCTTGGTCCCTGCTACTGACAACCTAGCAGTTTGAAAGCACGTCAAAGTGCAAGTAGATAAATAGGTACCACTCCAGTGGGAAGGTAAACTGTTTCTGTGCGCTGCTCTGGTTTGCCAGAAGCGGCTTAGTCATGCTGGCCACATGACCCGGAAGCTGTACGCTGGCTCCCTCGGCCAATAAAGCGAGATGAGCACCGCAACACCAGTCGGCCACGACTGGACCTAATGGTCAAGGGTCCCCTTTACCTTTACACCATTGAATGTATGCTTAACACAACACTTGTTAAAAGGTTTTACCTGCAGATTACTGTCAAACCTATTAGAGCTCAACAACCCACATTACCAAAGAGCTATTTTCCAGCACAGGAAAGAATTGGCCTGTGAGATGTTAGCACCTAAACACACAGAGCCAAATGCAAGACAAATGATTTTCATTGCTGTATTCAGTATTTCAGGCCAGGAACAAAATTTGGACTACTCATGAGGTATCAAATGTTGATCCTGTGGTGCAGGAGATTCTGACCAAATTTCAGTAAGAACTTAGATTGGATGGCCATCTGTCATTTATGATCTAGTTAGTTGAGATTCCTGCATTGGACTAGAATGATCCTGGGATCCCTTCCAACTCTACAATTCTGACTGTAGCAAGAGCTCCTAGGTGGGACAACTGCAGGAAAACTCTACAATGACCATAGGTAACTTGCGATTTGTCAGAGTTCTGATAGCAAGACCTCTACTGCATCCTGACACTCCTATATGCTCAGTCAGGAAGCTGCAGAGTGTCAGTTATAACAAGTATATCCAGATATCCAAGAAAAAGTATTTGAAAATAGTGTAACTTTAAGTGGTAAGCAAACTTGCTTTGGAAAGTTTCCCCCCTGCTACCCAAGTGGCTTAGAGACTCCAAACCAATAAAAACTTGTCAACTTGAGAGCTTCTAACATTTCACCTGGTATTATTTCCAAGCCCAAATTCTCTTGCTTTGGGTCATAAGGCACCATATTCAGCTTTCAGTTTCTGTACCTCCTTGGAGCCATTTTATAGAGTTCCCAGACAGGCATATGAACCAGCTTTCCTGGATTAGCTTACTTTACTGCACTATTAAGCTCATAAAAGTTAGCTAAATGGATTAGAGACATATGTAGTGCACAGGTGACGAACAAGGGCATGAGAACCTACCAACTGGAATAAAAGATGCTCCACTTTGAGCTAGTGCCTTAAGATTGCAATTTAAGGTACTTGAGCTGAACCGTTCAGCTAAGTGGAGGAAAAACCTATTGTGTCACTGCTGTTTATTAAATAGACTGAAATACAAGTTTGGGGCATTTCCCCAAAGGCCAGCTTCCAATTTACTTCCACTGAGGCAGGGTTAGAGTTGAACTAACCACAACTGTAATTTAACAAGAGATTGACTCCAATTGTTTCCCAGTTTACACCAGTTATTTGCAATCCCACCATAGGAGCCGATAGCTGTTAAGTGCCAAGAACCACTGCCTGCTTCAATAGCACTGAATCTCAAATTCAATTTACCGGTCAACAGTTCTCCAGTTTGGCTGAAATAAAACCACTCCACATAAGCAGTGCTCCTCTCACCTTTCAGTCATTAGTGAACTCTTAATGCTTGCATGTATGACTTCAGCAATGTAATCTCATTTGCTGAGGCTGCCTTAGCTTCTGGCTTAAGGCAATTATGTAAGTTAAAGTTTGTCGACATGATACTCAAACAATTATGCCCCCTGCCAAGTATTTGCCAGATATTGTTCAATTCAGCACAAACACCCCCCGAAACATACTGATGCTAAATCACCAACCACCTAAAATGATGAAACAAGTACATTTGGGAATGCAACAGCTTTAATGAAACAAAGTGCAGTGAGGTTTACTTGGGTGGTTGTAAGTAGCAAGTTTAAATGCCACCCCTTAAACGTAGAACCAGGTGCAAGGTGGACTCCTTCTGGATGTTGTAGTCAGACAGGGTGCGGCCATCTTCCAGCTGCTTGCCAGCAAAGATCAGCCTCTGCTGGTCAGGGGGAATGCCTTCTTTGTCTTGAATCTTGGCCTTGACGTTCTCAATGGTGTCACTTGGCTCCACCTCCAAGGTGATGGTCTTCCCTGTCAAGGTCTTCACAAAGATCTGCATGCCTCCCCTCAGGCGCAGCACAAGGTGGAGGGTGGACTCCTTCTGGATGTTGTAGTCAGACAGGGTGCGGCCGTCTTCCAGCTGCTTGCCAGCGAAGATCAGCCTCTGCTGGTCAGGGGGAATGCCTTCTTTGTCTTGAATCTTGGCCTTGACGTTCTCAATGGTGTCACTTGGCTCCACCTCCAAGGTGATGGTCTTCCCTGTCAAGGTCTTCACAAAGATCTGCATGCCTCCCCTCAGGCGCAGCACAAGGTGGAGGGTGGACTCCTTCTGGATGTTGTAGTCAGACAGGGTGCGGCCATCTTCCAGCTGCTTGCCAGCAAAGATCAGCCTCTGCTGGTCAGGGGGAATGCCTTCTTTGTCTTGAATCTTGGCCTTGACGTTCTCAATGGTGTCACTTGGCTCCACCTCCAAGGTGATGGTCTTCCCTGTCAAGGTCTTCACAAAGATCTGCATGCCTCCCCTCAGGCGCAGCACAAGGTGGAGGGTGGACTCCTTCTGGATGTTGTAGTCAGACAGGGTGCGGCCGTCTTCCAGCTGCTTGCCAGCGAAGATCAGCCTCTGCTGGTCAGGGGGAATGCCTTCTTTGTCTTGAATCTTGGCCTTGACGTTCTCAATGGTGTCACTTGGCTCCACCTCCAAGGTGATGGTCTTCCCTGTCAAGGTCTTCACAAAGATCTGCATGCCTCCCCTCAGGCGCAGCACAAGGTGGAGGGTGGACTCCTTCTGGATGTTGTAGTCAGACAGGGTGCGGCCATCTTCCAGCTGCTTGCCAGCAAAGATCAGCCTCTGCTGGTCAGGGGGAATGCCTTCTTTGTCCTGAATCTTGGCCTTGACGTTCTCAATGGTGTCACTTGGCTCCACCTCCAAAGTGATGGTCTTCCCTGTCAAGGTCTTCACAAAGATCTGCATGCCTCCCCTCAGGCGCAGCACAAGGTGGAGGGTGGACTCCTTCTGGATGTTGTAGTCAGACAGGGTGCGGCCATCTTCCAGCTGCTTGCCAGCAAAGATCAGCCTCTGCTGGTCAGGGGGAATGCCTTCTTTGTCCTGAATCTTGGCCTTGACGTTCTCAATGGTGTCACTTGGCTCCACCTCCAAGGTGATGGTCTTCCCTGTCAAGGTCTTCACAAAGATCTGCATGCCTCCCCTCAGGCGCAGCACAAGGTGGAGGGTGGACTCCTTCTGGATGTTGTAGTCAGACAGGGTGCGGCCATCTTCCAGCTGCTTGCCAGCAAAGATCAGCCTCTGCTGGTCAGGGGGAATGCCTTCTTTGTCCTGAATCTTGGCCTTGACATTCTCAATGGTGTCACTTGGCTCCACCTCCAAGGTGATGGTCTTGCCCGTCAAGGTCTTCACAAAGATCTGCATTTTCTCTGCAAGGGGGGGGGGGGAGAAGCAGCACAATTCAGATTTGGAAAAAGTCCCACTTTATTTAAGATGCCCCGACTTAAAACAAGAAGCCAGCAATCAACCCACTGACCAAACAATACCAACTCCGCTTGCCAATGGCAACGAGCTCCGCCCCCTTCAGACCAACAAGGCAGAAAGAGAGCAAGGATGCGCGCGCACCCCTAGCCGACGCCTGGCTACGTGACGTCACAGTGCCTGGCTGCGTCACAAGCGCAGGCGCGTTAACGGCCTTCGCCGTGTTGTTTTTCGTCTCTTCCTCGAGGCGGCCATTTTGGACCGCGGCGCCTTTAGGCTTTTTTGGCCAATTCGTACCCGAACTGGCATGCGTACACGTCGAAATGACAGCAACTCTTGAGGACCATATTGTGCCCCCTCGCTTAAAGGCTGATGACCCCTCAAGTACCAACTGGATTCCCTTCCCGCCCCGCCAAACCACGCCCTCCTCCCTCCGCCGCTCCCAAAGTATCCCTCACGAGCCCAAACACCCTTCAGAAAACAGCCCTTCCTCCTAGCCTGAAGGCAGCTTTAACGCGGCAGAGGAAAAAGGAGAGAAATGAGCCCTATTTCCCAACGAAAAATATCTCACCGCAGAGCTCGAGCCGGTCCAAGCAGACAGCAAATTCCAGGCGAGGAGAGGCGATTTGTTCTAGCTGCGCAGCTGCCCGCGACCTCCTTTTATATAGGTTTTCGCTGAGCAATAAGATCACTCCGCCAAAAGAAAAAAACCCCACCAGCCAGCTGACGTAAGGACTATTTTTCCGCCCCGCCCGCGCGTGCGCTCTGTCAAACCGTATGCTGAAGGGGGGAAGCAACAGAGGTGACGTCAGGAGCTTTGACCCCGCCTTTGTCGGGGTTTTTTTAACTGGCAACGCGGAAGGATAAAACCGCCTCAGCCGCGATAAGTGATTATTGGCGGTTGGGGGAGGGGCAAAGAAAACAAGGTGTGAGGAAGGAGCTGAGGCAAAAACCCGGAGTGGGTTGTTTTTCGCAAGCCTGGAATGGTTTGCAGTGAATACTGTATATAATAATATTGTTCTTGTTATTACATATTTATTTATACCCTGCCTTTTCCCCTGACGGGACTCAAGGCAATTTACAGATTAAAAAAAAAACTGCCAAAAACAGAAAAATCAGTTCATTTAAAAAAATTCACACTGATAAAATTAAAACTATATACATAAACTTACGCCTGAATGTCAGTAGCACAAGAGTCTGATCACTTTTGGAGGGGCAAGGTTGGGCCAAATAATTCATCCCTCAGCCATGCCCCCACTAGGCCCATGGCCTCAGCCCAACCTTCCTTGCAGGTTTGTGGAGGAAAAAAGACACAGGAAAAAGACGGGCCTCTCCACCATCTCCGTCGTCCCTCAAGGAAAAGCGAGAGAGGAAGGAGGGAGGAGTTGAGGGGACATCTCTCCCCCCCCCCCCCCCGCTTCCAACGCAAAGTTCAAAATTCATTCCTTTCTCCAGTCACAGTTGTGAATATAGGTTCACACGAAAATCGTATTCTGCTGCACCTCCTCTCCCCCTCAGGAAAACTATAGCAAGGGTTGAGACAAATCTGGCCTCCACCATAAGCCAAGTGAAGGCCCTCATCCATCTGTCACTTGCTCCAGTGCTTTGCTTTTCCTCCTCCTTCCCAGTTCCTTTTTCCTTTCATGCAATGAGTGTTAGGCTACATGTGAACTTTTCTTTGGCCAGCCCTCAATCCAATCAAACAGCTGTTGCTGGGACTACTGCTGATCCTTTTTTCAGAGATCATGGGGTTGAGATCATGTTTTTATTCAGAGATCATGTGGGTTGAGATCATGTTTTTGAATTCTTCCCTTCTGTAAAAACTCCATGCCAACAAATAACCAGCACTACTGTCTACTGAGTTGTGCTGAGTCCAGTACTCTTTCTCTCCCGGAATGACAAACAGCAAAATATCATTATGCTCTTCTCCTGATTGTGGGCTTCCCATAGGTGACTTGGACCACTGAGGAAACAGTGTGCTAAACTAGATTGGCATTTGGTTTAAGCCGCAGGGTTCTTCCTTATGTTTTTATGTCCCTGGCACCCTACATTTCTAGTTGCGGGAACAGGCATTCAAAAGCTAATTTTCCTGTTTGTAATTTGAGTGACAGAGATAAGTTTCTCTCCCACTCTCAGGGCCAGCCGATGGAAGCTGAATGTCGGAGGAAGATTGAGGACAGAAACGCAGTGCACAGTTCAAACTACAGAATTTGACTCCATAAGATGCAGCGATTGCCACCAACATGGATGACTTTGCCAGAGGATTAGACGTATTAATGGAGGATAAGGCTATTGACGCGGGTGGCACTGTGGTCTAAACCACAGAGCCTTGGACTTGCCAATCAGAAGGTCAGCGGTTTGAATCCCCATGACGGCGTGAGCTCCCGTTGCTCTGTCCTAGCTCCTGCCAAGCTAGCAGTCCGAAAGCACGTCAAAGTGCAAGTATCGCTCTGGAAGGAAGGTAAACGGCGTTTCCGTACGCTGCTCTGGTTCGCCAGAAGCGGCTTAGTCCTGCTGGCCACATGACCCGGAAGCTGTACGCCGGCTCCCTTGGCCAATAAAGCGCAATGAGCGCCACAACCCCAGAGTCGGTCACGACTGGACCTAATGGTCAGGGGTCCCTTTACCTTTACCTGTAAGGCTATTGAAAGCTTCCAGCCACAACACCTATGGACTGCTTCCGCTATTGGAGGCAGTGCGCCTTTCAATATAATTTGTTGCAAGTCACAAACAGGGAATGCTGTTGTGTTCATCCCCTGCTTCTGTGCTTAGGTTGGCATTGGCTGCCATGAAAACAGGATTCTGGACTAGATGGGCCTCTGTTCTGATCCTAGAAGGATCTTCTATCTCCTGAAAATGAGGGGCTCCGATTTAAACCATTTCATGTTGCTGCACACGTGTAAGACTCAGACATGAAGAACGGAGTCTGGATTGTGATAGGAATTTTATGGTCTTAGATATATGGCAATGTTCATAACCACACATACATAGATCAGCACAGGAAGACCAATCTGGAACCATTTTGATTCCTAAACTGACCAAATGTTTTCTCTGCAAGGTCAAAATGGAAAAACCTCCCAATTGTCTCTTCCTTCACAAATCCTGTCTTAAGGGTATGTCTGTGTTTGAATAAGGGTCAAAGCAAAAAAAAAAATGAACAGTGTCCTTCAGCTCTCTATATTGGACAAACAGGCCAAACCTTACGCCAAAGAATAAACGGACATAAATCTGACATCAAGAATCACAAGACAGAGAAACCAGTAGGAGAACACTTCAATCTCCCAGGACATTCTATACAAGATCTCAAAGTAGCTGTTTTACTACAAAGGAATTTCAGAAATAGACTGGAAAGAGAAGCTGCTGAATTGCAACTTATTACCAAACTTAAAACCATGGAGAGACCTGGTCTGAACAAAGACATTGGATTCTTATCTCATTATACATGACAAAGCCATTTTTCACCTTCTCACCCCTTGCTTTTTCCTGTAAGACCTATTGCAGTCGTTAAGAGTCGTCAACAGGCTCATCACAGCTATCTGCCAATCACCCTTTCCCACCACCCTTCTGAGTAATACCCCTCCCCACCTTCTCACTATATAGAAGGGTCTGGCAACTTCTGTTTCAGTGTATCTGAAGAAGTGTGCATGCACACGAAAGCTCATACCAAGAACTAACTTAGTTGATCTTTAAGGTGCTACTGGAAGGAATTTTTTTTGTTTTGACTATGGCAGACCAACACGGCTACCTATCTGTATTTGAATAAGGGTGTGAGCCTTATCATTACAAAAGACTGGCCAGGCTCCTCAGGCAATACAATCAAGTAACCTGCCAGACAAGAAATAAACAAGGACAAGAGAAAAACAATATTGAAATTTCTGTTTTAAGGCCACCTTTTCTGTGATGTATCCGAGGGGTGGTCTTAGGTTACACCCCTCACGTGATGTATGTATGATGTTTCTGGGGGTGGTCTTGATCTAGAGAATGGGAATTTCAAAAGTCTTTATAAGCCCTTGCACACCATCTTTCTGGGTCCTCCTCCTCTCCTGCGTGTGAGGGAGCACCCTGTTGCAACAGATCAATAAAGATCAAGCTTACTAGCTGCTTTGCTTCTCAATAGTCTCTGGTTGGCCTCTGTTATTTTCTCCTACCAATAGGGAACCTATGTAAGGACTCTATATGGGCTCTTGGATACCCCATAAGGGAAAAGAGCATATTTTTATTTACAACAGGATCCAGAATCTTCTACTCCTCTTATTCATGCAGAAGCCATTTCCTCTTGCCTCCTTTTTGTTTATGCCCGAAAGGAAGTAGCTGCCTGAACAGCTGACTAAGCCACCAATAAGCTGAAAAACAGGATCAGCAGCAGCCCCAGCAACAGCTGTTTGATTGGATTGAGGGCTGGCCAAAGAGGCTGGTTGTATTGTTCTCTTTGTAGCTCATGGGGGTTCCCTTTGGAGCCTCTGTCAATTGGAGGCCAGGGCTGTATTAACAAAAGCAGATGCAAGCTTCCAAAGTTGCAACAAAAAACCCAAAGTACTTCTGAGACTAACTGAGCTTCAGACACGTCTGGTTTTGAAACTGTTTTCCTGTTGGCAAATTCTAGCCATGTTGGCTTGTTATAGTAAACATACAAACAGTTTAGTCTTTAAGGTGGCATAAGACTCTCACCATGTTTTTGACATTTGCTCATTTACAAATACAGGTTTGGGTCTAGGTCTGAGCATGCAGCACCAGTTTCCCCAAATGCTAACACCATGTCCCACCTGCGAAAACTCAAGACTTTTGTCTCCTTCACTAGCTACAGTCATATCCACGCCATACATTTAAAGCACATTTTGCCAAATAATGAGGAGAACTTGTAATAGGAATTTTATGGTCTTAGATATATGGTAATGTTCATAAGTGTACCAACCAAGCACATACATAGATCAGCACAGGAAGGCCAACCTGGAACCATTTTGATTCCTAAACTGAGCAAATGTTTTCTCTGCAAGGTCAAACTGGAAAAGTCTCCCCATTGTCTCTTTCCTCACAAATCCTGTCTTAAGGATATGTCTGTTTGAATAGGGTGTGAGCCTGTGACCTGGCCAGGAACTAAGTATTTATCATTACAAAAGACTGGCCAGGCTCCTCAGGCAATCCAGTCAAGTAACCTGCTAGACAGGAGATAAACAAGAGAAAAACAATATTAAAATTTCTGTGATGTAGGTGGGATGTATCTGAGGGGTGGTCTTAGGTTACACCCCTTCTGTGATGTATGTATGATGTTTCTGGGGGTGGTCTTGATCTATAGGAGGGCAATTTCAAAAGTCTTTATAAGGCCTGGCACACCATTTTTCTGGGTCCTCCTCCTTTCCTGCGTTTGAGGGGAGCACCCTGTTGCAACAGATCAATGAAGATCAAGCTTACTAGCTGCTTTGCTTCTCAATATTCTCTGGTTGGCCTCTTGGATACCCCATAAGGGAAAAAGGGCATATTTTTATTTACAACAAACTGTAGTTTAAATGATGCTAGAAATTATAGCTCTGTGAGGGGTAAACTACAAAGCCATGACTGTTTGGGATAAATCATAGGAACTTCTTGTCCAACCCCCCACAATGCAGGAATCCCAGCTCAAGAATCCCTGACAGATGGCCATCCAACCTCTGTCCAAAAACGTCTAAAGAAGGAGAGTCCACTACCTTCCCAGGTACTCCATTCCACAGTTGAATGGCTCTTATGTCAGGAAGTTCTTCCTCATGTTTAGTCAGAATCTCCTTTATTGTTATTTGAATCCATTGGTTCACAATCCATGCAAACTTGCTCCATCTTCCACGGGACAGTCCTTCTGATGGCTATCATATCACCTCTTGGGCTTCTCTTCCACAGGCTAAGAATACTTAAGTTCATAACCATTTGTCATAAGGCTTGGTTTTCAGATGCTTTATCATCTTGGTTGCTCTCTTTTGTATATAAATGTTCTTTAAATTTATGGTGTGGGTGACTGTCCCAGTGCCCAAACGATTTATTTCTGGGTCCTCCACAAAGAAGATGCTATGCGTCCAGAATATAGCAGCCACCAGCCATCAAAACCAACAGAACTCATTTTAAGGATGGTCAGGAGGGGTCTTGGCTTACCTATTTATTTACCCAGGCTACCTAGTTGTTATTATCTTTGAGTCTCAGCATTCTAATCTGTTAGGTGTGTTAGTTTAATAGAAAATCATATAAATACTTATAAATTTAACTTTTTGAACATAGCTTTTAATTAAAGCATTTTATATATCTCTCGAACACACTGTTCAACTGTCCACGCTGACTGGGGCAGATGAGAGTTGGAGTCCAGCAACATCTGCAAGGACAGAAGTCCCCCCCCCCCCCCGAAATAGACTATAGAAGCTTCTGAATGACTTGCTTGTCATTTCATGTTTGGCCTGCGTGCATAGTGCTGAATTATGGCACTGAGAGAGGAGTCACAGCTTTACATTATGGGTTGCTTTGGTCATGTAATTGGTGGGGCCTGCCCAGTGGTTTGACTTCACCCCTGGAGATCATTGTTTCTGAAGGCAGATGGATGCCAACTTTCTTTTTTTTTCTGCCCCAAAGGCTTGTTTATTCGGGTGTAAATCAAATGCTCTACCATACGCCGGCAATAAAGCTGATAATATCCAGTTTGCAAAATTGCATGCTTTTCTTAAGCACTTAAACAGGCATTGGGAGCCTTCTGTGATTGTCCCAAATGCCAACCTTCTTATCAAGTTAGATTTTTACCCTAGATTGTAAGTGATCATCTCCCAACCTCCTGGCTTTTCTTAAACTGCCAGTCAAGGAGGTGTGGTTTGTTTGTTTGTTTGTTTGTTTGTTTGTTTGTTTGTTTGAAGTTCCTAAGGGGTTCCTGACGAGAAGATCAGAAATGGCAGGCATGCTTTAAATATATGGTGGGTGGGTGTGCGTGCAAGAAATACATCTTTTTTGCATTTCAGAATTTTGCAGTCTGCTAGTGCAATTTGTTCTGTATTGTGCCTGAACCTGACATTTTAAAAAAATCAACACAAAACATTTATGGAAGAGCAAGAAGCCTCACAAATCCACCACTGTAAATATGCTTCATTAGTGTCCAGTTATCAAAACAAATGTTGCCAAACTTGTTTCCTCTAGATAAATTTGCGAATGCAGGAAATCAGCAGCATTTTCTGGAAAGTTGAGAAGAAAAAGTGGAGATGCCGGGGATTGAACCCGGGGCCTCATACATGCAAAGCATGCGCTCTACCACTGAGCTACATCCCCTGGGCGGCAAAGTTATTTCCTACGGAATGGGATAGCAAAATAATTTAATATCATGAGCTGTAATTTATGATATAATCGCAAAAGCGCCTAGGATTTGGTAGTGGTGAAGAAGATTATGTCGGAAAATGAAGGGGCGGGGGTGAAAGCGGCGGAGGAAATAAAATGTACATAACCGAATTAAAAGTTTAAGCGCTCACTGTGTGCGCCCAAGCTGTGCAACGCTAAAGAGAAGCAACGCATTGCAGTGCAGAACATGCAGCACATTAACTGCACAAAAGCCCTTTTCAAGAAGGGCCACGAAACAGCGCTCATCTTGTGGGAAACAATGCAAGAAAGCTAGAGATGCGCTTGCACACCTTTGCACCTGGCGCGTGTCACTTCTTCGGGTCCGCGCGTGCAAATGACTGAGCAATGGAGGCAAAGGAAGAAAGCACGCGCTCCAGCAAACAGCATATTTTAACCGTAAAAAGGGCGAAAGGCTGCATTTCACCGAATATTGAACACCTCTCCCCATTTAATTTTTAAAATGTGACGAAGAGTGTTGGGAAGAGGGAAAAGTAGAACCTCCCCGTCGGGGAATTGAACCCCGGTCTCCCGCGTGACAGGCGGGGATACTCACCACTATACTAACGAGGAAGAGCTTGGCGCAGGGATCAGAAAAACGTCACTTGAGACTGCAGTCGGGTGGATCTGTGCGCCGCTGCCTGGCAGCTAGAGGAAAGCAGAGGGGTTTGCGAACACGAGGAGCGACTTAGGAGCCGCGAATGCAAAACCTGCGTTTTAGTTGCATTTATTCATTCATTCATTCATTCATTCATTCATTCATTCACGCAAACAAAAAGTACAGTTGGTTCCTAGCAGACGAAAGGATGAAACAGCCAGTTGCTGGGTTCACGAAGCCTCTGCAAAATCTAAATCTCACCAGTTTCTTTGTTAAGGCTGTTCACCCCGCCGTCCCAGGAAAACGTCCCTAGTTAATCTAAGCATTGCAAGGCGGTGAGGGGGGGGGATTTAATGCTGCCGCCAACCTGAAATGCAATGAGATGCAATGTGAAAAACATGCAGTTGTAACATCCAGCTCCTCCTTTCTCTTTTTGCAAGGGGCAGGCACTGCGCTGCACAAGACATTTCTGGCCGCAGGAAAATGCCAGCTGGGGAGGCGAGGAGGTATTTTTTTAAAAAAGCAAGGTCTGCCGAAACCCGGGATCGAACCAGGGACCTTTAGATCTTCAGTCTAACGCTCTCCCAACTGAGCTATTTCGGCAGATAAACGTTGCTTTCTCCCGGCTGGTACTACTTCACTATGATGTGTTTGCCGAAAGTTTATTTTGTTGTTAGTTTTAATTGGCCCACTCCACGGGGGGGGGAGGGGGGGAGGGTATAACTTTGTATATATTTTGCTGTAAAATGAAAGTCTAAGCCTATTGCTCACATCTCTGTGCAGCATATGCCGCACCAACTAAGCAAGTCTCAGCTCAGCTGCAGGGGCGGACAGGAAAATAAGCTTCAGCTGCCAGTTGGGTCCGCTTTTTGTACCTGAATGGCAGGAGGAGTCGCCCTTCCCTTGCCCTGGGCAGCAAAAGGGGGGGGTGGATTCCCTTAATAACACACTGCTCCGAGCGTGTTTACTCAGAGTAAAGTCTCCCCTCCCCTCCAACATTTCTTGAAATATACTCAGAGTCGCCAAGTGATTTCTTGCTCTTTATTCAGCTCATAGTGGTGAGGAGGAATGATTGAAAGTCCCCTCAAAGTATCTGCTTTATATACATTATTTACACAATGGGCTGCACGTGATTGGCTAATTCCGGAATTCTACTGTGAGCCAATCAGGTTGTGGATTCACTTCTATCTGGAGCTGGATTGGGTGGCTCCTGCCGACAAATCATACTGCTGCATTGTTCTAGGACCAATCAGACTGCTGCAGTTTGGATCCTATTCAGCTCAGTACATAACATTTCTCCAATGAAAACAGGGACATCCAAGGGAAAGTGGGACATTCTGGGATCAAATCAGAAACCGGGAGGTCCCTGGAAAATAGGGACACTTGGAGGGTCTGGTCTCATTGAATTCAATGGCACATAATCCCAGGTGAGTACAGACTGCAGCCTTACACAGGAGTAAGTCCCTTTGAGCTCAGCGAGACTTAACTCTGGCAGAGGATTGTGCTATAAAACTGCCAGCTGGATATGTCTCTAAGAGGCTTACTGCACAACCTAGACTAACAAATTTATCATGGCTCCGCTTGATCAGATGCAAAAAATATTATTTTCAGCTGGCAGATATGAATATAGATAGAGGTCTAGACACACTGCTCTTTTATAGGGAAGGAATTCAAGCATGAGCCATCATACTGCACCAGGTTGCACATGTTCTCGTAGAAGGACACAAAAATGTCTGCAAATGTGACATGAAGTCCGGCAACATCAACCCTGCTGTGTGGGAATCCTTTTCAGATGAGTGCAGTGCCTGGAGAGAGACAGCTCACAGCTGTAACCGTAGGAGGAATGATCGCTGGGAGGAGCGCAGGGAGAAGAATAGAATCACAGAATCACAGAACTGTAGAATTGGAAGGGACCACAAGGGTCATCTAGTCCAACTCTCTGCAGTGCAGAAGAAACGCCATGATACGCCTGCAGCAGCACAACTGGATGCCTTCATCTGCCCCAGTTGCAACAAAGCTCGTCTCTCCCGCATCAGTTCCTACAGCAGTGGCTTTCAGTCAGTTTGCTGTGGCACCCTGGGGTGACTTGAATGATGGTCAGGGGTGCTGTGGGCAGCGCTGGCCTCTGTCCCTCTTTCCTTTCCTCCCTCCTCTGATGCTCTCTCGCATCTCTGCCTCCCAAAGGCTTGCACAGCTTCTTGTTGCAACAGCCCTGGCTACAGGCTCTGCAGGCGAATGGGCCTCTAGGGCTGGCCAGGGGGTGCTTCCCAGGCCCCTGTGGGGCAGGGTGAGGATGCTCCTCTCTTGGGGGCAGCTGAGGCAGCTGCAGCTGACCAGAGGACTCCCAAGGAGAGGGGAGAGGGGAGGGGAGGAGGAGGCTGAGGGAGCCCTCCACAAGGGAGGGTGTTAGAAAAAGGGTGAGAGGCTGCCAGCTCTGCAGGCGAGGGGTGCATAACTGGGCTCCTGAGCGCCACAGAGGAGCCGCAGAAAGGATGGAGTTGGTCAAGGGAGCCGCGGACTCTGAAAGGATTAACACCTCTGTCCCACAGTCATAGCAGGCACTGTAACCTCCCAATGGTTTGACTTCACCCCCAAAGGCACACTCCTCCATTGTCTCCCAGCCGGACACCAACAAGAGAGATAGATAGATAGATGGGCATGTGTGTAGAGGGAGAAAAAATGTAAACACTGGGGTCAAATGAAAATGAAATCTGAGTCTGTGACAAATTAAAGGTTAAATGTATGCAAAAGGAGAACAAGGGAATGCTGGGGACGTAGTGTATCTCGATTTCATTATGGCTTTTGACAATGGCCCCCATCATATTCTTGTGAAGAAGCTGGTAAAAATGTGGATTGAATGAGATAACTGTTAGGTGGATTTGTTGCCGGTTAACAGACAGAATCCAAAGAGTACTAATTAATGGGAGGGTTATTGGGTTGTGGGGGTTTATTGGGTTGTTGTTGTTTTGATTGCGTATCTTGTGGTTTTACATTGTGATTTTATTCTGTGAACTGCCCTGAGACTGCCGGGTATTGGGTGACATATCATTTCAATAAATAATCATAATCATCCTAGGAAAAAGTGATCAGTGGGGTGCTGTACGGTTTTGTCCTGAACCCATTGTTGTTCAATGTCTTTATCAATTACTTGGATGAAGGAATAAAGGGGATACTCATTAAATTTGAAGATGACACCACCTGGGAGGGGCAGCTAATGCCACAGAAGACAGAATCAGGATTCAAAATGACCTTAGCAGGTTGGAGACCTGGGCCTGAACTAACAAAATGAATCTTAAGAGGGACAAATATAAAGTTCTGCACTTAGGCAGGAAGAACCAGATTCACAAATATAAGATGGGGGACACCTGGCTTAATAGCAGAAAAGGATCTTGGGGTCTTGGTGGACCACAAGCTTAACACGAGTCAACAGTGTGAGACAGCAGGGGGGAAAGTGAATGCTATTCTAGGCTGAATCAACAGAAGTATACCTGGAATCCTGTGTCCAGTTCTGGGCACCACAATTTAAGAAGGATGTGGACAAGCTGGAAGGTGTGCAGAGGAGGGCAACCAAGATGATCAAGGGTCTAGAAACCAAGCCTTATTGAGGAACGGTTGAAGGAGCCGGGTATGTTTAGCCTGGAAAATATTCATATATCTTAAGGGTTGTCACATGGAGGAAGGAACAAGCTTGCTTCCTCCTGCTCTGGGGGGTAGGACTTGAACCAATGGCTTTAAATTACAGGAAAGGAGATTCCAACTAAACCTCAGGAAAGAGCTGTTTGACAGTAGAACGGACGCCCTTGAGAGGTTGTAGACTTTCCTTCCTTGGAGGTTTTGAAGCAGAGGCTGGATGACCAGCTGTCCTGGATTCTTAGCTGAGATTCCTGCCTTGCAGGGGGTTGGACTAGATGACCCTTGGGGTCCCTTCCAACTCTACAATTCTATGACTCTATGACAGTGACTGTTCACAGGCCTGGCACCAGAGGATGGTAATGCTGGGCATTTGCCAGGGTCTCAAGGCAAAAGAGAGTCCACAGTGCTACAATTTCCACTTTGTCCAAAGTGTCGAAGAATTCAACCTCAGGCGATTCTCAGTCTGATGCCCCCCCTATGCCAGGTGAGGAGGCGCCCCTGGGGTCTTGGCCCAGGGCCAGGTGGGAATCTTCCGCACTCGGCCATGAAGCTCATCGTGTGACACTGGAGCTGTCACTCTGCCTCACATCACAGGATTGTTTCATGTACGCCACCTTGAGCTTCTCGGAGACTAGATGGGAAATAATAAGTTTAATTAAGCACCATCATATTCATCCCAGAAGCAGCACAGAACTTTCACAACAGGAGGAAATGAGTGATGTTATGCTAAGCAAATTAACACACAGGGCAGGAAACCTTTTTCATTACTTGCACAATAATTAAAAGCTGTTAATTAGCAGCAATTATCTTCCTTATAGCTCCAGTTAGTATATATATGAGGGCTGAGGGCTGGCACCAAGATCCAGAGCTGCGGTACAAGAGGAAAAATTTCTGATGCATGAACACCTTCCCTAGCTCAAATAATTATAGATTATTTAAAATTACCAGAAGTGTCTTGCCAGGGGCAAATAAGTAACAATAACTCTGGAAAGAAATTGCAGATAAATTCCCCAGGATTAAGTACAAAATGCACACACAAAATAAAACAAACCCAACACACTATGATTTCATGCCCCCATAATCTACTACTTTTATCTTTTTTGCAAATTAAGCAATCCTTTTTTTCAATTTTTCTGCATTTATAATCTATTTTGCAAGCCAATGCTTCCTACGGAAAATTAGAAGAAAAGCACGACTCAGTAATAATAATAATAATAATACTGTAATATTACTTCTGGCCAGCCCGCCTTTTTGGTTAGAGAGGAGGAGAAAGATGAGAAACACCATAATCCTTAACATGTTGCCGGGGAGGAAAATGATCTGCAGCCTCCCCGTCGGGGAATCGAACCCCGGTCTCCCGCGTGACAGGCGGGGATACTTACCACTATACTAACGAGGAGCCACCGAAACAAAGCCTTTCACAAATCGCTGATAAAACAAGCAAGAATATTTCCAAGTCTTTTTCTTTCTTTTGGCAGCTTTGCAAAGTGGAGGAAGTTATCCCGAAGTGCAGCCCGACGTGGCACATAGCTGCATACGGGCCATATGCAGTTGGTTGGTTGGTTGGTTGTAAGTAACATGAAACAACAAACCCTGCAAAGACAGGAAGCCGTTCGAAAAGCATTGGCATCGATTGCATTAAATGGAGGAGGAGGGAACCGTTGCTGCGTCTGCACTGGAGCTTCTGTGCATGACTTCTGCAGCTTCAGATTCCATCTCGCTCCTTCGAGGTTAGAGAAGGACGTAGCATGAAGCGTCCGGGCCTCTAATTCAGATGGAAATGCCAGAAATGAAAAAAGGAAACGAAAAAAGTGAAGATAAAGAGGAACCTTTTGGAAGAGGGAAACAGACCGGTGGAATAGTCCAATTTACATTGTAAAACTTTCCTGAGGCCCCTTCGCCAGTCGCGGGGATGTAGCTCAGTGGTAGAGCGCATGCTTTGCATGTATGAGGCCCCGGGTTCAATCCCCGGCATCTCCACTTTTCTTTCCCTTCCATTTGTTACATTTAATTTATGAAGTATTAGCATACTCTTTTGCCTTTCTTTGCACGCAGTGGATTCAATTTCTATCAGTACTATCTCTCATGTTATTTTGTTTTTTCTTTTGGCAATGCTGCAAATATGGCATCCCCTAAACCAGGGGAATTAAAATGCAGTCTGAGGCAACCCAAAAGGGTCTTAAGAACACCCACATCATTATAAAGATTTAAATCTTTTCTTATTCTTGTATTATTCTTGGCAAATAATGGGTGTTGGTCACTAGGTAGCACAAAATACAGCCACAGTGTGTCAAGGCAGGAAGTAACAGCAGACTTAAATAACGAAGCCAAGATGCATGACTTGCAAGGGCTCTGGGTGACAAGTCATAAAAAAAGAAACATAAACCAATCAGCATCAAAAGTATTTTTATTTTTATTAGCTTTGCCACACATTTCTCTACAGCTTGTGTACGTTTTATCCATGGAAGCCACAGAGCACATCCTAGCATGTGTCAAGGTGCTGTCAGTGGCTCCTGGCTGGTTGCCGGAAAAGTATAAAGACAAGGAAAAGTTTCTTACAGTTCTTTTTTATTTCAGACCTTACAGAGAGAGCCTCTTGGATAATGGCGCTGTCCTGAGTGGCTCTCCACCCCCTTCTCTCCCACTTCCTCATTGGTCATCGTCTCCTCTGTGCCCTCTGCCTTTGAGCTCTTTGCTCTCCTACTTTTAGGGCTTGCCGGGTTCTGGGAGATGAAGGGTCTGGAAGGCTTTCTAGTGACACTGTGTCAGCCAGCTGCCTCTCCAGCTGCCTGCTCCGCCTCTCCCATCATTTCCCAAATTTCCCCTCATCTGCCTCTGAGCTGTGACCTCCCGCAAACCCCTGTTGTAAATCTATACTATCTTCCTCTTCCTCCTCCATCGAAGGGTCAGGCTGGGGAGGTGGTCTCCACTCCTCCTCCTCTGCCCAGCTCCTGACAGCATGCCACCCGCATCTTTCCCCAGTGTGCTGCCACAATGAGGTGGTTTACCAGAGCCTAACAAGGCAGAACCTTGTGGCACCCCCTAAAGAGCAAAGCTAACCCAAGTTCCATTTGATTTAATCATTTCTTAATTATTGGGAGCAGGAGCCCAGTTGGAGATTGCCCAACCCTGCAGAGAACCGTACATCTTCATTTCAAGGTTGATGGTGTGCCAAAGGATTCAGGGATGGGGGGCTGTCAGAGAAATTAAACATTAGCATACTCAACTATTAAAGAGCACAGTAAAAGAAAAATGAACCTTTGCATAGTATTGCTTCATTGTTTGTATGCTGCAGAAAAGTGGTCAAATTCTTCTACCCAAATCACAAAGGTCTACTTGGGCAGATACAGCTCCACACTATTGGTCTCAATCTTAATTTTTTAAAAAAGTATTGATATATTGATATGTATTTTGTTCGATGCTTTCAAGACCATCTTTCCCCTGCATAGTGGAATATACACTGTACATACACCATACATTTAAAGTAAATGTTTTAATGTTCTAACCTGCCCTAGAACCTCAGAGTGAAGTGCAGGTCAATTAATTGATCAATTAAGAACAAGAACAATCATGGGAACTGTAGTTTAAACCTCATAGAGCTATTATCACCCATAAGAAACTACAGTTCCCAGGATTCTTTGGAGAAGTTATGTGCTTTAAAGGTATGGTGCACAGAGAAGACACATGGGTGGCTCCGCGGTTTAGACCACAGCTTGTCAACCACAAGGTTGGTGGTTTGAATCAGCTCAACAGGGCGAGTGCCCATTGCTCTGTCCCAGCTCCTGCCAACCTAGGAGTTCGAAAGCACACCAGCACAAGTAGATAGTTACTGCTGTGACGGGAAGGTAAGTGGTGTTTCTGTGCGCTCTGGTTTCTACCACGGTTTCCTGAAGTGGTTTAGTCCTGCTGGTCACATGACCTGGAAAGCTGTCTGCAGACAAACGCCGGCTCCCTTGGCCTGAAAGCAAGATGAACGCCATACTCCATAGTTGCCTTTGACTGGAATTAACTGTCTAGGGGTCCTTTACCTATACCTTAACTACCCAGTTTCTCTTGCTGGGGTTGCCCATAATATTTAGCAGAAAGCTTAAGAGGAGACAGGAAATAATGGTTTCAAACAGTTGCACCATAAAAGTTCACAAACCCCCAAGCATGAGTAAGAGACTTGTCTTTGCTGTGAGCACTCCCTGAATCCAGGGATTGGGATTTTTTTTAACTCAGGAGATGCCCCAGCCAGGATGGCATACGGTCAGGGATGGTGGGATCTGTACTCCTGCAGCATCTGGCTGGAAAGCCCGTTTCCACATATTTGCCAGCTTCTTTTTCTCCTGACTCTGGTGTTTTATTTATAAAATAGTTTTCACCACAATGTGCTTCCAGTGGCTCTCAGCATGTATAAAACAAGTGTAACAGCAGAAGCACCATGAGACACCCTGCTAGGGGCTGTACTTCAGAAGCAGAGGACCTGCTTTTCACGCAGAAGGCCCCTGGGCTCAAGTCCTCCTTGTGTCCAGGGGAGGCTTTGGGGGAAGGCATCGTAATAGGCCTTTCCAGCGTCCTCCTCTCTCCCCTTTGTGAATGCTCTCCCCAGGGAGGCACGCATGGAATCATCTTTACATGCTGGTCCCGCCAGCCAAATGCTTGTTACATGAAAATTCACTTATCCAAAGCCGAGGATCTAGTGCCCAGACCAGCTGAACAGGCAGACCTGTGCATAGTAAAGAAAGAAGCAGCCTTAAATAAGCTTTACTTTCCTGTGTTTTGCTGGTCCATGGCAGTCCTTTCACTAGAAGTTATGGTGGGAGATTAGACAAATAAGAGCATTTTTTACTTTCTTGTTTGCCTTCTGAAAAGTTTCAGAGGGTTCCCCTAAGTTTCATCATTTGGGGGGGGGGTCAAAACTCCAGTGTCAGGAACACATTAGAAATTTCCCCATAGTTGTTGTTGTTGTTGTTTAGTCGTTTAGTCGTGTCCGACTCTTCGTGACCCCATGGACCAGAGCACGCCAGGCACTCCTGTCTTCCACCGCCTCCCGCAGTTTGGTCAGGCTCATGTTTGTAGCTTCGAGAACACTATCCAACCATCTCATCCTCTGTCGTCCCCTTCTCCTTGTGCCCTCCATCTTTCCCAACATCAGGGTCTTTTCCAGGGAGTCTTCTCTTCTCATGAGGTGGCCAAAGTATTGGAGCCTCAGCTTCAGGATCTGTCCTTCCAGTGAGCACTCAGGGCTGATTTCCTTAAGAATGGATGCGTTTGATCTTCTTGCAGTCCATGGGACTCTCAAGAGTCTCCTCCAGCACCATAATTCAAAAGCATCAATTCTTCGGCGATCAGCCTTCTTTGTGGTCCAGCTCTCACTTCCATACATCACTACTGGGAAAACCATGGCTTTAACTATACAGACCTTTGTTGGTAAGGTGATGTCTCTACTTTTTAAGATGTTGTCTAGATTTGCCATCGCCTTTCTCCCAAGGAGCAGGCGTCTTTGAATTTCGTGACTGCTGTCACCATCTGCAGTGATCATGGAGCCCAAGAAATTAAAATCTCTCACTGCCTCCATTTCTTCCCCTTCTATTTGCCAGGAGGTGATGGGACCAGTGGCCATGATCTTCGTTTTTTTGATGTTGAGCTTCAGACCATATTTTGCGCTCTCCTCTTTCACCCTCATTAAAAGGTTCTTTAATTCCTCCTCACTTTCTGCCATCAAGGTTGTGTCATCTGCATATCTGAGGTTGTTGATATTTCTTCCGGTGATCTTAATTCCGGCTTGGGATTCATCCAGCCCAGCCTTTCGCATGATGAATTCTGCATATAAGTTAAATAAGCAGGGGGACAATATACAGCCTTGTCGTACTCCTTTCCCAATTTTGAACCAATCAGTTGTTCCATATCCAGTTCTAACTGTAGCTTCTTGTCCCACATAGAGATTTCTCAGGAGACAGATGAGGTGATCAGGCACTCCCATTTCTTTAAGAACTTGCCATAGTTTGCTGTGGTCAACACAGTCAAAGGCTTTTGCATAGTCAATGAAGCAGAAGTAGATGTCTTTCTGGAACTCTCTAGCTTTCTCCATAATCCAGCGCATGTTTGCAATTTGGTCTCTGGTTCCTCTGCCTCTTCGAAATCCAGCTTGCACTTCTGGGAGTTCTCGGTCCACATACTGCTTGAGCCTGCCTTGTAGAATTTTAAGCATAACCTTGCTAGCGTGTGAAATAAGTGCAATTGTGCGGTAGTTGGAGCATTCTTTGGCACTTCCCTTCTTTGGGATTGGGATGTAGACTGATCTTCTCCAATCCTCTGGCCACTGCTGAGTTTTCCAAACTTGCTGGCATATTGAGTGTAGCACCTTAACAGCATCATCTTTTAAAATTTTAAATAATTCAGCTGGAATATCATCACTTCCACTGGCCTTGTTATTAGCGATGCTTTCTAAGGCCCATTTGACTTCACTTTCCAGGATGTCTGGCTCAAGGTCAGCAACCACACTACCTGGGGTATACGAGACATCAATTTCTTTCTGGTACAGTTCCTCTGTGTATTCTTGCCACCTCTTCTTGATGTCTTCTGCTTCTGTTAGGTCCTTTCCACTTTTGTCTTTTATTATGGAAATCTTTGTACAAAATGTTCCTTTCATATCTCCAATTTTCTTGAACAGATCTCTGGTTCTTCCCATTCTATTGTTTCCCTCTATTTCTTTGCATTGCTCGTTTAAGAAGGCCTTCTTGTCTCTCCTTGCTATTTTTTGGAAATCTGCATTCAATTTCCTGTATCTTTCACTATTTCCTTTTCATTGGGATGGTTTTAGTTGCTGCCTCTTGTATAATGTTACGAGCCTCCATCCATAGTTCTTCAGGCACTCTGTCCACCAAATCTAAATCCTTGAACCTGTTCCTCACTTCCACTGTGTATTCATAAGGGATTTGACTTAGATTGTATCTTACCGGCCCAGTGGTTTTTCCTACTTTCTTCAGTTTAAGCTTGAATTTTGCTATAAGAAGCTGATGATCTGAGCCACAGTCAGCTCCGGGTCTTGTTTTTGCTGACTGTATAGAGCTTCTCCATCTTTGTTTTTTTTTTTTTTATAAATTTTTTATTAATTTTACAATTTTTTATACACAATACAAACAAATAAAAAGACAAACAAACATGTATAATTTCATAACCTTTTTTTTTCATAAACCTTACATCTCGGACTCCCCCAAACCTCCCCTTTCTGCATCCAAAATTTAAAAATTATTTCAGCAAATCCTAACTTTAGACTTCTCAAATATATTCCTTCATTATTCTTTTCTTTAACTTAATCTTTTATCGCTGTAATCTCCTTATCTTTCTAAAGAACCTCAACACTTTAACATTCATCAATTTTGTAATATTTCTTAAGATAGATTTTAAATTTCTTCCATTCTTCTTCCGCCATCTCTTTCCCCTGATCACGGATTCTGCCAGTCATTTCAGCCAATGACATATAGTCCATCACCTTCATCTGCCATTCTTCCAGAGTGGGTAAATCTTGTGTCTTCCAATACTTTGCAATAAGAATTCTTGCTGCTGTTGTGGCATACAAAAAGAATGTCCTGTCTTTCTTTGACACCAATTGGCAGGCAATGCCCAGGAGAAAGGCCTCTGGTTTCTTAGGGAAGGTACATTTAAGTACCTTTTTCATCTCATTATATATCATTTCCCAGAAAGCCTTAATCTTCGGGCACGTCCACCAAAGGTGATAAAAGGTACCTTCAGTTTCATTACATTTCCAACACTTATTATCAGGCAAATGGTAAATTTTTGCCAGCTTGACTGGAGTCATGTACCACCTGTAAATCATTTTCATAATATTTTCCTTTAGGGCATTACATGCCGTAAATTTTATACCGGTGTTCCACAACCATTCCCAGTCAGCAAACATAATATTATGTCCAATGTCCTGTGCCCACTTAATCATAGCTGATTTAACTGTTTCATCTTGTGTATCCCATTTCAGCAGCAAATTATACATTCTTGATAAATTCTTAGTATCGGGTTCTAACAATTCCGTTTCTAACTTTGATTTCTCCACCTGAAAGCCGATTTTCCTGTCTTGTTTGTAAACCTCCATTATTTGATAATAATGGAGCCAATCTCGTACTTTAGGTTTTAATTTCTCATGACTCTGTAACTTCAACTTATCTCCATCTTGTTCCAAAATTTCCCAATACTTTGGCCATTCAGCTTCCATATTAAGTTTTTTCAACGCTTTAGCCTCTAGGGGTGACAACCATCTAGGGGTTTTGTTTTCCAACAGATCTTTGTATCTTGTCCATACATTATATAATGCTTTTCTAACAATATGATTTTTAAAGGCCTTATGCACCTTGATTTTGTCATACCATAAATACGCATGCCAACCAAATGTATTATTAAAACCTTCTAGATCCAAGATATCTGTATTCTCGAGGAGCATCCACTCTTTCAGCCAGCAAAACGCTGCTGATTCATAGTACAGTTTTAAGTCCGGCAGGGCAAATCCCCCTCTTTCTTTTGCATCTGTCAGTATTTTAAATTTTATTCTGGGCTTTTTGCCCTGCCAGACAAATTTCGAAATGTCCTTCTGCCACCTCTTGAAACAGTCCATCTTATCAAGAATTTGCAATGTTTGAAACAAAAATAACATTCTAGGCAATACATTCATCTTAATAACTGCGATTCGGCCTAACATTGACAATTTCAAATTTGACCATATTTCTAGATCTTTTTTAATTTCTGACCAACATTTCTCATAGTTATCTTTATACAAGTTCAAATTCTTAGATGTCAAATGAACCCCTAGATATTTCACCTTCTTCACCACTTCTCCATCTTTGGCTGCAGAGAATATAATCAATCTGATTTCGATGCTGCCCATCTGGTGATGTCCATGTGTAGAGTCGTCTCTTGTGTTGTTGGAAAAGCGTGTTTGTGATGACCAGCTTGTTCTCTTGGCAGAACTCTATTAGCCTTTGCCCTGCTTCGTTTTGAACTCCAAGGCCAAACTTGCCAGTTGTTCCTTTTATCTCTTGATTCCCTACTTTAGCATTCCAATCCCCTATTATGAGCAGAACATCCTTCTTTGGTGTCATTTCTATAAGGTCTTGTAAGTCTTCATAGAATTGGTCAATTTCAGTTTCTTCAGCACCAGTAGTTGGTGCATAAACTTGGATTACTGTGATGTTAAAAGGTCTGCCTTGGATTCGTATCGAGATCATTCTATCATTTTTGAGATTGCATCCCAGTACAGCTTTCACCACTCTTTTGTTGACTATGAGGGCCACCCCATTTCTTTTACGGGTTTCTTGTCCACAGTAGTAGATATGATAGTCATCCAAACTGAATTCGCCCATACCCATCCATTTTAGTTCACTGATGCCCAGGATGTCAATATTTATTCTTGCCATCTCATTTTTGACCACATCCAACTTACCCAGGTTCATGGTTCTTACATTCCAGGTTCCTATGCAATATTTTTCTTTACAGCATTGGACTTTCCTTTCGCTTCCAGGCATATCCGCAACTGAGCGTCCTTTCGGCTTTGGCCCAGCCGCTTCATCAGCTCTGGATCTACTTGTACTTGTCCTCCGCTCTTCCCCAGTAGCATGTTGGACACCTTCCGACCTGAGGGGCTCATCTTCCAGCGTCATAACTTTTATATGCCTGTTGTCTTTGTCCATTGAGTTTTCTTGGCAGGGATACTGGAGTGGCTTGCCAGTTCCTGCTCCAGGTGGATCACGTTTGGTCAAAACTCTCCACTATGACCTGTCCATCTTGGGTGGCCCTGCACGGCATAGCTCATACCTTCTCTGAGTTATTCAAGCCCCTTCGCCACGGCAAGGCAGTGATCCATGAAGGAGATTTCCCCATAGGAACTGATGGAAATCATTGACTCATTTCATGAATATTTGCCTAACAAACAATTTCCCGAGAATGCACTGAGTTAAGATAGCAGGACCTGCATGTATAAAAGCCAGGTAAGTACTTTCCCCCCTCGCTGCTGCCCCAACTTTGCAACTTTAATTTGAAAGGAACTGCCTCTTAGTGAGACAGGACTTGTACTCCTGCATTTCTGTTTAACTGTGTGAACAGCTGCTGTTCAGTGTCCCAGCCAGTCACAGCCTCCTCCACAATACCCCCATCTCTCTCTCAGCTGTTTCTCTATTTTCCCCACTTTCACTTCTCAGCATTTTGTGGTAATTAAGAACATTAGAATCATAGAATCATAGAGTTGGAAGAGACCACTAGGGCCATCGAGTCCAACCCCCTGCCAAGCAGGAAACACCATCAGAGCACTCCTGACAGATGGTTGTCAAGCCTCTGCTTAAAGACCTCCAAAGAAGGAGACTCCATCACACTCCTTGGCAGCAAATTCCACTGTCGAACAGCTCTTACTGTCAGGAAGTTCTTCCTAATGTTTAGGTGGAATCTTCTTTCTTGTAGTTTGGATCCATTGCTCCGTGTCCACTTCTCTGGAGCAGCAGAAAACAACCTTTCTCCCTCCTCTATATGACATCCTTTTATATATTTGAACATGGCTATCATATCACCCCTTAACCTCCTCTTCTCCAGGCTAAACATGCCCAGCTACCTTAGCCGTTCCTCATAAGGCATCGTTTCCAGGCCTTTGACCATTTTGGTTGCCCTCCTCTGGACACATTCCAGTTTGTCAGTGTCCTTCTTGAACTGTGGTGCCCAGAACTGGACACAGTACTCCAGGTGAGGTCTGACCAGAGCAGAATACAGTGGCACAATTACTTCCCTTGATCTAGATGCTATACTCCTATTGATGCAGCCCAGAATTGCATTGGCTTTTTTAGCTGCCGCGTCACACTGTTGGCTCATGTCAAGTTTGTGGTCAACCAAGACTGCTAGATCCTTTTCACATGTACTGCTCTCACGCCAGGTGTCACCCATCTTGTATTTGTGCCTCTCATTTTTTTTTTGCCCAAGTGCAATACTTTACATTTCTCCCTGTTAAAGTTCATCTTGTTTGTTTTGGCCCAGTTCTCTAATCTGTCAAGGTCGTTTTGAAGTGTGATCCTGTCCTCTGGGGTGTTAGCCACCCCTCCCAGTTTGGTGTCATCTGCAAATTTGATCAGGATGCCCTTGAGTCCATCATCCAAGTCCTTGATAAAGATGTTGAATAAGACCGGGCCCAAGACAGAACCCTGTGGCACCCCACTAGTCACATTGTTTTTTGGGGAAGGGGAACTGCCTCCTCTTCTCCAGGCTGCTCCAGCTACCTCTTGTGTGCTGTTCTGGCCTACGTAAGGAACAGCACTTGCAGACTTGAGAATCAGAAACAAGAGGAGCAAATAGGGAAACCTACAAGAAAATGTTGTAACATGGAGCTGAAGCCCTGCTCAGTATTTCAGACATTTCATTCCACCACCCACCACCTGCTTTTCCGTTCCAATCCTTCAGTCACTTAGCTTTCTGTAGCTAAGAACGCTTAATCCTCACTGGGATGGTCTGGGTCCCTCAACCCTTCACACAGGGTTCTCTCCTGCCCACACTTACCCATAACTTATTTTCTTGGATGGGGGTGGTGCCGTTTTGGCTATATGAGCACTCACAGCCTGAACTAGCCTTGCCCTCCAACCTGGTGCCCTCCATATGTTTTGGATTATTACTCCTCTAACCCCTAACCATTGGCTGTGCTGGCAGGGGCTGATGGGAGCTGTATCCACACCTGGAGGGCACCAGGTTGGAGAAGGAAGATGCCATGAGCATCAGGAAACAGAGAGAGGAGACAGAGTCCAGAGATGGCAAAACACAACTGAGTAGAAAAACAATAATGAGGCCAGACTTTCTCTCCAGAAAAAATCATTGATATCACTATTACACAATTGTTATTTTTTACAAACACAGGGCAATATATATATATATAAAACACATACACACACGAAGCTCCCGTGACGGTGGGTTCAACAGAAATAAGGCACAGTAATGGTGGCTCAGCAGTTTTCCAGAAATGAGTCATGGAATCATAGAATGGTGAAGTTGGAAAGGACCCTAAGGATCATCTAGTCCAACCCCCGCAATGAAGGAATATGCCTCTGTCCCATATGGGGAGCAAACCTGAAACCTTGGCATTATCAGCACCACCAACCCTCTAACCAAATGAGCTACCCAGGATGGTGGTGGTTGTTGCTATATATTAAATTTCTATACCATCCTTCATCCAAAGATCACAGGGTGGTTTGGGGTATAAAGCTGCTGGATGCTAAACTCCCATCCACCCCAGCCAGGATGACCAGCAGCCAAGGATGATGGGAGTTACAAGTCCAGAAACATCTGGATATCTGATTCCCACCATCCCCGACCACTAGCTTCCTGAAGGGACAGGGAAAGACTGGGAAAGGCAACTTGACAAGAGCTAAGCAGGTGGTGTGGAGAGAAGTGACTGGAGGGGGTAGCACTGCCTCCAAAATGTGCCCATGAGCCAACATAAGTTGGTAATTCCTGTTACAAACACACACACCCATGACAGCTTCACAGTCAATCCAGCGCCCAATCCTTTGCATGTGGGAGTCCAAAATGCAGTGGGCCTGCATGGATCATGGGCGGGGGGCTCCTTAGGAGGAAACTGATCCTGCTTCCTGCTCCTTGAGCATGAACTCTCTCTTTCCATTCAAATACAGACATCGATTCTCCTTGTGTTTTCGCAGCTGGCGCTGGTTCCAGGACGGGGTGGATGGTAGGAGCTTGCATGAAAGATCATGGTGGCAAGGGTGGCCAGATTTTAGATACCTGTTGGTGTGTAACTTCCGGGATCCACTGGCAATATTCTGACAACAAATCTTTAAAAAGAGAAGGGCAGGGGGGCAACCATCAAAGAGTGAACACTTAAAAAACAGAATTTCAGAAACAGAGTGCAATCTTATGGGTCAAGGGAAGTCTGGGCAAAAAGAGGTAAGTCTTCACATGACATCTGAAGCAACTAACAGATGATGCTTCATAGGTATCTGAGTGTTGTTGTGCAGATTATTCTGTTTTTCACACTTCTATAATCCAATTTGGAATGTTCTGATGGAAGGAGTGGGGGCTAACAAATATTATAAATGAACCATCAAAAAAACCCTGAAGCCACAGAGCAAATTGTACTGTACTCTACAAAATCCAACTGGTGTGCGGCAGACATAACAATGCTGCTGGCTGGATAGTCACAGTTAGGCCATGCCAGGGCCAAACACCAAGTCTCTGCCCCCATCGTCTAGTATGGTGGCATATCTAGCAATGATCCCTACTATCGCATATAAACTATGAAGGCCTGCTCCAGGCAGACAGGTAACAAATTCCTGTGCTCATCTTCAAAACCACAAGTAACTGATTGCTACTGCGATGTCACCCGGACTCCAAACACCATAGCGGAGTACAGTGGGTGACCTACCTCCATGAGCTATTCTTAAAAGTTGCTTTAGAAATTCTAACACTGGATACAGAAATATTTGGGAGGAAATAGTTTTGGATTGTTTGTTTGCAAGCAGCAAAGGGGGAACCAGTTGCTGTTGGCCTACAACTCCCAGAAGCCCTAGCCGCCATGGGCCACTGGTCAGGCATGGGGGCAGATGTAGTTCCAGCACATCTGCAGGACCACAGGTCTACATTCCTGGGGCTAGAGGCCCAGGATGCTGCAACATACTTCCAAGGGAGAACTCTCACTCACACACTCACACACAGTTTGGGTAGAAGGTTGATGTGGCTCAAAAATAAAGTTAAAATAGATCCACAAGAATAATGAAGTGTGCTCCTCGTACATCTGAACAGCTTACATTTTGGGTTCTTCTTCCAGGCAGCAAGTAAAGCATCCCTGTTATCCACATTTTCAGAGACAAGAGCTTGCAGCAGTGACTCTGTCCTTGGTTGCAGCCTGCAGGGATTCCCAAAGCAGACAGGCAAAAATCAGCACATAGATTAAATGTACGCTCAAAATTCTGAAGGAACTCAAATGGCTCAGTTCTCAGTAAAACTCTCCCCCTGCTCAGATACAATATGGTCCCAGAAGAAATCTGGATTTTTATTTATGACCTTCAGCCTCCTGTGCCCTGTTTCTCCAGGAGCAACCTGCCTTCCCCCCAAAACAGTGCGGTTTAAATCAGTGAAGTTCTGAAAGGTACAGTCTGCTATCTTGATTCAAAATAATGTCTAACTGTAGCCAAACAGATGATAATCTGCACCTTGACCTTGGGAACTATAATGCAAAATTAGATTGCATTATCTTAAGAGGTGTCAAAATGCATAGTGAACTGACAAAGAAATGCATTGAAGACTGTATGAAAGTACCCAGGATTGTTCAGTTATTCTAAGAAACCAAAAAATACTGAGTTCTATAAACAGGTAATGCAATTTGTTAGTTTCTATGGCTGTGTAGGCCCCTCACTCCCCCCCCCCCATCTGAGCTGACTTCAGGAATTCCTTACGCAGATCCAGCCCCAAATCGACTGGGGTGGGAAATGTTTAACTAGGGTTTTTAAAATCCTGTCTGGTTGGGAGGGGGCAGGGAAGGAGATGCTGTGTCGCCTTCGCTCTCTCCACCCGGTCGCACTGCAAAAAGCAGCAATCAGTCCTGCTGGGGGCTGCTAAGCCAGCGTGTTCCTGCACGGGTGGGGGGTGGGCTAACAGGCCCAGCAAAGCAAACAATAGTATAGCTATTTTCCATATGTTCAATAAATGTTTTCCACTCTTCTTTACATATGTGTTCTTCTTGCTCTCTTATTCTATGTGTTAAGTCTGCAAGTTCTGCATATTCCGTCAACCTAAGTTGCCAATCCTCTTTAGCTTGGACCTTGCTCACTTTCGATTTTGGGGCTAACAAAACATGGGCTGCAGTTAAATAACCTTTTCTGACACCCAAAAACAGCAGCTGGTTCGCTGTGGTAGAAACACCGGCTTCCTTTTCCCCTTGCGGCAAACCAAGTCCTGTGTTAATTATGTTGCTTTGAATGTATACTTTTTATTTGACTTTCTTCAATAATGCTTTATTCTGGATTGTTTTATTGAATGCTTTAATGAGGTGTTTTTTCCCTGAAAAATATAAAGCAGTACAGAAAACAACAACTTACCTGGACCACGTTTTCAGCATTGTCACTGGACTGGACAACAAGCAGCAGCTGTAAGCAGCCAGTTTTTTAACAACCTAAAAGAAGGAACAAGCTTTATATTCAATTTTAGAGCCACCATGCGTTTCAAGGAACCTTAAGGCAATGAGCTGTAAAACACTGAGGCTCTGATTAATTTGCTTGTTGAAAATGGGCATTAGAATTCATTGTTTCATTTCAGGTACTCACAGCCCACCTTTCAATATAATTCGCAGGATGTCTTGCAAAATCCTCGTTGGGTGCAACTCGTTTAGGTGCAACTCAGCACCCAGAGGGGATTGTGTGGGTTAAGACAGACAGAGGCAGGGATCGCCAGCTCCCCAAACTACCCCTATAGCTTCATCACTATGCTGACTTCTCATTATCTCTTTGATGTTTATACTGATAGTCTTAGGTTGCATCCTGTTTACAAGTTCCTGCACTTGCTCTTCCTCTCACTCTGGGAGGTGGGAGGTCATCTTGGATCTGTCTTCTGAGAGCAAAGAGGCAAGCATGGCCTCCAACCTAGTTGGAGAAACCTAGCTAGGACTATATAATTGCTTCCTATCAGTAATGCACTTCCTTTAATAAACATAAGTTTTCTTATTTTATGCCAAGTCTCAGTCTGAATACATTTCAGCTAAAGGTGTACTCCTAGCAAGGAGTTGCTTAACTAACAAAATCTATACATTAAGAATCCTAACAACAGCAATGAAAATACTGTAATATACATAGATATATAAACACAAGGAATTAGGTGGAGAAAAATGTTCTTACCTTCCCTTCCAATAAGAACTTGGTGAAATATTTGTAGCACTCAAGGCCTTCTGGGTAATCCACTTCTACAGCAGGAAGCTGCCAGCCTACCCGATCTGCAGAGAGGTTACAAGACTTTGTTAAGGCACTAATCCACACTCATCCTCTTCATTTTGCTTCTCTCAGCAGAAGGCTGAGTAGGCAGGAGGGAAGGAGAAGGGCGGTGGAGTCTCCAGATTGCAAGCTGGCTCTTGTTTGTGTGCAGGGCCAGCCTAAGACATTTGGCACCTAAGGAAAACCACAAAATGCCCCCCCCCCCTGCACCACTGCCAGGAAACAAGGGCAGAGTGAAGATTTACAAGGGGAGCAATCAAACCAACCCTACCTGATGGCTGAAGTGGGAATCAAGGAGCACTGCAGGGAAGGACCCTGCTTTGAACCATGCTAGGCTGGGAGACCAGCAGCGCCTACTATTTGCTGAGAGGCTGTTCTAGAGGAAGCAGGGGTGGGGCTGCTGAGGCAGAGGCAGCTCCGGCCCCCAAGCAGCTCTTGCTGCCCCTGTGGTGGCTGCAGCGGGAGATGCCTTCCTTGGAGGCTGGACCTGCTGCCCCTGTGGAGCTTGCTGCTTGAGGCTGCTGCCTCCTGGGTGGGCCAGCCCTGGCACTCATCCCCTCCTACCCATGGGTGAGGTTTGAAGGACATGAATGGCAGCTAGAAATACCTAAGTGGGAATCCTCATAGCAGAACTTCTATTTCAAGTGTATATTGTTAGCAAAACCTTTGTAGCACAGGTGCTTTTTGTGCAACAGCAATAAACCTGGTGAGTGCCAGCCAGTTCTGTGTTTTCACAGATGGGGGCTCAGGTATTATTTTGCTTCTTGTTCCCAACCCGATTCTTACACAAGTTCCCCCTGAATGTCTGCTATCCTATCCCTGCTCCCCACCCCCTTATGCCTGAAGACTGTGACATGATGTAGACTCTGGGGCTTTCATATTAAGAAACCCTGATGGGAATGGGAGCCATTTCCTAGACCTGCCTTTTTTGACCTGGCGCCCTCCAGACGCTGTTGGACTCCAACCCCCATCATCCCTAACCCCTGTCAATGCTGGATGCGGCCGATGGGAGCTGGAGCAGCACATTGGCTATCCCTGACCTACCCTGAGAAAGGATTGTTTTACTCAAGAGTAGATACACTGAAATACCGAACCTAAGTTATGCCATGTCCATTATTTTCAGTAGGTTTCCTCTGAGTAGGATTAACACTGGCTGCAACCCCAAAGACTCCTGGAGAATGCAAAAGCTTGTGATATCGCGGTTGCCATGATGACAGTATTCTCCTAATGTGGATTTAGGAACAAATCTGCTTCCCATCAAAGCCAAGCTGTTCTTGAGAAACTTACAGAAGACACTCTGTCTGTGGCATCGAACCCGACCCGTTTCAGGGCAGTAAAAAGGAGGAGGGCTTTCCAGAGGTTTTTCGAAGTGGCAGTATGGAGGCAAAAGGAGCGGGATCCATTCTGGTTCAATGGCTGAGACACCTTAAGGAGAGCAAAAGTGACCAGTTAAAGACGGTTCTGGGGAGCCGTGAGGGGCTTTTACTGAACTGCCTTTTTAAGTGCTGCAGGTTTACCTGGCAACAATGGTAGGTGGTCCAGGAAGCGGCTGTTAACGTTTCCCACAATGCCCTGGAGAAACGCCAAACACCCCAGGGCATTGTGGGAAATTTAAAATGGCAGTATCTCAGAGCCAGCCGCCTGGTGTAGGGCTCCCCACATTATTATTGCTTACCCCTATCCCATTTATTACCTGCCCTAAGGTAATATCCTAAGGTCCCAGGGCAGGTTATCACAATTTAAAATACAGTTTAAAACCTTGCTGTTAGAGAAACACAATAATAAAACGCAGTAGGCCCCATTAAGGTCCCTGGCTGTTGCCTAAAGCTGTAAAGTGCTGAGTCCAGGCCTGTGAGCACTCTCTCACAGCTATGTGCTGGGACTACTGGCAAGTGCAAGTGTCCATTCTTGTGTGCCACTTGTCTGCTCCCACTGATCTCTCTTATGGAAGAGCCTATGATAAAACTTCTAAGGCTCCTCTAAGAGTCTGTAGGGACACTGCATAAAAGCCACTAAGTTGTACTTCATACAATCTTAACTTTAAAAGGAAAAATAATCGTCAGTGCATTTAAGCCACTGCAAAGCTCTCACAGCCCACCCTAAACTGCTCATTTCTGTAGGCATGCTATGTGACACACAAGTAAGGTGATGGGAATCCTTTGGCCCTCCAGATGTTGCTTGAACTACAACTCCCATAGGCACCAGGAAGCATGGCCAATGGCCAGGGATGATGGGAACTGGAGGGCCAGAGGCTTCCCACAGCTGCATTAAGAGCAACTCCAGGAGGAGGAGGAGGAGGAACCTATCAATGACTATTGAGCCATGATAGGTAAATAAAATCTCCGTTTCAGAGGCAGTCTATCTCCAGAACAAGTTGCCAGGCAGTTAACAGCAGGGAGCTTTCTGGCAAAGGCATCTGGCTGGACACTGAGGCAAAGAGGGTGCTGGGATAAAGGAGCCTTTGGGTTGATTCTTTAGGATTATTCTCAAGAGGAGAACAAGGGGAAAGGAGTTGATTTCACCTTTCATGTACATTTTTGTGGTTTCAACAATCTCCTGATACACCACAAACTCAGGGAGCTGCTTGAAGAGGACGGAATTGGGGTGGATGAAGACTGGATCGTCCAGAAGAGGAGTCTGGGTTGGCGAGGTGCAGCAAGAGATGGCAGTGTGTGGAGAAGGAAGAAAGCAAAACAAATAAAAACAAACTCAATACTTTAGAGACCAGGAAGGTTCCAAAAGCAGGAAGGCACAAGGTCCATTAATGGAACAAAAGACGTTTCGTTCTTCTGCCCGGAACCTGACAGATCAAGCGACTGTGGCCAATGCAAGAGCACAGCTTCTCTGGTTGCATCTTTGCACGAGTGGCTGTTTGGCCCTTGTCAAATCAAGCACTATTTTGCACTTGGTTCTAAAGGGGCAGACCTTTGGGCTTTAGCAAAAAAAGCCACAAAAGTAGAATCCCTTGCCAATTCAACATGCAAAGCTGACTGGATTAGCTGTTGACTCTTACTCCACCAACAGTTATGGGGCGCCTTAAGGGGCACAAAGTGCTCTACGCTCTGACAGGGACAAGTGTGGAGCTCAGCAATCGCAGAACTGTACAGCTGGGAGGAACCCAGGGGTCATCTAGTCCAACCCAACAGAACAGCAGGGGGGATAGCTTTTGCTATCACCTGCCACCTCAACCCGCCCCCCCCCCCCCCGGCAGCACTCTGAAATCCTTAAATTACATAAGTAACATATGTAAAATACCTACAGGGCACCTTTGAGATGAAACTCTTTCAAGTCATTTTTAAAGAAATACAGTTACAAAACACTCCTCACAAATAAATTACCAGGAGACTGGTGATTAATGAAAAAGGCAGTCCACCCAAAATTACTAAGATATGGTTGAAGACAATAGTAAAAGCAGACCAATAATAAAAAGAACTTCACATCAGAGGAAAGCCACCAAGACAGAGACACAGTCTGAGGTGCTTGGTCAGGAGAAGAACTGACCACTGACCACCACTGGCCTGTGGCCCTCAGACCAAAAAGGGTTCCCAATTCTTGTCATAAATGATCCAAAGGGAATAAACTGAGCTGCACGTACTTTGTAACCATTTTTCCACTTCTCATCTAGGAGCTCCTCAGCTTGGATCTTCCGGGCAACGTGGTCTCCCAGGCCGGCCAAGACTATCTGCCTCAGGAAAGTCACCTGGGCTTCTGATGGGGGCTTCATTTTGGGATCGACAAAGAAGCCGGTGTCCGAGCAGACTGAATTCACTTGCAGCAAAGGGAAGAAACAGGTCAAAAATCAGGAGGCCAGGCTAAGTTAACATGGCCTAGGTTGTGACTGAGGAGCAGCCTCTGTACAAAACTCAGAAAAATAACAAATGGGCAAAAGCAAAGGACAACTGAAGGAAAAGCAACATTAGTTCACAACAGCAACCCAGCACGGAAGCAAGACCTGTTTTCAAATTTGGGGGAGGCTCCCAGGGGAGGAGATATCCCATGGGGAAAATATATTTACTTCATAAAATGTATACACCGCTTAATTATTTAAAAAACACTCAAAGAGATTTACAAGAGATAAAACAGTAAAATAAAAATAAAAAAAACACAACCATATTTTAAAACATCCTAAAGTATAAATACTAAAACAGATTAAAATTACCTCAACTTTCTAAGCATCTGGGAAGGCTTGTCTAAACAAGAATGTTTTAAGCAGGTGCTGAAAATAATACAATGAAGACACCTGCCTGGTCTCAATAGGCAGGGAGTTGCAAAGTGAAGGGGCTGCCAAATTATTACAAATGCGGGAAAGTTATTACGTGGCACCTGCAGTAGTGACTATTCTGCCAATTGGATGGGCACATGTGGAGTAAATAAGTGTCACAATCAATTAGTGAGTCTTTTTAAGGTGTCACAAAACACTTTGGCTCAGTTTGAACATCGCAAACAAGGAATGCAAAGAAAATGAGTGAAAGGAAAGCAACATTTCAAGAAGTATTTTTCTGGACATTAGGCCCCAACAGCTTCCTGCACTCAACTGGAAGCCGCGGAAGACGTTTGACTTCCAAAAAAGGTTTGCAAACCAGAACACTCACTTCCGTGTTTGCAGCGTTCGGGAGCCAAACGTTTGAGTCACAAGGCGTACGGGATCCAAGGTATGACTGTACTTATCATGCTAAAGATATATACAGTGTTATATTAGGGAGAAAGAAAGAAAAGGTTCTACCCCACAAACTCTTCCTATTTGCACAATGGACCTTCCCTGCCTCTGTTACACCAGAGTGCCCACTGAATCTCTTCTGGGCTTTTCCCCAGCCCTCCATAGCAGACGCGGGGAAACAGGGAGGAGACATGGAGAAGGGAAGTTCCACTGCATTTCAAGAATGGGACACCCCAAAATCCTGTGTTTTCATGCATGTTTTTTATTGTAAAACAGCATAATAAAAATTATTAAATGTTAAGAAAAGGAAAAAGGAAGGAAGGAAGAACAGAGCTGATTCTTTGGCGTCCCCCCGACAAAGGACAAATGTGGCTTATTCTGTAGAGGCAGAAAACAACAACTGGCTCCCGGGGTATTTACCTGCAGTTGTCAGCTGCCCACGCAAGCGCCTGATTTCCACCATGGCTTTGTAGCGTAGGCCGTTTGCCTCACAGAACTTAGGCGTGCACCCAGCATACTCACAGGCGCCGACAGCTCCTGGAATAGAAGGGCAGCATCGTGTGAGGAATTCAGCCAAAACCAACGCACAATTAAAAACTACGGAAAGATAAAGGGAGAGCAGAAGAGCGTACCTAGCATTACCATGAGGTCTCCCAGTTTCTGAGAGGGCCCTTGTCCAGCCCAGATCCGCTGCATCTGCACCACACGTGCCCTTTTCCCCTTGAGCGTCTCCTGCTCTTCCTCGCTAGTGGCAGGCCTGCAGCAAATGTAAGGCACAACCCAGCATGCACCAGGATCCCTCAGCAAAGGCAATTTCAGAAAACTCTCTTCCCATTGCGAGGAGGGGTGTGTGAACCTGAACTTACGATATGGCTTATCTCAGTAGATCGTGGCGTAAATATAAGATTGACAGGACTCTCATATAACATGAGACACTCTCTGATGAACTCCAGTAACCATGAATCAAGCCTGATTCCAGCCACTTGCTGAAAAGAGTTCACACATCTGACTTAAAGGTTAACACATACAAATTTATTTTCAAGTACAGGATACTCCTCAATGGTCCTCAATGGTTGTGTGATTGGAGGGCAGGTAGCAGGGATGCCCAGGTTCAGAAAATGTCCCTCTGTCTTTCAGCCTTTGGTTAAACAAACACAATGGCCAGTTTTAACCATTTCTTACTAAGTAGTCTGAAAGGCATTATGGAAATTGTAGGAATCCCTCAGTCCACAGCCCCCTGCCCTTTCCACTGGCATGCCTGGCGAAACGATTCAAAGTTAGTTAGCTCGCATGCCTCCAAGAGGACAGAACTTGCACAGCGCTCCCAGGACTCAGCAGATGTCTGCTTCGCCTTAAGGACAGGTAAACTCCCCCCCCCCCCCCTTCTAGTGTGGGTTTATGACAAAACTGTCTTGCCCTTGCATCTGTAGGCTTCTTAGAATAGTTTTGGAATCTTTTACTCCTTATTATTCTTATTTTGGGTAAATCTTATTTATTGATTTTTCACACAAAAAATCCCAAGCAAAACAAAAAGGACCATATATTACTTTCTCTGTGAACTTCCCACCCTCCCTTCCATGGTTGCAATATTTACCCTTAGATGCTGCATGTTTCACATATACTATTCAATGCCTCCATTTTAATCTACTGTATTTATCTTAATAATTAATGCTGATGCTCATATTTCAAATCCTGCTTGTGTTTTCATCTTGCTATAATAGTTGTTTAAATACTAATAAAAAGGTATCCAGTCCTGGAATCTTTTACTCTTCAAGGTATGTCTTTTGCTACCTGTTTAGGCTGTAACTCTGCTGCCTAAAGCAGCATTTTTATATATTTTCTGCTACTCCTGTTTTATATAATAAACCAAGCTTTCCTCATTTCTTTGTGAGAGAGCTTCTTGTGGGCATAAGGTCAAGGGTTAACACACATCCATAACAAGAGCGTGGCATAACTCAAGCAGAAGATCCCAAGCCTCTGGGCAGGGTGTATATGAACTTACATGAGTGCTGGCTCTGCACATCCTTGCAATCCTATACATTCTTTCCTGGGTATAAGCGCCTGGTTTCAAATAAGGATGGAGGGCAAATCTGGTAGACACAAACTCACCAATTCAATTGCCCCAGACTTATAAGTGGATTGGAGCACAGCTATCAATCAGATCAGTATTTCTCCAAATTTTGCGATGCAAAAAAATTATTTTAGGGTTCAAAAAAATGCATCCGAAAATCAGTATTTTATCGGAAATACATATTTTAGGGGGAAGTGCAATGACAAAGCCCACAAAATGCATTACTTTACGGAAAGAATGCATACAAAGTGTGCACTTTAAGGAACCTGTGTACAATTTAAATGCAAGTTTTCCCTGCATGCTTTTTAAAAGCTGCAAAAAAAGGACAGAACTATGCTTGGGTGCATGCAGAACTGACACTGAACAGAAATAGACTGATACATCTTTCCAAATTTATGAGTAGACATGCATAGGATTGCAGTGCAGGACACTGCTGAATCTCTACCACATATACTTGTTTTATTAAATTTGTGACTTGTACTAAAAAAACAGAAGCAACTTATGTACAACTTATGTGCTCAGCTGGAGGCTACCATTATTCATCACAGGGTGACCACGGGCTGTGTGTCCTCAGCAGCACAGTGAGAGGAATTGCAACAACTTTCAGAGGTGCAATTCTTTACTGCCAATGAACTACCACCAAGGGGACCACACCAAAGGGGATCATTCCTTTGGGCCACCAGTTCAGAGAGTGGCAAGTTTGTTTGTTTGTTTGTTTCCTTCCACCCCACCATTCTTCCCAAAGGAGTCCAGGGCAGCAAACAGCAGACACAGACATGGAGCCAACGCCCAGCACTTCTGTTGGGGGAACGCTCACCTGTTAAACTCTTCAAAGAGTTCCCGAACCGTCAGGGCTGACACTAAGGTGATGACATATGGGAGGCAGTCCTGCTGTTTGCTCAAGGCAAGCATCTTTGCGTAACGGGGAGCCACAGGAAAGGCTGCCATTGTGGCCCCCAGGGGGCTGATGGGGCAGGTCAGCTTTGCTTCTTGCAACTTTTTCAGCCTGGAAGAAGGGAACAGGAGTCAATTCCTAGGCCAGGCCTCTCTTGACTTAGTGCCCTCCAAATGTTGCTTTTAGAATTTGCATTTTTGGTGTGCTATTTATTTCGTTTATCATGTTGTTCACTGCTTTGATGGCCTCAGGCAATGGTATGATTTATACAGTTGTAAAACAAAAACATATTTTTTCTGCTCTTTCATGGCAGCTCAAAAGAACTGTGCAAGATGGCCATCCCACTCTATCCAATGGGAGGGATGGCTCTGCACAGTGGGAGAAAAGAGAGAAAGCACAATCCACCAACCGGCGTAGTTCAACTTGGTTTTTCAAAAAAGCAACAAAGACAGCAACAATCAGTAAAAAGTCTACCTTCCAGATTTGGAGGGTTCCTGCAAGGCTCCAAGGGCTATCAACAGCTCCTCAGCAGCAACTAGCGCTTCCAGCGGCGGGGGTGTAGGAAAGGGAAAATTGACCACCTGCAAACACAAAGAGGACGACACACCTGGCGTGAACAGGTGAGATGCCCAAGAACTGAGTAAGATGGGCACGGAATAACTTCAGGCTTGTGGGGTCTACTCACATCACCACCACCACTAGAACCCAGAGATCCACTGACCAGACCCAGGTGCGGAACACTGGTTAAGAAATGGGGTGCCTCAGTGCGCATGCATGCCCAGTGCAGAAATGTGGTTTTAGTACCAGAACGTAGCATAAGCTCCTGCGACACAAAAATCCACTCCTGGTTCTTCCCCCACCCCAACAAACTCCTACCTTAACCTCACTACAGATTTCTTCTTCCCAGCAGCATAATTCAAAAGGGGAGGGGGGGATTTGCTGCTATTAATAAACATTTGCCCATCCCCATCTGTCTGCAAGCCACCTTCCAACTTCAGCAGTGCTGGAATTCACCAAAGAGCGGGGGGGGGGGGGCAGGCAGGCTGCTGACCAACTTATTTTAGAGGGTGGGCCAATATTACCTGGGGGTTTCAGCAGAATCACAGAATTGTGGAATTACAGAATCATAGAGTTGGAAGGAACCCCCAGGGTTAACTAGTCCGACCCCCTGAAATGCAGGGGGCCACCCAAGACAGACGGCCACCCAAGCTCTGCTTAAAAACCTCCAAGGAAGGAGAGGCCACAGCCTCCCGAGGGAGTCCAGATTTAAACCTTTTTCTTGTGCTAATTAGAATAGCAATCTTTCGAAAGTTAGCTTTCTCTTTTTCTAACAAAAAGAAAATTAAATATTATATACACACAAAATCATTAAATAGGCTTTGTCTCCGAGGCAGTTTCTAGGTTTCAGAATGATGGCCCACATAGAGTCACAATCGAACATAAATCTGTGGGGGTCTACTTCCTCCCTGACCACTGGTGACGATAGGCTAATTTAACCCTTTGACTTGATCCTTGCACCTGCAATTTGCATGGTGGGAAAGCTCCCATAGTGGGACCAAAGGGTTAACGCTCCCCACACCTGCAATCTATTTTTCAAAAAGGAGCCAGGTGATTGGTGGGGAAGGGTTGTAGCTCCGAGGCAGAGCATCTGCCTTGCATGCAGGAGATCCCAAGTTCAGCCCCCAATGGCATCTCCAGGCAGGGCTGGGAGAGAACCATGCCTGAAACCCGAGAGAGCGGCTGCCAGTCAGTGTTGACAACCCTGGGATAGATGGAGCAATCAATGGCCTGATTCAGTATAAGGCAGCTTCCTATGTTGGTGTCCCATCTAGTTCGAAGCCCTTCCCCACCATGCGGCGCCCTCCGGTTTTGAACTACAACTCCCATCAAACCCAGGCAGCATGGCCAACTTAGACGGGAATGACATAATCCATGTTGCAGAAGGAAGGCTGCCCTAAATAGACTCCCACCTTTTCAATGTTTAGCGCTTTCATTTGCAGGATTAAATCTTCAACAGGTCGCCTGGTAATCTCAGGAGAAGTGAACTTCTCAAAGTCACTGAAGACAGCCGAAGAGTAAAGCCTAGAACAAAACAAGAGAGGAAGCCGAGGGCAGGGGGATTAGCAGCTGCCTAGAAGGCTTCAGAAATATACTACTACTACACAGCTTTTGCTCCCAACTGTTGAGACCAGCTAGAGATGTGAGCCTCCTGGATTGTGCAGGGGTGCTGCATTCTAGCTGTCTGAAACCCAGGAGAGCTCCTGCCAGTCAGTGTAAACAATATTGAGATAGATGGACCAGCGGTTTTAGGATCACACAACATAAAAGAAAAATGGGAAAAGGCAGGAAAAGGAAATCAAGCAAACACTGGAATTGGTTCTTAAAGATGCAATTTTTTAAAATAATGTCCTGCTAGAATGTAAACAGTTGGGGGCTCTTTTACACAGAGCCTCCAACTATTTTACACAGATAGAAAACGACCTTCTACTGAGGCAGACCAATGGGTCCCCCTAGCTCACGACTGTCCACACGGAGTGGCAGAGGCTCTCTGGGGTTTCTGGTAAGGAGTCATTTGCAGCCCTACCTGGAGATGCCACCGGAGACTGGACCTGGGATCTTCTGCATTACCCACTGAAATTGCAGCCCTTTGACTTTGGGAAAGGGCCATAGCCCAGTGGTAGAGCATCTGCTTTGAGTGCAGAAGGTCCCAGGTTCGATCCTTGGGATCTCTAGACAGGGCTGAGAAGGGCTCCTGTAGAGGAAACCTAATGCTGAAGAATTTTGTATTCTGAGGAGACAGGTTAATTGGTTCGTACAATTATTCCTCCATGCTTATTGTTTTTGGTTTGCTTTATGCTCTTGATTTGCTGCTTGTGCTTCTGGGATGTGGAAAGATCCACTTGTAGCTGAAGCTTGAATGCCTGTCAGCAATGGTGCGGCTGCAGGATCAACTAACAACCCTGGCCCTGTATATTTGCCTAGCTTAACAGGTGGAAGGAATTTAGATATTAGGCCAGCCAGCACTTGGCCACTCTGGATCTAAGGCAGGCACAGGCAAACTCGGCCCTCCAGTTGTTTTCAGACTACAACTCCCATCATCCCTAGCTAACAGAACCAGTGGTCAGGGATGATGGGAGTTGTAGTCCCAAAACAACTGGAGGGCCGAGTTTGCCTATGCCTGATCTAAGGGGTATAAATCTCCCTGGTGGGGTCTGGTCTTCAAGCTTTGATCTTGTTGGGTGCTGTGTACTGTGCTGCTGGAGTCTCCCCCTTATCATTCCCTGATAGCTGAATGGGGAAGTATTTTAACTTGCATATGCTATATTATTCTGCTTAAAGACTGTTTCGCTGCTTTTTATTCTGCATCCAAGCCTGCTACTTAATAAAAGTGAGGAACTTCTCTCCACTTGTGCTACTGCCACTGAATCCAAAAGAACTTGCATTTAGCAAAACAGCTCCTGGCTGAAACCTTGGAAAGCCACTGCCAGTCAAATCAAATATTTGTCGTTACAGTCAATGATCAGCGTTGCCACTGCCAGTCAGTGCAGACAATGTTGATCTTGAGGGCCCAGCGGTTTGACTCAGCAGAAGGCAGCTTCTTGTGTTCCTACAGAGAAGGGAAGTCAGCTGACCTGTAACAGTGGCCAGGCTCTGTGCGCCCAGCTCGGCCAGCCCGCTGGTTGGCAGATGCCTGAGACGTCCAGGTGACTCTGAAAGATGAGACTCCAGTGACTTTGTCGTAGAAGCGTTTCTTGACCTTCCCACAGTCGACCACGTACTTGATGCCTGGGATGGTCAGGGATGTTTCAGCCACGTTGGTTGCTACAACACAGAGCCTGGTCCCAGGAGGATGGGGCCTAAAAACCTGGAGTACAGAAATAAAAAGGGGGGGGGGGGTCCTAGAAAAATCACCCAGGAATATGGAAACTGATGTCCACAACCTATAAATTCTGCAAGTGAGGCATACAACCAAGTGATGCAGCATCCAGTGCTCTGGGCTCTACAAACCTGCAAACCTGCCCAAACCATTCTCTTGTGTATGGGTTTACGGATGTTTTATAAAGGATCCATACTGGGAGAATGAGCTCATGGGTACATTTTCTGAGGAGCCAGGGAAATGAATCATTACCTTGGCTTGCTTTTCTGGTGCCAGCAAGGAGTAAAGTGGAAGAACATAAAGTGGGAGGGAGGAATCTGGGTTCTCACCTGTACACAAAATTAAAAAACACACACAATAGTAATAAGCAACAGTCTGCTGGCTGTCCAACTGACTTCACCATTTGAATCAACAGCCCCACCAGCACTCTACATTTAAAGCAGTATCATAACGCTTGGAACAGTCCTTGCTTCCTCAAAGAATCCTGGGAACTGTAGTTTGCAAAGTGTTGAGAGCTGTTAGGAGGCCCCTATTCCTTTCACAGAACTACAATTCCCAGAGTGGATTAACTGTCAGTTCCTCTTCACAGGGAACCCTGGGGAAACTTTGCAAAAATGGTGTGATTTATTTGGAGTGAGAGAGAAAATGCAACAAACAGAACAGAGCAGGATAAATTAGGGCACATCGGCAGAGCACGAGACTCTTAATTGAGCCCCATGTTGGGCGAAAGATTCCTGCACTGCAGGGGGTTGGAACTAGATGACCCTCCCAGTCCCTTCCAACTCTCATTCTATGATTCTATGCGCCATGACAGCTCAATAATAAAGTCTGGTCCCAACATGTATAAACACAAGCCAGTCTCAGGGGTTGGTATATTTGGGCATCTTGCCAGCGAGGGACGTCTCTGGCAAGGGACCCCCCTAAGCCTGCACCTGTTCTTCATCACTGCAACCCACTCGCTTCCTCACCAGCCTCTTCCTCTGGCCTGAGCAACTGTGTTGGGGAGGAGCAGAAAATGCCAGTGCCCGCTTGCTCACTGACTTTCTGCCTGGCAAGCTAGTGGCAGGGTGGGGAAATGCATGAGGAGGAGTGGGGCAGCAGCAGATGATGACAGGAGCGAGGAAGGCTCACTGAGGAAGTCTTGCCCACAGGCCCTGCAGAAACTGAACCAACACTGCCTTAGCATATTTTCCAAGAGGCAAACCTTCTTCCAACCCATCATCTCCATATTCCAGGTCGAGATCTGAGCAAGCAGCGTCAGCATCTTCTTCAGCTCCTGCATCTCTGTCTTCATCTCCTTCATCTACTGGCATAACAGAATAGTTATCCAGATCTATTTTGGGCAGCACCTGAAAGGATCAGGAGAAATGCACAAAGGGATCATGGCTTTCGAAGGCTGAAATTCAGAGCACATACAGGCACAGAGAGGCAGTGGTTTCTGAAACACTATTGCAAAACAGCCATGATCCCCTGTGGTTGACATGAGGCCCATGGAGGTGTCATGGAGGGGATGGTCGGATCCTGAGGAGGAATGTGAGGAGCTTGGAGAGTTAGAGCTGGAAGACCCTCGGAGGGTCCAAGTGGGATGGGAGGGAGATTTGTGTCAGGGACTGGCTGGATGAAGAGGAGGGGTGGGAGGCAGCAGCCGGGGAACCCGAGGGAAGCCTGAGGAGGAAGGTTCAGAGCCAGAGTTGTGGTGGGACACTGAGGACAGATCAGAGGCGGAAGGAGGGGAGGAATGGTTGGATGCTGAAAAGGCAACAGCAAGAGGTGTAGAAAGCAGTGAAGACTCTGCTGATGAAGCAGAGGAGGGACAGGTGCTGCACCAGCATCCCAGGAGCTGGGGGGGAAGACTTAGAGGTAAGTAGAAGGTGAGGAGCTTCAGTCCTGGCATCTGTTTCACAGGGGCCAGTCCTGTGTGTTGGCATTGCTGCTTGCGCCTTCTTCTTGAGTGCTGACCTGCATCTGACCCAGCCCTGAGAACTTGGGATCCCAATAAGTGTCAGGGCCTGGGAAGGAGGCAAATGTACTGGAAATAAGGAGCATTTTCATGCGTCTGGATCAAAAGGCTGTTAATCTGGGGGACCCTATTGTGATGCAGGGAAGTGGTGAGGAATCTCTGTCTCTATTTTGGCTTGCAAGAGTTTTCCCAGTGTGTGTGTGCATATGTGTGCACACATGTGCGCGCACATACACACCAGGTGTGGGGCAGGGAAAGAGATGGCTGCAAAGGAGCCTTGAACTGCTCCTCGGTGCCTTTTAAATTTGGTGCCAAATGCAAGCCCCGCCAGGGTTGGTTCCACTTGGGAGCCCCCAATCAAAACATACCACATTCTTTTTCCGTTTGGATTTCTTAAATCTTCGTATTTCTTCAACCGAATCCTCCTTGTCTTCATCACCACCTGGGAAGAAGAAAGGAAGCAGCATCTACATCAATATTTTTACTTAAGAAAAAGGCTTACACCTTTTGGAGTGTAGTAAAACCTCTAAGCAGTTTACTATATTTATTATCAGTGAAAAGAGTTTAAATAATTAAAAACATTTAACGATAACTAAAATTGACAGTAAAAATGATTAAAACACCTTTAGGTTTGCCTAAACAAATATGTTTCAAGCTGGTGCTGAAAACAGTACAGTGACAGCACCTGTCCAAGTATAGGTTCTGCCAAACTGAAAGATCCATTGCTCACAACTGTGGGATGAGGGTTATGTGGCAAGTGTAACAGCAATAGCCCAAAGGAGGAGGTCCCTCAATAACACAAGCAAAAAACCCAAGTCACATACCAAATACAAAATTACATATCTCCCCAGTGATATTGTGAGGAGTCAAGCTAGGCTGCCTTCCATCACAGTAATTTCTGAAGTACTTAAAAATTATATATATATGGAATTTTCAAGAATTATTCATTGGATGTCTGCAAGTTCTAGAGTTAAGAGAAAAACATATTCTTTATCCACTTTTAACAAGTCACCTCTCACTAATTTTTCCTCTAAGCTAAAAAGTACCAAGCCCTGCAGCTTTTCTTCATGGGGGAGTCGCTCCAACCCCTTGATGCCTCTTTCTGAACCTTTTCCAGCTCTAGAATACCCTCTTTGAGTTGAGCCGGCCAGAACAGTACAGAGACTCAAACTGTGGTCACACCAGAGATCTCTGTACCAGCATTTTGATATTGCCAGTTTTATTTTTAATAGAGCAACGTAAAGGGGAAGTGCAGCCAGTTCCAAACAAGTTTGCTGTGTGAAACTGGCATAAACGTCTAGATCTGTGCTTTGCTGCCCTTGGTGGTGAGCCATGGAGAATTGCAGCACAAAAAGATCCCTGGCCAAAGGCGTCCTCCCAGACTTTCAGGGTGGCTTCACCCACCTCCACAACCCATTGGTTCTCCCTGACCTGGAGGACACGCCAGCTTCCAGGCCAGGTTTTGGCACTGCCAGGTTAACAGCCAGTCTTGGTCTGGCCTGCCAGGGTGCTATACTTGACTCTTGCTCAAATGCATGCTTCACACCCAGGGCGCAACATCATTCAACTCTGGGATTGCTGTTTTCCCTGCCACTGGACAAAGAAAAGCAGTGGCTGTCAGAGAAGTCACTTCTCACGCAAATTCTGTCCCTCAAGGACTTGAGGCAGGCCACGCGCAAAGGCTTGGAGAATGCTTTTAACAAATATGCTTTTTGGAAGAGTTGCAAGACTGCATTTATTGAGTTGGTACCATGCCAATTATTTGGGATTTTAATACCGAAATACCAATGCGTTTCTCTGAGGGCATCAGTTACCTTGGGGTGCATTTTTGCGGAAAGGGAAGGATTTCCTCAGTCTCCTACACAGTGAATGTACTTCCGCCTGGCCAGTGAGGAACACTAGGATGCCCCCTGCAAGAAGATAAAATATCTTAAAATTAGGCCACAGGCATTGTGGGAAATGTGGAAAGAAGCACCAATGTCTATGCTTTGAAATAAAACATTATTCAATGTCTTCTTCATAAGACACTGTCACAATTTATTTTTTTTAAGTCACAGAATTTTGTCACATCAAGGCAACATCTGTACTATACATTTAAGGCAGTGTCATCCCACTTTAAACAGTCATGGCTTTCCCCATAGCATTCTGGGAACTATAGTTTCTTATGGGTGCTGTGGGATGTTAGGCGACCCTCTATGCCCTTCACAGAGTGGTTTAATTGCCAATCCCCTCCTCAGGGGATTTCTCCAGTTCAGTCAAGTCTCTAATTTGGTTGGGACAACTAAAATATTCTTGCAATTCAGAAAGAATTTCAGTGTACTGAAACCATAAAGTGTTCTTTCCTGCACCCACCTCTTAACCTTTAAGTATGTAATCATACGCCTCCGGCTCACTATTTATCTAAATTAAAAAGCCCCAAATGTGGCCTCCTGGGAATGCTGCCTTCAGCCCCTTGATCATTCTGCCCTTTTCTGAACCTGCTCCAGGACATAAAAGAGAATCACTCCAGTTCCTTATTTGAGAGCTAATTTTATGGTTTTTATTACAGACAAAAGTCTGTGCCAGTCAGCTTACCCGATGGCAACATTCGGTGAATTTTACAGACTTTCCGGAAACATTCTCCATTATAATCATCCAGTGGGGTCCTTTTGTTAAAATGAACTGCCACAGGAAATTGCCTCGCATCCACCTACAGAGAAAACAATACAGGTAAAGAAAGAGCAGTTGCCCAGAACGACAAAGCACGTCTATTTAGACCTGGGGAACCTCTGGCTCACAGGTCCCTTTTGGCCTGCCAGGGGCTCCAATTTGGCCTGTGAGGCCATTTCCTCCAAACCACACCCACCCACCTGCTGGCATCACTGGTGATGCCAGCTAACAGGCAAGAAGATGTGGTTTAATCCTGCATTGGCTCTATGCCTCCAGCAGGGAACAGGATCATGAAGCCAAGGCAGCAGGATTTAATCTCTGCTCTTAAATTGATGAGCAGAGATTAAAGCCTTCTCGAAACAAGAATATGATGGGAGCTCTTTTAAAATGGCTCTCAAACGTGTTTTTCTTTAAGCTTCTGCATCCCACCCTGCTGCCTCCCCACTCTCAGGAGAAGTGCAGGAGCTGCGCTTCAGAGAAAGCGGCAATCTCCACTCCTGAGCTGGAGACCGCCGTGCCTGAGGGAATTATTACTCAAAAAATTATACTGCCCTATACCCACAAGTCTAGACAGGAACCTCCCAGACTGCCAGGGCCCACAGGGCCAGACATGGACACTTCCTTGAAGAACCAGGTCCCTCCCCTCACTCCTCACCAGCCCTGATACATGCCAGGAGGGAGGCTATGGGAGGAGGAGGAGTGCCCGTGCTCAGGCCTTTTAGGGCTCAGCAGCTCTCTCAAGGGGATGGAGTCTGGTGGATGCAGTCCAGAGACAGGAGGCATCAAAGGCAGATGCAGTCCAGCATCCTTCAACCAGCCCTCCTCCCCTCTCCAGGCTTGCCACTTTCCCTGAGGCCTCTGGTGTTGGAACAAAACGTGACACCAAATCCAACCACTATCACCAGTTGAATGTCATACTGTTACCTGTATAACAGGAGGAGGACTGGCAAACAGTTTCTTGTTGGTGGTGAAATCTTCCACACGCAGTGTGGCAGACATGATGATCAGCTTTAGCGGATTTCCTTTCTGTGAATGTGTAAGAACAAAAACACAGGCAAGAAGGCTTGGTGGAGATAAGATGTAGCCAAATCTGGAGGAACTTGACGTAAGATCTTTGACGACTGTTCAGAAACTGCCCGCAGTACTCTAGCAGCTGAATGACAAATTAACTAGTCCTATGAGCATATAGGGACGCGGGTGGCGCTGTGGGTAAAACCTCAGCGCCTAGGACTTGCCAATCGTCAGGTCAGCGGTTCGAATCCCTGTGGCAGGGTGCGCTCCCGTTGCTCGGTCCCAGCGCCTGCCAACCTAGCAGTTCGAAAGCATCCCCGGGTGCAAGTAGATAAATAGGGACTGCTTACTGGCGGGAAGGTAAACGGTGTTTCCGTGTGCTGCTCTGGCTCGCCAGATGCAGCTTGTCACGCTGGCCACGTGACCTGGAAGTGTCTGCGGACAGCGCTGGCCCTCGGCCTCTTAAGTGAGATGGGCACACAACCCTAGAGTCAGACACGACTGGCCCGTACGGGCAGGGGTACCTTTATCTTTATGAGCATATTACGCTCAAAAACTATTTGAGATTTTCCCCAAAAAAGCTCAACAACTTTGGCAACTCGGCCTTATCTGTTCCTGGACCAAATTTAAAGTGCTGCTATTTATTCATTCTCTTACTTTCAGCATCAATGTGCCTTCTTTTCATGCAAAGTTTGCACAGAAGTATTAAAATAGTAAGTATTAAATGGAAACTGTGAAACATCAGTTGCTGATATTACTAGTGTCATTTAACAGAGAAAAAAAAGCTTGAAAGATTTTTCTTCCTCTCAGGGGAAGGTGATCACTGAGGGGTCTGGTGGTGTGGGTGGGGAAGGGCCAACTGGAGCTGGAGCCCTGGAAGCCAGAGAGCAGGCAGTTGTTCTGCCTTTCCTCCCCACAGAGCAAGGTGGTCCCTATGTATCCCCATGGCGGTGGCTGGGCCCACTCCCTCCTGTGGGAGACAAAGGAGAAGTTCATTCCTCCCATCTTTCCATTCTCTCTGTGTCTCTTGAACCCCCTTCTCTTCTCTCCTGCTGACCGATCACCCCAGGGGCAGCTTTGGGACTGAACAAAACAATTTTTTAAACAGATAAAATCTAACCAATTCCTCCTTAGAAGAGCCCTGCTGGATCAGGCCGAAACCTCATCTGGTCCAGCATCCTGTTCTTACAGTGGCCAGCCAAATAACCACGGGAAGTGTGTAAGATGGCTCGGACAGCAACAGTACTCTACACATTTGTGGTCCTCAGCAACTGGTAATCAGGGGCATATTGCTTTCGACAGTGGAGACAGAACACAGCCATCATTGCTAACAGCCATGGATAAGCCATATCCCTCATGAATTTGTCTAATCCTCTTTTAAAGTGATCCAAGGTGCCTCTTGTGGAAGCGAATTCAATAGTTTAAGGAGCACTGGAGTCCTAGTATTTTCAATGCGTGAATGTAAGATCAAGCACATATGACTACAGTGGATCCTTGGGTTGTGAACGTGATCCGTGCGGGAGGCACATTTGCAACCCTCAGCATTCGCAACCCACAGGGCCGCGTCTGCGCACGTGTGGGTCACAATTCGGCTCTTCAGCGCATGTGCGAGCGCCGAAACCCGGAAGTAACCCGTTCCGGTACTTCTGGGTTTGGCGCAGTGCGCAACCTGAAGCATCTGTAACCCAAGGTATGACTGTATTTGTAAAAACCAAAATAATCAAATGTTAGAATTCTATTGATACGTAACCCCCCTTTCCCTCCTTACCTTGGCTCTGAGTGGCACAATGCGTGATAAAAGACCAATCAGGATATCCGTATAGATGCTTCTTTCATGAGCTTCATCGAGAATAATGACCCGGTACTTGGACAACAAGAAATCCTGGGAAGAACAAAAGGGTGAGTGGGTGTATGAGGAATACCACAACCACACATCAAAATTCAACCAGACTTATCAACTGATTTGATATATTTAAGGGGGAATTTGTGGCTCAAAACCTACATGTTGGGCTCATGGGAGTGGCAATCAAAAACATCTAGAAGCCTGAAGAAGATGCCCCTAAGCCACTTCTTCAAACTGAACATGGTTCTGAGGACCTCACAAGGAAGTGCAAAACCCTTCTCTCATTCCTGAATCTGAATTCTGGTTGGTTTTTTTGCGCGTGCGTGGGGGGAGGGGGGGGGGAGACGACCTCTTGCCTAGTGACTCAGTCAATGACAACCCATCCAGTTCAGCTCCATCCTGAGCTGTCTCTTAGTCACCCTAAACCCAACCTGGTGCCTTCCACATCTTTTGGACTCCAACTCCCATCAGCCTCAGTAAGCATGGCAGATGACCAGAGTAATGAAAGTCTGGAGGGCAGCAGGTTGGGAACTGGCTGCGTCAAAAGTATGTCAACATGTTAAGAAGTAGCATTACATAGGCACAGCTGCATTTCGTTTCTGAAAGGAAGAACCACCACCATACCTTCTGGATTTCCTTCAACAACACACCATCTGTCATGAATTTGATTTTGGTGTCATCTGTCACGTTTCCTTCATAACGGATTTGGTATGAAATCACCCTGAGGACAGAGGATGAAAGGAACTCTGGGATCAACCCAACATCAAACAAACCAGCACTCCAGAACAGGGGGAGGCAACCTAAGGCCCGTGGGCCAGGTGCGGCCCAATCGCATTCTCAATCTGGCCTACGGAATCAGCCTGTTTTTACATGAGAAGAATGTGTCCTTTTATTTAAAATGCATCTCTTGGTTATTTGTGGGGCATAGGAATTCGCTCATTCCCCCCCCCCCCAAATATAGTCGTCCCCCACAAGGTCTGAGGGATAGTGGGCCGGCCCACAGCTGAAAAAGGTGGCTGACCCCTGCTCTAGAACCACACACAGTCATAGAACTGTAGAGTTGGCAGGGAGCCCAAGGGTCCAACCCCCTGCAATCCAGGAATCTCAGCAAAAGCATAAATGACAGATGACCATCCAACCTCTGCTTAAAAACCTCCAGGGACGTACGTAGAATCCACTTCCTTCTGATGGAGTCTGTGCCACTGCTGAACAGCTCTTACTGTCAGAAAGTTCTTCCCCATGTTTAGTCGGATTCTCCTTTCTTGCAACTTGAGTCCTACCCTCCAGAGCAGCAGAAAACAAGCTTGCTGCCTCTTCCATGTGGCAGCCCTTAAGATATTTGAAGATGGCTATCATATCTCCTCTCTGTCCTCTTTTCCAGTGTTTGGAAGTATGACCCACTGAAATATTTTAGGCCTGGAGCAAGAAGCCTCAAGCCTGAGGGTGAAAGGTGACCCTCCAGGTTCCTGTCTGGCCCTTGGCTCTCCCAACCCCCGTTACTGGTCTTACTTCAGACACTCCTGGAGTGTCTTTGCCCGGCTGGACTGCGTCCTTGAATTCTGATAATGCTTCTTGCTTGTCTGGTTGGGAGGATACAAAGGGCTGTGTGTGTAGAAAGCAGCCGACTGTGCCAAGGCTAAATTTGCATTCATTGCTACACCCACTTTTGCCTCTACCTCCATCCACCTCTGACGTGTGGCCCCCAGAAGCCAATGCAGTCCTGAAGCTGAAACAAGTCCCCCTACAGCGGATTTAGACCCATGGCATTTGCATTTTCAACATCGAAGAGAATTGTTACACCGCTGGGACCTGGCTACACCCCCCTTCTAACTCACTCCTCCTTATAGATAAAGCTCCCTGCCCCATGGACACAACATCCCGCCCCACAACACATCCCACTGTGTAGCCAAGCATTTTGAGTTGGACCACAGGCCTTCAGCCAGTGGGTTGGGGCCCACAGATGGGGCACAAGGCCATCCCAGGTGGGTTGCAGCAAGGCTGTTGCTGCTTCATCAGACCCCAGCTAAAGCTGACCGAATCAAAGGAGCACTGCCTGGGCTGGAACTCAATTCTTCTGGAGAGACATTTGTTTTATCAATCTCCCTGCAAAGTGGTAGGAGAAAGGCAGGAGCATTTTCCAGTATGAAATGTATTTCTGGCCTGTTGTGTGTCCCACCTTCATGGGAGTCCTCTATGGAGCAGGGACAGCCATTCACTTTCTAAGGCTTTCTAGACTTCTAGAATGGAAGTATGCTGGGCACTAGAATACACAAGTGTCTACTGAGGTGGGAAGCTCAACTGCATAGCGGCTGCCATTATGAGTCTGTTTTTAAAAACTCATTGGGTTTCAATAGCTCCTCGGTCTTCTGGCTAAGAACAAGTATACAAATCACTGGTTTTCATTTACTAGCAATGCTAAGGAAACACTACGTACCGTATTTTTCCATCTATAAGACGCCCTCATGTATAAGACACCCCCTATTTTGGGGGGCTCTGATTTAAGAAAATGGGGGGAGATGTATCCGTGTATAAGATGCCCCCAAATTTTTGACATTATTTTTTAGGAAAAAACCCTAGTATTATACACAGAAAAATACGGTATACTTTTCTGCGGATTGCCATTTTACAGCTAATAATGTGCCCTATTGGCGCTATTAGGTATAAATCAAAGCAAGTACTGTATGTGAGCATGGGTCCCATGTGGCAGGAGAGGAGTTAGAGGTGGGTCAGGTGATGATCACTGAGCCAGAGTATGAGCTCCAGCCAGGAAGGAAAGCACCTATTATGCATGCTCAGACCCTGACCCCTAAATGGCTGGGGTCTGCCCTGAGAAAAACCATCCCAGTAAAAACACCCGCTGGTGGCAACAAATCTCACACAGATCTCTGTACTCTGGTAGGCATACCGACACTTGCCCCATGTTGTTCACAATGTCCCAACTCTACCAGCCAATGACCTGCAGTGGAGAAGGGGGAACATGCAGAGTGACTGATGTCAGGATATGGGGTGACTTCATTACTTGGTCAAGGAGCAGGGGAATAATCAGAAGTGGAATGCAGTGAATGAGCAGCTCCACCTTGTGACAGCTCACTTTCCTGAGTTCTGAACACGTCCCAACAGTGGGCTGGCCAACATTTGTTCCCGGTTTCTCAACACCTTTTCTGATGTCATCTGAAGCAGAGGCTTCCCCCAACCATCACTTGGCTGAAGGCACAGACCTTGGCTGGGACCAAGGGGAGTTGGTAGGCCAAAGCACTTGGAGAGAAGGCTGATCTAAAGAACACTTTCTGGAGTCTGTGCAAGTACGCTTACCTATGTGATAAGTTCATCTCCTTTGCAACACGCTGGGACATAGAAATTGCAGCCACACGCCGTGGTTCTGTGATTCCAATGATGCCGCCAGGCCTACAAGAGCAGTGAACGAAAGATTATTACTGTCAGCAATGAATGAAAAAAGGAATGGGGGGGGGGGGGGAGAAGGTCATGTTGCAACACAACCCCTTTTCTTTCAGTTCTACACAGAACTGAGAAGAACCCAAGGGAAGAACTACATTTTATCTTACTAACAGCCTGAACCCAAAGCATGGTGCAGTGGTTAGTGTCAGGTTAGGACCTGGGAGACCAGGGTTCAAATCCCCACTTGGCCATGAAGTTCACAGGGTGATCTCCAGCCATCAATGTCTCTTAGCCTAACCTACCTCACAAGGTTGTTGCAAGGACAAAACAGTGAGCGGGGAGAGGCATGTAACTGCCACTTTGAGATTCTTGGAGGAAGGCTGGGATAGAAATAAAAGAGCAACAACTGCTGGCTGACTAGTGCAAATTAATGTTTGAGATTTACCCTCACGGCTGTCACGCATTGACTCTCACTAACGCACAAAAATGTTGGTGGGTCACAATGCTAAAAGCAGAAGCCACTACTGATGAGTTCCACTCTCCAATGCCAGCCTTTGCCCAGCCTGATGCTGCTGGACTACAACCCCCATCAGCTCTAGCCAGTGCGGCTGACGGTCAGGGATGATGGGTGTTGTCATCCACCATCATCTGGGGGGCACTTGGTTGGGCCAGGCTGGTCTAGGCACAGCGATGCTCTGCTTTCTTGCCCTGGACCATGCCCCTCTGCCACCCTTTGCCTGCACAGTTCCTTTCTGCTTCCAGTGCACAGCCCCAGTCTTCTTTTATCTTTGGCTTCTCCGCTTCTTTCTAACTGCATGACCCCACCAGATATTATTTCCTCTGCTCCCTGCTTTCCAGGCTTATTTTGCCTCAGGTCATTTATAAAAGCAACTGAAATCTTCATAGTGACATACATATATTTAAAGGTAAGACAGTCCCTGTCCAGACTCAACATCCAAGAGGCACATGAGAAAAAAGAGAAGACGAGAGCAAGTGTTGTGGGCATCTGCTCCTTCACTGGCTGTGCCACTCGCCCTTGCCATGATGCTGTTCCTGGGAGCTGAGGCCAGAGTGTGCCCCCCTTAATCCCTGCAGTCCCAGGGCAACTGCTTCCTGAGCAAAGAAAACATATGTTTAAGAAAGGTCTACTGAATTCAGTGATGTCTACACTGGCCCTGCATCCTGGGACCTCCTTCTATTTGCAGTCTTCCTGTGTGCAAGATTATAATCCCAACCTAACAGACAACTTTCTTTGCCAGCACAGAGGCTGGGCTACAAAGGGGTTTACTAGCTCCCCCTGAACAACTGAAGATTCTGTGCCATCACACCAGCTCAGCCAATCACTGTCAGAGTACAATTATTGTTTCTGGAGGGAACTCCATGGCGAAGGAGAAGGCAATTTGTCAAAGCACCAAAATCTAGGAACAATGATATTTTTTCCTCTTGGCATAAAATAAGTGTTTTTTTTAAAAAGGTGTAATACCTGGCATATCCTGCTTCGTAGAGAAATTGAGGGACTTGCGTGGTCTTCCCACTGCCAGTTTCTCCACATATGATAACAATAGAGTTCTCATTGATGGCTTCCATTATGACTTGTTCTTCGGCAAGGATTGGGAGCTTCAGCCTGGCTTCCTTTCAAAGCAAAGTTACAACTTTACATAGGCAAAGGGTTAAATTACTGATCTAAAATGAATTAAAATGGCACCAAACAATTAATTTAAAGTAACTTCCAGTGGTGTAAGCTTAGGGTGCAGTCTTCTGCATGTTTACACAGATGTATGTCCCACTGTGTTCTGTGGAGCTTAATAATCAGTTAGTGTGTTTAGGGTTGCAGCCCTACGAATCAACATACAAGCAGTATCTTACTGCAATGGGAATTTAATCCTCTAAGGAAACCAGTAATCTAGTTTCTTTGCCATGCCCAAGAATTTTAAACACTACCGTGGGTAATGCCAGATTTCTGACATTAGGCAAGTGCATAAATCTGAGGTAAAATTCACCTCATTACTTGGCAGAGTGTTACCAAAGGATACACAAGTGGTAAGCTTCCATGGTAAAAAGTGGGAGACATATATTAAATGAAATAAACAATAATCATAACCACTTGGTGAAACAGCTGCCTGTCCCATCCTTCAGAGAGGCTTTTTAAACAAAAAAACAAAACAAAAAACCCCAACTACTTTCCTGTTTCTCTATATCTCTGCCAGGGGTTCAAGTGTGAAGGGGGAAATTCTCCTCTCTGTGACAAGAAATTTAAGAGGCCAAAGATGGGCATGCCATTCTGAGAGGGTGGGCATAACCACTTGGCAAGCTGGTCTTCAGCATTGTCTGACCATGTAATGAGGAGAATTTCACCTCACATCCATATGCAGAAGTTGAAAAATTTCCCTCACCATACTGAATGGTGAGATGGGCAAGTCTGAGGGCACGTGATATGGCACACCTTGATAAAGCTAAGCAGGGCCTAGTCTGGTTAGTGCCTGGATGGGAGGCAGTTTGGCAACCCAATGCCCACAACCCTGAGCTTCATGATGGATGAATGACAGGATATATATGCACCAATACAGGCAGTAGCCACAGAGGTGCCTTCCAGATCGTGTTGACTACAATTTCCCATCTTTCCAGCTAACTATCCATGCTGACTGGGGCTGATGGGAGCTGGAGTCCAACAACACTTTGGAGGGCACCTGCACTAAATAAATAAAAACGAGCTCTTTAGGTCCAAATTTTGACCTCCTCTTCAGCATCTGTTCAGCTCCAAGGTCACAAATATCATGTGCCCAAGAACAATTAAATCAAAACAGCCCCCGTTTATTGTTAACACAAATACTCCAAAGGCATTTTGTGCGTGGAATCTGCATGCACTTCTGCAGAGAAAAGTGTCATGAATCTCACATGGGTGACCCACTGTTGTTGTTGCTGCTGCTGCTGCTTGTGATGCAACGGGGTGCATTTTTGGCCTGTTGGCATTCAAAACTGACCTGAATCTCGGGAGATCTGTCCACTGGGATGAACACAGTAGGCCCCAAAGATGGCTTGGGAGCATGAAAATGTTGCTTCGGTGTGCTGGGTGGAGATGCAATGGCTTTCTTTGGCTCCTCAGGCAGCAGGATAGTGCTAGGAACCTCTGGGGCTGCCTTTTCTGCCTGCTCTTCTGGCTCCTTTTCCTCCTCCTCTTCCTCCGAGGAAATCTCAGACTCCTCTTCAGACTCCAGTTCAGGTCTGCATCTTTTTCTGTTTGCACCACCAACGCTTTTAATTTTTTCTGGATGAATGGCACTCACTTCTTGGATTGCCCTGAAACACCCAAGTCACATTGACACACGAGACAAGTCCACCCCAAAGCACATCCTCAGATGCAACACAGCAGGGATAAGGAACTATTCTTCTGTCAGGAGCCACAAGCCAAAGCCAAATGTGAATGAAATCGGAGCAAGAAGTGGGTGGAGTCTGCAGCATTGCAGAGTGCGTTCTCTCTCTCTCTCTCTCTCTCTGCCACTCCATCACTCACTTTCTTTGCCACCCTGTCTGTTTCTCTCACACTTTCTCTAGTCCCCACTCTCTTATTCACACCCTCTGTGCCATCTCTCTCTCATACACAAACTCTTTCTCACTTCACCAGTCTCTTTCTGTCCTTCTCTCTCTCTGTGTGTCCCCATATCTCTGCACCCTACCCATCCCTCACTTTCTCTCTCTGTTCCCCACCCCTCCAGCTCTCTGCAGCATTTGGAGGGCCATACGGAACGAGGCAGGGACTGCATTCAGCCCCTGGGCTACAGGCTGCCCATCCTGCTTTATAGAACCAGAGACACCAGCTAAGAAGATGCACTCTGAAAGCTGGAGATCTCAAGGGAAGCTACATGGGGAGAACGCCCCACACCTGCTGCGTATCACAAAAAGGCCAAAGAAGGGAAGAGTATGTCCACACTGCAACAAGAGCAACAAGCTGGACGTACCCAGAACTTACCGTTTAGGCTGGTACATCCGGTCCCCCGTCCCTATTTTGGACGTGGTATAAAACATCTTCATCTCGGCCTCGGAAGCCTGGACGTCACTCAGCTTTCTCAGCAACTCCGCTCGCTAGGATGAGAAAGAGTTGTATGAAGAAAGTCTGCCCTAGGAGGCGTTTACACTAGGATAGCACTTTAAACTGATGGCTTCCCCCAGAGAACTGTGGGAGCTGTAGTTTGTTAAGGGCGCTGAGAGTTGCTAGGAGACCCCCCTGCATAAAGCTACAGTTCTGAAAAATGGGCACTCTAGGAATTGTAGCTCTGAGATGGGAAGAAGGTCTTCTAACAACTCTCAGCACTCTTAAAAAACGACAGCTCCCCAGATTCTTTGGGGAAAGCCAAGCGGTATCATATGCTTCAAATGTACGGTGTGAATACAGGCCTCGCTAATACTGGGTGGTGTGTAAGATTTTCCTAACAGTTCAAATACAGTGGGAAGCAAAATGAAGAGTGCCTTCCCTCACCCTGCCAAAAGTGGAGCAGAGGGAGAGACGGGCAGAGGGGCTCGATTGAGATGCCAGCTCCATTGGGTTCCTCCTCTCCCAGAACTGTTTACATTCTAGCAGGGCATTATTTAAAAAATTGCATCTTTAAGAACCAATACCAGTGTTTGCTTGATTTCCTTTTCCTGCCTTATCCTATTTTTCTTTTATGTTGTGTGATCCTAAAACCGCTGGTCCATCTATCTCAATATTGTTTACACTGACTGGCAGGAGCTCTCCTGGGTTTCAGACAGCGGATACTCCCAGCCCTCCCAAAGGATGCCGCGGGCCACATGTCTCCTTGGTGTTCTCTTGGCCTCCACACTCCAAAACATACCTTTTCCTTCTTTGCTTTCTGTTCCAAAACCTTCTGCAGGAGTTTCTTCTGCTTCTTGGTCAGCGGCTTCTTTTCTGGGGCCTTTTCAGAAGTTACTTTTTTATCCTTGGTTTTCTGTGATGGGAGGACCAGGGCATTACACTCATCCACCCCTTTTGAAATGGCTTCATCTGGAACAACAGAAAGAAGGGCTTGCTTTGGTCACCACAATATTGAAAGGGGGAGTGGGGGACCTGTGGCCTTTCAGACGTTGCTGGGACTGCTGCATCTGGTGGGACACATGTTCCCCATCCCAACTTGAAGGATTTTCAGCACAATCTTGTGCACGTTTGCTCCAGTGTGAGCCCTGTTCAGCTTAGTGACGAAAGAACATCAGGACAGCCTCCTGGATCAGGTCAGTGGTCCATCTAGTCCAGTATTTTCTCACAGTGACCAGCCAGATTACTGTAGGAAGCACACAAGCTGGACCTGAGCACAACACCACTCTCCCCTCTTGTCGTTCTCAGCAACTGGTAGGCAGAAGCGTAATGTCTCTCAGGCTCTGAGATAACTGTGTGTACGACTGCAATGTTTAAAGGCAGCATCCATTGTTGGTATCTGTCTGTCTCGAGAAACAATGGGGTGCGCCTCTGGGGGTGAAGTCAAACTGTTGTATTAGAGGTCACCCCAAGTGACCTCTCTGGGACACAAGCCGTGGCAGTGTGTATGGTGGTCCTCGGCTGCCTAGACGACAGGACCCCCCTCTCAGCCTCACTGATGTGGTCCAAAGAAAAGCAGAGCAACACGTTTGGCAGTAGCTTGGCTGCAGGAGTTGCCGGAAGGAAGCGTACAAGGCACCATCCAACTGTCTTAAGGACTCCACTCTGGATTTGTGTAGGGTTTGCTCCTTAGCCTTTCCTTCTCCTGAAGAAATCCCTCAAGGCAGTGGAGGTTTCCTTCTCCTAGATGGGCTACCTTCCCAGGCTGACAAGCAGCATCACACCACTTACTTCTGACCTCTTCATGGAAACTTGCAACTGATCCATGTACCATTCACAAGGGCACAGTAGGGCAGCGTATAAGTGTCATGGGAAAGTGGACATATGCACAGAACATGATCAGAGCATCCAAGGGAGCGAAGCATAATTTTTATTCATCATATTTATAACCTACCCTTTCCGCACCACCCCAAAGCCGTTTTACACCACTCTTCAGCCAAAAGGACTCCCAGAGTGAATGACACCAACCCACAGGAACCCTAACAGGATGCTGCGTCTACGATCCAGCTCAGTATTGTCTGAACTGACTGGCAGCGACTCTTCAGACAGGGATCTTTCCCAAACCTACCTGGAGATGCAAGGGACTAGACCTGGGACCTTCTGCATAGCACTGAGCTATGAGCCTACCCGAACTATGGACTCTCATGAGAACATAATTAGAGCCCTGCTGGGTCATGTCCACAGCCCACCTAGTCCAGCATCATTTTCTCCAAGCCCAAAAGAAGAGACCTGGGTAAAACAGCACTCTCTCCTGCAAGCTTACAGAATAAATGCCATGACAAAAGGGGGGGGGGGGGGAATAGACGGAGAGGGAGTTAAGAGAGGGGGGGAAAGCAAATTCAAGTTATTCAGTCAAACTGAGCTGCTCTCTCAGCAGCCCATAAGAAATGTGTATTCTACTTATAGAACTCATTGCTGCAAGAAGCAAGGAGGGCCACTAGTTTAGACAAATTCATCAGAGGGGATAAAGGCTATCAGCAGTGATTAGCTATGACAACTAGATAAAACAAAAACAATGTAAGCTACTCTTGGATACCAGATGATGTTTGTGGACTCTTAAAGGCAAGTTCTTAAAGGCCCCCTTAAATTTCATGACACCCTAGTCCGGTCAGCTGGGGCCCTCCAGCTGTTGCTCGGCCGCAGCTCCTGCCACCCCAACCTGCAGGGCCTGTGGTCAGGGGTGATTACAGTGGTACCTCGGGTTACATACACTTCAGGTTACAGACTCCGCTAACCCAGAAATAGTACCTCGGGTTAAGAACTTGGCTTCAGGATGAGAACAGAAATTGTGCGGCGGTGGCGCAGCAGCAGCAGGAGGAGGCTCCATTAGCTAAAGTGGTGCTTCAGGTTAAGAACAGTTTCAGGTTAAGAACGGACCTCCAGAACGAATTAAGTATGTAACCCGAGGTACCACTGTATTCTTAATAATAATTTATTACATTTCTAAGCACCCGAGGATCACAGGGTGGTTTGCAATACAGAAACACAAACAGATACCCCACAGTACCAGTACAAAACAACCACCACCACCATGCACCATTCCCAGCTAGCAGGACTCGTGGTCTGGGATGCCGGGAGTTGGGGACCCGAGCGGGGGGGGGGGGGACGGCTTCGAGAGGCCAGAATTCTTTAACCGGCCAAAGGCCTGGGCGAAGAGGGGCGCGGGAAAGGGGACCCGGGGCGCCGACTCACCGCCCAGCTCCAGCCGCACGGGCTCCGGGGGGCCCGGCGGGGCGCGGCTCTCCGGGCGGCGGGCCTTCCAGTTGCGCCTCGGGCGCGCTCGGCCCATCGGGGCGACTCGGGGCGCGCAGCTCTCCACGTGCCCCGCCAAGCGCCCAGCCAGCGCCGCGCTTCCGCCTCCTGCGAGGGACGGGGCCGCCGCTCTCGCGAGAACGGGCCCCAGCTCGCGTGGGAGGGGCCGCGCGAAGGCCGCCAATGGAGCGCCCGGGGCGGGATTTCCGGGCCGCGGGGCGGAATAAAGAGAGCACAAACCTGGCAGGGGAGCTGCTTGTTGTTAATGCTGCTTGGTGAGTCCTTCTCAAGCTCTCTTTCTGGCCACACTCGCAGAATGAAAATGTGCTCGCGCCCCACCGAAGTCTGAATGGATGAAGCCACAATTAGGATTGTCCTCAGTATCGCTTGATGCTCCGGATTTCATTTTGAAATGTTATATATCCTTCCTGCCCGCAGCCTGTCTGGCCAGAGTGGTGCAGGCTCTGGTTACCTCCCGCTTGGAGACACGGCAATGCGCTCTACGTGGGGCTCCCTTGGAAGGGGACCCGGAAACTGCAATTAATGCAGAATGCGGCAGCTGGACTGGGGACTGGGAGCGGCCGCCGAGACCACATAACACCGGTCCTGAGAGATCTGCATTGGCTCCCAGCACGTTTCCCAGCACAATTCAAAGTGTTGGTGTTGGCCTTGAAAGCCCTAAACGGCCTTGGTCCTGTATACCTGGAGGAGCATCTCCACCCCCATCGTTCAGCCTGGACACTGAGGTCTGGTGGTTCCCTCGCTGCAAGAAGCAAAATTACAGGGAACCAGGCAGAGGGCCTTTTCAGTGGTGGCACCTGCCCTGTGGAACGCCCTCCCACCAGATGTCAAGGAAATAAGCATCTATCCTATTTTTAAAAGACATCTGAAGGCAGCCCTGTTTAGGGAAGTTTTTAACGTTTAACAGACCACTGCATTTTAATATTTTGTTGGAAGCCGCCCAGAGTGGCTGGGGAAACCCAGCCAGATGGGCGAGGTATAAATCATCATATCATTTCCTGCAAATCATATATCTATATCTATCTATCTATCTATAGGTATACACAATGCTACTCTGAAATGCTACTCTGAAATTTGCCACCCCCTCTTGCCCCACCCTATGAGAACCACTTTAGTTTAACCATACAGTATTTCTGTAGCAGAATAGGGAAATCTCTAAACAAGCAAACATCAAGAAATATCACAATTATTAGGAATAGTCAAATGTAAATACTTTTTTTTTTTTTGGCTTGTGTATATGTAGGACAGAATTCAGCAAATATATTTTGACAATGAGTTCATATCCTTGCTCAGAAGTAACAGAGCAGTCCTATAAACCCTGTCTGCTGAGAAGCATGACCTGTTGAATTCAATGAGTGACTCCCAGGTAAGTTAAGGTTGCAGCCTAAGCCCCAGTGTGTTCAATCAATAACGGGCAATCCTAGCCCCCTTCAATTTGGAATAAGCCTCATTTAATTCAATAGGATTTACTTCTGAGTAGACATGGTAGGATTGCACTAGCAAAGGTATACACTCAGTTCTTCTATACATGTAGACAAGCAATCTTTCCCCTTTACTTTTGACTCTTCATAATCATTGTGACTGGTTTGTCTTGTACACACTTTTAGGATTGTGAGCCTCAATGATAAAGTACTATAAAAGATAATCTGAGTACTTCCAGACAACCTGCTATCACAGGCATGCGCAGGAGTGCTCAGGCACATCCGAATGTTTAGAAAAACCAGGGATCAAGCCAGAGAAAGACACGAGCAGAATAAAAAAGCTGGAATGGATCTGGAATAAATCTGCTTCTTCCTGTGTCTGTCTCTAGAAGTTGTGGTTGGGGGGGGTGGATAGTGGTGGTTGTAAGGGAGGACAAAACTGTACATTCACCCCAGCCTTTTTATGCTGCCTGCATCTGTCTCATGGCTCTGTCTCCCTCCAAACTCTGCTCACCACCTTTTGTGAAAAGAGATCTGTGGTAGTTAGGGGCTGTGTTTTATAGTTCACAAGCAAGGAGGACTCATTCTGCCCTTGGCCCTCTGCTTAGCTTGATACAAGTATTTTCTTCTGCAGGAAAAAAATCTCGTTTTGGCTTCTTGATTAATTCTCATGGTTGTTGTGGGGCTTTTTGCCTTTTTTACCTCCTTGCTTTTTTTGTCATCCCCACCCCACTAATGAAATGTGCTGTGCACACATATGCCTATTATTTATTTTGAGCATTTGCCCTGATTTGTTCATAGGAAGGCTTGACAGTGAGGTTGTGTCCAGCAAGTTATTATCGTGTCAATTTTCTTACTGGAAAAAGCCCAACCTTGTGAAGATGCAGGTTTGTCCTGCAAGAACTCTAAATAAAATTGTAATTGTGCAACCTGAATGTGTCAGCATGTGATTGAAACCCACTAGAAAATAACAAGAATCTGAAAGTGCCTTCTGAGGTGAAGGGGCTTTGTACTGAGAGTTAGCTGTTAACCGCTGTGATTTGCATCTCTAGTGGGAATGCTGCTTATGGCTGCAATCCAGAGCACACTAGGAATAAGCACTCATTTAAAGATTATTATTTTATTTACTTATTTGTATACAATATGCTGCCCTTCATCATCAAGCAATTTCTGGGTGGGTCAGTAAAGTATCATCCTACCCTTATAAAGGTAAAGGTACCCCTGCCCGTGCGGGCCAGTCGTGTCCAACTCTAGGGTTACGCGCTCATCTCGTTTAAGAGGCCGGGAGTCAGCGCTGTCCGGAGACACTTCCGGGTCACGTGGCCAGCGTGACGAAGCTGCTCTGGCGAGCCAGCACCAGCGCAGCACACGGAAACGTCGTTTGCCTTCCCGCTAGAAAGCGGTACCTATTTATCTACTTGCACTTAGGGGTGCTTTCGAACTGCTAGGTGGGCAGGAGCTGGGACCGAACAACGGGAGCTCACCCTGCCGCGGGGATTCGAACCGCCGACAATACGATCGGCAAGTCCTAGGCATTGAGGTTTTACCCACAGCGCCACCCGCGTCCCTTTCCTACCCTTATATCGTAGATCCAATCGATCACCACACTCTGCAGATACCGGCTCATCAGGTCAGTTCCACACCATGTAGGAGTCAGGTGTTTAGTGCTGTGGTGCCCTCCCCTTGAATTTTAGACAAGTGAAGTCTCTTGTATTTTTGGCACCTACTAAAGACCTTCCACTTCCAGCAAGCCTTTTAAGTGGAGAGCTTTCTCAGTCTCCACCTGTGCTGGAATGGTTTTTAATATGTTATTATCACCTTTTCCCGCTCTGGGCACCTTTGTGAGGAAGGGCAGGATATAAATTTAATAAATTAACAAGCATCAACCATTTTTCCCCGACCATCCAATATTGCAAAAATTAATATATAAGGTACTGCCTTTATGATGTCTACATCTCCAAAAGTCCTGGATGAAGAGGCAAGTTCTATTTTTGTTCAAATTTTAGTTGCCATTTTGATGCCACGGTCCCGGTTCCTAAGGAGGAACAAATGCCTTTGCACTTTGCCTACACCCTACCCATCTGTCAAAGGTTGTTCTGGGAGTGGGGAAGGTTAGATGGTAGGTAACTACCTGGCAAATCCTATTCCGCTGCAATAATGGTTACTCCTTGATGGGGAAGCAGAATAAAACTCAAGGTGCAGACACCCCAAGCCTCCTGCAACTTTAGCTTTCTGAGTGATCTGGTGTTAACAAGGATGCAGACATAACCATTCCTACAGCCTCCAAAATTATGGTTTGGAGAACCTATAAAAGAGAAAAATTGAATAGTTACCTAATACAGACAAAGATTTGGGTGGGTGATTATGGCATAAGGTGGTTATAAGGTAGTGCAGGAGAGCAAACCACTTTCCTTGCACAAAGGAAGCATTTCTTTCAAATAGTTCCTTATTTATAAAATTCATAAATGTGGGGGGGGGGGGGAGAATGATGAGTTGTGTGTGGAAAGAGAGAATGATAAGGTGTCATTGCAGAGACTGGTTAAAAGGAAATGGCCAGGTTCAAAGGTTCTGCATCTTGGATTACCAGAAGCTGGATAATACATATAGCATCCAGCTAAGTAGACCCACTGAAATTAATGAACCTAAGTTAAAGGTAAAGGGACCCCTGACCGTTAGGTCCAGTCGTGGCCGACTCTGGGGTTGCGGCGCTCATCTCGCTTTACTGGCTGAGGGAGCCGGCGTACAGCTTCCGGGTCATGTGGCCAGCATGACTAAGCCGCTTCTGGCAAACCAGAGCAGTGCGCCGTTTACCTTCCCGCCGGAGCGGCACCTATTTATCTACTTGCACTTTGACATGCTTTCGAACTGCTAGGTTGGCAGAAGCAGGGACTCAGCAATGGGAGCTCAGTTATGCCCATATTCTGAGAAGGACTAACACTGGATACAACCCAAAACAGATTGGTGGTAGCTACTGCCATCCCATTTAGCTTGTGAGTTTTGAGGGAAACTGTATGGCCAATGAGGGCTGGGCCAGATAGACACGATCTGACCTCCACAAGGAACAGAATCTGTCTCTCAAAAATTCAAGTTCTAGGATGCTACTAATCTAGTGTGTGGCTTGTTGTTTTTATACCAAGGATGAGAGAAACACAATAACCCTTGTGTTGTGTCTTAAAAGCCTCAGGGGACCTTCTCCACAAAGCCCATGTGTGGCAAAGGATTCTGGAACTTGTTCTATGTTGCATATTCATGCAAAGCAGGCACTAGACCTCTTGTGCTCAACTCCTTTCCTTGCCATCAAGAAAGAGCACACTAGAATGCACCAGCCTCTCCTGCAACTAGACACCGTGAAGGAAGGTCAGTGACGGGCCTTGGTCACCTGTCACCTAATTATGCCCACCTTTACTGATGAATCCATGATAAGCTTCCGAAGTGCCCCGGGGTTCTCTTCAATGCACCCCCAAAATCATGGGAATAAAATCTTCCAAGACCAACCACTGCATTGCAAAGTTACAGTAAACATTTAAAGTTTAATTGGTCACAACACCATAATTCAGTTGTGAAATCAGTCTACAAATAGTCCACTAAATAGTAGTACACTGAGCTGGTGGTCAGTTAATAAATAAGGACACGAATAGCAGTTTCTTTTTTTAAAAAAATAAAAGCTTGAGATCATTATGGCTACTCAACATTTTTGTGAGCAAAACCTAGTGTTTCCCTAAGATCATAATTAAAATAATACACACATTTTCTTCAGACCATTTTTTAAAAAAAACCAAACAAAACAAACAAAACCAGAACACACAATTTTGGTATATAGACTTTTTAAAACTACCTAATACTTAAGATCAGAAGTCCAAACAGGATACAAGGTCACTATATTCAGTGCTGATAAACAGTGTCACAATCAACATTTTTTCCCTTGCTTTACAACAGAAAAATATTTCTAACATGGCAATTGTCATCATAGCTCAATGGAATCATCCAAGTTTAAATTCACATGCAGAACACAGCATAACTTCATGTTCTCCAAAAGGGGGGGAAATAGATAGATAGGTCAAGATAGATCACTAGCTGCCAATTACAGATTATTGGGATGGTCCATGAGTCACAAGGAAACAAATATTTACCTTCATCAAAACAAAGCTACAGCAGAAGCAGAGGAACTGTCCACATTAAGCAGATTACATCTTGGGAGGGCAGAATATGCCACTAAGCTACAGTAGTTTCGGTACACAGTACTTAAGCATCCAATATCACTTCTTAAAAAGCAGCACATTCAGGAAACAGCAACTCTGTTCTATTTATCACCACAGCTGATACACAGATTGATGTTTCCACTACATTTGTGAACCACTGGTAGAGTAAAGCACGAGGTTCTCTCAAGTAGTAGCTTCCAAGGAATTAAGTTAGTTCATTTATCAAGCTGAAATCAAAGGTGGACACATGCACAATAGTTTCTTCCACACTGGGAGTGCAAATAGCTCAACACACGTTCACATTCATTGTGTTGTGTCTCACTGGGCCAAACTTCTAACCATAGGCAAGAAGTCCACAGTGTCGCCTTCACTCAACATTTGCCCTAGGGTGTGAATTGCCCTCTCCCTTCTGAAGTTTGCTTTAGCCATGATGTAGCACATGTGGCCCTCTAGATTCTGTTGTTCTCCAGCTCCCATCAGCTTCAATCAGAATGGCCAGCAGACAGAGATGATGGGAGTTGTGCTCCAGCAACATCTGACAAGCAACAAGTTCCTCATCCCTGGCGCTGTGCTTTGTCTCCCTTGGCGCTAACCAAGAATGCCTTAGAAGCACATGGTTAGCACAGATGTAGTTTAACAGCCATGGAAGGGAAAAGAATATTAACACACCAGAGAAGTGCAACAAGGGTGAGAAAAGAGAGGACATATGCAAGCCTCCTAGTTAAGACATCTGGAATGTTCTCCCTACACTTACTCATTATGACTTTATATGGTTTTGGCTATTTTTAATTTTGACCCTAATAGGCTCCTTTGTGAGGAACTTCTTGATGTGAATGCAAGACAACAGCTTGTAGAGGAATAAGCAAGGCAGCCCAGCAATTCTAACCCAAATCCATGCTGAAGGAATCACAATAGGCAGCAATGCCAAAGCAGTGTTAGTGATAACTGAAAAGTGATTATGTGTATTTAAGCCTATGATTTTATTCCTGCCAATGACTGACTGCCTTGCCCTGCTGCTTGCCCCTTGAACATTCTTGTCTCTCAGTGTATACATTGGTTAAATGAGGATATAGGTGCTTTCTCTTCTCTTAAGTGCCTCTAGATATAGCAGCAGCACAAAGCAGAGAAGTCTGACTCATCCCATGGGATGAGATTACGAAGAAACAGAACAAAGGAGCCAATTACAGGAATGAATGTAACAAACTCTCTATAAATTATGAGAAGACAAAAATTTTGGTCTTCTCGAATGGTTGGAAATTAGAGAAATGGAAAATAAGAGGGCAAGAAATCCAACAAGTGAAAATCTATAGGTACCTGGGAATCTTATTCCAGAGCAATTTAGGGTGGGCAAATCATCGCACAAATGCCATAAAACAGGCAAAGTGCACCTCATCAGCAGTTGCCCGTTTTTATTACCAGAAAGGCAATCAATTTATTCCTGCGGCCAATCAGATATTTCAAACAAAAGTGCAATCCCAGATATTCTATGGAATCCCGCTATGGGTCCAAGCATATAACAGTGATCTAAAAAAGATTCACTCCAGCTTTCTGAGACGTACTCTTGGACTCCCAGCTGTGATCAAATATGAAACAATGTGTGCAGAAATAGGCATACACACAATGGAATATTGGGCCTGGTCTACCTCAATAAAGTACTGGTTACGCTGCCATTTTCGCTGCCCCCCATCAAGTCTGCTCGCTGATTTGCTCAAGGACTCCTATAAATCAAGATGGTATCAGTACCTCGAAAAAAAGATTGAATCTTTAGGCATCGAGCTGGAGCCCTTGTACAATTCTAACGAGCAATACATTTTCCATAATATCCTAACTAGACTAAAGGATGTCGAGAGACAAAATATTATGGCAGCTGTAAACAAAATTTGCTCCCCCATATTCTATGATTTAAATATCTTAGATAGCAGAGCCAATTACGTCACTAAATTAATAATCCCAGCCCAACGTAGGGCTTTTATGCTGGCCCGTTTGAATGTTTTTCCCTCAGCATTTGTCAGGGGAAGATATCAAAACATTCCTAGAAACAAGAGATTCTGCAGATGTTCTATGAATGTCCCGGACACGGTAGAGCATATTCTCTTTCATTGCCCATTGTACAGTACGCTCCGTCAACGCGTGCTGTCCCCTCTTTTGGGTGGTCCGGAACCCCAGCAAGGTGAATGTGTGGGATTCTGCCTATCCGACGTTGACCAAAGGGTAACGGCGGGGGTAGCCGAGTTTTTGGAAGCAGTTCTCCAAGGAGCAGGTTAACAAGGAAAACCACTGATTCTATATGTATATATATATATATGTATGTAGCCAACTGCTGCCTTTCTGTATATATTTCAAGGCTTTTATATGTTATTTTCTCTTTTATCGTTTTATTTGTATAATGCCTAATAAAGGTTTGATAAGTAGTAAGTAGACTGCCTTGCCCTGCTGCTTGCCCCTTGAACATTCTTGTCTCTCAGTGTATACATTGGTTAAATGAGGATATAGGTGCTTTCTCTTCTCTTAAGTGCCTCTAGATATAGCAGCAGCACAAAGCAGAGAAGTCTGACTCATCCCATGGGATGAGATTACGAAGAAACAGAACAAAGGAGCCAATTACAGGAAGAACAATGCTTGTATCCTATAGAACTTGAGAAAACTGTTAATATAACATCACATTTACCTTCAAAAGTGTAATAGCTGCATTTTGTAATAATGGTCAGAACATTTTTCAAGTACACTGGACAATAGTTTGTGCTCCTCTCTAATTTTAAAAACAGACCATACATAAATGGAGAAGGGGGGAAGCTAGGAAAACACACACCCAGTTTTACTTATACTGTCCAAGCATAGTGTGCAAACTATGTACATCAGTATTTCTCTCAACAATAACCTTATACAGTGAAATGTTTTTGTGTATAAAAATATATACATTCTTCTTGCATTTACTATAGCCATGGTGAACTAATTTTAAGCAATGGAGATCCTGCATGAGTGGATTGCTAATAGGGGTAACAGGGGTTTTATAGAGGTTTTCTCAGCTAAAAAGAAATCCAGTTTTTATACCAAGGGTATATTTTTCCAACAGTAGTTATGAGCATTTGATTGCAGAGACTGGCTGCAGTCCTCTGTATACTTATTCAGAATCAAGTTCCGTTGTGACACTTACTCCAGAGCAAATAACCAGCAAGGGATGGGGAGGGAAGACACAAATATTGATAGTTGACTTACAGGCATAAGCTGCAAAATCTTTTTTTAAAAAATGATATCTGGTGGCTCTTTGTGGCTTTCAAAATCTGAAATGCCAATAATTGTGTCAACATAAGCAGCAAGATTTTTAAATATCTATATATCATGTATAGTTTGTTTACATACAAAACTTTAGCAACTCTGGTATTATCCAGCTAAAGCAATAGGGTAGCTTAGCCAAATCCTACTCAGTTCTATATGCATTCTATGAATGGACACATGTAGGCAGGATTTGGCAAAGCACTTTCCAAGCTTTCCTGCTTTTTGTCTAGCATGCTATTTAAAAACACTATTTTTACAAACAAATGCTAAGGGTCAGTAGATAGAACTTGGTTCTGAGGCAACAGAAGGTCACTTTTTTTGTAGAGCACTTGACTGCCGCATCACTATTTCATAGGCATGTTTCACAGCACAAACCCCATATCATTATTTGGACAAACTATTGCTGATCCCTTGGTTATGATCTTAGCAGTCTGAATGCAAGCATCCTCATCAGAGACCCACGGTGTAGAAGCAGATTTCAAGTGAAAAAAGCACCAGATCTTCCTGAAAGTGTTACTATTTAATTTAATTTATTGCCACTTAATGGTCCTGAGAAAGACTTCAGCAGCCAATGTCTTTGCAATATCATTTTATACACTGCTCCCCCAACAAATAAAGAAACCATGTAGAGCAGGCTTCCTCAAACTCTGCCTTCCAGATGCTTTGAGATTACAATTCCCATCATCCTTGACCACTACTGGTCCTGCTAGCTAGGGATCATGGGAGTTGTAGGCCAGGAACATCTGGAGGGCCGAGTTTGAGGAAGCCTGATGTAGAGGGTCCTGACAGGATCCCCCACCCCACCCCCCTTTTAAAGACAGTGGTGCATAATTTCTGTTTAACATTCCTTCTGCTTGGAAAATATTTTATCGCAAAGGCCAACTCTGCACTGCCACCACTCTGCACAATGCCTTCACTTCCAGTCACTTTTATTTAACTAAAGCTGTTTTTTGTTGTTAGTTATTTCCAGCTTAAGTGGCATTAAAATAGGTGGGGATTAGGTAGGAGCAGTGCTTTCCCCCCTAGAAAATAAGGTGCTGGTACTCACTGCCTAGAAATAGCTGGAGGAAGGAAAGTCAAGTGGGCTAAGGGAAGGAAGCAGCAGGGCCCCAGGATCCTGGCAGAACCTTGTGCCTCATTCCCCCAAGCCCAGGAAGCGCTTGCCTGGCTTTGGAACAGAGGCAGGAGGCTCTGACAGGGTCCAAAGGCCCTCCAGTTTCCTTTTTAAAGCCCGTCCGTCTGGCTTTTGGAAGAAGATAGTAGGGCAGAACCACGTGTCTCAGTCCCCAAGCCCAGGAAGCGCTTGCCCAGCTTGGGAATGAGGCACAAGTCACAAGGCTCTGTCAGGCAGGATCCTGGTGTCCTGCTCCCTCCTTCCCAAAGCCAGGCAGGTGCGGGGAGCGAGCGAGCGAGCGAGCAAACAAGCGGGGGTGGGGGTGGGGTGGGCTAGCGGCAGCAGTGGCAAGATGGTGGCTGGGAAACAGAGATCGTGGTATGCTGTAACCACCACATACCACCTCAAAAAAACCACTGGGTAGGAGTATTAGGAATGCTCTTAATTCCCATTGTATTTGTGGCAAGAGGGCCTTTGCAAGAGGTTCTGGAGGTGTGCACCTTTACACATTGCTAATGGAGATCCTGCATGAGTGGATTCACTGCATTCACTACAAAGGAGCAGGAATGCAGCCTTCTGCGTGAGCTGCTCTCTCTGCTGAAGTCCGTGGGAGAAACTCTTACAGCAGGGATAGGGAACCTGTGGCCCTGCTGATGTTACTGGACTCTAATATCTACCAGACTCAACTATCATGGTCAATGGCCCACCAAAGTCTGAAAGACCACAGGTTCCCAATCCCTGCTTCAATTTGGCCAGCTAAGGGAAAAACACAGAAAAACCCACAAGTTCTTCTTTAAAGAGCACTTTGTGTCCCACAGATGCCCTCCTCCCTTGCCACTAAGACCCATGGTGTGTGATCTTCTATTCTAATTAGAAGAAATTCCTTCCACTGCAATCATATAAAAAGGCAACTTGAGGTAATGAAAGTAAGTCATTAGTGAGAGCGGGGGGCGGATTAAATTATAAAAATGAGAAGCTGACCCCCACATTTTTCATAACGAAAGCATTTGATAGAATTCTTTAAGCTTTCTCTCTTTTTAAAATGTCAAATCTGCATAAACCTCATTTTAATTTTTAATTAATTTTAAATAGACTACTCAATATGCCTTTATAAAAACCTTTTACAAAAAATGTTCTAAATGCTTGGAAAAAAGTAAGCGGATAAAATTCTACTCATGGAGGAAAATCTCTGAATATACAGCTAAAGAATCTTATCTTACAAGTGCATTTTTTTCTTTCAGTATATTGTCTAGATAAACTAATGTTAACATTTAATGTTGCACATTGTTTTATCCATGTTGGCTTGTTGCTTCGCTAACTTTTCATGAACTAGAGACAGTGCTTGGTGATTTCCTAGAGAGCTGGTGTTGAAAGTGAGATAAACCATGTTTCATTGGTCACTTCCTCGATCCATGTTTTCGATCACCCTAGAAAGACGTATGTTCAGGAGTCGGATCTGGCTGTCAAGATGGTCAATCTTCTCCTCAAGGGTGCTGTGGCTGTTCCTCCTCCAATAGAAGCCAACAGGTCCGGTCATGAAATAGACAGCAACTACAAAGCACAGTGGAAGGACAGCATGTTCTGGCTCACCTTCATATTTCTGAAGGATGTACACACAAGAAAGTGCAAAGAGGGCGACCCTCACGATCCAGAAGAAGCGGCCACACAGCACATGTAAGAGATAGAAGAAGAACCCAAGGAGGAGAGAGACAAACCAATAAGCAAGCAAGATGGCGCCAATCAGCAAAAGAGCACGGGTGGGGTTGTTGGCGAGGGACCCAGGGCTGAAATAATGGGTCAAGTTGGAACCTGAAAATTCAAACAGAGAAAGCTTTATTTGATATAATCACTACCTTTGTAGATACAGCTATGAATAATACCATAATTAAAAGCATAAGGAGAAAACTCCTAAATGATGCTTTAAAAGCAGGAAACTATTTCAGCAGAAGAATGAAAGAGTTGAACATATATAGTAGTTTCTAAAGATGGCAGCAGGAGAATAATACACTGCCTCACCTCCTGTAATGCTTACCAACGATACAAAAGAAATTATTATTTATATACACCAAAACCTTGCAGGAAACAAATTTTAAAAAGAGGAAAATAAAAAGACAGATTTCTGCTGCAAGGAGCTTTCCCTCTAATTTTTGATACTGAGGGAGACAGAATGAGTGAGTGGAGGAGGGAGAAAAGCAAGGATAAAGATAAGAAAATGCTGGGTTTTTGTTTTGTTTTTTGCAGTGAAGGGAAAGGACTATAGGATTAAAACCAAAGAGTTCTCAAGAAAAATAGGTTTGAGGAAGGATTTGAAGGGGAGCAAAGAGGTATTCTGGGCAAGACCTCTTGGAATGGAGATCAGAGAGGGAGAAGAGATGGATCTTAAGGGACCTTACATCAAGTCAGACTATTGGTTCATCTAGATCAGGTATCCCCAACCTTCAGCCCTCCAAATGTTGTGGACTACAACTCCCATGATCCCTAGCTAACAAGATCAGTGGTAAGGGATCATGGGAGTTGTAGGCCAAAACATCTGGAGGGCCACAGGTTGGGGATGCCTGATCTAGATCACTACTGCCTACAATGCCTGAGAAGTATTTCCCATCTCTGCCTGGAGATACCAGGGGTTGAATCTGGGACCTTCAGCATGCAAAGAATGTTCTCTACGACTGAGGTACAACCTATTCCCACTTCCCTGGTGGTACTCTCCTTCCACTGAAGCAATCCAGGAAACTAAAATTCCTAATTTTCGACAGGGCAAACATAAAATGCCCTTCCTCCAACCCTGTCATGGGATGGCATAATCAAACTCTTAAGGAGATGCATTTACAGCTGGCGTTAGTTACAAGCAGCACTCTGTACCCCCCAAGAGAATTTCTTGTGTAATATTTGCATTTACACAGGATGGGATTAAAGTAATGGGTCCCACTAGTGGAATCCAGCACAAATGGACTTTCCCCCTGCCTGCACTTAGCTTGAGGTGGGGGTCGGGGGAACCCCCAGAACAGTGTGTGGGGAGGAGGGGAAATTGTTCCACCTGGCAAGCTGAAAAGCTTGTTCTGATGGAATGACTGCCATAGCTCAACAGAATCCCTCCCATAAAGTCCTATTCAAGTCGCTTACTTGTACACTATCATTGACGGGGAGTTGTTGTTGTTACATGAGTAGTTGTAACTACTGGCCCATAGTTCCTGAAGGAGGAAGTCAGATAAAATAACATTCTTATAAGAAAGCTTATTTAGGCTGCTGTGTACATTTACTTGAGAGAAAGCTCCAGTGAACTTAATGGGACTTGCTTCTGAATGGATAGGCACATGACTGAACTGCTAAGGCTTCTATCCCAACTACATATTTTAACTATGTGATCCCCACCCCACCCCACAACATCTGTATTTTGTTTCTAACACCTATACCAGATAAGGACTGTGATTTATATTTTGTGCCGATATGTACAGGTTGTGTAGTTCTAGCGTTAGGCAGTCCTTGTATATGTATTCAGGGGATAATTGGATCTTTAACTGTTAAGGAGTGTAGGTAGCTGTCTTCAGATTGATTGATGTACAGGTGTGTTAGTAGATGTGGATAGTGAGTGCTGGGCTAGATCTAGACACGTCAAAGAAGCAGTTCAGTTAAACTTGTTGTAAACTCATACAGGGAAATCTGGTAGGGAAAGACTGGACTCCACAGTGCCATCTGGTGTCACAGCGTTATATCACATATAAAACACATTTTCTTTACCAATCTAGCTGAGTTCTTAAAAGTATATTAAGTGAGTGGAAATTCTGTTATGGAATTTGACATTTTATAGTTTGCACTATTTATAGATTTTGATGTTTTCCATTTAATGTTTATTATTTTACATATTTTTCTTTGCAAACCACTTTATATTTTTTCTGATAAAAATTACTACTACTGTTGCTACTAAAACTTCACACATAAAACTTGAGAGAGCTTGGAGAATGCTGTGTGGTCCCTGGTCCAAGGAACAGGATGACAGAGGTTCATGCTATGGTTTGGGGCAGCTGCTTCCACAAGCTGCAGCAGTACTGCTGATCATTGCATGGCATCTGGGCCAGGCAACGTCCCAATTCCAGCAGCCCCAGCATTGACCAGGGAGGAGTGTGTGGGAAGTGTTGATGAGCTGGGTATGGGGTCTCAGTGGTTCTACCTGTTCAAATATTGGCAGAACCAACTGTCCCATCCTTGGAAGAGAGTGGGCTGACTGAGGGAGGGAGATGCTCTGAGGAAGACTAGGGTGAAGTCCTTCCCCTCCTACCCCAAGTATGAGAAGTGGTAAATGAAGGTTAGCTGTGTAGAAGAACAGAGTAAAGTTAGGAGGGATATTGCAGGAGCTGATCTCTCAGCAGACCAGGATGAAGGGCTCAGAGTCATGAATGCGTAGGAAATAAAGAATGTAGCAGAGAAGAGGCCAACAAACCCAGAAGAGCGTTTCCAGTGAGCCCTGTTCAGGCATTCTCTCTTCATGCGTGAAGGAACTTTAAAGCTAAATTTGCACACCCTTTTCCCTTGTTCCTGCCAGCCTTGCCTCCATGCTGTCCATGCACTGGGGAAAGGTCTGAAGTGAAAAGCCTCCCCAACACGTGGAGGCTGCCCACTTCAGCTGAAACCATGAGCCCATGGGAGCAGCCTATGCTTGATGTTGAGAATAGGGCTTCTTTTAACACACTTTCCCCCTTCAAACGAATTAATGTGTGAGGAGTGACAACGATGTTACAGCATCCAGAAATAACTTATGATGATTGGAAGCTGGAAGCTTATAGCTAGAGCACCAGGCTCTCAAAAATGCAAGACCATACACTAAGCCAGGGAAGGCAACGACTGCCTGGATCTTGCAATAATTAACAGGGGAACAAGGTGGCTTTTTGCACAGTACGGCAAAGTGAGAAAGAATTATCAGAAGTGTACATAGTTAGAAAATTATATTTAGACAATAACTGGAATAATCCAGGCATTACAATAAAAGAACTGGGGACCTTGGGGCTCAAATTATGACACAAAACCCTTCAGGCAGCCTCAAAGGATGGTTTTATTGCACAAGTAAAAGCCTTTGCTCACTTTCTACTTCCCAACAAATGCAGATAAACTAGGACTAAAGCTACCTAGACAGAAAGACTGGCTGCCCAGCTAACTGAAGCATGCAAAATGTCCCAACCCAGGAGAAAGTTCAGGAAACAGGGGAAGATAGAAGTTCGAATTCTGGGCAAAGGTTTGCTGGGAAAGGTCCACCCAGAAGAATGTATAATAACCGAGACAGAAGTGGACGAACTTTCTATAAGTTCCCCCCACCCCAACACCAGTGCATTATTATTAAAATCCCCCATAGCTCCAAGTAAGCAATTTGACATAGTGCACCTACAAAACGCATTGTCTTAGGAGAAGGGATTATATATAACATAAATATAGCTTAATGACTTTTATCACAACAATTATTCTGTAGGGACTACATCAATTTACTTCATCAAGTAAGAGGGAAAGGGTTTTTAAAGGGCTTCTTCCTCTTTTCCCTTGAGCAATTACAAGAAGCAAATAAACCACAAGGCAGTTTTCTTTCCTTTGCCCCTTTCAGAGGGAAAAAGGATGTTGCCTAATGTCCGATTGAGTTATGCTAACTTTTCAGAGAATGTATTCAATCCTGCATCTTAGGCAAGAATCCATCTCTAGGCATCCATCTCAGTGCAATCCTATAAATTTCTACTTAGAAGCAAGCCCCCTTGAATCCAACTGGGCCCATTTAAGTATTGCAACCTAAGCCACAAGCCCACTTTCCACCCATACCATCAATGACTTTTATCTGTCATATGCCTTCAGGGGATGAAATTAGATATCTTAAGAGATGACCTTGGTTTCTGCTTGCCCTTTTATTTATTTATTAAATCCCAGCCTCCCCCCCCCCCAAAGAAGATCAAGGTGGCAAACAAGATATCTTATGGATGCTTTTCATCAAGCGCAGCGTGATGGTGTGGTGTGGACAGGATCTAAGGAGATGTGAAGGTTGACCCTCGGCTCTTTTGACCTTCAACCATCCTGGTTAATGCCTGAGTGAGAACAACTGCCTTACAGCAGGGGAAGGGAACCTTTCCACCTGGCAGACCAGATCCCTACCTTCCCCCACCCCAGGAGGTCAACTTTAACATGTTGGTGCCCATACTTACCACTGTTGAGAATCAAACTATTTATGTTTCTTCCATCGAATTAAGGAACTGTACATACCATTTTGCTTCAAAACTACTTCATATTTAGAAAACCTACCTTAAACTTGTTCCAGAACCTATGAGTTTATTAAACAGTAGCACTGATGAAGGAAAAACCAACTCTGCATTTCAAACGTACCATCAATCCCAAGGACATCCAGAAGATCAGTCCATATTCTCCAAAATGTATCTACTAGAACATCCACACCATATACAAATCGCTCTGTCAGTTTGGAGAAAAACTGGAAAAACAGAGCAGAGACAAACCTTAGAAGTTTTATTCCACTTACAATACTTGAAGAATTTATCACCCCAGCTCTTACATACAGTTCTTAACCTTAAATCAAATGTACAGATGCAAAGGCAGGCATAGTATTTGAAAGTGGTAGGAGAAGTGTTCTCTGCACTTGATCAGAGGCAAACTTATTCTAGGTTTGGACCCAAGTTCTGAAAATAAGTTCTGGGGCTGAACCCAGAAGCTGTTTTACATAGAGTCAAACTGTTGATCAAACTAGTCCAAAAGTAGTGTTCCCTGACTGGCAGCTGCTTTCCCAAATCTTGGGCAAGTAAATCCTAGCTGGTCCTGCTACCTGAGATCTTTTTTAAATGGAGATGCTCTAGACAGAACCTAGGACCTGATGCAAGCTAGCATGTGCCACTGAGACAGGAACCCTGAAGGGAGATACTTCACAGGGTTGGGAGACAATAACTGATCAATATTTTGCACATGAACAGCTTAATGCTATACATGACTTAGGCATGCTGAAATCTGTAGATTACAATGGACTGAAGGAAAGCTAAGATTAGGCTTTAAATATTTGCTTTTTCTAGTCTACAACTGAAACAATTCCAAAAAAAACCAACAACAACAAACAAACACTTTCAACCAATTCATTACAGGTAATTTGAGAAATCTACACTCTTGGGATTCTCACACTCACAGAAATACCTGACATTCCAATGTGCAACTGTCAAGATTTTTAAGGAAGGTTAATGATATGCACATGTCACTATTTTATTTTGCAAATGACAGCAATTTCAGGCAAACAGCACAAAACTGTTAAGTATATTAGTGGGGGAAAGTGAAATAAAATTATAAACATGCTTTATTCATTACCAACCCAACCCAATGGACTCCCATCATTCTTCTGAATTAAATATGTGTCATCAAGGTCTCCAGTATCTTGTAACCTATGGTGGAGATTAAATGAATGAACAACTAACAATGGCTGGTAAGCTTCCTGCATGCCACAAAATCTTGCCTCTTATTTTTCTTCTTCCATCACAATTCTTCAAGATTTCTCTTGGAAGGGCTACACTATGCTTCACTTAAACCAGTGTTTCCCAACCTTTTTTGGGCAAAGGCACACTTGTTTCATGAAAAAAATCTCGAGGCACACCACCATTACAGCCCCGTGACATCAGCGCGCAGCGTCACGCCGGGAGGGACGCACGAAAGTGTAAGTTTCAATTTTTTCCCCTCCCCCTTGCCTTCCTTCTGTGCCAACCGCCAAAAAGCCAAGAAAAAAGCCAAGACTTTAGGGCAGCAGGTCGACACGGAAGAAGCTCCTACCTAAGGACAGGTGTGACGGCCGTGTCCTCTTCTGCCACACTTGGCAGCCCTGCCTCACGGTCGTGACTCCCACCCTGATTTCTCCCCGCAGGTCGAGCGGCACAGGCAGCCCAATGTGTCCAGCCCAGACACAAGCCCCGCTTCCCCACTCTAGATCCTGAATGCGACCAAGTGCTCTGGACTCCCGAGCAGGGTGGGAAAGAGGACTCGCATCTGGTAGCCTCCGGGCTCCTCGCCTGCTCAAGGGATGGCATTGCAGGCAAGCTGCCGGCCGTCGCCATCGCCGCCCCCTCATGCGAGTGGACCTGCCCGGAGTGGTGGGCCGGGGGAGGCTCGCTCTCTGTGGGGATGTGGCCCGCACGCACGGCCCCGCTTCCTCCTGCCCAGGGCTGAGCTCCTTACCCGCGATCTCGGTCTCGCGCACGCGGATCCCACTTATTCTGAAGCTCGCGCCACTAGCCGGGGCTCTCACACCGTGCCAGGGCGAGGCGGCGCGGCCCACTGATGTCATCGCGGCTCGCCGCCGCCCTCGACTTCCCTGTTCCCTCCCCTCCCTCGGGTCGCCGTGGTTACCGAGGACTGCAAGCTGCTCGGGCGAGCGTGGGGCATTAAGTGGGAGAAGGAAAATTAAAATTAAAACTCGCCTGAAGGCCGCCTCTCCGGATATCTTTCGAATTTTTTAATTTTTCCCGCGGCACACCAGGCAACGTCTCGCGGCACACTAGTGTGCCGCGGAACACCGGTTGGGAAACACTGACTTAAACCACTCTCCTAGAGTGTGTGGTTTTTTAAAAAAAGAACCCTTCTGTGCACACTAGCTACTGCTCAAACATGACCCTGGTAAATGAGCTAGAAGAAAGCCTTGTGAAAATTAACCAAGTATTCAATGTCTATCGCTCCTATGTTACTGTTAGATGAACCAATTATACCAGAAGATTGCTTAGTATTCTTCCCATGTCTGGATTATGGACTGGTCCACATATGCAAGATGAGCTGGTACCAATTCAGGCTGCTTTTAAAAAAAAAAACCACTCACCAAGTAAAAACAAACAACTATGCAACAAGGAAAAGGTGTCCAAACTAGCTTTTTTCCAGATCTGGAAAAACATTTTTTAACCTAGGAGAGGCCTTTAGCTCCTCCCTCATAACCCAATTTCCATTGCCCCCTTCTGCCCTAGCTCATTTGCCGTATTCTACTCTGTGATATAAAGATGTCTGCAAACATGACATGAAGGCTGGCATCATCAACCCCACCATGTGGGAATCCCTTGCAGACCACAGTGCTTGGAGATAGTCAAGTCGTGCATCTTCAGCAGCACAACCAGATGCCTCCATCTGCCCCAACTGCAACAAAACATGTCTCTAAAGCCTTCTAGCAGTTTGACCTCACCCTTAAAGGCGCACTCCTCCATCGTCTCCAAAGACAGGCGGATGGCAACCAACAAAGTGTAATTTCCACTACTGTTTGCTCCTCCTTCCCACTTGTGCATCTCCATGCAGCTGAGAATTGTGTACAGATCAGCAGCGGCCTTCAGACATAGGCCGTTTCCAGCCCTACCCAGAGACCAAATCTCAGACTTTCCACATGCAAAGTATGTGCTCTACCACAGATCCCGCCCTTTAATGTTCATTTTATAAACTGCATGTATCCCAAGTCTGTCCTGCTCCACCAGATGGACAAAGAATCTGACTCGCTATGAGGCAGCTTCCTGTGTTCCCAGGACTGCAGCATCTCCTCCTCCTCCAACAATGTCTCTCTCTTACCGCCTTCTTCATTTTCAGCTTTCTCCATCCTTACCACACTACCCATTTTTTAAATCTCTGAGCTCTCCATATTACACCTCAATTTGCTGTCTATGAAGACTGCAAAGTCCTGTGGATAAAGGCTGCATAATCCCTACATCTATCCACCATGCCACTGGCAGAATATAACCATGTTGCACAAAAACTACTCAATAATAAAAGTACATGACTTCAGATAGAACATGCCTGAAATTGCAAGCTACAGAGCAGTGGTTTTTAAATCCTGGGGCTCCTTGGTGAAATTATCAGCTATGGCTAACAAGCTCCCCCTGCCCAACAATTTCTGATGTTCCCCTGCAATGCACAATCACAGGGAAGTGTTAGAACATTCTGTGTATACACTCAGTTGCCCAAGAGGAGATGCCTGGCTAGTACCCCAGAAGAACTGGCAAAATGCCTTACATGGGATTAATACACAGGAATTCCTTGGCAAAGAAATAAAACAATGTGGGTCTGATAAGCAATTCTTCAGAATCAGCAAGAAGTAGGACAACTCCAACAAAATTTTGCTTTCTGGGTTTAATTTTTGAGCATCAGATATCAGGTATTTGAAGAAGTGTGCATGCACACGAAAGCTCATACCAATAACAAACTTAGTTGGTCTCTAAGGTGCTACTGGAAGGAATTTTTTTATTTTGTTTCGACTACGGCAGACCAACACGGCTACCTACCTGTAACTATGATTCTGTGAGTTGGTTTTCAAGACCTGCACTTTGAAGAGACTCTCAGGTATCAGCTTATGATAAATAGGAAGGGGAGGCGGCACATTTTCCATTTTTCTAAAGGCACTGAAGGAAAATGAACCAGTGCATTCCCTCATGTAACACAATTTCATTTAAAGGATAAAAAGTATCCCTTATTTCATAATATTTCCTATACACACTACCCTCTGCCTATCTAATTTCCCTTCCCCATAAAGAGGTATCATTTTTGGAAACATGACCTTTCTGCTGTGGTTTCCGTGGACAAGAGAAAGAGATGGTGACAGCATCTCGGCTTCAAAGCTAAGCTTTGCAATCAAACAGCACCTTCACGCAGAAAGGGAGGTCACGAAAGGAAAAGCATCAATTTCTGTGCTGCTTTGGCAGGATGTCAGGCAAGTACTGCCAAGGAGCAAAAATACAAATAGTGTGGGTATATGTCAAAGACAGAAACAAGTCTTCTAGATTGAGGCAAGGTCATTAGTTGGGGTTCCCTTTTTCCATAGTGTCTGAAAAACTTCAATTCCTGTCCTCCAGGTTCAAGCTCAAAGGAATCCTTCCATTTCTTATAGGTGCAGCAGGTTGGATATTCAATGCCTCCCCAGGTGCAAGTAGATAAATAGGGACCGCTTACCAGCGGGAAGGTAAACGGCGTTCCGTGTGCTGCGCTGGCTCGCCAGATGCAGCTTTGTCATGCTGGCCACGTGACCCGGAAGTGTCTCCGGACAGCGCTGGCCCCCGGCCTCTTAAGTGAGATGGGTGCACAACCCCAGAGTCTGTCAAGACTGGCCCGTATGGGCAGGGGTACCTTTACCTTTACTATGTATTTACTTAAGGGATTTAGTATATCCTGCCCTTCAGCAAAAAAAAGGGGGGGGTCCCAGAATGATTTACAAAAATTGCCAGTGATAATAAAGTCCCCCCTTTTAGGCTTACAACCTAAAAGGCATGACAAAAAAGGAAAAGGAATTGAAGGAGGAGAAACCTTTATGTGCAATATCACTCAAAAAAAGCACATTCCAGTTAAAGAGATTTCCATTGGTTCCTTAAAGTAGCAGCCCAGGAAGGAATTTCAGCAATCATTGCTGAGAAAAGCTGCATCTACATTCTCCATTCTTACAGAGAATTGATACAAAGCTTTACTGTCTGCCTTCCACAATTCAATCTCTAAGACTAAGTCATGGATGCAACCACCCAGGGCCATCTTTACCCAGGGTGCAAGGGGTGTGGGGCACCCAGGCGCTGAATTCTAGCAGGCATCCGCAACTGAAGCCGCCTAAGCGCTTAACTACCGTATCTACCTGTTACAAAATAATAAATAATTTTGATCAAGCTAGAAAAACAAAATACATACATACCTAGGTATTACCGAAATGTATACCTACTGTTTCACTAAAGGACTTTCGACTTTGTGCGCTCATTTACCAAAGACGCGCCGGACCAGCAGTGGCGCTTGTCATTCTCAATGGTGCCGTGCACACGAAATTAACTCTTACATCAAAATATTGTGTTACGTATTGTATTGAGCTGCCGCAGCTGCGCTACTATGCGGCAGTGGGGTCAGCAGCACCTTTGACACGACTGATGTTTCTCCTAAGTAGATGCCAAAACAATACTTATAAATTTAAGTGTGGTGGTATTGTGTACTTAAGTATAAGTGTATTGCAAATAAATGAGCAAATAAAAAAGTTTGTTTCTTTTCCCTCCCTTCTTTTGTAAACAAGACATAAGGCGTAAGCATGGTGTCTGACATAAGCATAATAAAAGTTAATTTGGGGGCTAAATTAAATTGGGGGGCGCTGGGCAGATCTTTGCACCTGGGCGGCACATATGCTAAAGACGGCCCTGCAACCACCCATAACCGTAGTCTAAGGGATATATTTTCTCCTAGAGAAGCTGCTAGGAGGAGGCAAATGGATGAGGCAGGGGAGGATACCAAATTCTTCCTCAGTTTTCCCATTTTGAATCCTCCTCCCCAGGTTTCAAAGCCAGGGGAAATGGCCACTTCTGCACTGTTATTTATCTGCTTTCCACTACTCAAACCCCAAGGAGCTCTTCCAGCAGAGGGGGAAAAAGAACACTGGGCTCCTGCAATATGAATATGTGAGTAATGTGTTCTTTGGTCTCTGCAGCCCAGAGAGATGTCCGACTAACATGCTCCCATGAATTGCAAGGAAGGACAGTGCCCCTGCACCGTAAGAGCTGGATAGGAAAAGGAATTTTGACAGCCAACCAATACACGGGTCAAACCAGTGGAAGATTGTGTGCAAGAGGGAATTTTTGACAGGTGTAGCTTGATATAAAGAGGTGAAGAAAAGTTGCATCAATTGAATGGATGTTTAAATATATTCTGCTCAATCAGATTGAAATTTGCCTAATTTACAATCTTCTGCAAAAAAAAACCAAAAACATGCAACCAGCTGGTGACCCAGCAGAAGGTGGCTTGTAAGGTCCACCATTTACCAGCTCTTGAGTCCTGACCACTTTCAATGTAGAAACACACAGCATCTCCTCCCCACTTTTTACAAGAGATCATTACAGTATATTGATTTGTTTATTAGACTGGGCTGCAGTCATTCAGATAAAATCATTGGATTTTATTTATTTAGTACAGTAAATTGTGTAGAACATCTAGTTGTCTTATGCACTTCACAACAAATATTTCAGCTCAATTAATCTATTGAAGGCACCATGCTGAAATCATTTCAGATCCATTTAGGTAAGAAGCTAGAGGTCACTAAGAAAATATTATTTATCATTTATCAGGCTGCAATCCTATGCACAGCTATTTAGGGCTTACTTCTGAGGATTGCAGTGGTACCTCAGTTTTCAAATGTAATCTGTTCTGGAAGGCCGTTTGAGTTCCAAAACGTTTGAAAACCAAGACTCAATAGGCAACAGCTACGGTAGGTCTCCAGATCTTGTACTCAGCCTTGTAGCATTGTTCAACTTCCGAGGCTTGATCGAAAACTGAATCATTTACTTCTGGGTTTTCAATGTTCAAAAACCGAAACATTCGACTTCCAAAACGTTAAAAAAACCAAGGTACCTCTGTATAGGATTGCAGTGTCAATTCCTCTTTTATCTCTTGCCCCCTTCCCCCTACTGTTGTTATAAATGCACTTACTAAAATCATTATCATAATTGGTTCAGGTTAACTTATTTGTCAAAACCACAAGGTCATAAAATTATTACTACTGCTATTTATTTCAGTTCTGAGTGTTTGTCAAAGCCAGAGGTCTCATTAAAAAATATGATTATGTCTTATACTCTTCTAAGCTGCCCACAAAACATGTTTTGGACAGCAACAAAACTTATAAAAATAAAAATACTTAAAATTCCCCTTACGGACACACAACTAAAAAATGGGTTAAGCAGTTAATAAATCATATAATAAATACATTAATTATTAATTTCAAATATTTGTGCTGCCGTGTCAAAGTCCAACAGAAAATATGATTTTTGCTACATACATAGGCTGCAGTGCTTCACCTGGGAGCAAGTCCCATTGAACTCAACAGGGCTTCTTTCTAGGTATACAGGTATAGGAGCTGTTAATCCACCTTACACCCCTTCAGGACCCCCCCAAGCCCTGTTCTTATCAATATTTAAGTCTCACCATTACTATTTCAGTTCAATTCATTTGTCAAAACCACAGGGCCATAACTCCATTCCTCTTGCCTACTCCAATTATTATTTTGTGAAAACAACAAGGTCGAAAAACATTCCTGGTCCTTTCTTCTTTCATTATTCCTTATTCCCATTGCTATTGGTCAATAATTTTATCAGTGATGGTATCATAAAGGCATTCTTATTCCTTACTCCTATTCCTCAGTCCTATTTTTACTATATTCTGCCAAGGACAAGCTCCAACTCCAGTAATCACCCCTACCGCTCACTCCTACCCATCACTACTGCTACCATTTGAAACAAAACTGCATTTTATTAGCCTACAAAAACGAACCAAATACGAAGATCATAAAGAACTACTGTGACAGGTAAAGGCTGGAAGCAGCATTGGCCACTGAATTGGTTGCGCGCGCGAACAACCGCGAACACCCAAGCCCGCTTTACACGTATTCCTTCTATACGGTTCGTCAGGCTGTTTCCCTATGTATTCTTTTGCAAAGGAGTCCGCTTAACTGTGGTTGCTATGGCCCAAATTTCCCCAACCCATTCAGACATTCCCGCCACCTCATTCTTCGGCAAGCAGAATCTTTGCAGCCGCTGTCAAGTTGGGGGTTTCCCGTTACAGTGTTCTTGTCATCTTGCCATGAGACAAGCCACTAGCCTTCCTGACAGAAACCCAGAGGGCACCGATGTTGCCCCTCTCGCTCCCCGCGCCCCCCATCTCAAGGCACCTGCCCCCCTTTTTATCCACTGCAATTAAACCGGAATCCGCGCCGCCGCCCCCCCGCCCCGCCCGGGAGCGACGGGGCTGCCCCTCGCCAGGCCGGGCGGCCTCCCCGGCGCCTCACCTTCTGCAGGGCGCGCACGTTCTCCTCGCCGAAGAGGCCGCTCACGCCCTGGTAGACGCCGCTGGCGGCCCTCCGGAGGCTGTTCTGCTTGTCGGCCCCGCGGCCCCGCGCCGAGCGGGCCCCGGGCGCCGCCAGCAAGAGGAGCCAGAGCGAGAAAAGGAGCAGCAGCCGCGCCCGCCGCCCGCCTCGCGCCGCCATCTTCTCGCGCGCGCCGCCGCCGCCGCCGCCGGCCACCAGCCGCGGCCTACTCGTAGCGGCGAGCGCCGGCGAGGCGAGCGTGAGAGCGGCCGAGGCCCCTCAGAGCCGCGCTCGCCCCGCCTCGCGGCCCGGCCGCCTTCCTTCCCGGCGGGGCAGCGCCCCCTCATGGCGCCTCGGCTCCCTTCCTCAGAGAGGAGCGGACCTGGAGTCCCGCCGGCCTCGAGACCCCGACCGGCCTTGTATTACTTCACAACGCTCGTCTTTTTACGGTTCATTTCACACCCAAAGCCCTGGTTGTTGTTGTTTGAATGTGTCATTTATAACCGGCCGAAGTGTGGGTGGCCACCAGCCAGGGTTTCCCCAGCAGGACTAGCTGGCCTTTGGGTGCCCTTCCAACTCTACCATTCTAGGAGTCTGTCTTCTGTGGGGCTTACTCCCTGGGAACTGTATAGAAATTCAACCCAACTACTAAAAAGGGAATTGTGGGCAGTGCTGGTGGTGCCAGGCTATTTTGCAGCCTAGGCAAGGCTACCTACTTGCACCCCACCAAAATAATATTAATAATAATTAAAAAAATGAAATAAAAACTCGCTTCAGTTTTCAAAAAATGGATGCCTTGTAGGGGGAAAAAAGAAAGGTGCAAAGGTTAAAACTGCAAAGTTTATTTAAAATTTCAATAATATGTAACACAACAATCTTTGATTATCTTCTTCAAATACAAAATAAAATGTTTTTGGCACACAAATCATTTTGAATAATGTTGTGAATTGTGATGTTAAAATTTAAGTCTCTTAAAAGTTTCGATTTCAGGTTCATGGAAATCTCACTGTGCGTGCCTTTTCCTTTACTAATTTTGTTACTAATTCCTTCAGGTCAAGTGCTGAAATTTGCAAGTTATTTATAAGACACAATAAAAAACTATTCTGTATAAAGCCGTGTCCCTCAAAGATCAGTACTGCGTCCTCCGAGGTCTTGAGCTGTAAGCTGCTGCCTAGCAGGCCTCGTGATAGCACTGGCCCTGCATATTTACTTCCATGGGCCTTAGAATTTCAGCCTAACATGCAGTCCGGTGCATGCCTATTCAGAAGTAACCCAAATATTCCCAGGTAAATGAGCACAGGATCTTATTGATATGCTGCAGTCCTGGGAACATAGGAAGCTGCCTCATACAGAGTCAGATTCTGGGTCCACCTAGCTGAGTATTGTGAACACTGAAAGGCAGTGTTTAGAATAGTAGAGTTGTAGAGTTGGAAGGGACCCTCAGGGTGATCTAGCCCAACTCCCTCCCAATGACAGGTGGCCACCCAACCTCGGGGGACATTCCCAGTCCTACCTGGAGATGCCAGGAGGACAGAACCTGGGACCTTCTGCAGGCAAAGCAGATACTCCATCACTGAGCGTCCAGCCCAGGCATCTCCAACCTTTGGCCCTCCAGATGTTTTGGCCTACAATTCCCATGATCCCTAGCTAACAGGACCAGTGGTCAGGGATGATGGGAATTGTAGTCCAAACATCTGGATGGCCAAAAGTTGGGTGCCTGTTCCAGCCCTTCCTAAATACAAAACCTATACTTATACCTATCTCAGAATAATGGCACTTATTTCCAGATAAGTGAATACAGTAGATGTTATCAGAAATAAACCGTGCTGATATATTCAGGGTTTATTCCCAAGCAAGTGGGTACAGGATTTCAGTGCAATTCTTTGCATGTCTACTCAAAAGTAAGCCCCACTGTCTTAATTGACACACATTCCCAGATAAAAGAGTATAGGACTGCAGCCAATCCATGCAATCTTACATGACTCAGAAGTCAGCCTCACTGATTTAATCAGGGCTTACTCTTAGGTAAGTACATGCAGGATTTCATCTTAACAGTGCAATTCTAAACATGTCTGCTCAAAGGTCAGAATTAACTACTTCAGTTCTAGCTTTTTTAATTTAAATGTTTTATTGAGTTTTCCTGTAATAACATTGATCATATCAAGCAAAACAAGTCCATAAAGAAACCAATAAGTGTGTGGAACATAACAGAATATAAGATATCAATAAAATTACCAAAATAGCTGGTGGTAGGTAAGTGAAACTCAGTGCCTAGGACTTGCCGATCATATTGTTGGCGGTTCGAATCCCCGCGGCGGGGTGAGCTCCCGTCATTTGGTCCCAGCTCCTGCCCACCTAGCAGTTCGAAAGCACCCCTAAGTGCAAGTAGATAAATAGGTACTGCTTTATAGCGGGAAGGCAAACGCCGTTTCCATGTGCTGTGCTGGTGCTGGCTCGCCAGAGCAGCTTCGTCACGCTGGCCACGTGACCCGGAAGTGTCTCCGGACAGCGCTGGCCCCCGGCCTCTTAAGTGAGATGAGCGCAGAACCCTAGAGTCGGACACGACTGGCCCGTACGGGCAGGGGTACCTTTAGGTAAGTGAAAAGGCTTCAGTGCTATTTATTCCTAGGTGAGTGTAGGATTGCAATTTAAGAGTATAATACTATGCACCTCTGCCCAGAAGTAGATGTTCAGGAGCAGGTTTTCTGCTACAGTATTGATATTTTCAAACAGTGGAATATTTCAAACACCCCCTCAAATCAGGCAAAGTGAAGCTTCAGGCAGCAGATGGTTGTTGATTTAATGTATTGTTTTTGTGGTGCTACTGTCCAGAGAGGGTCTGCTGAAATTTTCTATCTCAGTTGCCAAAATTATTTGGCTGACTTTGGCTACTATGCACCTTGATGTGGGCAGAGAGGGCTTGCTATTGTAGCAGCAAATTTCAAAAATCTGCTGCATGAGATGTGCCACCTCTGTTTAGGGTCCTGATCACAGGCAACTGTTTTGCCATTCTATCCCCTATCAGCATCTCCCAATGTGGGGTAGAACAGTAATGCGTAACCATGCACACATGCTCTTGGCTGCACATACACTGACAAAGCTACTTTCAGGAGGTTAAAAGCTATGCTTGATCATCTGTTAATGTCCTGCTGCTTTGGTCAGGGAAGGATTTTATACTTCGCACTTCAAGTGCAACAGATACATGTGAGATACAGATTTATTATTTATTCAGTTTATATCCTGGCCTTCCAAAGGAGCCCAGGGTAGCCACAACAAGCAATAAAATAACAAAAGCATCTTTAAAACTATTCCAAAGCAAAAGCTTTTGTTTCGAACATTGCAAGCTTTGGATGGGATGGATTGTCTCAGGAGGGGGCAGAGGGACGTCTCTAGATTTGTTTGGCAGGGCAGGAAGGCACGAGTAAAATTTAAGATATTGGCGGATGCCAAAGAAGGAGGCGGACGTGCCCTGCTAGACCCCTAAACTTTGTTGTGAACCATCTGCTTTTTGCTGGCTGAGAGAATGGCTGCTTCTTGAAAGCACTGAAGTGTTGGATAATGGCAGATGAAGTTGATGGACTAGATGGAATTGGCGAAAAAGACTGGCAAGACCCGGGACCAGGGAGAAGAGTCGGGGGAAGAAGACTGGAAAAAGTTTAAAGACTATTTATAGAAATATGGTAAAATTGAGTAATGTTAGAAGAATGTTGGAATGAAGTTATATGGCTTTAGTAGAAATGTTACAAAGAATTAAGTATAAATAGATTAATAGAAAATTAAAGGAAAAAATAAGGCAAGAATGTGTTAAGATAATTATAGGATAGAAAACAGAGGAAGATGGAAAGGAATTGCTGAAACAATAAATAGAAGTGGAATACAAAAAGGGAGGTGTGAGGAGCTCGTTGGAAATAAGCGAATGAAAGATAGGATATGGAAAATGTTTGAGGTGTTTTAAAATTGTTTTTGTTTGTTTTTGTTTTGTTTTGTATGTAGCGTTTTTGTATTGCATTTGTATTGTTCTTTTTTTCTTTTTTCTTTTTTCTTGTAGTGTTGTGTTGAAATTGTTTGAAAAGTAATAAATATCATTTAAAAAAAACTATTCCAAAGCAGGTAGCATTATATATTTTAAAATATTATATATCAAAATATGCCCTCTCAAGATGATAAAAAATATAAACTAGATTACTGACAATTTCCTGCATTTTAATAGTACTCCAGCAATTGAAAGGTAGGAAATTGTCAACAGTATAGTAGTAGCTATGTTTTTACCATTCAGGAGATGTCCACTTTGAGATGTGCTGCAGCCAACCTTTCTGCAATTCTACAAAGTCTGCACCAGGCTATATGTAGTAAAGTCCTGCTTGGGTGTACAGAAAGTAATGGCTTCAATATATTTTATGGGCAGCAATTTGTAAAAAGAATTAAACAGACAGATGCAGAGTTGTTCCTCAGCAGTCAAACGTATGTGGAAAGGGTTCCTTGGAAGGCTTGACATGTTTTGATTAGTGCCAAAGAGACACAGGTTCAAATCCCATATGAAGCTCATTGGGTGACCCTGAAGCAGCCACCAGATGAGGTTGGGGGTGCACCATGTGTACTGCATTGAGTTCACTGGAGGAAAGATAGGATCTAAAAATAAAACAAAATTCTGTTCAGTTTCATATTTAATAAAACAATTGCCTGTAGAAGTCCGCTCGCTCCCTTTTGGTGCTGTGGTGTTGTGGGTGACAGACACTCTCCTAAGTCCCCGGGAAAGGAATTGCAGCATCGGCTTCCTGTCCTGATAGGGGGTGTGGGCCCCCACCACTTATCTGGAGCCGGATCCTAGCCTGCTCCTGGGATCAGAAAATGGGGTGCAGGTTCAGACACGGGCTGGGCCAGGAGGCGGAGTCGACGGAGCAGCTCCCTGGCCATTTAAACAGCCCACACCTGGGGAACCTGCTTTTTTTTCCTTCGCCAGGGTCTCCCCCCCCGCCTTGGTTCAAGGTACTGGTCAAGGACCTTGCTGTGGCTACGACTGTCGCCGTATTCTGGGTCAGGGGAGAAATTGGCCCACCAGGGAAATTGGCTCCAGCCTGGTGGTTTTGCCTACCTAATAGCAATCGTCACAACTGGGTTGGGCATTGGGGCAATCCTTGTCTTGGATGGAGGGGAGGTTGTAGTCTCTGCCTGCCCTTCCAAGCACTCGGGTATCCTGTTAAAGGGATCCGGGGGACTTGCCATGTCCTCACGCCCAGCCAGGGACCAGGGCCAATGACACTCCCCCAGACAGTGGTCCCTGCAGGGGTCACCCTATGTGATATAAATCTTAGGAATCCCTGTCCAGATTGACCTATGCGTCACTTCCGGCAGACGGGCCTGAGGTGTTTAATTGCCCCATGCCCAAGCCAAATCTCTTTCATCTGTTTTTAATAAAGTTGTGGCCTTTTTTGATTCAAACCAGTCTCAATGGTCTTTTAATTTTCTGGGCTTGGGGACTGGGGAGCACAATGCTTGGACCTGCAAGTAATTGGGTTAAATCCTGGAGGAGACATTGGGCAGATCCTCACTATGGGCGGATCCAATGGGCACACATGACTTTCCCCAAAGAATCCTGGGGACTCTATTTCCCCTCACAGAGCTATAATTCCTAGCATCCTCAACAAACTACAGTTCCCAGGAATTTTGGAGTGAGGGGGACTCATGTGGCTTTAAATGTCCATTGGATGTGCTTTAAAGCTATAGTGTGGATCAGCAAAGATTAGCAGTAAACATTTGTTTGGCCCCTTTGGATCGGGATTCCAAAAGAACCTTTAAAATGTTTGGCTATTGCTTTACCTTAAGGGAGCCTAGGTGATATCATTCCATTTTTTCAATTTGCCTGTATCCATTCAACATATCATTTTCTGTCTGATATTCTAGTGTTTTTATTTCTCTCTGTAAGTTGTGATGTGAGGGCTTGGACCTGAAGGCACTAATGAATGGAATTAATAAAGCCTAAGACTGCAATCGTATATACACTTCCCTGAGAGTAAGCCACATTTAATGGAACTTAGTTCTGAGTAGACATGTATAGGCAGTAAACTACCAAGGTTCTTATTATTTAGGACTTCCCCCCCTTCAACCAAGAAACTGAGGGCAGTGCGCATGGTTCTCTGCCCTGACCTCCCATCTTATTCTCACCAACCCCCCCCCCCCCCCAGCCCCTGTGAGTTAGGCTAGAATGAAATATACTGACAGTTCCAAGGCCACCATACAATATTTTTTTAAGTGAGGCTTGTGGCAGAATGTGGATTAGAACTTGTGTTTCTCTGACCTTAATCTAAAGCTTCAACCATTAGGTCATACTGTCTCTGTTCCTTTGCCAGGCACAACCTTGGTCATCCTGCTTTATGATAAATTTTCTCTTTATTTGACTTCAGTTGGCTGTACTTGCAATCAGTAGCCACTGAACAGTGTTTGCTAATACCCTGTTGGCCCCCAATACAGTGGTACCTCAGGTTACAGACACTTCAGGTTACAGACGCTTCAGGTTACAGACTCCGCTAACCCAGAAATAGTACCTTGGGTTAAGAACTTTGCTTCAGGATGAGAACAGAAATCATGCAGCAGAGGCGCAGCGGCAGCGGGAGGCCCCATTAGCTAAAGTGGTACCTCAGGTTAAGAACTGTTTCAGGTTTAGAACAGACCTCCAGAATGAAATAAGTTCTTAACCCGAGGTACCACTGTACTCCTTTCACATCCACCCACCTGTGTGACTTGTGTTGAAATAAAAGTCTATTGCTTCCCTCTGTCTTCAGTGGGTTGTGTGTGTTTTGTAGCAATCAGTGACTGCTGCCAAAGTGATTGCAAACACCTCCCTGAGTGCTCAGCCTTGCCTTTTCACATCCGCCTATGTGGGAACCAAAATACATGCGCTTACCATCCTCTGCCCGACCATCAAGCTTGCCTCTCTGATTGGTCACACCTCCTTTCAGCTTTCCAGCTCATTGGTCTTCCCGGGGTGAGTTTCTTCAACATCTCAGGCAATTGGCCAGGTCTTGTGTCAGCTTCTGCCTTGCTCCCTAGATGTTGCATGCTCCTGGCGCTGGGCTGATGTGGAACCAGTCAAGCGTCAGCCAATGGCTGCTTAATCTGACTGTGGTGTGCTGAAACAGGGGATTAATCTGCCCTCCCACCAAATGACTGAGCTGTTTGTTAAGAGAACTGTGCTAAAAGGATCACAGTCAGCAGTGCTTCAAACACACAAGCCATAAAATAACAAGATAAAGCAAATTTAATAACAAAATTAACCAGATGATCACTTTGATCATGACATGTGCAAGAAAAAGCCTGATCTGTCAAACAGCAGGTAAATATATTGGCCATATTCTTAGATGAGGTTGTTACCTAGTCAGAAGTTTATTGGGCCAACCAGAAATATATCCTCTTGGCCAAATGTCAGAATTGGAGCAAGGGGAGTATTTGAGACAACGGCTTTGCTCTTATGCATGTGTTTTCTGCCATGCTGCACATCTGTGTACTAAGGCATCACATGCAGGGGGTGACATGAAGGATGGCTGCCAACCATGGTAGGAGAAACTACACATTAAAATCCAGCTAGGTCACATGAAAAGCTTCCAGAGTTCTTAGCTGCAGTTTCACTCCATATCCCTTGTAATTATTGACTAAAATTTCATCTATAGTCTAGGTGCCACTACCATAGAGCATTGCTGCCTAGAGAGGAAGAGCAGTCTTACTATTATTCTACAGCAAACAGGAGCAGCATGGAAGAGAGTTGTCAAATCATTATGGAAACCTCATTCTCTGCCTTTACATTCATTACCCACCCCCCTTAAACCACTTAGATGTGTATGAAAAGATACATATTTGTGGTGTAGGAATGATACTCTGTGAATGCTCAGAGGCTGTGTCTCCAGGTCTTGGTTTTAACATAAAATTTCAGGGCTTTAGCATCTTCCTCAGGTTCTTCAGGGGAAGGAGTTAAATCTCATAGAAAGGAGCCAAAAGTTGGCGTAAGCTATTTTATCACAGACCCCATTCATGAGTTTTGCATCCATGGCTGATGGCCATCTGTTGTGAATGCTTTACAGTGGTACCTCGGGTTACATACGCTTCAGGTTACATATGCTTCAGGTTACAGACTCTGCTAACCCAGAAATAGTGCTTCAGGTTAAGAACTTTGCTTCAGGATGAGAACAGAAATTGTGCTCTGGCGGCGCGGCGGCAGCAGGAGGCCCCATAGGCTAAAGTGGTGCTTCAGGTTAAGAACAGTTTCAGGTTTACAGACCTCCAGAACGAATTAACCTAAGCTACCACTATGGCTGAGATTCCTGCATTGCAGGGGGTTGGACTAGATGACCATTGGGGTCCCTTCCAACTCCGCAATTCTATGAATCTATGATTCTCTCCCCATTTTCAAGTTTGAATCGCCCCATTTCTCAGCACACTTCACTTTGTCCTGTAGGGCCAAGTGAAAGTACAATAGACAGCAAAAGGAAGAGGCTCAATATCTATTAAATTACCGGGGCCACCAGGCTCTGCTGTGCTCATCCTTGTGCTCATAATCTCACCTCCCTGTGGTCAAGGATTTGGGTTCCAGGAGATTTGGCAGCTGCAGAGATGCACTATTTCTTAATATTGCTTCACCTTTACACTGGCTGCAGCCCAGCCTGGAGCCTGAGGGCGCACCTGCAGGACAGCTGAGTCACTCCTGAAGTCACCCTTGCATCTGAGGAAACTGGGAGATGCATTTGCAAGGGAAAGGGGACACTCTGAGCTCTCTAAAGCTGCACTTACTTAGGAGTCATTTCCAGAGGGGTAAAAGTGCCACCGCTGCAGCATCAACGTCCTGAACATGTAGTATTTATTTAAAGTGTCCCCGGATTCATTGAAAAAAAATCAAGTAACCTTAGTCTACTTTGAGCAGAACTAGCATTGAATACACCCTCCTGCCTTGCCCACCACACCCTGTCTAGGTAAGCAGCAGTGACCCCGGTGTCAGGAGTCTGGCTCTGCCTCACCACCCAGGCTGCCACTGATCCCACATAGCATATTTTCATAGGGTTTTTAGAAATTCTGTTTCTGCTCCATCTTTCAAGGGTGGTCTCCCATCCAGGCGTTTCACTTCAGCAAGGTGGCTGCCTCCATCTGAGCCCTCTAAGCATCCCTTTAAAACTACAATCCCTATAATTATTTTGGGGGCAGAACCGTGATCAGTTAAACTGGTCCAAAGCCAATGTAAGCATGGAGTGCAGAAGAAATGCCCTAAATCAGGCATAGGCAAACTCAGCCCTCCAGATGTTTTGGGGACTACAACTCCCACGACCTCTAGCTAACAGGACCAGTGGTCAGGGATGATGGGAATTGTGGTCCCAAAACACCTGGAGGGCCGAGTTTGCCTATGCCTGCCCTAAATAAAGCTCCCTTGCCTTTAATTCCAACTTCCCCAACTGGGGGCGGGGGGTTGCTGCTTGTATTTACTGTCACTTTGGCTGTAGCTGTCTCTGATTAACAACAGAGCAGTTGAGGTAGGTGCATGCTAAAATCTTTTACATCTCTTTTTCTGTAGATGTGTCTGTATATGCACACATGACACATACAGAGAGGTACAGGAGATGCACAGGCATATGCATGTATATACACATTGCATTGCACAATTTATATACTTACAGTCATAGATCCGGTTTTATAAACGTACATACATATAGATAGATTTACGCTAATCCCTTTGGCAGCTACTGCTACTGTGAATGCACCGCTTTCTATACCCCGCCCTTATTTGCATTGAAAAATAGACCTAGTTCCGTGCATGCACTCTTTCCTCCTCCTCCTCCTCCATCATCAGCCCTGGCGGAAGCTTACCGGCGAAATGGGAGGTGAGCTGTCCCTGAAAAGCTGCTTGCAGGAGGCGGAGCCCCCCAGTCACTCGCCCAGCGAGGAAGCGGCAGGGATTCAAGCCGGTGCGTTGTAGCAGCAGCAGCAGCAGCAGCAGCAGCCCTTGCCTGAGCTAAGCGCGACCTCGCCATGTCTGGGGCGCCGGAGATCATGGAATCGCAGGTGATGTGGGAGCCGGACTCCAAGCGCAACACCAATATGGACCAGTTCCGGGCGGCGGTAGCTGCTGCCTACGGGATTCCCCTGGGTGAGTCTTTGCTGCCGGGGCTGCAGGGATGGCGCCGTTGCGCTTGGGCGCAAGCTGCCCTCTTGGCGCCTGCCCGGGGCTTGGGCATCAGGCGGCGAGGCTTGGCTCTTGGGCTGCCGCCGGAGGGACAGAAGGAAGCGTCCCGCAGATGAAGCGTCGTTGCCGGGGCATCTTTCCTTCGTCGGGCGCCGGGTCTCGCCCGCCGCCAGTTGGCCACTGGGGCGAAATGGAGCCTCCGCGTTCAGGGGAAGTCTATCTCGGGGGGGGGGGCTGCTGCCTCGACGCCTCGCTTGGGGGTTTCCGTGAGCTGCTGGGCAGAGCAGTGGCCGCCCGATGCCTTGGACTAGAACTCCCATCAGGCTGGCTGGGGCTGAGGGGAGGCGCAGCCCAAAAGCATCTGGGGCGCATCTCAAGGCTGGTTATGGGCGCTCTTCCGTTCAGTGACGTTTCTGCATTTGGCCTTGACCATTTCACTTTAATGGTGCTAGCTTAGCATTTCTGTTCCTAGCTCAGACCCATGCCCCTTTTAAAGAAACTGTTGTGAAGAATTAAAAATGGGGCTTATAATGCTCTGAGCATGTGCAGAGTATTTCCCCATTTCTGCTGAGCAACCGCCCTCTTGCACTCATGTAGGCCTGAGTGAGGCCTGGCCACAGATTCTGAGAACCTGTCATTGTTGAAAACCCATCGCAAGCCCTGGACTTGCAGCGGTTCTCCTGTCTTGTTCAGTCACAAATGTGAACCCTGTACTTGTCTGCATTGGTGGGCTCCAATAAAGGGTGTAGTACAGGGAAGCTGGGCACTTGAAAATATTTATTTATTCAGGTATTCAGTCTCCCCCTCCAATTTTCTTTGGAACAATTTCCCCCAGAGATTTGTTTATTTGTTTAAAAAATAAGATTCACAGCGATAAATGTAGATGTGACAACCGTGTTACCAGGTAACTGAAAAGAGCGTTTCCTTGGGCAAACAGTTCTGTTCTGTTTTTCTGGTGATGGGCTACTTAACTCTAGTCACCAATGGCCTTGCCGGTACTGAAGGGACTCATAATACATGGGCCAATATTTTCAGTATCTGATAACAGTGATATTTAATTTTAATTTTATTTATTAAATTTGTATTTCACCTGAAGATCTTAGGGTTGTTCATGGCATATAAAATACAGAATAAGACCACAAAGTGCATAATAAAAACCAGAACAAAACAAGCCAACAACACCCCCTGTATAGAGACCTAAGCTGTGGTGTAGCAGGACCATGTGAGCTTGTGGCCTCCCTCCCTGGCTCTTCCCCTGGCTTTTTTGCTGCCCTCTTGCGCTGAGCCAAGTTTGGCTGAATGTGCTGCCCTAACGGGAGCTGCTGGCTAAACGATCATCTTGCTCAACCTTGGCTGCAGCTTTGGGTCCTCTGTGAGAAAAGCAACCAACAAATAAGTGGATTCTGCCCTGGTCCAGATCTGTCCATGTGCCACATTATGGCATTTGTATTACAGTCATGTGGGACGCGGGTGGCGCTGTGGGTAAAACCACAGTGCTTAGGACTTGCCGATCGCATGGTCGGCGGTTCGAATCCCCGCGGCGGGGTGCGCTCCCGTCTTTCGGTCCCAGCTCCTGCCCACCTAGCAGTTCGAAAGCACCCTTAAAGTGCAAGTAGATAAATAGGTACCGCTTTATAGCGGGAAGGTAAACGGTGTTTCCGTGTGCTGCGCTGGTGCTGGCTCGCCAGATGCAGCTTGTCATGCTGGCCACGTGACCCGGAAGTGTCTGCGGACGGCGCCGGCTCCCGGCCTCAAGAGTGAGATGAGCGCACAACCCTAGAGTCTGACAAGACTGGCCAGTATGGGCAGGGGTACCTTTACCTTTTACCTTTATTACAGTCATACCTCGGGTTGAATATGCTTCATGCTGAGCGCATTCAAGTTGTGCTCCGCGGCAACCCGGAAGTAACGGAGTGCGTTACTTCTGGGTTTTGCTGCTCACGCATGCGCAGACGCTCAAAATGATGTTACGTGCATGTGCAGAAGCGGCGAAAAGCGGTGCACGCGCGCAGATGTTCTGTCGCTAGTTACACTTGCTTCTGGATGCGAACGGGGCTCCGGAACGGATTCCGTTCGCATCCCGAGGTACCACTGTATATCATATACTGCTTACTTGCCAAAGTGGCTTTTTAGAGGTTTACTGGTTTTAAAACCAATTATGAGAAAGATAAGCACACATAATTAGAATACTCAATAAAGCAGTTCCACCAGAACATTAAAATAAACACCCACAATTAAAGTGTGCAATAGCACACTGCCATTAAAACAGTTCAACAGTAAAAACGGCAATTAAAACCGGAAGTTTGGGTCAGGAGAATGCTTGTCTAAATTGGTGTGTCTTCAAGAGCCAATGCAATGTCCGTGGCACCCAAAACCTGCCATCCGAAGTGGAGGGCTGTTGTTTCTCTCTGCTTCTCCATTAAACTTACAACTACCTTACAACTACCGTAAGTTAAAACTGTTGTGTCATTTTCAGACAGTGTGAGGACAGCCTGGTGGCCTCTGGGTCATGAGCTCATTTTAAGCTCCACTTCTCGAAACCCTGTTGCTTTTTCGTCTCTGTAGCATCTTTCCTCTTCATTTCACTGAGTAAATTAGCATCTTCTGTTTGTGCTTCGTATTTAGGAGGCTGAAGGCCCACAAATGTGGAGGTTGGCTCTTTGGCGGACCTGGGGCATATCTCCCAGACCATCAGAGCCAAAGATTAATTGTCCTGCCCCCACCCACCCGCAGTCCACCTTCTCTAGCTTTTTGCTCCCTAGGAAAGCAGCAAAAGGGTTGTTTGTTTGACCTCCGCCTTTTATAATGGCTAAGGACACATGGTTTTGCTTGATTTCCATAAGATCCTCAGGTGTCTTGACGGGAGAAGGCAATATTAACCATTTATCAGCAAGCAAATATGGGAGCTAATGACTTATTGAAGAAGAGAGAAAGAAGCAGGTGGCTTTCCCAGTTTAGCCAAGATTGGAATTGTGAAGCGGTGAAGTCTTGTGGTGGCCTGGCGTCTCCAGCTAGGGCTGGCTAAAAGCTCCTGTCTGAAACTCTGGAGAGTTACTGTAGAGACACCATGGACCTAGATGAACCAGTGTTCTTACGTAGCATAAGGTAACTTCCTATGTGACTCCTTGCCCAAAGACAGTTAGCACCTCAGTCTGTGGCTTGGGCTAGGAGTTCTCTCATTGACTAATTGCCCAGTTATTGGGGGCTATCATAATGCGTTATATCGATTGGCCCTGAGTTGGGCAGGGAAAGGACCTTCTCACTAGCCGCATACATTTAAAACAGTATGAGCACTTGGGATTTGTGTAGGGTTTGTTCCTGAGCCTTTTCTTCACCCGAAGATACCCCACAAGGCAGCAGAGGTTTGGGATCAGAGCTCTCTTTCTCCTAGGTGGTTGATGAGCCCCATCTGCCCCACATTTCCCTCTACAGCACGTGCAGAAACCGCCTTCTTGACCATTCAACCCACTCTTGGTCTTGTCCACTCAATCCTCCAGAGCCTGTCTTCTTATGCAGGGGAAGTCCCTAAGTCACTGAGGGTTTGAGACCCATCAGCTACCCACACCTGGTTTAGCCGCCAGTCAAAGCCATTTCCCAGGGTGTGGTGGCCACTGTTGCAAGCTTCTAGGAGCCACAGGTGAGAGCTGAGTGCAGGGTGCGGACCAGAGGTTTGTTCAGTGTAGAGACAATACTGAACTAAATGAACTAAACCAGGGTGGACAGACTACCCCAGAAGGAGCATGGCATGCCCCCCACCAGATAGTACAACTCCTCCCCTAACTCCTCATACGTCCCAATAAGAAGTAAGATTCATATTTATATCCTGCTTTTCTGTAGGATAGCCAAAGCGGTTTATAAGAAGATAGGGCACGCACACATTATTTTTGTGTCCTATCCAAATGAAACAGAATAAAATTGGAAACAGCCCAATAACAACAAAATGGCAAAATCTGAAACAATTAACCTTAGGCAGCCAAATCTTAGGCTGCAGATCGCTTGCACGTTGTGTTATAGATTATCATTGAAATAAAGATGTCTATATTTACCCTACAGCCAACTACAATGAATTGTACCATTGGTCGGTGAATCACTATGCAGATTTCTGGGCAGAATTTTGGAAGTTTAGTGGGATTGTCTTCTCCCGCCTTTATGATGAGGTAAGCCATTAGGGATCTGATCCTCTTGCTTTATTTATTATTATTTTGAAAGATTTACAAGCCGCTCAGTCTAAAGGCTCTTGGAATCAGTGCACATAATAAAATTGTAGCTAAAGCACAGCTAAAATACACCAAACAGACACACACACACACACACACACACACACACACACACGAGTAATGATTAAAGCACAGTTTTTAATTTCAAAGATTTTGCACTGCATCCAGCATTCTCTGCTAGTGCAAGTGTGAGTCTGAATGCTGCACGACAGAGAAATCCAGTGCAACAGTTGCACAACAGTAGGAACACATTGTGTGACAAAGTTAACCACAACCTGCTTGTACAACAGTGTTCCACAAGTGCAAAACATTTCACCAGTGGGACAAGTATTTTGCTAAGTGACTAAGAATTCTTTCATGCCCCCATTTGCCCCACTGCTTTCCACTGGGGAAACCTGCAGTTTAGCGCTGAATTGGAGCAAAGGGCAATAGGCTTTCCCACGGAGTGTTCTGATCTAGTGCTAAAGACCAGGTGGGGCAAAGGCTTGGAGCTGTGCCTGCAAAGCAAAGCACAAGGGGGAAACTGCTGGTGGGAGTTGTAGTTCAGCAGCACCTGTGGGGCCGAAGGCTTCCCCCACCTGCCCCTGAGGTTAAAGAGACCAGCAGTGACCGGACAGTGGGGCATGCATGGATCAGTGGCAGAGAACAAGTTCTTCGTGCAGTGTTTTACGTATATAAAACATTTCATGGCTGCCTTTCAGAGCAACCACCCTCCAGGTGCTTTGCATCAAAATACACATTTCAATAATATACCATAGGCTTAAAAACAGTAGTTAAAAAACTGTGGCCTTTATCAGTTTTTGATGGATCAAATATGGATTTAAGATATAAACCTCTTAATTTTTTTCTATTAGCTTATTTGACCATATCACAGGTCTGGAAGAAGTAATCAGGTTTTTCTGTAAACATTTTGTTCAATAATGTAAAGTTTAGTCTCATTTCTGAGAGATTGACTCATAAGTTACATGTATCTTGGGTACAGCTAAACTTCTGGATTTTGCCTCCATTTGGCAACCATATGTTACTTATATGACAGGCCAAGCACAGGGATGACAAGTGCTGATGAAATATGGCTTTATTTGGTATTTATATATATTTTTTGGTATTCTCTTTGTATCAGGTTGGTTTTTTTGCTATAGCATCTAATTCATTGTGTAGTCTCTTGATAACGTTCTTTGTTTTATGAGGTAATGGATGTGAACCTTGGTTTTCTGTTTTGTACAATTTTCTTTCTTTTTTCATATATTATATTACATTCATGATACAGTTTTGAAAATTTAATATCTTTGAGCCAGGCCAAACAATCTATAGAATCTAATTAAACAGTTCAAGAATACAGTTTAAAAGCAACAGTAAAGTAACCACTCATACTAAAAAATCAGCGTGACCTTTAATTTTAAAGCAGCATCAGATCTGCTACAAGCAATTTGATGCAAGTGGATCTTCAAACCACATTTAAGCAATGGGATATTTTTCTCAGCGGAGAGGTTACATTAAGTAATATGTTTAAATGTGTATGTGTATGTGTTAAGACAATGGTTAAAACAAGCACCCTTAGATGTACTGCTGGTTAAGTGTTTAACGGTTATTGTATTTGTATTTAAAAACCAAAAGAAATGTTTAACAAAAGAAAGAAACACGACATATGGGGTGAGTCCTTTATACTTTTGGGGACAGGGTTTGAGTTCCCAAAATGAGGGAGAACATATAGGTGAGAAAGTCCTGTCTGTGGAACTGGTTTTGCAGGTGGGCCAGTGAGCAATTTGAGTTAAAACGATGCCCTGTAGCAAGTGATCTGAGAGATTTTTGCCTGACTAAGAATGGAGTCAAGTTCATCCTTCTGTCTCAAGCACCAGCGCAATCCTGGCTTGCGCTGGGAGCAAGATTAGGTGGTGCATTGCATGTGGAGAGATGCCAGTTGTCAATCCGCTCCACCACGTCAAAGTGAAACACAAGAATATTGGGGAGAGATGGGGAACCCTTTACTCTTTTCTGGGCTTATGCGGGAGAAAGAAAACTGAAGTGAAGGCCTTTCAGTGGGAGGCTGGGGCCCCCTCTGCACTATACATTTAAAGCACAGGTGTATAACCTCAGAGAATCCTGGGAGCTGTAGTTTAAGGGTATTGAGTGATGTTAGGAGGCCCCTATTCCCTTCCCAGAGTGATGGTGTAACAGTCAGCCCCTCTTCCAGGGCCAAAACTAGGCTTTCTGTCACCCAGTTTGTCTTACACCCCCACGTGTGTTTGTGTGTACACACACACACACACACACACACACACACACACACCTCAACACGTTTGTTCATAAAGGGCATAAAAAGTAGTTTGAAACAGGCTGGAGAAGAGATAGTCTCTCCAAATAGTAAAATTATCTGTGTATATATCATTCAACCTTAAGTAGATCTTCTCAGAGCGTAATAGATCTTTTGATAAATTCTAAGAAGTATTATGACTGTATGTAATAATAATAATAATAATAATAATAATAATAATAATAATAATAAAGACTGTGATAATTATCAGGCACATGCTAGAGAGTCCTATTGAACTCAGTGGGACTTCTAAGTAAAAATGCTTAAGATTGCAGTATAAGATTGCAGAATCTTTACACAGTTACCTGGGAGTAAACTCCATTGAATTCAGTGGGACTTACTTCTAAGTAGTAAAGGCATGCAGTTTAAGACTCTAAGGCAGGCATGGCCAAACTTGGCCCTCCAGATGTTTTGGGACTCCCATCATCCCTTACTTAACAGGACCAGTGATCAGGGATCACTGCGAGTCTAAGGAATAATATGAATAAATACTTAACAAGTTTTCTTTAAAAAACCATTGCAATTAAAGAATTTGAAGTGGATTGGCTACATTTTCCTTCCAAATCCCAGGAAGGGATAAATACAAAGTGCTTTGTATTTCAGCATCACATTTCTTTCATTACAGGTATTTTAATTTCAGAGGACTCAGTTTTTGTAGCCGATTGTATGCAGCAGTGCCCTCTTTATGTATTCACATGGTGTAAACATGTATGTTGTCCTCTAGATGCAAACACACACACACACACACACACACAGAGAGAGAGAGAGAGAGAGAGAGAGAGAGAGAGAGAGAACACACAAGCAGGCAATACTCCAAAGTGCTTCTGTTCCCAAAAAGGGCAGAAGGTGGTGTTCTGATCTCTTCACCACTTTTAATTGATCTCTGAGATGTTGAGGGAAGCAAAAGAAGAAGAAAGAAAGCAACAAAACTTTCCCTTTTCAACTTTCTCTCGGATTTCTCTTTCACACACAGTTCCAGAAACAGACGGGGTGAAAGAGGAAGGTTTTCCTGCTTCCCCTTGCAAATGAGCGTCACTCTGGTGCTCAGCAGCCACAAGGAGGGGCATGGTCAGAGGACCCCCCCCGCCCGCCCGCCCGCAAGCTGGGAGCCTCGCTGGTGCCCCTCTAGAGGCTTCACCCAGGGCTGAGAACATGGCTAGCCCCCCAAACTACAGCCTTGCCCTCTTCTCATGGAACTCTGGAAACTAGCTCTGTCAGGGGAATAGGGTGGGGGTCCTCTAACGACACTCAGCACCCTGAACAAACTACAGGATTTTTGCCTGGTTGGTGGCGGGAAGCCATGACAGTTTAACTCAGCACGCTACTGCTTTTAACTGTATAGTGAGTATGGAGCCCAAGCTGTGGGTCAGGCTGTTAGTGCCCAGTTCACAGTCCTGAAGGCGGAATCAGGGCAAAAGTGGGGCTTTTGTAATGGTTGCTTGCTATCCCCCCACTGCAGGGCAAGCAACCATTTCCATGGCCAAATGACTGAATGCGAGATAAAAAAGGGGCAACTTTGGAATGAGAGGGGACGAGGCAACCCTAGACCAGCCTTCTTCCAACCTGTCAACCTCCAGATGCTGTCAGAGTGAAGCTCCCATCATCCCTTGCGGAATTTATATCGCTCTGTTCAGTTTTGGAAAGGGTTTGTGTGTTTTAAAATAGAAGCAGTATTCTTTTAATAATCTGTCTTAAAATGGTAGTTTTTGTTTAAGCTGGCCTGGGACCTCGTGTGAAGGGCAGGTAAGAAAACTTGCTAACTAGACAACTAAAGCTTTGTCTTGTTGGCTTTGCTGGCTGGGGCTGCCGGGAGTCCCCCAGACTGAGAGAGGCTGTGTAGCAGTGAAGATGCCTGAAGGAGTATGGGCCTTGAGGCACGGTGGTCTCTCACGTGGGATTCTGATAATGGGGAAACAAGCCAGCCTGGATTTTGGAGTGTGGGAACTCTTCTCCGCCCCAGTAGCAGATATGACCATGAAGCTCTTCGTTCCTAAGGATGCCCGGCCTTTTTTCCACCAGGTGATTGACCCTTCCAAGGGCATTGCAGATGTTCCAGAGTGGTTTAAAGGCAGCAGGTTGAACTATGCAGAAAACCTCTTAAAGCACAAAGAAAACGATAAAATTGCGCTCTATGCTGCACGTAAGTAGTCATTGTGAATCTTTGCTCTTGTGACACCTGTGATTCTTCTCTCTCTCTCTCTCTCTCTGTTTTCTGCTCCTGTCGTTTTATTGTGCTTTATTTATAATAACACGCACATTCATACAATTAAAGAACAGTAAGCTAAACATTAGCAACAGTCAGCCAGAGAAGTATCACTTGCAGTGGTCAACCTTGTGCTTCTACCAATATTTCTCTTCATTGCAAAACACTTCTTTCTATACAGTGGTACCTCGGGTTACAGGCGCTTCAGGTTACAGATGCTTCAGGTTACAGACTCCGCTAACCCAGAAATAGTACCTCGGGTTAAGAACTTTGCTTCAGGATGAGAACAGAAATTGTGCTCTGGCGGCGTGGCGGCAGCAGGAGGCCCCATAGGCTAAAGTGGTGCTTCAGGTTAAGAACAGTTTCAGGTTAAGAATGGACCTCCAGAACGAATTAAGTTCTTAACCCGAGGTACCATTGTAATTTTTGCCTCTGGAAGACTCTTCTTAGTTGAATTTGTACTCCCTTTTCTCTCTCTCTTTATCTGCTTGACTTGCAGCCCATTTCATGGAGTGGTAAAATAATCAGGCCAATTTGGGGGGGGGGGGCAGAGTATTTTGATTAGCCTGGCAGTGTGTCTGTTGGGCTGACTTGCTCTGGGCTTCCCCTTGTTGCCAAACGCTTCTACCTACTTCCATAGAGACTCTTTCCCGCCCTGCAGGCTTTGTAGAGAGATTGCAATCGTCCCAAACTAGTTTGTCAGGCAGCCCTTTGCCTAACCTGCTCTCCCCTCGGGGCTTTTTCTCCCACCTGCTGGAGACTGGTTGTCTTAAGTAACCAGCCCCTTTGCAGAACTCCTAGTTCCCACAGTTGCTTGGGGGCACTGCTTCCTTTTTCCTTCCTGTAACTCTGTGTTTCTCGGCCTGGTGCCCTCCAGGTGCTGCTGAACTCTGGCTCCCACCAGTTCCAGCTGCCCAATGGAGGGCACATCAGGTTGGCGAAGGCTGCCATTAACCATCACGGATGGCGACAGGTTTTTTGGATGAGTCTTCATCTTAATGCAGACTTGCAAATAATCCCATGAAACCTGCCTGGGCACGCCAGTTCCGAATCATTTAAGGGTTGCAGCCCAGCAGATGACCACTTACCAAGGTTGCTGCAGGATGGTGGCCTTTCTGCATGGGGGATTGGTCTAGATGGCCTTTGAGGAGCCTTCCAACTCAACGATCCTACTTCTCAGGGGCAATTGGTGGCAGTCAGGCCATATGTCATGTCTCAGCTAGGGGGGTTCTCCTGAGAGAAAGACCAAGCAGGCTAGGACAGGTGCCACCTGGGGGTGAGGAGCTGGGATCCTCTGACGAGGCCCATGAGGGACCACCCCCATCCAGGATGGGTTTGGCTTCTGACATCAAGACCAAATGGGTCCCAAGCCAGAGGGAAGGTGGAGAAATGCCCAGTCCCCTGTTTTGGTCGCTAGCTTGGACCCTGACTGAGGACTGTTCTGCCTCTTGCCTGACCTTTAGTTTTGGACTCTGAACTTGGGCTGGTCCTGGATGCTACTTTGGTTGCCTCCCTATAGGTGTTGCTGCTGGCTCAGGAGCCCAGTGGGAGCAGGAGACTGAACATCCTGGGGTGGTAGGTGGAGTCACACAGCCTTGTGGGACTTGGGTCACCTCTGCATCACACACTTAAAGCATGCGGCTTCCCCCTAAAGGATCCTGGGAACTGTGGTTGACCCCTCATACCACCTATAACAAGTTACAGTTCCCAGGATTACTGGGTGGGGTTGTGACAGGTAGCCATGTGCTTTAAGTGTGGTGTGTAGAGGCAGGGGAAGCTGAGAGCCTTGCTAAAGGAGCTGGGTGTGTACAGATTTGCATCATGAGCAGGTAACAGGATTTCCCCACAGGCTCTCTTTGATGCCAGATGTACCATCCCTCCTCGAAGTGTGCAAGATGCAGGGGTGTGTCGCTAGGCTGCATCGTTCCCCTCCTCCTCCACCTCCCGGTTCTTTATTCTGCTTAAGGAGATTTAAGGGCTAAGCTGGCGTGGGGTTTTTATAGCTCCAGGTTTAATGTCAGAGCAGGGCTTAAGCAGTCTGGCACCCAGAAGGACCAGTGACGGTCCTTGCCAAGTGTTTGGAGACCCGTTTTTGGGAAAGCTGGAGACCTCTGCAGCAGCTTCCACCGCTTCCTTTGAAATGCTGCACAAGCAAGGTTTTGTAGCGCTTCTGGTGCTCTGTCCTCCTTGTGGTTAGAAGAGCAGCTTGTGCTGGGCTTTGGGGCCGAGCGTGTGGAAGCTCTGACCATCCAGGGGTTTCTGCCCGCCCTGGTCAGCGTGGCCAGTGGTCAGGGAGGGTGGGAGCTGTATTTCATCTGCTTGGCAGTGGAATGGGCTATCTCAGAAGGTTTCCAAGCACTAGTCAAAGTGTTGCTGCTGACCTTGAAAGCCCTAAATGGCCTTGGCCCTTTGCAGCAGAAGGAGCGTCTCCACCCCCATCGTCCAGGAGATGTCAAGGAGATAAATAACTATGCAACTTTTAGAAGACATCTGAAGGAAGCTTGTATAGGGAAGTTTTGGTGTTTGCTGTTTTATTATGTTTTTATATGGTTTGGAAGCTGCCCAGAGTAGGGCTGGGCAAAGCTGGGTTTTCAACATCATGGCGATAAACCGCACTGTTGAAAAAAGCTGCATTGGCCCCAGCCGGTGAGGTGCCAGGTGAAACTGCTGCAGCCCTCACCATGGGAGCTGAGGCGCTTTCACCTCAGCCCCTCGCAGCCTTTCCCAGCCTGGTGCGCCTCCCACCATTCCTGCTCTCTGAGCTGAAGGGAGCTGGGGTCCAAGGGCCCATGCAAGGTCACCGCTCCCCCAGCTCCTTCCTTACTGCGCTCTGGCTGGCATAATGGCTGCCAAAACCAGAGTAGATCTGGCCAATGTATCTTTTTTATTCTGCAAATAAAAAAAATACTTTATACTATACTGTACTGCAGAGGTTTTCAACCTTTTTGAGTCCATGGCTCCCTTGACCAACTACATCCTTTCTGCGGCATGCCGTGGGATCAGCACCCCTGACCATCATTCAAGCCCAGGAGCCCAGTTAGGTCACCCTTTGCCGGCAGAGCTGGCAGCCTCTCTCCCTTTTTCGAACACCCTCCCTTGTGGAGGGTTCCCTCAGCCTCCCCTCCCCTCATCTCCTTGGGAGTCCTCCAGGTAGCCGCTGCTGCCATCCCTGGTCTCTGAGCCGCCCCCCCCCCCCAAGAGAGGTGCCTCCTCACACTGCCCCACAGGGGCCTGGGAAGAGGATGCCCCCAGCCATAGTGGCCCGACACAGACTGGCCAAACGTGAACACGAGGCCAGCACCTTACCTTGGGAGGCAGCAGCGGGCGCTGCCGGGCTTGCAAGCTGGATAGGCTCCCAGGCAGGCCTTGCACACAGCAAGCACAAGAAAGGCCAGCGCAGCGCCTGTCTGCCTGGCCTCCCACTAGTCTGTCCATTCCCAACAGCAAGGGCTGGCAGAATGGCTGGCTGGGCTCCCTCGTCCGCTTGCTTGCTTACTCCAAGGCTGCCTCAGCTCCTGGCAATCAGCACCCCCTGGCCAGCCCCAGAGGCCCATTCGCCTGGGGAACTTGTAGCCAGGGCTGCTGCAACAAGCAGCTGTGCAAGCCTTTGGGAGGCAGAGATGCGAGAGGGCATCAGAGGAGGGAGGGAAGGAAAGAGGGACAGAGGCCAGCGTTGCCCACAGCACCCCTGACCATCATTCAAGGCACCCCAGGGTGCCACAGCACACTGACTGAAAGCCACTGCTGTACTGTACTGTACTATACTGTATAATTATTTTGATACTGTGCTACACTACACTCAGTGCTATTTTTCTAGAAAAAGGGGTGCCAGAGCTCACCATGAACTTCTCCCTTGTTCTCTTAGAATGGCAATGGCGCCCACCTGAGAGGTTCTGGAGTTCCAGCTCCAGCTGGAAGAAAAGTCCTGGCTACCCTACACTGAAATGCTTAAATGTTTCTTTTATTGTCCTTGAATCTTCCTGCCACCCGTGCCCTCCTGTCCTGCCCCACCAGTGTGGTCTGGCATCTCCAGGGAGGGCTGGGAGGGACTGAAGCCCAGGAGAGCGGCTGCCAGTTGGTGTAGACAATACTGAGCTAGATAGACCAATGGCCTTTCTGGGCACAAGGCAGTTTCTTAGGTAAACTGGATAATATTTTCAGTTTGTTCAAGTGAGAAGGAGCAATCCCAAACGAGGGAAATCATTTCCGCAAGGTGATGCCATGGCCACTAAATTAGACTTCTTTAAAAGGGGGAGTAGACAAATCCGTGGGTGATGAGACAATTAGAGTGACTACCATCTTCTGTTTCTAGACCAGCTCACTAACCGCTGCACCTCCCTGGCGGTCTTTTGCAGCTGCCCATTGGGCACTGCCCAAGTCTTGCAAAAGAAAACTCTTTCCTTGCAATGGCCTCCCTCCCTCCCTCCCTCCCGCCCGCCCGCCTGTCTGGTGTTCTTTGCATCCTAATGTAAACTTGCTAATGATGGGGCTTGCCTCCTTCAAACTTTCCCCTTCTCCTTCCACAGAGGAAGGCAAGGAGGAGATCGTGAAGGTGACTTTTGAAGAGCTGAGGCAGCAGGTCGCTCTCTTCGCAGCAGCCATGAGGAAGATGGGTGTGCAAACAGGAGACAGAGTTGTCGGTGAGTCAGCATCCCTTTTCAAATGCCCATCCTCTAGGTAGAGACTAGGTACTTGGGATGCTAAGCCACAGGCCCCCCTGATTTTGTGCACACATTCATATGAAGGAACCTTTTATGCCTTGTGTTTATCTTGGGATAAAGTGAAATCTTGGAGCCCTGGCTCTTGGAGGCTTCCCAGACTTCCAGCTCCAGAGGGGAAAAGAGTGAAAGCAGCATGGAGCAGTGATGCAGCATCTGCAGCTCTCAAGATGTTTAACGAACTCCAACTCCCATCAGCCCCAGCCGGTGTGGGCAGTGCTTGGGGGTTGATGGGAGCTGTGGTCCAGCAATATCTGCAGGACCACCAGTTCCCCATCGCTGCAAGAGAGGAAGATAGTGATGCTTTGACAAATCACGCTCTTTCGCTGCCTGCCATGTTCTTTGCATCAGAACCTGACCCCTCTTGACAAGGCCAGGGACCATACAAATCTGTCTGCACTTCCAAAATTTGTCAGCATGAAACAGGACTGTTGACTGGGTTACAAAGATCAACTAAAAGTCTTGCATCTTATGCAATTCTCAGACTAGGCACCCTTTCTCCCCTGCCCCACTCCCTCCTTTTTTGAAGCGTTGAAACAATTACAGTTGCATTTGTTTATTATCCTATACAGCAGGGATGAGGAACCTGTGGCCCACTAGATGCAATTGGACTCCCAAATCCCATTTGCCCCAGTCAGCATGCCTGGTGGATTGCGGATTATGGGAGTTGTAGTGCAGCAACATGTGGGGGACCACATATCCCCTTTCTTTGCTGTATAGTATACGAATAACAGCCTCAGCCTCTGTGTGCCAAACCTTATGTAGCCAAAACAGCACCATCCACATGCAGCAGGGAGGTATCAGCAAAGTTGGATGAATACCTAAGTTTGCAGAAGAAACCCCAAAATAGCCCTTGGGCAGAGCTCAAAGCATCACAGTAGCCTCTTACAGATGTGCCTCTGCCTACCTGGTGTCCTCCAGAAGTTTGTTTGGGTTATCTAAGAAATTAATATGCCTCTTCATTACAACCATTTCCAAGATACAGAAGATGCAATGCAGAAAAGGGCAAAAATCTGTTAAAACTATAAAATCAGATTTCAGTTAGAATGTCTGCTGGATTTTTAAAAAAATCTTCAGTAGGTGCTGGAATTTCAACAGGGAGGGGAAGCTGTCTGAGGTCAACTGGAAGAGAGTTCCAAAAAATTGATTTGATTTGATTTTGACTTATTACATTTATTTTCATTCAAATGAATCCGAAAGTGGCTTACAAACAATAAATAATAATTACACGCTAGAACATGTAATAAACATCACAAATACAGCATAAATCATATAGAATAATCAACAAATCATCCATAAAACAATTACTCTGTTAACAAAGCAATGACTAAAAAATAAGTGAAACAGCACAATTAAAGCAGGTCATATTATCTGATTAACAAATCAAGGCAGTGTTTATAATCCATAAAACAATATTAACAAAATAGCAGCCAAAAATTAAACTAAGTGCTGTTAAGTTCATACACGCATTCTCCACACCCTCATGACTCATAATGCCCCACTCAGTTCAGCTCATTAAAACTGGACACGCAGCATTGAATGCATGGCTCCGGTGGATTTGAGCCTTGCAGCTGAGCCATGGGGGACCACTAACAGTGGCTCCCGTGAAGACTAGGTGATCAGGTAGGGATAGATGGCATCAGGCGGTCCCTAAGGTATCCTGGACCCAAGTTACAAAGGGTTTTGTAAACTAATACCAGAACCTTGGACCTGACTCCAAGCAGCATATGAACACCAGGGAAGGCGGAGGTTGCGTCACCAATCTGTCCTTTGTTCTACCTGGGGTGCTGGCATGCCTGTTGCAAAAGCCAGCTTAAATGTCCTCTGTCGTGTG